>NC_081418.1:82314121-82914121 GCF_949786415.1 Peromyscus eremicus | reverse complement strand
GGTACAGACTAATAGAAATGGATTAATTTAAGATATAAGAATAGCTAGCAAGAAGCCTGCCACGGCCATACAGTTTGTAAGTAATATAAGTCTTTGTGTGGTTACTTGGTTGGGTCTGAGTGGCTGGCTGTGGGGCTGGCGGGTGAGAGAGATTTGTTCTGACTGTGGGCCAGGCAGGACCAGGAAAATTCTAGCAACAAATGGTGCCCAGCGGGTTGGCAAGAGTTTCCACCTAAAACCTATGGGACAAAAGAATCTCTCAACCTTTTTTTTTTTTTTTTTTTTTTAACCAATATGTTTGGGTTTAGAGAAGGAGTGAGCCAATTCCATTTCCAAAGCCAGCTTGGTATATTTGGGAATTTGGGCAAAGCTTCTCTTACTACTTCCTGCTAGAGGGGGGTACTGTATTTTATGGGGACACAAAGAAAATTTTAGGATTATGGAGTAGTCCATTAGGGTGTTTCATCTGAGCCAGTTACCTTGAAACAGTTCTGGATGTTGGATCATCTGAGCCATGGTGTCATCGGAGACCTTTCAGGGGGTCTTGATTAGTCAAACCTGATGTGTCTTAATCTGGATGGAGCTAAAAACAGCTTCCTAGTTGTCTCTCTCAAGTTAGTGGCAGCCTGCAGGTTTGAGCTACTCTATGGTGGGTTCATGGCATGCTTGCGGGCTTGACCTATGCTATGTTATACAGAGGTGTCTCCACGTTGCACACTATGCTGTGTGCTGGATATAGTTTTTGCTAGTTAAAAAAAAGGTTTCTGGGCTACATGCTATTTTGATAAAAGCATAGACCCACTGTTTCTAAGAGTTGATGGCTCCCAGAGCTGGTGGTAAATGTACCACCACCATGTTGGGAAGCTGAGGTGGACAGAGCCACCAGCAACAGCGGCCTTTTCAGTCTTATAATGCTGCAGTTTAAAGCAATAGGTTCACAATAAAACAGATTCAGATGGATTGTTTACAATGTGTGTAAAATATACGTAGGCTTGAAAGAGACAAAAAAGGCAATATATACATTTATATAAAGAAATACATAGTTTAAAAATTAAAGTCTTTAAAGAGACAGTAAAATTAATATGAAAAATAAATCATGTAAAGATGGATATTACACAGAGAATCTGGATTGTGTTGTCTTTGGGATATTTATTTATTTATTTATTTATTTATTTATTTATTTATTTAGGTTTTTCAAGACAGGGTTTCTCTGTGTAGCTTTGCACCTTTCCTGGATCTCACTTGGTAACCAGGCTGGCCTTGAACTCACAAAGATCCACCTGGCTCTGCCTCCCGAGTGCTGGGATTAAAGGTGTGTACCACCACTGCCCAGCGTCTTTGGGATTTTTAATTTCAAAAAAACATTTAATCATAAAAGCTGTTGAGTTAAGCCAATATGTATATTTTAAAGGTACCTTGACTTCAAAATTTGGATGTAAAGATATGTTGCTTTGGAAAGGAGGCTCTGCTTTTATTTCCACAGAAAGCCAGAGGCCATGAATTTGTTCCAGATTAAGACACATCAGGTTTGACTAATCAAGACCCCCTGAAAGGTCTCCGATGACACCATGGCCCAGATGATTCAACATCCAGAACTGTTTCAAGGTAACTGACTCAGATGAAACACCCTCATGGACTACTCCATAATCCTAAAATTTTCTTTGTGTCCCCATAAAATACAGTGGCCCCCTCCAGCCAGAAGTAGTAAGAGAAACTTTGTCCAAATTCCCAAATATACCAAGCTGGCTTTGGAAATGGAATTGGCTCACTCCTTCTCTAAACCCAAATATATTGGTAAAAAAAAAAAAAAGGTTGAGAGATTCTTTTGTCCCATATCAAAAGAGCCCTCTAGTGTGGGACAGAGAAAAACCAATATTTTTATTTAAAGCAGGTTGATTATAAATGCAATCTCTTTCTAAAGAAGAAAATGGGGATAGTTTAGATATGATAGGATGAAAGGGTAGATTATTGAACCTACTTTTAAAGAGCAACTTGTTTAGAAATGTTTTACATTGCTGTAGATTTTAGTTTATTGATACAAATTTGAAGTTAATTTTATTATATTGCATATATATTTCTACTCTTGTTTGAGGTATTATGTTTATGTAATTCATTTAGATTGTAATGGATAATTAAGAAACACAGATTAATAATTAGTCTTCTATGATAGTCAAAGTTGTAGTCATGTTAGTTAAGTTTTCTAGGTATACATAGATATATTTCAGATAGATAGATAATCTTCAAACACTTCAAAGACCTACAGAATATGGCATTTAAAATGTTTTAAAATTTTAGACTTTCTGAACAGTGAGGCATGTCTCCTCCTGGCAGCACCAATTTACTTTAGAGAGGAGAATGGGCATCAAAGACACTCCATATGGAGTTTATCTTCTTCTTAATAAAAATAGTCATTTGGGCAAAAAACTGTTGTTGCCTGGACTGCTTGAAAAAAAATGTATTGACTGGACATGCAGGAGCCATAGGTAGGTAACCACTGAACATTGCTTGGCAAAATGGTCCTTCAGGTTCCTGCTTCACAGTGGAAAGTGCCAGATATTCTATAGGACACAGAGAGAAGTGACCGAGAGGCTCTAGGCCTGTGGGCTGAAGACAGATGCCCCAACTTTACAAAGGAACATTAGCTGACACTCCTTGCTGCCTGCTGTCTCTTTCTACTCTTGCAAGACTCCTGAAAGTTGCTTGTATCCTTCTCCCATTTCTCAGGTAATATTATATCCTTCTGAGGTCTTTGATGTAGTTGAAGAATAAATAGATAGTTATACTTTCCTTAGTTATGATAAAAGATAAGTTCGATATAAAAACTTAGACTCACAAATGTAAGACAGATAGGATGTCTTCTCTAATTTTGCCAAATACAAATAGACCAGATATTATAAATAGACTAGATATTGTAACTGTAATTCTATTTATTTATTTATTTATTTATTTATTTATTTATTTATTTATTTATTTATTTATTTATTTATTTATCTATCTATCTATCTATCTATCTATCTATCTATCTATCTATCTATCTATCTATTTATTTTACAATACAATTCAGGTCTACAAAACAGGCATGGATTCCCTTGTTCTCCCCCCTCCCGCAACCCTCCCCTTCCCCTCAACGCACTCCCCATTCCCACCTCCTCCAGGGCAAAGCCTCCCCCAAGGACTAAGATCAACCCGGTAGACTCATTCCAGGTAGGTCCAGTCCCCTCCTCCCAGGCCAAGCCAAGTCACCCTGTATAAGCCCCAGGTTTCAAACAGCCAACTCATACAATGACAGGACCCAGTCCCACTGCCTGGATGCCTCCCAAATAGATCAAGACAATCAACTGTCTCACCCATTCAGAGGGCCTGATCCAGTTGGAGGCCCCTCAGCCATTGGTTCATAGTTCATGTATTTCCATTCGTTTGGCTATTTGTCCCTGTGCTTTATCCACCCTTGGTCTCAACAATTCTCACTCATATAAACCCTCCTATTTCTCGCTAATTGGACTCCAGGAGCTCCACCCAGGGCCTAGCTGTGGATCTCTGCATCCAGATCCCTCAGTCATTGGATGGGGTTTCTAGCACGACAATTAGGGTGTTTGGCCATCCCATCACCAGAGTAGGTCAGTTTGGGCTGTCTCTCGACCATTGCCTGTAGTCTGTTGTGGGGTATCTTTGTGGATTTCTGTGGGCCTCTCTAGCACTTTGCTTCTTCCTATTCTCATGTGGTCTTCATTTACCATGGTCTCCTATTGCTTGTTCTCCCTCTCTGTTGTTGATCCAGCTGGGATCTACCGCTCCCCCAAGCTCTCTTTCCCTCGACTCTCGCCCTTCATTACCCCCACTCATGTCCAGGCTGTTCATGTAGATCTCATCTATTTCTCTGTCATTGGGTAATCCCCGTGTCTTTCTTGGGGTCCTGTTTTCCAGCTAGCCTCCCTGGTGATGTGAGTAGCAGTCCAGTCATCCTTGTTCCATATCTAATATCTTCCTATGAGTGAGTACATATCATGTTTGTCTTCCTGACCCTGGGTTACCTCACTCAGGATAATTTTTTCTAGTTCCATCCATTTGCCTGCAAACCTCATGATGTCATTGTTTTTCTCTGCTGAGTAGTATTCCATTGTGTATATGTACCACATTTTATTTATCCATTCTTCAGTTGAAGGGCATCTAGGTTGTTTCCAGGCTCTGGCTATTACAAACAATGCTAATATGAACATAGCTGAGCAAGTGCTCTTGTGGTATGATTGAGCATTCCTTGGGTATATGCCCAAGAGTGGTATAGCTGGATCTTGGGGGAGATGGATTCCCAATTTTCTAAGAAAGCACCATATTGATTTCCAAAGTGGTTGTACAAGCTTGCATTCCCACCAGCAGTGGAGGCGAGTTCCCCTAACTCCACATCCTCTCCAGCATAAGGTGTCTTCAGTATTTTTGATCTTAGCCATTCTGACAGGCGTAAGGTGGTATCTGAGAGTTGTTTTGATTTGCATTTCCCTGATGATTAGGGATGTTGAGCACTTCCTTAAATGTCTTTCAGCCATTTGAGTTTCCTCTGTTGAGAATTCTCTGTTTAGTTCTATAGCCCATTTCTTAATAGGACTGTTGGGCATTTTGATGTCTAATTTCTTGAGTTCCTTATATATTCTGGATATCAGTCCTCTGTCAGATGTGGGATTGGTGAAGACCTTTTCCCATTCTGTAGGCTATCGCTTTGCCTTGTTGACCGCATCCTTTGCTCTACAAAAGCTTCTCAGTTTCAAGAGGTTCCATTGATTGATTGTTTCTCTCAGTGTCTGTGCTACTGGTATTATATTTAGGAAGTGATCTCGTATGCCAATGCATTCAAGACTACTTCCTACTTTCTCTTCTAGCAGGTTTAGAGTAGCTGGATTTATGTTGAGGACTTTGATCCACTTGGACTTAAGTTTTGTGCACGGTGATAGATATGGATCTATTTGCAGCCTTCTACATGTTGATATCCAGTTATGCCAGTACTATTTGTTGAAGATGCTTTCTTTTTTCCATTGTGCACTTTTGGCTTCTTTGTCAAAAATTATATGTTCATAGGTATGCGGATTAATGTCAGGGTCTTCAATTCGATTCTATTGGTCCACATGTTGGTTTTTATGCCAGTACCAAGCTGGTTTTTATTACTGTAGCTCTGTAGTAGTGCTTGAAGTCAGGGATCGTGATGCCTCCAGAGGTTGTTTTATTGTACAGTATTCTTTTGGCTATCTTGGGTTTTTTGTTTTTCCATATGAAGTTGAGTATTATTGTTTTCAGGTCTGTGAAGAATTGTGTTGGTATTTTGATGGGGATTGCATTGAATCTGTAGATTGCTTTTGGTAAAATTGCCATTTTTACTATTTTAGTCCTGCCTATCCATGAACATGGGAGATTTTTCCATTTTCTGACATCTTCTTCAATTTCTCTTTTCAGGGACTTAAAATTATTGTCATATAGGTCCTTCACTTGCTTAGTTAGTTTTACCTATTTTATGTGATGTATCTCTGATTTCCTTCTCAGCCTCTTTGTCAATTGTATATAGGAGGGTTACTGATTTTTTTGAGTTGATCTTGTAGCCTGCTATGTTGCTGAAGGTGTTTATAAGCTGTATCAGTTCCTTGGTTGAATCTTTGGGATCACTCAAGTATACTATCATGTCATCTGCAAATAGGGAAAGCTTGACTTCTTCCTTTCCAATTTGTATCCCCTTAATCTCCTTATGTTGTCTTATTGCTGTGGCTAGAACTTCAAGTACTATATTGAATAAGTATGGGGAGAGCGGACAGCCTTGCCTCGTTCCTGATTTTAGTGGAATTTCTTTGAGTTTCTCTCCATTTAATTTGATGTTGGCTGTTGGCTTGCTGTAAATTGCCTTTATTATGTTTAGGTATGTTCCCTGTATTCCTGATCGCTCCAAGACCTTTATCATAAAGGGGTGTTGGATTTTGTCAAATGCCTTTTCTGCATCTAGTGAGATGATCATGTGTTTTTTGTCTTTGAGTTTGTTTATATGGTGTATTACATTGTCGGACTTTCATATGTTGAACCACACTTGCATCCCTGGGATGAAGCCTACTTGATCATGGTGGATAATTGTTTTGATGTGTTCTTGGAGTCTGTTTGCCAGTATTTTATTGAGTATTTTTGCATCATTGTTCATGAGGGAGATCGGTCTGTAGTTCTCTTTCTTTGTTGTATCCTTCTTTGGTTTAGGAATCAGGGTAATTGTAGCCTCATAAAAGGAGTTTGGTAATGTTCCTTCTGTTTCTATTGTGTGGAACAATTTAGAGAGTATTGATATTAACTCTTCTTTGAAGATCTGGTAGAATTCTGTACTGAAACCATCTGGTCCTGGGCTTTTTTTGCTTGGGAGACTTTTAATGACTGTTTCTATTTCGTTAGGGGTTATTGGACTATTTAAATAGTTTATCTGGTCTTGATTTAATTTAGGTATGTGGTACCTATCCCGAAAGTTATCCATTTCTTTTAGATTTTCCAGTTTTGTGGAGTAGAAGTTTTTGAAGTATGACCTGATGATTCTCTGGATTTCCTCAATGTCTGTTGTCATGTCCCCCTTTTCATTTCTGATTTTGTTGATTTGGATGCTCTCTCTCTGTCTTTTGGTTAGTTTGGATAAGGGCTTGTCTATCTTGTTGATTTTCTCAAAGAACCAACTCTTTGTTTCATTAATTTTTTGTATTGTTCTCTTTGTTTCTATTTTATTGATTTCAGCTCTCACTTTGATAATTTCCTGGTGTCTATTCTTCCTGGGAGACTTTGCTTCTTCTTGTTCTAGAGCCTTCAGGTGTGCTGTTAAGTCACTAGTGTGAGATTTCTCCAACTTCTTTATGTGGGCATTTAGTGCTATGAATTTCCCTCGTAGCACAGCTTTCATAGTGTCCCATAAGTTTGGGTATGTTGTGTCTTCATTTTCATTGATCTCTAGGAAGTTTTTAATTTCTTTCTTTATTTCTTCCTTAACCCATTGGTGATTCAATTGGGCATTATTCAGTTTCCATGAGATAGTAGGTTTTCTGTAGTTTTTGTTGCTGTTGAAATCTAACTTTAAACCATGGTGGTCTGATAGAACACAGGAGGTTATTCCAATTGTTTTGTATCTGTTGAGATTTGCTTTGTGGCCAAGTATGTGGTCAATTTTAGAGAAGGTTCCATGGGGTGTTGAGAAGAAGATATATTCTTTTTTGTTAGGATGGAATGTTCTGTAGATATCAATTAAATCAATTTGAGTCATGACATCAGTTAAGTCCTTTATTTCTCTGTTAAGTTTTGATTTGGGAGATCTGTCCAGTGGTGAAAGTGGGGTGTTGAGGTCTCCCACTATTAATGTGTAGGGTTTTATATGTGGTTTAAGCTTTAGTAATGTTTCTTTTACATATGTGAGTGCCCTTGTGTTTGGAGCATAAATGTTCAGAATTGAAACTTCATCTTCGTGGATCTTTCCTGTGATGAGTATGTAATGCCCTTCTTGATCTCTTTTGATTGATTTTAGTTTGAAGTCTATTTTGCTGGATATCAGGATGGCTACACCTGCTTGTTTCTTAAGACAGTTTTATTGGAAAGTCTTTTCCCAGCCTTTTATTCTTAGGTAGTGTCTATCTTTGAATTTGAGATGTGTTTCTTGTATACAGCAGAAAGGTGGGTCCTGCTTTTGTATCCATTCTGTAAGCTTATGTCTTTTTATAGGTGAATTAAGTCCATTGATATTAAGGGATATTAATGACCAGTGATTGTTCATTCCTGTTATTTTTTGGTGGTAGTGTGTGTGTACTTTTCTTCTTTGGGGTTTAATGCTTTGGCTTTATCTATTGCCTGTGTTATCGAGGGTGTATCTGACTTCCTTAGGTTGGAATTTTCCTTCTAGTGCTTTTATAGGGCTGGGTTTGTGGATAAGTATTGTTTAAATCTGGTTTTGTCTTGGAATGTCTTGTTCACTCCGTGTATGATGATTGAAGTTTTTGCTGGGTATATTAGTCTAGGCTGGCATCCATAGTCTCTTAGTGTCTGCAATACATTTGTCCAGGTCCTTCTGGCTTTCATAGTCTCCATTGAGAAATCAAGTGTTACTCTGATGGGTTTGCCTTTATAAGTCACTTGGCCTTTTTTTTTTTAGTTACTCTTAATATTCTTTCTTTATTCTGTATGTTTAGTTGTTTAATTATTATGTGGCAAGGGGAAGTTGTTTTTGGGATCTTGTCTGTTTGGTGTTGTATAGGCTTCTTGTATCTTCATAGGCAATTCCTTCTTTAAGTTGGGTAAGTTTTCTTCTATGATCCTGTTGAATATATTTTCTGTGCCTTTGTGTTGGTATTCTTCTCCTTCTTCTATCCCTATTATTCGTAGGTTTGGTCTTTTCATGGTGTCCCAAATTTCTTGGACATTTTGGTTCATGACTTTGTTGGCTTTAGTGTTTTCTTTGACTGATGAATCTATTTCTTCTACTATATCTTCAACGCCAGAGATCCTCTCTTCCATCTCTTGCATTCTGTTGGTTATACTTGCATCTGAAGTTCCCAATCGTTTACTCAGATTTTCTATTTCCAGCATTCCCTCTGTTTGTGTCTTCTTCATTTTTTCTATTTCCCTTTTCAGGTGTTGGACTGTTTCGTTCACTTGTTTCATTGCTTTTTCATGATTTTCTTTCACTGCTTTATTGTTTTCTTCCAGGACTTTATTCTTTACTTCTACTTTATTTGTCCTTTCCTCTAGTTTTTTAAAGCATTCTTCCCATTTTTTTGTCTTTTCCTCTATATAAGCCTCTACCTTCTTCATGATGTTATTCATAAGGCTGTTTTCTTCTGCTTCTTCCAATTTTTGATGTTCAGGTCTAGATGTTGGAGGAGGGCTAGGTTCTGGTGATGCTGTATTGCTCTTCATTTTGTTGTATGTACTTCTGCCTTGATGTCTGCCCATCTCCTTGTGGTTCGTTCTTGGTCTTGTCAGCACACTTGGTCCAGACAGAGCTGAGAGATTCAGGAAGTCTCTCTCTCTTTTCCAGATGGGAGCTCTCTTGTCCAAATGGGAACTCCAGGGCAGGATGTGAGCTCTTGTCTGGACGGGAAGTTTAGGGCAGAATGAGAGCTCTTGTCCAGACAGGAAGTCCAGGGCAGGATGGGCACTCTTGTCCAGAAGGGAAGTCCGGGGCAGGATGGGAGCTTTTGTCCAGAAGGGAAGTCTGGGGCAGGATGGGAGCTGGGGGCCAGTCTGTAAGTCTCATTAAGTGGCTGGTGTCTCGGGCGGATGGGTGTGGTTACTTGGTTGGGTTTGAGTGGTTGCGGGGCTGGCGGGTGAGAGAGATTTGTCCTGACCGTGGGACAAGCAGGACCAGAAAAACTCTAGCAACACATGGTGGGTAAGGTGAAAAGAGCCAGACAAAATTAAGGAGCCCCTGGGGTGAGGCAAGTCATATAAATATCTTTTATATTTGAAGGAAAACCAATAAATATAAAATCCATATTTCTTGAACCAGCCTACAAAATCCCATGGTGAATGTCTGAGATCTGTGTGGAATACACAGTATGTACATCCATGTCCCATTATGACAGCATCCAGAAGCCCAAGGTTACAGGGATGTGTGTGTGTGTGTGTGTGTGTGTGTGTGTGTGTGTGTGTGTGCACTTTGCACAGGCAACTCAGTGGCTCTTCCTCAGCCTGTAATTAAAAAGAAACAAGTCTCTTCAGCAATAGGTCTTTGTCATCAGTTTGTGGAGAGCAAGCAATAGCCAGAGTTATTTGGGGTTTCCTTGGGACCCTCTGAGCAACAATTTATTAAGATGTAACCCATTCCTGACACTGGAGGTTTCACGTGGTGGTGAAAGATGTCTAGTTGAGGCTTGACAAACCTTTATTATTTGCTGATTTCACTTACATTTCTTTCATATGTTTACATGTTAGGAAGTCTCTACTGAAGTAGGTTTCCATATGGTTCTCAAATGGCTCTTAGTGTTAATTGTCCATTCCTGTATTCCTTCCCTCACTCCTCTCTTTCATCCCTTACATATCTCATTAAAAATGGAGAAATTGAGCTTTTGCCCAACTAGAGCTTTCACTCCTACTGACTAGTGTTCATGGTGCTGAAAGATGATCTGCATTCTAATAGAGGAGAGAGGTGACCACCAACCCAGCCATAAACCCTGTGATCTAGAATGGTTGTGGAAGCAACCAACTTATATGTAATTGGATCCAATGCTTACTCCATGAGATACAACCCATGCCTGATACTGCACTAGTGGCCAAGAACCTGAGACTAGATAGGCCATAGACCCAGTGGAAACCTAGATATTATTTCTGCTAAAGGAACACAGGAATGAAATGACTTGTAATCCTGTTATACCCATAGGTCAGTGTCCTGCTTAGCTTCTATCAGAGAAGCTTCTTGCTGCAGTAGATAGGAACTAATACAGAGCATCACAAGTAGACAAGGTACAGAGAGTGGTAGACCTTGGAACATTCAGTCATAAAGGGAATGTCTTCATCAAACTCCTCCTTGAGGGATCTCTGTGGAAGAGGAGGGGGAAAGATTGTGATAGTCAGAGGGGTGGATGACATCAAGGAAACAGTGTCTTCCAGACACTACAGGATTGATGAAAACAGGAAATCACAGAGACTTACCTAGAACTTGCTATGTACCCCGGCTAGCTTTAATCTTATGGTCCTCTTGCTACTGTCTCCCCAGTTCTGGGATTACAGATGTGAATCTCAACTCCTTGTCATGATATTTTATTTATTTTTGTTTCTTGTATTTTACACAGAATACTGGGTCTATAATGTACTTCTTATATATGCTTTCATGATTCACTACTCTGAATCTTGGAAGGTTCTTTGATTTCTGTTATCATTATTGATTTTCATCCATACACAAATATTTTTTCCTTTGGATGGCAAAAATCTATGATGTTGTGGTCTATTGGTCTTTGTAAAATTATTGCTTGATTTGGGAGGGCTATGCCCCCTTCTGGCAAGGTTTTTATCTGTTCACTATGTCTGCAAGACCACTTTGACCCATTTCAATATAGCTAATTTCTAAATTACCATAGAATATGTATTTTTGGAATAAACACTCTTGGCAGTGTTTGTCTACATCCATGACTTCTTGGAGAAATTTGGTTTCTTTTCTTTTTTTTTTTTAAAGGAGATGACACAATTTTTATTCCTACCACTTGTTTCCAAGTCCCATAATACATTTGGTTTCTTTTATTTCCCTTCCATTTCCCCAAATTTAGAGGCATCTTTCAGTTATAAAAAGTGGTGGGGATGATACTTGGTAGTGTCTTCAGGGTTTATCTTTGCTTCAAGATTAAAGCTTCTCTGATCCCAGTCTTAAATTCATGACCCCCATAATTCCCACAGAGCGATCTCTGGGCAGATCTTTGCATCTCTGTCCCATGCTTGTGATGGAAACTGGAGGCTAAATGTCTGAGACACTGTTCATTGTCCGCAGTGTAAGAGTGGCTTTGCAGATGGGCGATTACAAATTTTGACCCAATAACGCCCCTCTCCCATCTCTCTCCCTTCTTTTATTGCATGTTTTCTTACTCTATTTCCTAATTTGTTGTTGCAATTTTTGAGAGCATATTTTATGATTTCCCTAGGACTGACAATCTGAGATAGCTCTCCTCACATTTCTGCAAAAGTCACCTGATTTAACTATGTCTTGGATTTTAACCCACAGCTGCTATTAGAGCACCTAATAGATTTCTCTTGGAAAGCTATAAATGGATCCCTTTCAGTGATTGCTCATGCTCTCTGTGATGGTAGTTCTGCCTGTTGATTGACACCAGTCACTCTCACACAAACTCCCTAGGCATTTGCTTTTGTATTTGCTGACTGCTTTGCATGGGTCCCTCCAGCCCAGCTCAGCTGCTCAGAATTTATAAACAAGGGCTTTCCAGTGAGAACTGCATCATACAGCAGGGGGAGCAAGATGGAGTCACAGACCCAAGTTCTCATGTCCCTGCTGCTCTGGGTGTCTGGTGAGAAATTAAAAAAATATTACAATTATTTCAGAGTCAGGGCATAATATTTATTACATAATAATACTTTGATAACATGACATTTTAAGGACATTAAATAACAACAAATCAACTCTCATAATGTGTGTTTGTGTTTCTGTGCATGTTCATTGTCATTTCATGATCACAGGTATCTGTGGGGACATCTTGATGACCCAGTCTCCATCCTCCCTGGCTGTGTCAGCTGGAGAAAAGGTCACCCTCAACTGCAAGTCCAGTCAGAGTCTGTTTGGCAGCAATAGCAAGAACTACTTGAACTGGTACCAGCAGAAACCAGGGCAGGCTCCTAAACGTCTGATCTACTTTGCATCCACTCGGGACACTGGGGTCCCTGATCGCTTCACAGGCAGTGGATCTGAGACAGATTTCATTCTTACCATCAGCAGTGTCCAGGCTGAAGATCTGGTATATTACTACTGTCTGCAGCAACACAGTTATCCTCCCACAGTGCGTCAGCCTCCAACAAAAACTTCCTCTGAGTGTCTCACCAGCTGCCTGCACCACACACAGCCCTGGACCTGCACACTTCCCCCTTCTGCCTGAGAACAAGTGTGCCTGAAACACTGATGTAAAAGTTTGCAAAGCCCAGTAAAATATAATGAGTTCAATGTCTCTTATGTCTTGTGGTATGAAAAACGTATATATGGAAATGCAGGAAAGATCCCAGTATTATCTTTCTGTCCTTCTGAAACACATTACCACAAATTCTGTTTCTTCAGTATTAGAGATTTATATTTTTATGGATCTGGAGTTCTGGTGTCTAACATATGACTCTATAGGCTGAAGTGATGATGTAGGCAAACATCATTTCTGCTTGCTGTTCTAGGAAACTTTCTTTTTTTTCTTTTTCTAGCTTCTAGAGGACTTTGTTACTTCTTTACTGCTAAATATTTCTCAAGGTTTTATTTCCTTTTTCATAAATTCTTTTAATTTTAAATTACATTTTAGTTAATTACATTTTTGTGCATGCATGCATGTGTACATGAGTCTTTCTTTTTGTGATATGGTTTCTGGGATAAAACTTAGGTCTGATGTCAAGCTCTGTGGCAAGTGTCTTTGCCTTCTCAACAATCTTGCTTCACATTGAGTTTATTAATGTTTCTTCATTGCATACAAATGTCATAAATCAATGTCTTTCAAGTATATCATATATTTAGTTCATATCCAACAACCTTTCTCATTTCCCCTTCTCTTCCCTGCTGTTATCCATTTTTACATTATCCATGTAATCTCTTGTATTTTTATTACAGACATACACATATATACATAAGTACATACACACATTTGTACACTCATACCACACACATATCCACATATACAAACACTCACACATATACATGATCATGAACACATAAAGAGATACACATACATGCACATATATACATGTACACACACAAACTTAGCACACAGCATATTTAGGATCCACAAAGGAATGAAAATGTGATATTTGTTGCCCATATTTCTGTGGCCACTTCTCCCTCAGAGGACTCCTCATCTGCTTTCCAACTGTGGAGACCAAGAATCCTCTCTCCACTCTAATGTTGGATGTAATGTTGTTTTAGCATGTGCTGCTCTCCAGTCTTTCCATCACATATCCATTAGTAGAATTTAGTGTTTTTAGAGGGCAATCATTTGTGCACCTGTGTGAAGTATATGCAAATTAATCTTATCAATATTTTGATTAAGAAACTTATCAAGCACCTATTTTGGAGATATAGTGGGGAACAAGTGTGTTACAGACTACATAAAATTGCTGGAGATCTCCAAATACCTTAAAGCTATCTTCTTGGGAATCAGTGTGTCCAAACTTGCATGGTGTGGTTGTGCCTAGAAACACAGCTGTGCCAGGTGTTTCCCCAGGAAAATCTTGAAGTCTGTGGACTGTGCTGAGTTTAGAGTTTTCTTCACTGTGACAACACATATGAGGAAAACAACTTAAAGGGCAAAGATTTCTTCAGCTCACAGTTTCTGTTTCAGACTAAGGTAGATTAACATCGTTTCTGTGGTTCTAAATGAGGTTGAATATCATGGAGGAAGGACATGACAGGGGAAAGATGCTTACCTCATGGCAGCTGAGAAGCAAAGGGAGGTAGGATGAAGCCAGGGACTGGACACAGTCTTTAGAAGCATTCCCCTAGTTCCTCAGTTAGCACTGACTTCATACTTTCCACCAGCTCCCAATAATGCCATTTAATCACGAATCAAGAAAATATGCTGTTTTGGTTGATCTTCCGGATTTCAAAAAGCACATTCCAAGCTCAGAGTCTCTCTCTTCCTGCTGTCTGCAGATCTGGATGTAGAACTCTGTTCACTCCTCTAGCAGTGTGTCTGCCTGAATCCCTCAATACTCACTGCCATGATGACCATACACTAAAGCTCTGAAATTGTAAGGAAGCCCAATTAGATGCTTTCCTTTGTAAGAGTTACCAAGGCCATGGTGTCTCTTCACAGCAATGGAACATTGATGAATACTTCTACTTTATGGTAATTTACATTTGTTGAGGAATATACCTAGTGAAGGATTAGCTGAATTGTATGTTAGTTCCATGTTTTCTTGAGGACCCTCAATAATGAATGAAGTTCACAGTGCCCATGCCAGTGTGCAGTCCCTTCTGCAGCAGATACTGCTTGCTCTTTTTGTACAGCCTTGCTTTCATTTATAGTCATTATCATGATTTCTTTTTAATTTGTTACTTAGGTGAAGTGATTTTTATATTTTTGCTTTTCTTTCTATCCCATTGTTAAAAAATGTGAAAAATCCACATGCCACGAAAGATCATGTAGAAGTCACTAACTATCTTCAGAAGAACCCAAGTTATTGATATCCTGGATCATCCTTTACATTCAAACATAAGTATTTATTCAGAAGTGATTTGATAATGTTTAGTCTTCTGCTCCATATTGACATGCTTAGAATGGTGGAGCTGAAAGTAATATTAAGGCTTTGCCTGAATGAAGCTGTGTTTCCCATGTGATAAAGAGCTCAGCTGTAACTTGTTGATCTGTTTTCTCCCTCTCATACAAGTTTAATAATTTCCTATGATTTTTCCAAAGACAAGTGAAACATGATGGCAGTTGGACCATCTAAATAGGAGGGATTTCATTTTATGCTATAGCACTGTATGAGGATATTGTGTGCCTTGTACACAGTAATAAATAACATCATCCTCATGTTCCATTCTGCTGACTCAGGTATGAATGTCCTGACTTTACCAACCATATTACAGGATTAGAAACCTGATCTACACTGCATAATATCTTTATCAGTTATTGACAGAATATGCATTTAGAAAGTTGTTTCATCTCCAGTCAAGACCCACTGTCACTGAGCCTGTCAGGACCCTGAGGTTCCTGTTTGGAAAGCTTATAAATCAGTAGCTTTTGGCACTATTCTGGCTTATGTATTATCTATTTCAAGTAGGTGTTTATATCACTTAGTAGGAAGCAGTGATTTCATGTATAAGAGATGGAGCTCAAATCTCTACTGAAGATAGCCAGAGATAGGAGTCTGAGTTATCTGAATATCTCCAGAGGATCCTGAGAGAATGACAGATTAGCATGAGGTCATATGAATTTATTAGCCAATCAAATATTTGTGCATTTTCTGACATTCCATACTGGGTACTGGGTGGTTTTGTTTTGCACACCCACAATATCCAATTTTGAATATAAAAACTCAAAGTTTTTATGCAATAAAAGGCCTCCCAGGATGACCCGTTCCGGGGCCAGGTTATTGGGTGAGACCCGAGGAGGCACCTCCTGAAAGATCAATGGGGGCGAGAGAGAAAGGAGACCAGGCGCATAAAGGAAGACAAAGTCAGTCTGAGTCGTGTCAAGGTCTCGTTTATTGCAAGGGGAGTCAGGCTTATATATGCTGGGAGCTAGGAGAAGTAGATAGGGGTATGGAAAATTACTAGGAAGAAGTTAGGGTAGGGTAGGTTCAGGGTTCCAGGGCTTGATCAACAGACCATGCAGCAAACCATCATGTTTCAGGAAGTTAATCTAAAAGTACATACTGTGGTTTTGTTGAAAAATGGTTGCTATTGAAACTGTTAACGGAAGGTTAGGTACACAGCTTTTTCCCATCAGAATCAGTTAGGCTACTTGGCTCCTGACAATTCCCACTTCTTTCTATAAAATGGCCAAAGCAGGCTTTGGTCATAAATCGAGAGGGCCCCTGTCTTAGGCTGTATGGGGAGCGTCCTGTGTCTGGCAACGTGCCATGTTGAGCCGGTCTCTGGCGACCTCGGTACGTTGTGCTCCCAGCACAGGCCCCATACTATTCCTCGTTGTGCTCCCAGCACAGGCCCCATACTATTCCCGTCATTGAGTATACTCTAGCCTTTAGTTGTAAGGGGTTTTAGGTTCGTAGGACGCTGAACCTGAGCCTTTCACCTGTTTCGATAGTTTGATCTTGAGTTTCTATCTGATGGTAGTGTACTGAAACGGTTTTTGATAGGGCCAAATCGATCTGATTTTTGATGAATTGTGTTAGTTGTTGAAAAGCCCAAGGACCAAAGGTGAGGAGGAGAAGGAAAATGACCAAGGGGGCCAAGAGGGTGGGGATCAGAGTAGAAAGCCAAGGGGACCCCTTTAGCCAGCCCTCAAACCAATTGTTTTGATTTTCAAAATCATGTTTTCTTTGTGCCAATCTTTCTCTTAGTTTCTCCATTGATTCTCTGACTACCCCAGTGTGATCGGCATAAAAGCAGCATTCTTCCTTCAAGGCTGCACATAATCCCCCCTCCTTTAAAAATAGTAAATCTAGACCTCTTCTGTTTTGTAACACAACCTCAGAGAGCAAGGTTAAAGTCTTCTCCAGAGCAGAAACGGATCTTTCTATGTCCTCTAGGTCAGTAGTCATAGCCATTTGTAACTGCATAAGGTGGTTGCTCTGCACGAGGGCAGTAGTTCCTGTACCAATTCCTGCAGCGATGCCCCCAATACCTAACAATAGGGCATTAGTCATAGACACAGGTTCTCGAGTGTATCTGCCTCTCTGCTCAAAGAATTCCATCACTGAGCTCTCTCGATGATAAGTGACACGAGGCCATAACTGGACCATGACACAAAATTCATGTGAATCATTAAATATCTGAGCAGATACACAAGGGGTCAATCCTGTGTTACAGGCCCAGTAGGACCCGTTGGGGGCTTCGATATAATAGCTCCCTTTATAGGGTGTCAACGTTTGTTTACAGAGGTGACTATGGGTCGATGGAATCTTGTCCAAACAAGAACCTCGTCCGGAGACTTCAGGGAGTGTTAGCTTATGTGGCTTAGTCTGACACCTATTGCTTGGGGAAGTGAGGTTATTGGCAGTAGACTAAAAGGCGATTCCTTCATAATAAGGGGGACTGGAGGTAAGGCAGAGCCAGCAACCCAAGGTTTGGTTTGGATTTGTGGCATTTAGGGCCAGATAAGCTCCCTGGACCAAATTAAACAATCTATCTCCTGTTCCCCCAAAAGGAGAAAGGAGAGTGCTATTACTGGAGTCTACGATGGTAGTCACGGTGCTTGTATGGTAGGGAAAGGGACGAGGATGAGGTGAGGGGGGAGGAGGAGAAGGTGATGGCACCTTTTCATGATTGGAGGGGACCTTTTGGTCAGAGAGAACTAAGTTGGGCCCTACCGACTTTGGGTACAGGTTTTCTATTGTTAGCAAGATCTTGAAAATGACTCCTTTATCTGTGCCATCAAGATACCAGCAGAGTCCCCATGTTTTTCCTGAGGGCCATTCTCGATTTGCCCTACCCTGAGGGGTGAAGGTTATGTTTAAAGGTAATGATAGCCCGTGATTATGGGCTGTCCAAGTATAGGAGCTAAAGCAAAAACGTCTATTCGTGCTAGGCTTACTGTATCCTCTTGTAACTGAAATAAGGTCCCAAGATGAAGTTGGTTCCCAGTAAGCTGCCCCTGTAGTTTCACAACCCCATCAAGCACAAAAGAAGGTCTCGAATCCCCCACATCTGGCAGCCATGGCTCGGCTTCTACCGTCCTTAGGGCAGACATAAAAGTCAGATTGTGCTAACCTACAAAGAGCTGTAGGACTAACACAGCCTGGGGCGGTCATCATGGCAGGGTTATTATCATGGAATGTCCCACAAGGGCTTGACCAAGTGGTTTTAGGACTGTGAGGAAATTGATTGCAGGTTGGAATCATTTGACCTCCTGTACCATTTAACTGGTGTTGGTCAATAGTAGGTATATCCCAAGAATCCAATCCTGCAGCCAGCTGACAGAAGTCGGGAGTGAGTGATGGCCACCAGGAATAGGGAGCATGGTTTGCAGTAACCCTCCAGACCTCCTCCCCGTTACTGTGAAAATTCGCCAGGTAAGCTTTTAATAGCATGGGGGCTTTCCTCAGAGATGCAGGAGAGGGGAAGGGGGAAGAGTAGTAAGCAAGCGATGAAGCAGGGGTTGGTTTTCTGAGGCCCGCGATGAACAGGTCCTGCCATTGAGATGTCCGTGGCTCCCTTTATTTTCCAAGTCGGAGGCATTTCTGAAAGAAAAAGAGAGAATTTTTGTCTCAGGGTTGTGTCCTGGACATAACAGTTATTTTTTCCTTAGTCTAGGGAGGCAGTCTGTGTAGAGTAAGGCTTAATCAGTCTTTCTGGTAGCCAACGAGCCCCATTTTCCTTGGAGTCATAAATACATGCAGACCCCTTTCCCCAGATTTTAACTGGATCAGGACCACCCCATTTTCTGGTTATTGGATCTTTCCAAAGGGCCTGTGCATATCCTTGTTTGGTTTCTGGGTGCCAGTGTTGCTCAGCCGCAGATTTTCCAAAAACATCCAATGTCAGAAAATTTAATACAAATAGGGCATGAGAAAGTAGAGCTTTGTGGTTTCCCTTAAGGGGAAATAGTGTCTCTTGTGAGCTGAGTTTATTAAGAGTATATTTTAAAGTTTGATGGGCTCTCTCCATGATACCTTGGCCTTGAGGGTTATAGGGTATTCCAGTGATGTGTTTAATTCCTAATTGTAAACAAAATTGTCTAAATTTGTTACTAGTATATCTCGTACCATTATCAGTTTTTATACATTTCGGCTGACCCAGCACTGTGAAGACATGTAACATATGATTGATAACATCTTTGGTGGCTTCTCCACTATGAGCGGAGGCACAAATAAATCCATTGAAGGTATCTACAGTAACATGTATAAACTTTAATTTGCCAAAAGAAGGAACATGGGTGACATCCATCTGCCATATTTGTCCAGGTATAAGCCCTCTGGGGTTTACTCCATAATGAGGTTCGGGTAAGAGCATCAGGCAATTTTTACAGCTTTTTACAATTTCCCTAGCCTGTTCTCTAGTAATTGAGAACCTTAGTCTCAGAGTTTGAGCATCAAGGTGATGAAGGTGGTGTGCCTCACGAGCAGCTGCTACCTGATCATGTTCCAAGTGAGAAATCAAGATAGAACATGTAGCAGAATCGGCAAGTTCATTTCCCTGAGCTAGGGGTCCAGGTAGGCCTGTGTGGGCACGAATATGGCCAACATAAAAGGGTAGCGACCTTTGTCGGATTAATTTTTGTAATTCAGAAAACATTTGGAAGGTGGAAGTAATGGGTTGGATTATTGGGACCATTTCCAAAGCCTGTAAAGCCCCTACCACATATCTACTGTCTGAATACAAATTAAAGGAGCGATCTTCAAAATTTTTAAAGACAGCAAGGGCAGCATATAGCTCCACCAGCTGAGCTGACTTGAAAGGGGTTGTCATAACGTTCCTTTGGCCATTGAGAACATAAGCAGCTTTACCATTACTTGACCCATCTATGAAAAGCACAGGGGAGTCCGGGATGGGCTCCATTCGAGTATTTTTAAGAAAAACAAAAGAAGTGAGGTTGAAGAATTGTAGGAGTTTGTTACTGGGCATCTGTGTGTCAAGTTTTCCTTCGTAGGTGCAGACAAGGATGGCCCAGTCAGGACTGTGGGTGCATAACCATTCAAGTTGCTCTTTATCATATGGCATAACAATAATATCAGGGTCATGCCCAAAGTATCAAGTGGAGGCTTTTATTCCTAACATTATTGATTGGCAAACTAGGGAAGAGTAGGTGGGAAGGATTTTTCTTTTAGTAACAGGAAGATGTACCCACAGTAAGGGTACAGGCTCTTGCCAAAGCAGGCCCGTAGGGGCAAAATCAGTAGAAAAAAATGATCAAATACAATGGGAGGGTTGGGTCAAAATATCCCGTATGTTGTTGAGTGATGTCCATTTCAACCTTTTGTAATACCCTCTCTGCCTCCATCATAAGGTATCTAGGGGATTGAGGGTCGGAATCTCCTTTGAGGATATCTTCAAGGGGGCATACCTCTCCTTTGGTTATTTTTAAATAGGGTCGCAGCCAATTGATATCCCCTAAAAGCTTTTGAAAATCATTGAGACAATGAAGTGTATCTTTTCTAATCTGGATTTTTTGTGTATAGAGGAGGTCCGGGTGTAACCCAAACCCTAAAAACAGGAATGGGTATTGGGTTTGTATCTTCTCTGGAGCTATATGAAATCCCCAGTCCTGAAGTGTGGTAATTATCTTTTGAGCTACATTTTGTGTTTTTCTTCGGATTTCCCTGCTATTAACAAATCATCCATATAATGTATAATATAAACTTGGGGTACTGGACCCTCACTGGATCTATAGACTGAGCTACATACTTTTGACATAGCATAGGGGAATTGGCCATTCCTTGGGGCAATACTCCCCATTGAAATTGAGGGTTAGGCCCAACATGATTCACAACAGGTATAGAAAAGGCAAAGTGTTTGCAATCTAGAGGATGCAGGGGGATAGAGAAAAAGCAATCTTTGATATCTATGACTATTTTAAAATATTTTTTGGGAATGGCCACAGGAGATGGAAACCCAGGCTGTAACGCTCCCATGGGGACCATGGTTTTGTTTACTTCCCTGAGATCCTGCAATAGCCTCCGTTTTCCAGTCTTTTTCTTTATCACAAAAATAGAAGTGTTCCATGGAGATGTGGAAGGTTCAAGATGCCCTTGTTCTAATTGTTCCTGCACCAACTGAAGGGCAGCCTGTACCTTTTCTTGAGGCATGGACCACTGGTCTATCCAAACTGGATCGTCTGACTTCCAAGTTATTTTATTGGCTTGGCGTGCAGGAGGAACAGTGGTCCTTAGGAAAAAAGGTCTGTCCCCAATCCTCTTTTATCCAGCTTAGGGGTGGGCTGAGTTCGTCCTTGTTCAAACTTCCCCAACCCTTTACCAGGCAGAAAGCCTGTCTTTAGCATCATTTGGGTCACTTTATCATTGGGACTCATCATAATGACCCCCATCTGTGTCAAAATGTCTCTTCCCCACAGGTTGGTCGGCAACCCCTCAACTATAAAGGGCCTTACTGCTCCAGTATTTCCCTCGGGGTCTTTCCATTTTAAGAATTTAGAGCTTTGTAACGTATTTTGGATTTGGCCTATTCCCTTTAAATGTGTGGCAGTGGGTTCCAGTGGCCATGAATCAGGCCAGTATTTTTTTGCTATAATGGTGGCATCAGCGCCGTATCAAGAATACCCAAAAATTGCTTCCCCTCCAAGGAGAGGTTGAGTATAGGCTGGCCCTCTGTTAATTGTTGTACCCAAAATATATCTGAAGATCCTGGTGTTGAGTGACCACGAGTTGTACCCTTATGCGAAAATCGTCCAACCATCGGGAAAGGAAGGGCCTGTGCAATGCGGTGGCCTGTGGGGATGGTGATAGGACCCCAAGAGGCCATGGCCAGGGATTTTATTTCTCCTTGATGGTCAGCATCTACTGTGGAGGGAACAATGGAGAGCCCTTGTAGTGAGCTGGAGTCTTGGCCTATAATTAGGAAGAACATACCAGGCGGGGGAGGGCCAAGGACCCCGGTTTCTATAATCACTGTGCCCTCTTCCGGGGTTACAATCTGGGTGGTGGGGGAACAGAGGTCCAATCCTGCACTTCCTGGTGTGGCTCGGGCTAGGCCTGAGGAAGCTGAGCCAAGGCTGTCTGGGGCAGTGGGGTCCCGTGTACCCGGTTGTTGCTGAAGGGGTTTTTTGGGGTTACACGGGATTGTAATGGATGGGTGGGGCCCTGAAATGGGGCCCGCATCCCATTTCCCGATACTGCAGACAATGGCTGGCCATTAATATCAGTCCTGGAGCAGCAGTCCTTGGCCCAATGTCACCCCCTTTTGCATCGAGGGCAGAGCCCTGGGGGTGGAATGTTTAGATTATTATTAAAAGAGGATCCTTCACCTTGGGTGCTAGGGCACTCTCTGGCGAAATGTCCAGGGCGCCCACATTTGAAACAGTTCTTGCCTCCATAATTTGGCCCTCTGATGGGCGCCTGAAGCACAGCACCTATGGCCATACTAATGGATTTAGAGATCTTGTGATCAAAGGAGTCTACCTCATTACATAGCTTGATCATGCCATTGAGATCCATGGCCTTAGTTTTGCCTCTTAAGGCTGCTCTGCAGGCTGCATTGGCATTTTCTATGGCCAATTGTTTAACCATAATATTTTCCAACCCATCCTCTCCCAGAATTTGCTGTGGGATGGTCTGTATGTCAAGTGTGTTGCTGATTGGTCAGTAAATAAATCACTGATTGGCCATTGGCTAGGCAGGAAGTATAGGCGGGACAAGGAGAAGAATTCTGGGAAGTGGAAGGCTGAGAGGGAGACACTGCTAGCCACCACCATGACAAGCCGCATGTGAAGGTGCCGGTAAGCCACGAGCCATGTGGCAAGGTATAGATTAATAGAAATGGATTAATTTAAGCTGTAAGAACAGTTAGCAAGAAGCCTGCCACGGCCATACAGTTTGTAAGCAATATAAGTCTCTGTGTTTACTTGGTTGAGTCTGAGTGGCTGTGGGACTGGCGGGTGAGAGAGATTTGCCCTGACCATGGGCCAGGCAGAAAAACTCTAGTAGCCTGGCAACGAACTGGGCATAAGGTTCGCTGTTGCCTTGGACTATCTTAGACAGGGAAGTAGTGGCTGCCCCTGTCGCAGGCACAGCCCGCCAGGCAGCCATCGCTGCCTGGGCTGTTTGTACCAGAAGCCCTGCTGGGAGTTTTTGTTGCTTTTCCTCTGTGGCATACTTGCCCCTTCCTGTAATTTTATCCGAAGACCATGAGGCCGTCTGGGAGCCCTTTTTATTTATGACGGCCTGTGTTTCAGCTCTATCTATAAATTCAGCCTTCCAGGTCAAAAATTGACTTTGAGTTAACACTGACTGTACCACTTTGTTCCATTCATGAGGCAACAAACTGCCCCCCTGAGCCAGCCCTTCAAGGACTGAAATTGTGAGGGGGGAGTTGATATCATAATTCTTCACTGCCGAATGCAAATCTTTTAAATGCCTGATTTTTAGCTTTCTATATATGACCTGGCCATTAGTGTCACCCCCCTGCTCCTCTGTTGGTTCTTCCTCTTCCCCTTCGGAAGCTGAGGCGCCTTGCTCTGCACCCTCAGCGTCCTCATCATCATCCTGAGTGGTGTCAACTTGTCCCCCTGCGTCCTGGGACTGAGTACCAGAGCGGGTCATTACTGGGAAGGAGAGGGAAATGGTGGGCAGTATCTTTTTGATTTTTTCTACTTTTGGTTTGGCCTTCGACTGGGAGCCTGAGTGATGGGAGTTACTGGAGGCGGTGGGAAGGGTGGTGTTGGCCTCTCCTGTAAGGTCAGCTTGTAACTCCTGTATCTGTTGGGCAAGATCCCTCAACTCTTTTCATAGAAAGAACATCTTTTAAATTGGTGATCTGGTTTAGAAGAGATTCCTTGGTCTCTAAAAGGCCTTGCATTCCCGGTATAGCACAGACCATTTGTCCCAGCACTGTTTCTCTATGAGTAGGGGCTTTTGGGGCACTGGGAATAGGAGGGACATAGGGAGGCAGGGGGGGCCAAAGAAGGCGCCTCTCACCAAATAGGATCTGGGACTGAGTAAAAGGATGAGGGTCATATCTTTCCTTTTCATAGCGTGCTGCCTCCTCTTCCAAGCTTACTTCAGACGAGGGGTCAAGCCATTCATCGCCTGACGCATTTTTGTAAATGACAGGGTAGATCTTTTTACAAGATTGAGTGGCAGTGAGTGGTTTTATTAGGTGGGGTGTTAACTCATTAGGGATAGGCTCATCGATAAGAGAGGGGGCACGCGAGACCGGGGCGGCTGCAGGGTCGCCTGTGATCTCGATGTTCTTTTGAGCCTCCGTTAGGGGAGAAGCGGCCGTTTTTGTTTTACTTTCATTTTTTTTAAAGATTTACTTATTTATTTATTATGTATACAGTGTTCTGTTTGCATATATCCCTGCAGGCCAGAAGAGGGAGCCAGATCTCATTCAGATGGTTGTGAGCCATCATGTGGGTGCTGGGATTTGAACTCAGGACCTCTGGAAGAACAGCCAGTGTTCTTAACCTCTGAGCCATCTCTCCAGCTCCCTTACTTTCATTTTTTAACGGAGTGGCCGCCGCACCTCCAGACTCATTATCGGGTGTCAGGCAGGGGGAGTCTGAGAGAAAATCCTCTGCAAGGGCTAGTAAATGTGAAACACGCCTGTCTCCCTCTGCTTCCTTTAGAACATCTCTAATCACACCATAAAAACTAAAAAAGGCATCGGGGACATTTTCCCCGTCTCTGAGTAATTTGTTAATATCTTTTCCAACCTTGTTCCAAGTCAAAGGGTGAATTCTTGGGCTGTTAATCACTAACCAGGGGCATTTCTCCTCCACATATTGGAAGAATTTTATCAAATCCTTTTTCTTAACTCTTATTCCTCTCCCCCTAAGATTACCTTTCATCTCCTTGAGAAAAATAGCCTCTTTAGATAAATTTTTGCCCATGATCGATGGGATGACACACTTACCTCAAGACTCTCCCGCGTTGCACGAGTGATGCGGTCCGGGCGTCTCTACCCTGATCCTCTCTGGGGCCCCTTCCATTGTCTGTCGTCCAGCAGGTCACCGTGCCTCAAGCCCCATGTTTGGGCACCACTTGACCTGTCCCGTGGGCCAGGTTATTGGGTGAGACCCGAGGAGGCACCTCCTGAAAGATCAATGGGGGCGAGAGAGAAAGGAGACCAGACGCATAAAGGAAGACAAAGTCAGTCTGAGTCATGTCAAGGTCTCGTTTATTGCAAGGGGAGTCAGGCTTATATATGCTGGGAGCTAGGAGAAGTAGATAGGGGTATGGAAAATTACTAGGAAGAAGTTAGCGTAGGGTAGGGTTCAGGGAAAGGTCTCTTTGTTCCAGGGCTTGATCAACAGACCATGCAGCAAACCATCATGTTTCAGGAAGTTAATCTAAAAGTACATACTGTGGTTTTGTTGAAAAATGGTTGCTATTGAAACTGTTAACGGAAGGTTAGGTACACAGCTTTTTCCCATCAGAATCAGTTAGGCTACTAGGCTCCTGACACCAGGATTTTCAAATACCATTTCACTCTTTGTATGTGATCACCATCACCAGAGTCCAGATCCCTCTTCTTTGTTGACTCTTTCTCTCACAAATGCAATATCCCTGCCCTGCTCATAAATGACAAATCCTGCTCATCTCTCATGACACCGGGGAAGTAGCATGGCCCTAAAGCTCACTCAGTGCTGCTTTTCTTCCTTATCTCTGAACTCACATGGGATCCTGAAAATTAGTACCCCAAGTTATGCAGAAGGAACCTCAATCTGAGAACTCAAACAGTAAGCCAAGAGAAGAACTGAGATTTCTCCTAATTCTCGAAGAGAAGGCCTCCGTGGGAAGTCATATCCAAATTACCTGGTGGGTAAAGTGATACGGAAAGAGCTAAGGAGTGGGTATACAGTTTAATAGGGGAGCCACTGGAACACCTGCTTTCTATCATTGGAAGTGAACCAGTGGAATCCATGCTACCCACAGCAGTGGATAGAAGTCCACTCTGAAGTTCTTTATCTGTTCGAAGGACATAATACCCACAACACTCAAGTGTAACACAACATCAGATGCAGGTGTCCATGTTAGAGGAGCACAGGTGGCAATTGAAGTTCAAGGTGTCAGCTCACCAGGAGGTGAATTTCTGATGATGGACTCTAGGTCTCCATAAGCAGGGCAGATTTTGTTCATGAAAGTCATCCTGTATAAAGACTTCCTAAACTTAGAATGCAGTAATAAACTCTCACATTCTCAGGCACCACCCTGCTGATATTTGCCCTGGCCTTTTGCCACTGAACCAGTCAGAGACTGCAGCTGGAAGCCTCATAGATCAGGAGCTGGGAAGACTGGACTGGTTTATATAGAAGCCAAGTTAAATAGTGGTTCTGACTAGAGTTGAGGACATGGAGACTGGCTCTCCAAAGATGGACTGAGAGAGTGTAGTTTGGGTCATCTCAAAATCTCCTGTGGGTCTTAAATAAGTAGGAAATAAGTTCATCGGGGAAAGAAATTCAATGTCATATGCAATATGGCAATCTATTTCTTAATTTAACATTTACTGTGATTTATGAACTAAAAGTGTTCAATTTTTAAAAAGGACCGATATTTGTAAACCATTTGTTAGAATTTGCTCATAACATCACGCTCCTTCTATTTGACAATCTTCATCAGATCCCAGGTCCTTCTTGTCAAATCTCTCTGAAGACCACAGGTCTAAATCCCATAAGACCTGAATTTGCATATGTTGTATGTGAACTGAACACACATGGGTGGGAGCAGCATCCCACAGATCACCATGAATCCCCGTTCACTTTATTTCTCTCCTCCTTCCTCGTCAGAGATCCAGAGCATCAGCAACCCCAGGAGTTGAGTAGGGAGCATCATTTGAGAAGTTGAACTAAGAATTCCAGGCCCTTCCTGTGTTCCCTCCCTTGCCCCTCTCTTTCATCCCTTACATATCTCATTGAACATAAAGAAATTGCGCTGGTGCCTAACTAGAGCCCATTCCCCTACTGACTAGTGTTCATGGTGCTGAAAGATAATCTACATTCTACCAGAAGAGAAAGGTGACCACCAACCCAGCCATAAACCTTATGATCTAGAATGGTTGTGGGAGTAACCAACTTCTAGGTAATTGGATTTAAGGCCCATTTCACAGAATGCAACCATACCTGATACTGTTTTGGTGGCCAAGAACCTGAGCCTAGATAGGACATGGACCTAGAGGAAACCCGGATACTATTGTTCTGCTAAAGGAACACAGCAATGAAGTGACTCCTAATGACATTCTGTTATACCCATATGTCAGTGTCCTGCTAAGCTACCATCAGAGAACTATTGCAGAAATGTGAGGAGAGCTATCTCAGACTGACGGTCCTAGGGAAATCATAAGATATGCTCAAAAATTGCAACAACAATTAGGAGACAGAGTACCCTCTCTTTCATCCCTTACATATCTCATTGAACATAAAGAAATTGTGCTGGTGCCTAACTAGAGCCCATTCCCCTACTGACTAGTGTTCATGGTGCTGA
Organism: Peromyscus eremicus; assembly: GCF_949786415.1. Lineage (NCBI taxonomy): Eukaryota > Metazoa > Chordata > Mammalia > Rodentia > Cricetidae > Peromyscus > Peromyscus eremicus. The sequence goes on along the minus strand of NC_081418.1, from coordinate 82,886,668 downwards.
AAGATAATCTACATTCTACCAGAAGAGAAAGGTGACCACCAACCCAGCCATAAATCTTATGATCTAGAATGGTTGTGGGAGTAACAACCCACAACCATGTACTCCAGGCTAGCTTTAATCATATGATCCTCTTGCTGCTGTTTCCCTAGTTCTGGGATTACAGATGTGAATCTCAACTCCTTGTCATGATACTTTTTTTTTGTTTTTGCTTTTTGTACTTTACACAGAATACTGGGTCTATAATGTACTTCTTATATATGCTTTCATGATTCACTACTCTGAATCTTGGAAGGTTCTTTGATTTCTGTTATTGCTATTGATTTTCATTCATACTTAAATATTTTTTCCTTTTGATGGCAAAAATCTATGATGTTGTGGTCTATTGGTGTTTGTAAAATTATTGCTTGATTTGGGAGGGCTATGCCCCCTTCTGGCAAGGTCTTTATCTGTTCACTATGTCAGAAAGACCACCTTGACCCATTTCAATATAGCTAATTTCTAAATTACCATAGAATATGCATTTCTGGAATAAACACTCTTGGCAGTGTTTGTCTACAGTCATGACTTCTTGGAGAAATTTGGTTTCTTTTATTCCTCTTCCATTTTCCCAAATTTAGAGCCATCTCTCAGCTACCAAAGTTGTGGGGATGACACTTGCTAGTTTCTGCTGAGATTATCTTTGCTTCCATATTAAAGCTTCTCTGATCCAGGTCTTAAATTCATGACCCCCATGATTTCCACAGAGCAAATTCAGGGCTGCTCTTTGCATCTCTGTCCCATGCTTATCCTGAAACTGGAGGCCAATATCTGAGACACTGTTCAATGTCCTCAGTTTAATAGTGACTTTGCAGATGGGTGATAACAAATTTTGACCCAGTCCCCCCTCTCTCCCTCCCTCTCTCTCTTCTTTTCTTTTATTGCATGTTTCCTTACTCTGTTTCCTAATTTGTTGTTGCAATTTTTGAGCATATCTTATGATTTCCGTAGGACTGTCAGTCTGAGATGGCTCTCCTCACATTTCTGCGAAAGTCACCGGATTTAAATATGTCTTGGATTGTAGTCCACAGTGGCTATTAGAGCACCTAGTAGATTTCTCTTGGGAAGTTGTAAATGGATCCCTTTCAGTGATTACTCATACTCTCTGTGACGGTACGTTTGTCTGTTGATTGACACCAGCCACTCTCATACAAACTGCCCAGGCATTTGCCTTTGTATTTGCTGACTGCTTTGCATGGGCCCCTCCAGGCCAGCCCAGCTGCTCAGAATTTATAAACCGGGGCTTTCCCATGAGAAACTGCATCATACAGCAGGGGAAGCAAGATGGAGTCACAGACCCAAGTTCTCATGTTCCTGCTGCTCTGGGTGTCTGGTGAGAAACCGCAAACTATTGTAATCATACCAGAGTCACTTCTTTGTGTATAAGAAATTTGCAAGTTATCTCAGGGCATAATATTTCTTATATAATAATACTTTGATAATATGACATTATAAGGACATTAAATGACAACAAATCAACTGTCATAATCTGTGTTTGTGTTTCTGTGCATGTTCATTGTCCTTTCATGATCACAGGTATCTGTGGGGACATCTTGATGACCCAGTCTCCATCCTCCCTGGCTGTGTCAGCAGGAGAGAAGGTCACCATCAACTGCAAGTCCAGCCAGAGTCTGTTTGGCAGCAATAGCAAGAAGAACCACTTATCCTGGTACCAGCAGAAACCAGGGCAATCTCCTAAACTGCTGATCTACTATGCATCCACTCGGGACACTAGGGTCCCTGATCGCTTCACAGGCAGTGGGTCTGGGACAGATTTCACTCTCACCATTAGCAGTGTCCAGGCTGAAGACCTGGCAGATTACTACTGTCAGCAGCATTATAGCTATCCTCCCACAGTGCTTCAGCCTCCAACAAAAACCTCCTCTGAGAGTCTCACCAGCTGCCTGCACCACACATAGTCCTGGACCTGCACACTTCCCCCTTCTGCCTGAGAACAAGTGTGCCTGAAACACTGATGTAAAAGTTTGCAAAGCCCAGCAAAATATAATGAGTTCAATGTCTCTTATGTCTTTTGGTATGAAAAATGTATATATGGAAATGCAGGCAAGAACTCAGTATTATTTTTCTATTCCTTCTGTAACACATTACCACAAATTATGTTTCTTCAATACTAGAGATTTGTATTTTTATGGTTCTGGAGTTCTGGTGTCCCACATATGACTCTATGGGCAGAAGTGATGATGTAAGCAAACATCACTTCAGCTTGCTGGTCTAGGAAAGTTTCTTTTCTTTTCTAGTATCTAGAGGACTTTTTACTTCTTTTTTTTTTTTTCGAGACAGGGTTTCTCTGTGTAGCTTTGCGCCTTTCCTGGAACTCGCTTTGGAGACCAGGCTGGCCTCGAACTCACAAAGATCCGCCTGCCTCTGCCTCCCGAGTGCTGGGATTAAAGGCGTGCGCCACCACCGCCCGGCGACTTTTTACTTCTTTACTGCTCAATATTTCTCAAGTTTTTTCTTTCCATTTTATAAATTCTTTTACTTTTAAATTACATTTTAGTTAATTACATTTTTTTGTGTATGTATGCATGCATGTGTACATGTATGTAGGTGCACAAGTGCAGTCAGAAGACAATTTGGACAGAGTCTTTATTTTGCAGTGTGGGTTCTGGAATCAGGCTCAGTCTTTATTTTGCAGTGTGGGTTCTGGAACCAAGCTCAGGTCTGTCGTCAGGCTTTGTGACAAGTGTCTTTGCCCTCTGAGCAATCTTGTTTCACATTAAATTTCTTTATTAATGTATATTCATTGCATACAAACACCATAAAAGCAATGTCTTTCAAGTACATCATATATTTTGACCATATCCACTGACTTTCCTCATTTCCCCTTCCCTTTCCTGCCGTTACACATTTTTACATTATCCATGTAATGTCTTGTATTTTTATCAGAGATTACATATATACATAAGTACACACACACATTTGTACACACATACCACACACATATCCGCATACACAAATACACACAAACATACACATAAAGAGACACACATACACACACATACATGTATTCATACGAAGTTAGCACACAACATATTTAGGACCCATAAAGTAATGAAAACGTGATATTTGTTGCCCATGTTTCTGGGGCCACATCTCCATCTGAAGACTCCTCATCTGCTTTCCAACTGTGGAGACCAGGAACCCTCTCTGCACTATAATGTTGGATGTAATGTTGTGTTAGCATGTGCTGCTCTCCAGTCTTTCCATCACATATTGATTAATAGAATTTGGTGTTTTTAGAGGACAATCTTTTGTGTACCTGTGTAAAGAATAAGCAGACTAATCTCATCAGCGCTCTGATTAGAAGCTTATTGAGCAACAATAGCAGGAAGCAAGTGTGTTACAGACTACATAAAATTGCTGGAGATCTCCAAATACCTTAAAGATATCTGGTTGGGAATTGGTGTGTCCAAACACTTATGATGTGGTTGTGCCTAAAAACACAGCTATGCCAGTTTGAGGTTGAATACCATGGCAGAAGGATATGAGAGGGGAAAGATGCTTTTCTCATGGCAGCTGAGAAGCAAAGGGAGGTATGAGGAAGCCAGGGACTGGACACAGTCTTTAGAAGCATTCCTCTAGTTCCTCAGTTAGCACTAAGTTCATACTTTCCACTAGCTCCTGATAATGCCATTTAATTATGACACAGCAATGGATAAATCTAGTAATTGAGTCAGAGCACTCATGATCCATTCACTTTCAATACTGGAGCCATTATTGGGAACCAAATATTTATTTCACATGAGAAGCTTTTGTGTCACACTGCAGAAATAAACTATAATACCAAAAAAAAGGACAGTGGAATGACATGCAAGTGGATTCATGATTGGAATATAGGTAGAACTGGATAAGAATCTCCATCATGAGTTATAAGAGAGATGGAAAGCAAACTTTACCTTAGAGTAAGGTAACAATTTGAACATTTTGTTGACCCACATCAAAGGAAGTGTCTGTCTTTGGAGCTTGAAATGTTGCTATTCTTAACCATGGGTGCAGGCCGCTCAGCTGTGAGGTTAAGTGTATTTAGATTACTATTGGTTTTCTCCTGTCCTTTCTCAGAACTCCTTCAGTGATTATGGAACATGGTCAAGAAGTCAGAAGGGGCAGATAATGGTCTTGTAATCAGTTCCTACTTGTGTTTTTGTAGACTAGCATTCATTTGATTATGGATGCTTTTTAGGAAAATTCCTGTGGCAGAAAAAAGACAGAGGCATGTGTGATTCAGTTTAAGTTAAAAGTATCACCCTGGTTTCAAACAGCCAACTCATGCAATGAGCACTGGACTGAGTCTACCAGGTTGATCTCAATCCTGGGGGAGGCTTTGCCCTGGAGGAGGTGGGAATGGGGGGTGGGCTAGAGAGAAGGGGAGGGGGGCAGGAGGGGGGAGAACAAGGGAATCTGTGGCTGATATGTAGAACTGAATGGTATTGTAAAATAAAATAAAAAAAAGTATCACCCTGGCAGTGAGCTCGGGGGAACGTGATAGATGTATAGATCTGTGACTTTCTTGTAACATTGATACATTTTTTTTTTTTTTACCAACTAATGAATTTCTATTGTTGCAGCAGCTCATTTGTCCACAAGCCTGTGCCTGAGAACTCCTGAAATGTCATGAGAAGGTCCTCTCATGTTCAGACTGAGAAAACCTAAATGGGATCCCCTTTATTCCCAGACTAGCATCAGAGACATTTCTTACGAGTATCTCCAATTTTCTGCAACCCTTCCCACATACCTCTCTTGTTCTATTTAAAATTCATGATCTCTTTGAATTGTTACATATGTACTCATTTGTATACATATATAAATATATTTCTAAATATAATATATAAATACAGCCTAATCCATCCATATAATATGTCTTGTATGTGTACATTTTCAGGGTTAGCCATTTGATATTGGATAACCAATTAGTGTACTCTTCCTTGAGGAAGACTATTTCTCCTAATCTCAGCATTCCTTAGTTACCTGTAGTTCTATGTTAGGGTTGATGGCTCCTGAGCTTTCTCCTTTTCATAGTAGTGTCTATTGGTGTCATTCTTGTTCAGTTCATGTTTAGACAGACATGTTGGTGAGGCTTCATGTGTGTAGCTTCTGACATTCATAGCAGACACAACCTCACAGAAAACTTGCTGTTTTTCTGACTCATACAATCTTTTCAACTCCTCTTCCTAAAAGATCCCTAGGCCTTAGGTGTAAGAGTTGTGTTTTAGGTGTATCAGTTGTCACTAAACTCCTCAGGTCTGCATTTTGATCAATTATGGTTTTCTGTACTAATCTTCATATGTTTCAAAGAGATGTTTCCTTGATGAGGAGTGAGAACTGTGCTGATCTTTGGGTATAAGGACAATAATAATGTAGTTAGTGATTATGCTGCCTTTGTAAAGTGATAGTTGTAGGTTCTCCTCCAGTACCTGTGACTTCACCAGCCCCAGGTAGTTGGATAGGTTGGATAGTACCAGACATGATGTTTTTCTTGTTGAACAGGCTTTAAGTTTGGTCAGAGAACTATTGGTTACTCTCAGGATATGTGTATGACTATTGTAATTGTAGGGTTATTTTAGCCACAGCACAGACAGTGCTGAAGACATTTTCACAAACTTTCAATGACATAATATTCAGATATTTAAAGGAAACAATGAATTAAGTGATGAGTTAGAGTGCAAGATGGGAGAAATTTTAGGCTCTCAAGTTTGAGTAGACTCATAGATTGCTTTATTCGTAGTAGAGCAGGAACATTTTAAATATCAATGATTGTGTCATGAAATCTCTAATGTGTATGAATCACATTCATCTCTTCTCAGTTGCATGTGACTATGGTGATATTATGATGACTTAGTCTCCAAACTCTATGGCTGTGTCAGCAGGAGAGAGAGTTTCTATCAACTGTAGTCCAGTCAGAATCTGTTTCGATGGTCTACCCAGAAGAACCACTTGGCCTGGTACCAGCAATAAACCAGGGCAGTCTTCCAAACTGCTGGTCTCAGGCGTTTTGAGCTCCTGATAAGTTTACTGGCAGTGGATCTAGGATAGATTTCACTCTCACCATCATTGCTGTCTATTCTGAAGCCCTGAATATTATTACTGTCAGCAGCATTACAGCTCTCCTCCAACACAAACCCCATCTGAGAGTCTCACCAGCTGCCTGCATCACACACACACACACACACACACACACACACACACACACACACACATACACACACACACACACGGACACTTCCTTCATCTACCTTACAGTCAGTGAACCTGGCACATTGATGAATAAACTTGTGAGACCCACCAGAAAATTAATAAGCACATTGTCTCCTAGATCGCTGGAGCACAGTGTATTTAACTTCTCAGTTTAAGTGGCTATTTCTTCTGTAACAATTTACCACAGACTGTGGCTTGAACTAAGGAATTTCATCATTTTGTAGTACTGCAACCCAGAAGTCTAACACAAGACTCAATGGCCTGAAGGTAAGATGTTGGCAGCCCGCTATCTCAGGTGAAGGCTTTAATATTAATTATGTAATTTTTATGTGCATGGGTGTTCTGCCTGTATGTAGTCTTGCACTTTGTGCATACAGTGCCCACAGAAGCCTGAAGAGGGCATTGGGTCCCTGGAACTGGAGTTACAAATAGTAGTAAACTGCTATATGGGTGCTAGGAATTGATCCTGGGTACTCAGGAAGAGCAGCCAGTGCTCTTAGCTGCTGAGACATCACTCCAGTCCCTATATTTCCATATGGAGGCTCGGGAAGACACTACACCTTCTTTTGTTTTCCATCTCTTAGTGAGGTCCCTACTCTCACATTGTGACTAGTACCTCCACTCTTTCTGTTTTTTTAGTTTGATCAAAAATTTTGCTGTAGTATATTAATTTTCTTAAAAGTATTTCAATTCCTTTAAAATATAACATACATTTTGAAAAATATTTGCCCTCTTCTTATCCTTTCCCTTTTCTACCACCTACTTGGTGCATTCTTTCTCTAGTTTTGCTCTGCTTCCCCCCCCCCCCTTTCTAATTAAGACTCATATACATATGAGAATTTAGATTTCTATAATATCTAGGGTCTATAAAATTATACTTAAGGTATGACCCCCACACACATACATACTCAAAAGCATTTCTTCTTTCTTCCCTTCTTTTATGGGCCCCATTCTCCTCTGATGTCTATCCATCTTCTTTTGAATTGTGAAGACTGAGAAACCTCACTGGTCTATGATTTGTGCTTTTAATTGAAGGTGGCAGATGTGACATCCAAATGACACAAACTCTATCCTCCCTATCTACATCTCTGGGAGACAGAGTCACCATCACTTGGAAGTCCAGTGAGGACATTTATACTATATTATCATGGTACCAGCAGAAACCAGGGAAAGCTCCTAAGCTCCTGATCTATGGTGCAAACAACTTGGAAGATGGGGTCCCATTGAGGTTCAGTGCAGTGGATCTGAGACTAAATATTCTCCCACAGTTAGCAGCCTGGAGGCTGAAGATACTGCAACTTACTACTGTCAGCAAAGTTCTGACACCCCTCGCACAGTGACACATGTCATGCCCTAAATCATTCAGAGAAGCAAAAGTGTGAACCTGAGGTGCCTCACCTGCTCCTCCTGGTGTCTGCATCAGCAAGAATGTTTGTGAGGTACTGTCTGCCCTTGAAGGACACTGTGAGCTTTTAGTGTAAGCAGCCAGGTGAATCTCGTGAATCCCAACTTTTCATCTTTTCAGCATGTGTAGCACAGAAACAACTACTATCCTCTCAAGTGCAGTAAATACATAGGTTACTACCCTTAGTGGTCTGAGTTGTATATTCAGTTGACATTCTGAAACAAAGCAGAAGACACTATAGACACAAGGAGCTAGAATTTGAGATCTACTCTGCAGCCATTACCTTGCTTAGGTAAAGTAGTGTCAGGTGTTCAGGAAGCTTGTAGATGTAAATGAGGAATATTCTGCTTGCCTAGAAGTTAGAATTCATTTGTCGAAGAACTTGTGGACTGGGTAAACATGTGCTCCTGATACTTGCCTTGTGACCCAGGGTTGGAGTGCCATGGCTCCCATCTGCCTGCAACAGCATGATGGTATTTTACAATCCTTACATATATCCTAGCATCTGTCTGCAGTTGTTGCTGATTATTATATTGTAATTTTTTGACTCTTAGATCTAATGTGAGAGCTCATAAATTTGTACCTTTGAGAAAACTTACACAGTCCATAATTCACCAGCAACAGTTATATAGCAATCATTTTATGGAAATGCAGATTAAGTTAGCACTCTGCATTCTGAAAAATTTTTAGCAACAAGTCATTTGCATATTAAGCAAAGGAATCTATTTAAAAATTTCTGTGGATGTCATGACATTCCTCCTTTTCTTTTCCCATTATGACTTAGTGAGGATTCTGAATTTTCTCTTAATACTACCTGTTTTCTGCTCCTCTTCATCACCAGAACTTTTGGAAGCCCATTTCCTAGATAGTCTTTGTCTTGTCTAGGGCCTTCAACTATGGTCAACTGTGTGGTATGAGAGTGAGAGTGGAAGGCGTCAATGTACATATCTAAGCATACATATAAAGATGCTGGTAGAAATGAGGACTAGAGCATCACCAGGAAAGTACTGTGGGGACAAAAGAACATCAAGGCCCCATCCTGGGATTCCTGGACATATCTGAAGACAAGAGACTTTGAAGTCTCTACCTCAGCATAGACATCTGAATGAGCAATAAGAAATCTTTTATTAGAAATACTTACTTCCTTGAAACAAGAGATTATTTTTTAATTAATTACCTTTGTATGGCTGTGTCTAAAATCCCCATTAGAAACAGTTAAGAAATAAAGATTAATTTTAGTTCAAGTTTTCAGATGATTCACTTCTTCATATGATCAAAATATGAAGTATAAGATCATTAACACATATGTTGTAAACACAGGGATACTCAATTTCATAAAAGAAATATTATTTAGATCTGAAACCATAGATTAACCATAGTATAATTATAGTATATAACTTCAAGGCTCCACTCTCACCAATTACAAGTCATTTGGGAGAAACCTAAGCAGAGAAACACTGGAGTTAAATGAAACATAAATGAAATGGACCTAACAGACCTCCACAGAACATTCTGTTGTACCCTAAAGAATATACTTTCTTCTCAGCAGCTCATGGAATATGCTCCAAAAACTACCATGTATTTCCACAGAAAGCAGGGCTCAATGAACATAGGCAAACTAAGTTAACATTATGTATTTTATATGACCACAAGGTAATAAAACTAAATAAGAAGAGCAATAGACAGTATATAAAATACATAGACTCCTAGGAACTAGGCAACACACTACTGAGTAATAATTGTGTCAAGGAAGAAATCAAGAAGAAAAATTTAAAATTCCTAGAATTAAATGAAAGTAGAATACAAAACATCTCCAACCACATCTCCTACACCCTTCTCCTCAGACTAACACAGTGAATCTCCCTGGCTCCCTTCCACCACACACCCTCCCCAACCAGCCAGACTTAGCCCTAGTCCCACATTCATTGTCCCAACTTTGTCTGGCTACTCCTGTCTGTGCATCAAGCAACATCTAGAATTCTGCTAGGGCTTCTTCCTGCTGATACTTCAACTTACAGGGCCCTCCCATATGGACACCCAACCTTTTCACTCAGTCAGATGTACAAACACATCAAGGATTGGACCAGGAGGCACATTTTGTTCATCATTCCAGGACCCTATATCTACCTGACTTTCTTCCTCCCAAGCCACTTCCAACCTCTAGACCCAACCATCCCATATATCCTTCTTTATGTCTCAACATCCTTTGTGCATGTCAACTTAGAACTGTAGCTGAAGTTTTCCTGGTCCTGCCTGGCCCACGGTCAGCACAAATCTCTCTCACCTCACCTGCTAGTCCCACAGCCGCTTGGACCCAATCAAACACACAGAGTCTTATATTACTTATAAACTGTATGGCCATAGCAGGCTTCTTGTTACCTAGTTCTTATATCTTAAATTAACCTATTTCTATAAATCTATACCTTGCCACATGGCTTGTGGTATTGTGCCCAGATCGCGACCCCCAGAGAGAACACCAAAGACAAGCATGCCAGAATGCAAAAGCAAGGTTTAATTATGGATATCCAAAAGCAATACAAGCCTAGGCAGGGACTTCTTCCAGCAGATCCAACACAGTGGAGGCTACAGGAAGAGCCTGCCTCTCTGCAAGCTCAGTTTTTAAAGGCAAAATCAACAAGGTTATATCATTTAGGGGTGCTCATATGGGTTCAATTCTGATTGGCTCGCTTCTAGGGACTTTGTAGAAATCATGGCTTAATCTTATTTCTAAGGGGGTGGTTGCCCACCATCATTTCTCATTGGCTGCCCTCAGGTGGGGACATTCATATGGTCAGTTACCCTGGAAACCAGGGTTGGAACATTCTTTGGTCAAGCAGTTACCTAGGGAACCAGGGAGAGGATATTCCATGGTCTGGCAGTCATTACCTTGTTACTACTTTGTGACTCTGTACTTTTACACTTCCTGGTTTCTGGAATCTGAACTGACTGGTTTCAGTAACTCATGACCTATTCCAATAACTCATGGCCTGTACCTAAACGGAGAAATCTTAGGCCTTAGTTTTAGGGTGAAAGCATTTTGGTCTTATTTTGTTTCCATAGTGGCTTACCGGTATCTTACATCATGTTTCTCATGGCTGTGACTGGCAGTGTCTCTCCCTGCCTCAGCCTTCCACTTCCCAGAATTTTCCTCTCTCCTTGTCCCATCTATACTTCCTGCTTGGTACTGGCCAATCAGTACTTTATCATTCAATCATCCACAGCGTAGAACTAACGAAAGGAGTCCTCATGCTCAGATCTCACCTCAAAATTACCAACAATGTGAAAGATCAAGTCAGGATCTCCTCTTCAAAACCTACCAGTACAGTAGAAATTGTAGGGAAAAGGGGCTGGCTAGAGAAATGTACCCTGACCCTGGAGCCCAGAATTAGGGAAGGACGGCTCAGATAAGGCCAGTGAGAGAAACATAATTTACCTCAGATCAGAGCCATCTCTGCCCCTGTCCAACTGACTTGTGAAATCAACCAATCACAGAGCAGGACAGCAGAATCCTGGCCCTAGGGCCCAGGACCAGGGAAAGAAACACAGCCTGTGTTTGGGACCTGGGCCAGAGAAATGAACCAAGGAAACATGCCTTGACTCTGAAACCAGTACCAAAGAAACACTCTTGGGCCCTAGAATCAGAGTCAGTGAAAGAAATGTGCCCTGGCCTTAGAGGTAGTGTCAAAAAGCTAAGTAAGGCCAGTGAGAGAAACACAGTTTAGCTTAGATCAGAGCCATTTCTGGCCCTGTCCAACTGACTTTTGAAATCAACTAATCACAGAGCAGGACAGCAGAATCCTGGATCTAGGGCCCAGGACCAGGTAAAGAAACACAGCCTGTGTTTGGGACCTGAGCCAGAGAAATGAACATTTTATCCCCAAACCCAGAACCCAGGAAATATGCCCTGACTCTGAAACTAGTACCAAAATAACACTCTTGGCCCCTAGAATCAGAGTCAGTAAAAGAAATGTGCCCTGGCCTTAGAGGTAGTGTCATCTATGCCCCTTGCTCACAAAACTGGCCAGTCCCTGGGCAGAAGATAACCTAACCTATCACATTTGACTCTACCCCCTAGACATCCTATATAAATCGCTATGCCTGGTCAGTTGTGAGCTGTTCTCTCCACCCTGGTAGAGGCAGCTACTCTCCTGGACTCCTCCTTCCCAAATAAACCTCTTTCTCAAGAGAGTATTGGGTGAAGTCCTTCATTGACTAGTGAACAGAAGAACCTTGCTGGGATGTCCCATAGTGGACTGAGCAAGGGGGAGCTGAACAGAAGAACCTTGCTGGGATGTCCCACAGTCTGAGCAAGGGGGAGCTGAACAGAAGAACCTTGCTAAGACGTCCCATAGTGGACTGAGCAAGAGAGAGCTGGTAAAATTGAGCCGGAGATTGTGGCTTTCCAGGAGAGGAGCAGGATTGCTGTGTCCTGTGGGGAGACCATCCCCCATCACACCAGGAATATCCTGACTTTCCTGAAGAGTCTTGCTGAGGCAGTTCCAGGCCTGACTCTCCTGAGAAGTCAGAAAATTTTCTTTTCCAAGGCTGGGCTGTTTCTTTGTAGTCCCAGCCATCAGAGCTGTGCTAAACAGCTTCACGTGTCTGGGACACGTTCAGGGCAGAGCTCTTGTACTAAGTAACTCGAGGTGTCTGGGATACCTCGCCCTCTAGGGCTGAACTGTCTCCTTGAAGTTTCAGCCATCTATTTACTAACATTTTGGTGCTGAAACCCGGGACACCAAACCCAGAGTTTTTGCAGTTTATTTACAGAAATGTTTGCAAATAAGAATTTACCAGATGAATCCCAGGAAACAGAATTTAAGAGAATAAACATTATCAAAGAATTTACTCTCAATGACCTCAATTCCCTAATCAAAAGACACAGAATAACAGAGTGGATTAGAAAACAGGATCCATCTTTCTGCTGTATCTAAGAAATAGACCTGAACATCAAGGATAGACATCACTGCAGTGTAGAAGTTTGAAAAAAGCTATTCCAAGTAAATGGACCTAAGAAGCTAGCTGGTATAGCTATTTTAATATCTGACAAAATAGATTTCAAACCAAAACAAATCAGAAGATATATGGAAGGACACTACATAATCGTCAAAGAAAAACATCTTTCAAAAGGATATTGCAACTCTAAACATTTATACACTAAACACAAAGGCACTCAAATTCATAAAAGAAATACTACTTCTACAGCTGAAAGCACATATTGACTCTAACAAAGGGATTGTGGATGACTTCAATACACCACACTTGCTGATAAACATGTTATCCAGACAAAACTGTACAAAGAAATGCTGGAATTAAATAATGTCTTATTTCAAATGAACTTAGCAGATACTCACAGAACATTTCAGCTAAACGAAAAAGAGTATACCTCATCTCAGTAGCTCATGGAACTTTCTCCAATATTGAACATACATAATCTACAACTGTGAGCTGCTTACATGATATGCTGGATCAATAGTGGCACAAACATTGAAGGAGTTTCTTAGTTTCTTTCCTTCTTGCTCTTTTCACTTGATAATGCAGTTATGAGATCTCTTAAAATGGCTCCTATCCATTTAGCTAACCTAACTGCATCTACTAGAGCAGGAGATTTCCCAGGAAGGATTTAACAGGTGGAGGTACTGGCTGGAGGCTGCTCTAGCTCCAGTTAATGAGTGGAGCAGGGATCAAATGTGTGTGTGTGCCTGCGTGTGTGGGTGCGTGTGTGTGCGTGTGTCTGTGTGTGTGTGTGTGTGTGTGTGTGTGTGTGTGTGTGTGTGTGTTTGTATGCCCGCTTACGGGAGGCCCCATCTCTTTCTGGTAGTGTGGTCCAGCATGGAGCTTGTCTGAGACTGAAATCTGCTTACAGTGTAGTAAGGGAGCCTATCTGTGAAACATAGGAAGTGCGAGGGACAGGCAGACATTGACTTGGACAACTTCAAAATGACAAAAGATCCAAAATATTTCTCACCTTCTTCTTTTCATTTTCACTCCTGTCCTTCATTTCTGCACATCAGGTTTTAGCAGCTCAAGCCTCTAAATCTGATTCCCTGAACAATCTCTCACCTAATCAGGCTGATGGGCCCTTCCCTGTCAAAGCAGAGCAGCCTCTACTGCCAACCTGTTCTGTGCTGTGTAGTTTTGAGCTAAGAAGAAGGCTCTGGAATGTGGGAGCCAGCCCTTCCACTTCAGACTTAACCATGTTATTTCTCATGATATCCTGAGCCCCTTTACTGGGGAAGTGGGCCCTCTGGCTCTGTGACCTGAAAAAAGAGAACAAAACAGTCTAAAAGGTAATTACAAAAAGTTAAAGGTAAAGCTGGGCTGGTAACACTCCTTAGGGAGACTTATGTTACTCCATTTTATCACTTTCCCTCTCCTCCAACCACCCTCTCAACTACCCAAGGGCTTAGCTTCCCTGAGCTAAAAAGATGTCTATGTTTTGATTTTAATGTTTTAATTTTGATACAGTTTTCACATGATACAGAACACCGACATACTAACAGAAAGTGCTAACACTTTTGGATGGAAAGATTTCATCAAAACAGAATAACAAACAAAAATTCTTAAAGGATAATGCCAGCTGTTGCCACTGAAGAGATGCTGGGTCTTAATGCCCAAAGAGGTGATTCTTCCTGCTCTAGAGCACAAGTTTCCTATTGGACAAGTTTCCCCTCTTTAGACTTTAGTAATTTATGTCTGTGCCTTAATAATGTTACATATATGAATAAATGTACATATGAATACAAATATTTAAAGGATTTTAAAGATAATCTGTGTAGGTAGTGTTTTTCTCTCTGAGTCCCGCCAAGCCCCAGCAGTCCTGTAGCCCATTTACATAATAAACATACAGACACTTATATTATTTAAACTGCTCAGCTATTAGCTCAGGCCAATAGTCTAGCTCTTACTCTTATATTCAGCCCATTTCTGTTAATCTATATGTCACCATGTGTTCCATGGCTTTACCTGCTGCCTTTACATGATGCTCCCTGGATGGCAGGCTGGTGTCTCCTCCTCTCAGCCTTCCTGTTCTCTCAATTCTCCTCTCTGCTAGTCCCGCCTATACTTCCTGCCTGGCTACTGGCCAATCAGTGTTTTTTTTTTTTTTTTTTTTTTTTTTTTTTTTTTTTTTTTTTTTTAATCAATCAATCATCCACAGCATAATCTGGACTTTGTGGTCTTTTAAAATTCAAAGTGATAACAAATGCATTATCAAAGATCCAATGCAGGGCTTCTGCCCTATTTTCTAAGTAAAATAACCACCATTTTTACTTCAGCTATGCTGTCTTAACATGATCCCATCAAAACTTGTTAATATTCTCTCAGAATAATAGAAAATAATTAAAGCTTTTAACTTAAAAACATTTCTTGGAGGTTAAGATCAAAGGAATCAATGGAAAGAAATTAAAGAATTATATTAAATAAACCCACAAACACATATCAGTTAATACAAAGGGTTAAAAACATTATAGTGTCAGATAGTTGACATTTTTGGTTAGACATGAGTTATTTTACTCTATATACTTTATTCATTAATTTGAAATTCTTAGGAGATTATTTTTATTAAGTAAACAAAATCTTAGGCAAGTACTCTAAAGCAAGTCATATATATCTATATCTATCTATGTATCTATGTATCTATGTATCTATGTATCTATCTATCTATTTATCTGTCTGTCTGTCTGTCTATCTATCTCTCTCTGTATCTGTATCTGTGTCTATATCTATATATCTATATCTATATCTATATCTATATATCTATCTACATATCAACATTGACCAGAATCCTTTAATAAAGCTGTAGCTTTTGTAACTTCCCTTCACTACAAAGGAAAGTGTAAGGACTGAAGGTCTAAAAGTCATCATTAACCTTAAAGACAGAAGATTTGCTCATGAGAATTTAAGCTGGGATAATATCACAGAGTCTGGACCCAGGGATCTTGTCAATCAGCTTCTAACTCAGCAGTCTCAGATTGGTTTTGGGGTCAGAGAATCAGATAAAGCAACATTGTCTTTACTATGAAACATGAGGAAGCTTCAACATTGTACATTTTTACTCTTTTCAGAGTACCACCATCAATTCCTCACAAGGCTAAACTTTGAACACAGATCTCAGCCAAGTCCCAGGTAATGCTCTTTTCTAAAAATCACTCCCCTCCTCTGCCGCATGGAAGTCATAAGGGCATGATTGGGTGACAATTTAAGATGTTAGCAAAGTCATGCATCTCCTTTAAAGTATTTGACTAGTCAGGAAGTCTTCACTCTGGATATCCATGTGTAATGTTATTTACAATATGAGGGTCTGAGTGGAAATCAATGCATTTCTCTTAAGCTACAAGAATTTTCACATTTGGATCTGGAATAACCCTCAAGTCCATGTGATAAAATGCTGGCTCCCCAGCATGCCGATTTGGGTGGTGGGAGGACTTTCAAAATTCAAGTCTAGTGTTAAGTCTTTTGGTCATCAATGGCACATCCATGAGGAGTGATGTAGGGCCCTAAAGCCACCTCCTCCACCTTATTCTATTTTGTTGTCTGGCTCTGAGCTAATATCGTTTTTTTCTACCATACATTAGTCACCACAAACAGAAAGCAACATGGCCATCCTATCATGTTTTGAGCAGTCTGGATGAGAATCTGCAACTTTAATCACTCAAATGGATTTTTATTCTTCACAATCCCATAAATACAGCTTAAGGTGTTTCTAGCTTCACTTTTTTCAAAGAAAAGAGTGAGAATTGGAAATTTGAAATATTGATATGTTTAACAATAATACCATTGGTTTATTCTGTAAGCATTCAAGCCATTTTGCACACTTAATGGGAAGTGATCTGTGTAATAAAATTAGTGTTAGTGGCTCCACCTCTTGGACATTAAGTCAAAATAAGAAAACAGTGTTCAGTCAAAGCCTCATTTTCCCCAGTAAAACACAGTCTCAAAGGGCTTCCAGAAATGATGAGTGCCATCACTTGTCAGAAGCCCAGAGCAAAGACAGAAATACTGAAAAAGTAGTGAGAACGTCCCCTGTGCTGATGCTCTCTATTGTGACCAATCAGAGCCGGTTACTGTTCTTGCTGCACCTTCATCAGTCCTTTAACTCTGCAGAAGCTGCTGAGAAAGAGAACACACATTTCATTCCAGCTTGTCAGCTCCTCCACCATAACAGCTTTTAAAGCATGTGATTTCTTTCTTCTGATCTTTTAGATCAAAAGTGCACCATTGAAGAACAAACTAAATGGAGAAAGTATTGGGTAGACTGTCTCATTCCACAACTTTGGTTATGTCATGGAAGATATCACTAGACAAATGTGTCCATTAAAACATCATTCTTAATAGGAAAAATGATAAATTCAAAAAGCAAATTGAGATTACTTTTACATAAAATAGGATATGATTCTATTAGAAGTCAAGAATTTAATTATGTAGGAGGTGGTCCTCTCACATGTTCTGCATTTAACAAAGAGGACAGACAATTGTTTTCATATTAAAAAAGAAAAAAAACCAGCTGAAAGTGATATTGGTGCTTAAAATTAAATCTAATACTCAAGCGCTAATGGAAGTTTTTTTTTTTTTCAGTTAAATGGTTGGTTTATTATAAATTAACTGTGACACATATGGAGAGATTTTGGTCCTTAAACAACAACAGCATCAATAAAAAGATTTGAAAAATGAGTGTTCTCATAAATTGAAAACCTCCATGTTTAGAGTTTTACTGCTGTGAAGAGACACCATGAACACCAACTCTTATAAAGGAAAACATTTAATTGGAGCTGGCTTGCAGTTCAGAGGCTTAGTCCGTTGTCATCACTGTGGAAAGCATAATGCCATGCAGGCATACATGGTGCTGGAGAGGTTGCTAAGAGTTCTACATCTGGTTCTGCAGGCATCAGGAAGTGAATGTGTCAACACTGGCCAGGCTTGAGCTACTGGGTGTGAGCAGCCAGCCACCAGAAATTTCTTTCCTCTATGAAATCTCAGACATAAATGGCATCCCTCTTCTATGAATCCTCAGACTGAATGGGCAAGATCCTGTCTTTACCACCTTATATTTTTGCCTCTACCTGCCTTGTATTCCTCTCTCCACCTCCTCAGTCCTGAGTTCTGGGATTAAAGGTCTGTGCCACCACCACCTCACTCTGTTTCTCTTTTAGACTGGTTCAATCCTGTGTAGCCCAGCTTGGTGTTGATCTCCTGATCTTCCTACTTCCTCCTCCCAAGTGTTGGGATTAAAGGAGTGTACCACCACTGCCTGACCTCTATGGTTAACGTGTGGCCAGCTCTGCTATCTGATCTCCAGGCAAGTTTTAATGGTCAGAACAGAAACAAAACATCATACAACACTCAGAAGTTGTTGTTGTTTTTTTTTAAGAGTCTGAATGCCTCATGAAAATCAGACACTGTGGCTTATCCTCACTCTGAGTGTCCAGCAGCCATGGGAACAACTAAGCTCACACAAAACACATAAACATACCTACAGAGTACATACAGCTATGTATTCCAAACCTGGTTTGAGAAATCAATGAGGTAGTACATGTAATACAGAAAAGTTAATGGAACAGAGCCTTGAAGCTTTTAGTTCTTCATGTGAGGTTCCTAGAAGAGGCCACTCCATTTTAACAAAAAAAAAGAGATTGAACAAACTGTAAAATCATCCACTCTGTTTAGACCCATAGGAGAAAGGAGGTCACAGATCAAAAGCCACTCCCCAAGATTACAGACACAGGCTGTTACAGAGAATCATAAGATAACAAGATATAATTCTCCTTTGGAAGCAGGGAAGAGAAGAAAAACCTGAAGTGTTTTAATGAATTGCTGGAGGCTAGGTATGGGCAAGTCTAGGAGAGATTGTCTCCATGCATAGATTAGACTGGCCTAGAACTTGCTATGTACCCGAGGCTGGCCTCAAACTCATGATGTTCCTGCTTCTGTCTCCCCAGTTCTGGGATTATAGATGTGAATCTTGACTCCTTGCCATGATATTTTATTTATTTATTTATTTATTATTTATGTATTTACTCTTCTGTTTTTTTTTCTACTTTATACATAGTACTCTCTTTACAATTGTCTTCTAACATATGCTTTCAGTGTCCACTAAACTGAAATCCAAGCAGGTTCTGTGATTTCTGTTATTATTACTGATTTTTCATTCATTCTCAAACTTTTTTTTTCCTTTGGATGGCAATGATCTCTGATGGTGAGGGCTATTGGTGTCTGTAAAATTGTTACTTGATATAAGATGACTGTGCCCCCTCTGGGAACGTTTTTTTCCCTATTCACTGTGTCAGCAAGACCATCTTAACCCAGTTCCAATGCTGTTAATGTCTAGATTACTCTAGAATATGCATTTCTGGAATAAACAGTGTTGGTCTACAGCCATGACTTCTTGAAGAAATCTTGTTTCTTTCATTTCCCTTTCATTCCCTCCAATTTAGAGCCATCTTTGTTTCCTGAAGTTGTAGGATTGATACGTGTTAGTTTCTGTAGGGTTTACCTTTGCTTTGAGATTAAAGTTCCTCTGATTTCAGGTTTAAGTTAATGTCCTCAGGATTTATACAAAGCGATCAGGGACTTCTATGATCAATTTTTTGCATCTCTGTTCAATTTTTGGCCCGGAAACTGGAGCCCAAATAACTGAGGCACTGTTCGTTGTCTTTACTATAAGAATTGCTTTGGAGATGGGAGATAATGAAAATAATTAGTATTAATTCTCTCGTTTTTGGCTTTCCTCTTTTCTTCATTCCATCCTTCCTTTCATTAATTGCACATTTTCTTAATGTATGTTTCCTAATTTGTTGTTGTAATTTTTTGAACATATCATTTCCCTAGGACAGTCAATCTCAGATAGCGCTCCTAATGTTTCTGCACAAGTCACATGATTTAAATATGTTTTGGATTTTAACCAAAGCATCTATTAGAGATCCTAGTAGATTTCTGTTGGAGAGCTGTAAGCCAATATCTTTTAGTGATTTCTCATGCTCTTTGTGATAGTATATTCGAATGTTGATTGACACCAGCTGCTCTCACACACACTGCCCAGGCATCTGCTTTTGTATTTGCTGACTGCTTTGCATGGGCTCCTCCAGCCTAGACCAGCTGCTCAGAATTTATAAACCAGGCCATTTCAGTGAGAACAGAGCTGCATCAGACAAGCAGAGGAAGCAGGATGGAGTCACTGACCCAGGTCCTCATGTCCCTGCTGCTCTGGGTGTCTGGTGAGAAATTTTAAAGTATTATAACCTTTTTAGAGTCACTTTTGTATATAAAAATTTGCAATGTGTGTCAGGCTGTAATAATATTTTTGCAATAATACTCTGACAATATAGCATTACGAGGACATTAAATGAACAATTTAATTTGTATTGAATTCTGTAGTTTTTTTTATTATGCATGATCTTTGATATTCTTTATTGTAGGTGCTTGTGCAGATATTGTGATGACCCAGTCTCCATCCTCCCTGGCTGTGTCAGTAGGAGAGAAGGTCACCATCAGCTGCAAGTCCAGTCAGAGTCTCACTTCAGGCTCTACTCACTACTTGGCCTGGTACCAGCAGAAACCAGGGCAGTCTCCTAAAATGCTGATCTACTGGGGAAACACTCGGTACACTGGGGTCCCTGATCGCTTCACAGGCAGTGGGTCTGGGACCGATTTCACTCTCACCATCAGCAGTGTCCAGGCTGAAGACATCGCAGATTACTTCTGTCAGCAGTATGGTAGTACTCCTCCCACAGTGCTTCAGCCTCCAACAAAAACCTCCTCTGAGAGTCTCACCAGCTGCCTGCACCACACACAGCCCTGGGCCTGCACACTTCCACTTCCCCCTTTTGACTGAGAGCCAGTGTCCCTGAAACACTGATGAACAAGTTTGCAGAGCCCAGCAAAATATAATGGGTTTAATCTCTCTTATGTCTTTTGGTATCAAAAACCTTTATATGACAATGCAAAGGAGAACTCAGTATTATCTTGCTATTCCTTCTGTAACGCATTAGCACAAACTCTGCTGCTTGACTATGAGGGATTTATCTTTTTATAGTTCTGGAATTTGGTGTCCAACATAAGAGTCTATGGGCTGAAGTGATGATGATGGCAAATTGTATTTCTGTTGGAGGCTGTTGAAAGAGTGTTTCCTGCTCTTTCTAGATTCTGGAGTGCTTTCTTACTTCCTTACTGATGCCCATTTCCTCTATTTTTTTCTTTTCCTTTCCATAAATTCCTTTAACCTTTATTATATTTTATTTAATATATATATATGAGTGTGCATGTTTCTAGGTGTACATGTGACATGGCATATTTCTAGAGGTCAGAGGATACTTGGACTTGATTGTCTTTATCATTTGGGTTCTGAGGATCAAGCTCAGATTTGACATTAGGCTTGGTGTCAAGTGCCTTTGCCATCTAATCCCTCTTGCTGCTTCTTAAAATCTTTTATTGATGTAAAGTTATTCTACACAATTTTCTTGAAAGCTATGTTTTTCTAGTATATCAGGTACTTTCACCATATGCACTAACCTTCGCCATTTTCTCTTCCCTTTCCTGCTGTCTTTTCTTCCCTAGCTTCTTTTACTTTTATCTCTCTGTCTCTGTGTTACATACAGATACACCCACACTCACCCATCCTACACTTACATATACATAAAAGTATATGAATGTCACACATATACATACATAGATACACACATATCCACATGTGTATATATATATATATATATATATATATATATATATATATATATATATATATATATATACATGCAGTCATGAACTTACATACCCAAAATCCATATACTTAGGATCCAAAAAAAGAGAGAAAATGTGATATTTCTTGCCCTAATTTCTCAGGCCACATCTCCTTTTAAGGTCTCCATATCTGATTTCCAACTGTGGAAACTGAGAAAGCTCCCTTCACACTAATGTTGGATATAATTCTGTGTCAGCAGATGCTACCTTCCAGTCTTTACATTTTTTTTTTTTTTTTTTTTTTTTTTTTTTTTTTTTTTTTTTTTTTGGTTTTTCGAGACAGGGTTTCTCTGTGTAGCTTTGCGCCTCTCCTGGAACTCACTTGGTAGCCCAGGCTGGCCTCGAACTCACAGAGATCCACCTGGCTCTGCCTCCCGAGTGCTGGGATTAAAGGCGTGCGCCACCACCGCCCGGCCAGTCTTTACATTTTATATCAATTAATAAAGCTTAATGTTTCCAGAAAGGAATACTTTGTGCTTCCATGTAATATCAATGTGGTAACTAATTGTGTCCATATTCTGAATAAGAAACTTATTGAGTACCTATTTTGGAGATATGGCAGGGAACAAATGTGTTACAGAGTATGTAAAATTTCTGTAGAGTGCCAGATACCTTAAAGCTGAGTGATTCTTGGCAGTGAACCTTGAGTGTAGGTTGCTAAATTTAGAAAAGCCTCAAATAAACCAAAAGGGGTGTGTAAACCAACAGATACAAATCATAACATAGAAACACATGATCCAAACAAACAAACAAAAAATGATGTTCCAAAGGACCATAATTCCCATATGGATTCAACTCAAAGATATGAAATAGGTAAAATGTTGGGTGAAGATTTCAAAAACATACTCATAAAAATGGTGAATCACCATAAAAGATACTGTAGTCAGAAGGTTTCCTGTGTCCAGCCTGACCCATGGTTGGAACAAAGCTCTCCCATCTGCAGTCACTCACCTGCTTATAAAATAGTCATTAAGAGTCTTAATATTAGTTACTAATTGCATGCTCTATGGCAGACTTCTTGCTAGCTAGCTCTTATAACTTGACCCATTTCTATTAATCTATATGTCGCCACATGGTCGTGGCTTACTGGTACTTTTACAACTTGTTCCTCCTGGTGGCTTCTAGCGTCTCCTTTTTCTCCTTTCTCCTCTCACTATCTCTTTTGGGTTTTCCCATCTTGCTCCATCCTGCTCTGCCATAGGCTAATGCAGCTTTATTTATCAACCAGAGTAACACATACTCACAGCATACAAAAGACATCCCACAGCACTTCCCCTTTTCTGTCTAATCAAAAAGGAAGGTTTTATTTTCCAAGTATCACAATGTTTATTGATAGATACAAGTATATAAAATCAGGTGTGAACATGACTTGATAAATTAAGTAGACTTAATTTCAATACTATAATAAGAGGGACCAATTCAAATTCTCACCATTTGTTTCGCACCCACAAAAACCACTTCAAGGGCATTAAAGATCTCTCAAAACTGATCAGTTTTGTGCAAGTAAACCACGTTTCTTTTAAAAAGGCTTGTGCACTTGCCCAGGCTCAAGGATATTAAAATCTAGCACATAAATCCCATTACTAGAGGTAGAAATACAGGCAATATACTATTATGGCAACAGCCATCAATTACAGTTAAGAATTTTTCTGTAACAACCAAATAGATAATCAAATATTGCAACAACTCAAGTATTACTGAGCAAAGTGCATCTCTACAGTATTCAGTGTTGCTATTCAGTTTTCTAACTTAAAACAGCCTATGGTACCTGGCAGCAAAGAAGGTCCTTGCAGCAGAGTGCCTCTGCTTGAGAACTTAGGATGTAATTATTGCATGCTGCTAATATTCTATCTAAACATTAAGGATACTCCTAAAGTATTTGATGGTAGACTATGATTAAGACATCACACTACAAAAACCTTATGCAGAAGGAAACCTTACTGACGTGCTTCTACTCAAGAGTTTCCAGGAAAAGGCAAGGCTTTGTTCCAGGTAAATCAGTGGCTAACCTGGCTAGAAATTGCTGAAGAAGAAGAATCAGAGGAAGAAGCTGAATAAAGAATCAGCCAAAGCCTTAAACTGTGCAAAACATACTGTTGCTATGATGTAACTGCATTTGACCTAACCACTGGGAAAATTCATTCCTCTGTAACGTTTTTTCAAAAAGGAAGGTTTTAACTTTAACATAGTAAAATTATATGTAACAAACAGCTACTAAGCAAGAATTACAGATACAATATCTGGTCTTTGTATTTGTTAAAATTAAATGTAATATTCTATCTATTCTATATTTGTGAGTCTAAGGTTTCATATCTAATTTATTTTTTGTCATGACTAAGGAAAACTATAATTATAACTATGTAGTCTTCAACTACTTCAAAGACCCCAGAAGGTTATAACAATATCTGAGAAAACAGGAGATGAATGCAAGCAACTTTCAGGAATCTTGCTAGAGTAGACAGAGACAACAGGCAGCCTGGAGAACTAAAGTTTCACAGCATCGATGGTGCATTCGAATTGGCTGTAGAATATCTGATAGACCATTTTTAGAAGCAGGAATTTGGAAGATCATCTTACTCTGTCTTGGCAGAGTTTAGAAGTCACTTTTCCTTGTGTCCTGCTTGTCCAGAAAGGACAGTATTCATACTGTCAGCAGTTGTGGCAAGGGCAATTCTTTGCCCAGTAGGCCATTTTGTGCCAAGAATAAGATAAACTTCCAAATGGAAATGTCTCAGAAGTCCAACATTCTCTCAAGATCAGATTGGTGCTGCCAGGAGCAATTGTGTCTCACATCAAGAGAATTCTAAGTTATCAAAACATTAAAATGCCATATTCTGTAGGTCTATGAAGTGTTTGAAGATTACCTATCCATCTGACATATGTTTCTGTAAATCTGGAGAACCTAACTAATATAACTATAGAAATGACAAGTATAGGTGACTATAAATCTGTAAGTCTTATCTACCTAAATAACCTAAGGACTGACATTTCACATAAACAAGGTAAACAGTCTATAAGCAAATGTACCGTAAAAGGACAATGATCTCAAAATTGTGATAATACATAAAATAGCTCAAGCAGAGATAGAAATGTATAGTGCAATATTCAATATGACATAATCCTATATATGTATCAATATACAAAATATTCTAAATTGGTAGAACATACATACAGTATGACAAATATAATTTTACATTTGTATCAATATACAAACATTTCAAATAGGAGCAGAAATATATAATCCTTACAACAAATATAGTTCTGTATTTGTATCAATATACAAATTATCCAGATACAAACAAAAATTTATTCAGTCAGAAAGCTAGTGATATATACAGGCAAACATAAGCTTGATAGATAAAACAATCAGTTACACAGCAGAAAAAGTGAGTAAGGGGAAAACACAATTGAAATGCTGGAAACAAATTTTAATGCATTAAATACAACACACAGAACAAAGAACTCACCAACAGTCTCATTAAAACATAAGAAAGATATCCTGGATCAAGGTTGCAGTAGAAAAAACAGCATTGAATTATCATTGGTTAAAAAATTATCATGACCATAATGTCAAAGAATTCTAGCACATGATGAAGAGAACCATACCAAGAATCATAGGCTATAGAAGAGCAGAGATAAAAACCAAAGACATAGGGAACATGTTGAATGGAATGAGTACATGAGTACAGAAAATTTCATATAAAGAGAAAAAAGTGACAAACACAGAAAAGCATTTAGTTGTCTAATGGACAACACCAGAGAAACACCTCCCCATGTCATGGATTGTGTCTATAATGTAAAAAATACAAAGGAAAAAGTCAAAGTCCAATGATATAATGGACAAATGCCAACTCAACTCCAAAGACAGACACATCAGAATGACATCTGAACTCTCATTTGAAACTGTAAAAGCTAGAAAAGCATGGAACAGTGTATTTCAGGTCTTGATAGTAAGTAATTGTTAAATAAGTTAGCCATGTCCAGTATAATTGCATTTTTTATTCAAAAATTTTTTAATATACTTACCATAGTTTCCCCTCCCTCCCCTCCTCTCACTCGTTCTATCTTCCCTAACTCCCATCCACTCCTCAGAGAGTGTAAGGCCTCCCATGAGGAGTCAAAAAAGTCTGGAATATCAAGTTGAGGCAGGGCTAAGCCCCTAAGCCCTGCATCAAAGCTAAGCAAGATATCCCTCAAGAGGGAATGATCTCCAAAAACCCAGTTCATGTGCTAGGGATAAATTCTGGTCCCACTGCCAGGGGCCCCACAAACAGATCAAGACACACAACTGTCACCCACATTCAGAGGACCTAGTTAGGTCCTGTGCAGGTTCCCCTGAGCTCCCACTAGCTTGGATCAGCTATCTCTGTGTATTTTCCCATCATGGTCTTGACCCCCCTTGCTCATATAATTCCTCCTCCCTCTCTTAGACTGGACTCCAGGAGCTCAGCCCAGTGCTTAGCTATGGATCCCTGCATCTGCTTCCATCAGTTACTGGATGAAGGTTCTATGATGACAATTAGGTAGGGTAGTCATCAATCTGATTACATGGGGAGACCAGTTCAGGCACCTACTCCATTATTGCTCGGAGTCTTAGGTGGGGTCATCTTTGTGGATACTAGGGGATTTCTCTAGCACCATTTCCCCCCAAACCCCATGACTCCCTCTGTCAAGATATCTCTTTCCTTGTTCTCCTTTTCTGTCCCTGCCCCAACTCAACAATCCTGTTCCCTCAAGTTCTCCTCTGCCATCTCTTCCACTCACTCGTGCCCTCCCCACCATGCATGCTCCCAGTTTACCCTAGAGATATTATCTCTTTTCCCCTCCCAGGGAGATTTATGCATGTCCCTCTTAGGCTACTCTTTGTTACCTAGCTCTCTGGGGTTGTGGATTGTAGCCTGGTTATAATTTGCTTTATGTCTCATATTCACTTATGAGTGAGTACATACTGTGTTCATCTTTCCGGGTGTGGGCTATCTCACTCAGGATTTTTCTGTGTAGTTATGATAGCCAGAACCTGGATACAACTCTATGAATGGATAAAGAAAATGTGGTACATTTACACAATGGAATATTACTCAGTGGTTTAAAAAAAAGCAAAACTGTATTATAAATTGAGGGAAAAATAAGGACATTGCAAGACAATAACAAAATAAGGTATTTCATGACCATGAAGACAGCACTGTGGAAGATACTACAAAATACTATGCACACAGGAGAAAGAGTGTTTCAATCATGAGAGCACAGATAAACGTTCATGTCATGAGAGGAATAGATGAACAATGGCTATCAGGAAAGAAGTCCAGTGTGTCCAACACTATAAGCCAGAAAACTCCAATATAGTTGAGCAGGGAAATGGAAAACAAACAATCTAATAAATCAAGTAACCCCAACAATATTATAAGAATTAATAAAACATTTCTTAATAACCATATGTGACCACAATTTAGCAATAAAGATACAGATATTGTTGAACTAGGTTAAAAACTATATCTAACTGTCTGTTTTATCCAGGAAACACACCTAACTGGTAATGACACAGAGGTACTAAGAGTCACATGATGGACATAAATCTACCATGAGAATGGGGGCTCAAGCACAGCTCTGCTGTTATCTGGTACAGTAGAATCCAAACAAAGATTAATCAAATACATAAAGACAACAATACAGGGAATGAGTCACAGAACATATGCAACAACTCCAAATGAATACACACCAAACTTTGGGGCTCAAATTTTATAAAACAAACCAGGAAACAATGGACATAGAAGGTCAGATATGTCTTGAGACAATAGCAGAGGGTATTTTCAGTGCACCACTCTTTGGACTCAAACTGAAAACCACCAAAGAAATTTTAAAATTAATCTGTATGAGAAAGAATGGACGAATCAGACATCTAAAATTTATCTTATCTATCTTGTATATATGTATATAGTATGCATGTATATTATATACATGTATACATGATTAACATAAGGATCACCCCAATTCTTGCAAATGAAATCTAGGATTAACTGAGAGGTGTGTAACCTGTAACCAAGTTGGTTTCAATTCAGGGGTAAAAGGTTGGTCCACTTTCATTCAAAATCACTTAACTGTAGGTCAGCACAAAGTGCTTAAGAAGCTGAAATCCTATCATCCTTTCCATGAGTGCAGAAAACTCCTCTAAACTCATAATAAAATCCCTGAAGGATCGTTACTGAATATAATAAGGAATATAGAACATAGTTGGTGGCATCTTGAAGATAAGTTTGCAGCTTCTGTTGGAAGAAGGTGGAACACTTGGTTTCCATCCAAGACAGACAAAGTTAACTGTTCATCTGCTTTCAATTTTGGAGCATGTCATCAAGGGGATAGATGTTCTTAGCTGCTCAAAAAGTGACATTTTGCTGCACCATCTTCATTGAAAACATCAAAAATTCTGCAAACAGTGCACAGAGCGCTGATGGCTCACACTGTTCTGTGAATGATGTGGAGACACAGGAGCACTGTGATGGGTTCTTTGAGGAAGTATTTACTGAGGTGGAACAAAAGTTCTGGGATACTGAGAAGATGGATATTTGCAACAACATGGGGGACCACCTTGTCAGAACATGTATGCCACATTTCTCCTTGAAGAGGATGCTGAGAAGACTGTGGTGGAGCTGAATTACCTTAGGTTTAATGAGCTGCTGATCAATAAACAGCTGTCTCAGAATGAATAATTTTTAAAAAGCCTGGTGCCTCCAGTAGGAAATGGGAGCTTGCCCAAGAGAGGCTTCTGCAACTTCATGCATCTGGAACATCTTGATAGAGCTCCTAAGAGAGCTGCATGGGTGCCAGCTCAAGAAGCATAGATCTAGTTCCCTATCCCTGGAGCTGCATTACTGATCCAGAGAACAGGAACCTGGTTAGGGCAGAGGTGGTAGAGCATGAGAGAGTGACAGATCTTGGCGATTCTGAGCCAAACCATTTTTACTGTGGGTCTAGAAGACTGTGTTGTAGTTGATTGACAAGCCAGTTTACAATGAGATTTATAAACAAAATCAAGGAAATAAAGTGGGTTTCTCAGTGAAATTTATAGTGACAAAGCAAAAGAACAATAAACAAAAATAAAGATTATTAATGATAAAAATAACATTATAATTGTACCAAGTGGGCAAATTATTATAAACCAGAAAACTGCTTCTCAAATCTGAAATGAGAAATGGATGCTCACTGTCTCACTTGTATTCAATGTAATGCTCAAATCTCAGTCACAGAAAGAAGACAAGAGCAGAAATGAAAGAGATATAAATAGTAAATGAAGAAATCAAATTACAAACATTCACACATAATGTGTTCTTCACTTAGAACGTCTCTCAAAACTGCCAGAATACTCTTAGACCTGAAAATACTTTCAGTAAAGAGCAGGATATAAACAAAGAGCAGGATACAAAGTCAACATACAACAATCAGTAGCATTTGTACGTAATAGTAACAAATGCACTAAAAAAGAAATCAGGGGCAAATTCCATTTCTAACTTCAAAGCAAAATACCTAGGAACCAGTTTAAGCAAGGAAGTTAAAGCTGCCTACAATGGAATCACTTGGACATTGAATAATTAAGTTGAAGAAGAAAGAGGATGGAAAGATCTCTCACACTCATTAATAGAGAAAGCTATGTAAGCTGTGGCACCAGTGTCACACAAGAATGTAATCTACATCAACATCCTTGGAGTCATTGCTTACAGAGATGGGAAAGCAAGTAAAAATCATCTCACTGACATTAACTGAAGCATGTGTTTCACAATATTCAGTTGTGCAATCACTTAAGCATCCCTTGCTCTGAATTACATTGAAAAGTTGAAGCCCATTGTGTCCATCACTAGAAGACAATGGCATAATGAACTTAACATTGGCTCAGTTGTGGAGATTCTTCTCCATGGGAGTAATGTCCTGTGTGAGTCTGTGGTGAGGCAGTCCATCAGGACATGAGTGTGGAGCAAAGCTGAGTATCTTGAGTAGAAAAGAGCAGGGGATCACAGGCACACAGTTCTCCTCATGAGCACAGTGTTAGTGACCTCAAACCTTTCCAGTGGTGCTGTATTCATACACATTTCACCACCAAACAAAACAGACTGGAGACCAAGGCTTTAACCACATGGGCCTTCTGGGGACAGTCAGATTGCAGTGTACTGCAATCCTTGATTGGGGAGCACTGAGCTTCACTCAGTCCCTTAAATTATAATGATACTTTGTGAGGGTGTGAGGATCTACGACATTTCTCACTAACAAATACCAGGAAGCTGAAACTTGGGACTGTTTCCTGTCATTGTATACAATATTCTCCCATTTTTAATGCCTCCAGTTCAGGTGCCAGTGAGAAGAGAAATGCTCATTATGAATGAGCCTCACTGTTTAGCAAATCTGGGGTTTGTCTTACAGGCCGTGGTCCTGTGTGGAATAGATAGTGATTGTCCAGAGGGACACAAAGTCCAGCATCATTATCCTCCTTTTGTTTCATAATAGAGACACTGCCAGGGTGTCTGTCACTCTGTCCACATACTGAGCTGTGGTTCCTAAGCTTGCTGACGAATGACAGGAACTGTGGATTATGAGGAGGTGTAACTGGTTAGAGGGGGAAATGTCCCTCCATTTGTGAAGGCTTCATGTGGACTCAGCATTGGCTTTGGAATGAGAAGATGGAGAGACCGGCCTTATCCTAAGTGATGTCTGTTCATTCTAAGTTAGGTTTTCAGCCTCCTTCTTTATCCCATGCTCATGGCTCACTGCCTCTTCTGCTCCTGATGACCTTCAGATTGCAGTCTCTTAGTGGAGCCAATGCCCTTCTCATCTAAACATGACACCTTGTTCTTTCTCCATCTTATTAAACCTGATTGTTTTCAACTCTTGGTGAGAAATATCACAACGCAAGACAGTTTGTTATGACATACAAAATTTAATTTGGGGCTAGAGAGATGGCTCAGTGGTTAAGAACCCTTCCTACTCTTGAAGAGGACATAGGTTCAGTTCTTAGCAACCCTATTGCAGTTTACAACCATCAGCCACACTAGTTTCAGGGGATCCAATTTTCTGTTCTGGAATCCAAGGGCAACATCCACATATGTGGTGCACAGATATACATGGAGACAAAACACATATTCTCATAAATTACAAATAAAAACGTGCTTATGAAAAGTTTAATTCTGAGGAATCACAGTGCTCCTTCAACTCAGATCCTTCACAGCAAGCAGAGCAGTGATAGGGTACTCCCCAGATGGAACCTCAAAATAACAGAATGTGATTCCACAGGGCTTGCAAAAAAATCACTAGGGATGCACTTAAAATACTCTAGGGAATCCTTTGCTAATCCTAACTGCCATAGGGTGATATAAGAGCAGGTGTCATTTAAGCACCAAGTCAAGATTTTTCTCAGCTGATTTGCATATTGAGGCAAGGCAGCTTACCAGTTCCCATGAGGCAGCCTCTATTCCAGCTCTCTGAGATTGGGTCAGCCCCTCTCCTGCTAAGGGTACTGCTGCTCTGGGTTCCAGGTGAGAAGTTACAGTACTGGGAGCATCCCTTGTAGCCCTTGTTGTCTTCTATGCTTTGGTGTCCTGATCATTGAAATGATCACCTTTAATTGGTTTAAAGTTTCCCTTTGATTTTATCGCTTCTCAGAGTGTAGCTCATAACTAACACAGATTCCACAAAAATGATTGTTTTACACTGGGGTACGTACATCTGTGACAGCAGTGTGTGCTTATCATTTTCGGTTCTTCTGGGGACATTGTGCTAACCCAGTCTGCAGCTTCATTGATTGTGTCTCTAGGGCAGAGAGCCACCAACTCTTGCAAGGCCAGTGAAAGTGCCAGTTTATTTGGTAATAGTTATATGCACTGGTACCAACAGAAACCAGGACAGCCCCACAAACTCCTCATCTTGGAGCATCTAACCTAGAATATGGAGTCCCTGCCAGGTTCAGTGGCAGTGGGTCTGGGACAGACTTCACCCTCACCATCCATCCTGTGGAGGCTGATGATGCTGTAAGCTATTACTGTCAGTAGAGTAGGAAGTTTCCTCCTACAGTGCTCCAGGGCTAAACAAAACCCTCTTGGGGTTGCTCCTCACTGAGTCTCAGTTTTAGCTGTGTCTTTGCCAACATATCTCAACTATGTGATTTTAGAAATCTTGTTTGTACAAACAATGAAGCTGTGAAACAGAGATTTCTTAAACTGATATGCCTGTTTGTCTAAACACGGACGCTTTAGAATTTTTCAATTTGCTTCCTTATTAAAGATTTCCTTTTAAAAATATAATATGTGTGTACACATATACGTGTACATGCATGCATCTGTATGTGTATTTGTGTGTTCAATAGACTGAAAAGATGGTCATTTTAAACTTACAGGAAACTTTCCTCATTCTCTGAAAATAATCAGAGCTAGAGAACTGAAGATTGTTAGTTGTCTTACAGACATAAGTTGACGTTCTCACCCTAATGTCACATTTTCTCTCTTATTTTCTTGAGATTTCAAAGTCCCTCTTCAGCAGATTACACAGACAAGCTTCCTTCAGCTGATTTACTGCTTGTATTCTGTTCTGCATCTCCGTGTCCATGATAGATGCTCATCCATGGTCTTAGACTCATTAGCTGTTATTTTCTCCTCATCCAATACTCATATTCTTATCTATAATATCTTCCACAACGTGGTCACATTCTCTTCTTGCCTGATTCACCTTTTGCTGTCTTCTAATATGGGAGGAGTGATATATATATATATATATATATATATATATATATATATATATATATATATATATATCACCAGCTGACCTGGAAATTATTATTTAGTGCCTAGTGACCCTGAACCTGCAACCCAACTGCCCTTTCTCCCTGACTGCTGGATAACATGTCACCATGTCCAGTTCCTTTTCATTTTATAATTCTACCATTGCAGACACATGAACTCTAGAGGCCCAAGTGTGCACAGCTGTGGTCATTGAAGGTTTACTTTGTACACACTCTCCACTTCTACATGAGCCTTCTTTGGGCTTCTGCATCCTCCCCATGTGGAGTGAGAAAGCTCAATGGAATGATCCCTAGTAATTTTTCTGAGATACAGGTCTCTCTCTGAGTTTTTCAAGTTTATAGTCCTAGTTCAGGATAGAGAGACCATGTTGTGTTAGTCCTAGTGATGCATAATAAGTTAGCACAAGCATAGTGACTACAATCCTAACAGGTATATTCTGGGCAGGGTTTGTCTGGGTTCTCTCTTCAGGCTCTCATAGGCTACGGTTAAGGTGTTGTCAAGGCTGCATTCTCATGTAGGTACACAAACGAATCTCCTTCTAGGGCGAGTGAGGATGATGGAACAACTTTTGTTTTTCTTTTAATTTTGAAATAGATTTTCACAAAGTTTCCAAAGATTACCTTGAGTTTACAAATGTTCTCCCTCAATCCCTCATGTGCCAGGATGGAATCCTGATCCACCTGCGTGTCACAGTGGCTTTCACAGTTACTGATATACATGCAGTAAGGAAATCATGAAGGAGGTAGAAGATTTTAAGAGTACTACTAATCAGCCTTGATGAGGAGGGGTTGCATGAACTTTATCCCTAAACATAGGAAAACATATGTATTTTATTCAAATTCACAAGGAGCCTTTCATGAAACAAACCCATATAGTGAGTCACGGAGCAAAAGTTGTTCACTGAATGAAAAAAGAAATAAAAAGTAAAGGAAAGGACATGACTACTCCTACATATGATGGAGGGGAGTTTATTGTAGATAAGATCGAAAGCTTTGGTAGAGGATGGACAGGGACATCTGGGAGAGTTCTGAGTGGACTTGAACAAACTGAGCTGGGCCATGTGGGAGAGGGGAGAGAGGGGTACCAGGTGCAGCAGGACCAGGAGGTCAAAGGTACAAAAAAAAGGGCAGGTAGCCAAAATGTCTGAATTATATAGGGAAGATCCTCTGGGGGAAGGGCAGCCCAGACTCTGGGCTGGAGAGGTCAGGGTAGAGAGTATTGTATGCCAGCCATACCCTGTAACAGGTAGGGAATGAGGGATGCTGGGAGAATCTGGAGGCTAGGTCTGCTTTGGTATGTTAAATAGGTATCTCAAACATTTGTCCCAGGTTTGAAACTTAACAGTCACATTTATATGATCTCTGCTTTTACTATGGCTGAATAATATTCCTTGTACATATGTACCACTTTTATTATCAGTTCATCTGTTGATATCCAGTAGGCTTATTTAAATTCTTACCACTGTGAGTAGTGCAGCAATGAACATGGGTGTGAGAGTTGATCTATTTAATAATGATTTAGATTTGTTCAGGAATATACCTAGTGTAGGAGTAGCTGGTTCACATGGTAGTTCCATGTTTTCTTGAGGACCCTCCACACTGTAGTCCTTGGTTTCTGTATCAGGTTGCAGTCCCTTCAGCAGCCTTTAAGTTTTACTCTTTCTGTACAGTCATCCCATCATTTCTATTCCTTTTTGTGATTTCCTTTTTGTTAATTTTTCATGTAGAGTGATTTTTGTGTGTTTGTGTTGGTTTCTATCTCACTATCAAAAATGAGAAGACTCTACAAGCCACAAGGGTCATCTATAAATTACTAACAATTTTCAGAAGAACACAGGTTATTGGTACACTGGAACTCCCTTTACCTTCAATTATATATAATTATTTAGAAGAGATTTGGGTAATGTTTCTTTTTCTGCTTGGTATTTCTGTGTTGAGTATGGAGTAGCTGAAAGCACCATTAAGACTTTTCCTGGATGAGGCAGTGGCACCGGGTCCTGTGCTCATTGCATGAGTCGGCTGTTTGAAACCTGGGGCCTTTGCAGGGTCCCTTGGCTCAGCCTGGGAGGAGGGGACTGGACCTACCTGGACTGAGTCCACCAGGTTGATCTCAGTCTGTGGGGAAGGCTTTGCCCTGGAGGAGATTGGAATGGGGGGCAGGCTGGGGGGAAGGTGAGGGGGGCGGGAGGGGGGAGAACAAGGGAATCTGTGGCTGATATGTAGAACTGAATTGTATTGCAAAATAAAAATTTAAAAAAAAACCACAAATATCTAAGCAATAAAAAAAAAGACTTTTCCTGGATGAAGATATGTTTCCCATGGGTCACAGAACTCATCTGTAACTTGTTGATCTGTTCTTCCTCTCAGTCAAGTTTATGCAATCTTCTATGATGTTCCAAAGAAAAGTAACACATATTGGCAGTTGGTCTACCTAAGTAGGGATGATTTCATTTTAGGTTATACCACTGTATGAGGAGATTGTGTGCCTTTTATACTGTAGTAAATGACAACATCCTCTGCCTCCATTCTGTTGATTTTAAGTATGAAATAAGTATGTTCCTTGACACAGTGCCACTGAGCCTGTCAAGAATCCCAGAATCAAGTTTCAAAATATTATAAATTGGTAGCTGTGGCCAATTTCTTGTCTTGTATACAATTCATTTCCAGTAGGTTAGTTTTTAGGAGACTCTGATTTGACCTGCAAGAGATGGAGGTAAGATCTCTAATGATGACAGCCAGAGATAACAAAGTCTGAGTCATCTTCAGAGGATCCTGAAAGAATGAGAGACAAGTATGAGGTCATGCAAAATCATTAGCCATTTAAATATTTAAGTATTATCTGACATTTTATACTAACTACCATGTGATTTTGTTTTGTACACCCTCAATATCCAATTTGAATACAAACTTCAGAATTTTCATCCAATAAAATGCCCTCAGAGATTTCCTCACAGCATTTCACTCTTTGCAAATCACAATCATCACCAGAGTCCAGGTGCCTTTTCTTTGTGGATGCTTTCTATGACAAATGTAATATCCCTGTCCCACTTTGCATGACGAATACTGCTCATCTCTCATGTGTACAGAAAACACACAGGAAGCAATATGACCTTAGATCTCATTCTGTGCTGCTTTGCTTTATCATCTCTGACCTCATCTGCAATCCTGAACATTAATACCTAAGCTATAGAGAAAGATCTTTATTCTGAGAACTTGTCTAGTGGAGCCAAGCAGAACTGAGATTTCTTCTAATCCTTGAAGAGAAAAGTCTCCCTGGAGAGCCATATGTAAACTGCCTGGTGGGTAATGTGATATGGAAAGAGCCAAGGAAAAGGTGGGCAGTCTATTTGGTGAGCCACTGGTATAAATTTCTTTCTATCTTTGGAAGAAAACCAAAAAAAGTTCATGCTACCCACAGCAGTGAACAGAGTCAGCTCTGAAATTCTGTCTCTGTTTGAAGGACATGATGAACATGATTCTCAATGCTAATATAGTATTAGAGACCTTGGAAATGCATAAGCTAGTCCATCTCTCAAAAGGGAAAAATTAATACAGACAAAGGAAAAGCTGATATTTACAGGAACTTAAGAGTTTCTGTCATTCATACCACAGATTTCAGCTTCTTCAAGATCTCCTGCTACCAAGTAAAATAAAATAATAATGCCAAGAGATGTTAAAAATAGTCCTTTTCTGAACATAGTGGATTAAAATTTATAAAACCATGTTGGTGAGACTTCATGGATACAGCTTCTGATATACTAAGATACACAATTTGACAGGAAACTCTCTGATCCTCTGGGTCTTACAAGCTCTCTTCTCTCTGTTTCTCAGTGTTTCTTGAGCCTGAGATGTGAGATTGTTTTGTAGATATATCTGTTGGGGCTTGGTTCCCCACATCTCTATATAGATTGGATTGGCTTTCTATAATGGTTTCCATCTGTTGCAATGAGAGGTTTCTTTGATTAGGTGTGAAGACAACCATTATCTGTGGTAATAGGACAAATTACTTAGCATGCAGTTAGGAATTATGCAGGTTTAGTGAGATAGAGAGTTTAGAGACTCCTCCAAGATGGATGACTTCACTAGCCCTGGATAGTTGGCTAGGTTTCAGGTATATGGCATGATTTCTCCCTTGTTGAGTAAGTCTTAAGTTCAATTAGAAAGCTGTTGCTTACCATCAAGGTATACATGTCTCTACTGCCCACTTTGGTATATAGTACAATACCTGTTGTTCCTTGTGGTCCATAGGTGTCATAGCTGGGTAGAGCTGCTGGTTGCTTCCCTCTATTGGAAGCTTGCATGGAAACTTACAGTATGGAGAATGCTAGTCCTCAGGGAGAATGCGTTCAGTTCCAGCTCAGAGGCCTCTGAATCCTGTCACATTTGTCTGAAGTGCAATATCATTTGTGAAATATTTACTGCAACCTTAGGCATACAAGCTACATATTAGGTATGTAGAAGGTATGTAGAAGACAAAGATTAACTGATAATAAATCATAGGGAAATCTATTTTAAAATACTTTTGGTATTATATAACTTTACTGTTTATTAAAGATGAAAACTAATCTGCATATTAGTGATGTTGTCCACTGCTTATTATGACAAAGGAAGTTAATCTGTTCTAATGTTTGATTTCATACTATGTAGTACAGTATCAACATATTTCAAAGTATATAGATAATGTAATTTATAATCATCAAATCAGAGTCCCAGCAGAAAATGTCAGAAATGTGCTTAGAGGCAATTCAGGAATTTTGGAAAATTTTATCAAATCCAAAGCTAAAATTCTTTTAACCACTTTTCATGTGACTCAAATCAGGAACTCAAACAGTAACATCTGCAGTTCAGCACTGTAATGGTATACAACTCAAAGATATAGGAAACTGATACTTATATGGTAAGGAATAATGGTTGGTAACTAAATTATTATGTTTTATGAGAGCAAAAAACCTTGTAAGTATGGTGAGAACAATTCTGTGCATAGCATAATAGTCTAAAATCCAAGAAAAGACTTCATTTGCAGTGTTACATGGCATATTGGCATGCATAATGCAAAGTGTGCATGTTGTGTGTTCAGGACCAAGGCTACAATGAAGTCCTATGATACAACACAAAGCAATGCCAGAAACATCTCAAATTCATTCTACATTAGCTTTCCAATTACTCATGGTTGATGTGCATTCAGAACTTTTATTTTTGCCAATGTTTGATGACCTATGGGATCAGTTACATGACCCACAGATTTAGTTCTAGGGCATGCATTTCTCCAGTAAAGCAAACTTTGTCAGTGTTGGGCTTCAGTGTTAGATTACAACAAGACTTTCCGAGGAATTCCTGCTTTTTCACTCTCTCCTTCCATTTGCTATTTTTGGTAGCACATTTTCAGTCTCTAGCATTTGGAAGGGTAGTGTCAAGATTCTGTTTGGTTTATGTTTACAATGACAAACCCTTATAACTCTATGATTAAATGAGGGTGCCACATATATCCATGGAGTGAACTCTGGGCCTGTCTTTGCCCGCTGGTTGATGCTCAGCTTGGAAACTGTAGCTCTGGAGTGTTTAGTGTTCTCCTTTCACAGTAGAATGTAAATGGCTTTGGAGCTGGGAAATTTTGGGTCAGTGTTACACAAAATTGGTCCAAAATTTGTCACCTTTCCTTCTGATTTTCATTTTTTACTTCTCCCTTTTCTTTATTCCCCTCTTCTCCTTTCTCCTCCCTTCCCATCACTGAATTTCCCTTCTTTCATTTCCTCCTCTCTCCTGCTCTTTCGCTTCCTCCTTTCTTCTGTCTTTCCTCCTTCTCTTCTCTTTCGTCTTTTTGTCCTTCAGCCTTCATTCATTTTCACTTCCTTTTCCTCCACTTCCCCTTTGTTGTTTTCAGTTGTTACTCACCATGTTAATTATTTCCCAGGGATTGCTATTCTGAGTTAGCTCTACCATCATATCTGTGAACTGATATAAACATGTCATTGACTGTGAATGGAAGCCTGTCATTAGAGCCTCTAGATGTTTGTGGGTGGAGAGCTCTAAGTTGGACAATTAGCTTCTATGTTGATTTCCACCCCAGTGATTGCTTATTCCCTCTGATATTGGCTGTTGATTTCTTCAGCCTCTCTCACACAGACTGCCATGCTGTTTGCTTCCTCATTTGCTGACCACTTTGCATGGGCTCCTACAGGATATCCCAGCTGCTCAGGGTATATAAAACAGGCTTTTCCAGTGAGAATTGAGCCACATCAGACAAGCATGGGTAACAAGATGGAATCAGTGACCCAGGTACTCATGTCCCTGCTGCTCTGAGTGTCTGGTAACAAATTTAAAATTATTATAATCTTTTTAGAGGGATGCGTTTGCTGAGAAAGGCCATGCAAGCATACAATAACTGGGAGAAAAATCTGTTCTGGAACTCACTTTGTTAACCAGACTGCCCTCAAACTCACAGAAATCCTCCTGTCTCTGCCTCCCAAGTGCAGGGATTAAAGGTGTGTGACACTACACTTGCTTAGAAAAGATATTTTTAATATCAATGTTTGTGTTACAAAGTCCTTGAATGTGAATGCATGACAGTTTTCTCTTATCAATTGCAGATGCCTAAGGGGGCATCATGATGACCCAGTGTCTATCCTCCATGGCTGTGTGTCAGCAGGAGAGAGAGGCTTCCATTAATGATAAGTCCAGCCAGAGTCTGTTTG
The DNA here is from genome assembly GCF_949786415.1 of Peromyscus eremicus. Classification (NCBI taxonomy): domain Eukaryota; kingdom Metazoa; phylum Chordata; class Mammalia; order Rodentia; family Cricetidae; genus Peromyscus; species Peromyscus eremicus. The sequence goes on along the minus strand of NC_081418.1, from coordinate 82,847,814 downwards.
GCAGCTATATCCAGAAGAACCCCTTTGCCTGTTTATCAGCAGAAATCAGGGCAGGTTCCTAAAGTGTGGATCTACTGGGTATCCACTAGGAACTCTGGGGTCCCTGATGGCTTCATAGAATGTTGATCTGGGACAGATTTCACTCTCACCATCAGCAGCGTTCAGGCTGAAAACCTGGCAGAGTATTACTGCATACAGCATTACTGCTGTCCTCCCATAGTGTTTCAGGCTCCAACACAAAACTCCTCTCTGAGTCTCACCAGCTTCCTGAACTACACACAGGCATGGACACTTCCCTCATCTGTCTAATAGCCATTGTGCCTGGCAGAGTGATGAGAAAACTTACAAAATGCTGCAGAGAATTAATTAGCACAGTGTGTCCCATAACCTTGGAGCAAAACACAGTTAAGTTCTCTGTGTAAGTTTGGCTTGAACAAAGAAGAAATCATCATTTTGTAGCTCTAGAATCTAGAATTTCCAAACAGACCTCATTTGACTTAAGTAAAGATGTTAGCCACCTAATTAATTGATTAATTGAGTTAATTTTTACAAATATGAGTGTTCTGCCCGTTTGTAGGTTGTGCATCTTGTGCATGCAGTACCTACAGATGCCAGAAGATGGCATTGGTTCCCCTGGAACTGGATTACAGATGGTAGTTAACTGCCATGTGGGTGTCAGGAATGGATCCTGTGTCCTCTGGAAGAGTATAACCAGTGCCCTTAACCACTGAGTCATCACTCCAGTACCTACCTTCTCATGTCTTGAGAAGATAGTATACCTTTGTTTACTACAGCTCCTGGAGGTTTACTACATTCTGCTGGTTAATTATTGCCCTCCATACTTTTAAAGAAGTTTTTATTGATTCTTTGTGGATTTCACATCATGCATCTTAATCCCAATCATCTCCAGCCCCTTCACATCTGCCTCTGCCCTTGCAACCTCCCCCCAACAGGATAACACAAAGTTAAATTTAAAAGAAAAGAAGTAGAAAAAAAGAAAAATATCATCATGGAAGCTATAGTGTGACACAGTGAGTCAGACAGTATATCCTTTTGCATGTGTTCATTGCAATGAGTCATTGGTCTGGTTTAAGACCTTTGGTTTATGCTACACTATCAATACTGGGGCCTCAATGGAAATCATCCTGGCTTATCCTCAGTGATGCCTGTTTGTTCTAAGTTTAGGTTTCCTGCCTCCTTCTTCATTCCATGTTCACTGCTCACTGTTTCTTCTGCTCCTGATGACATTTAGATTACAGCCTCCCAGAGGAGCTGACTTCCCCTTCTCATTTGAACAAAGCCACCTTGTTTTTTTCTTTATGTCATTATATCCAACTATTTTCTGTTTGTGAGAAATATCACAGTGCAAAACACTTTGTTGTCATGAGATTAAAAAAAAATCAGTTTGAGGCTGGAGAGCTGGCTCAGTGAGAGTTGTTCTTGCTCTTACAGATGACATGAGTCCAGATTCCAGCATTCATGTGGCAGTTCACAGCCATCTGTAACTGTATTCTAGTGGATCCATTGCCCTCTTCAGGAATTCAACCAGACCAATGACTCTTTGCAATAAATACTTACAAGTAAAGATATATGGACTAAAGGATATACTGTGTGACTCATCGGGCCACACTACAGTTTCCATGCCAAGATTTTGTCTTTTCTTTTTATTTGTCTCTTTGGTTTTTTGAGTCTTGAGTTTTACTTTTATTTTATTTTGGGGGAGGCTCTAAGGACAGAAGGAGGAAGCAGGGGAACAGGGAGATGGATGATAGGATTGGTAGGCATGATGTAAAATCCACAAAGAATCAATAAAAAGATTTAAAACAATTCTGAGGGATAAAAGTGCTCTTACATATAATATCCTCTACAGCAGAGCAGTGATAGTGCACTCCCCAGATGGAACCTCAAAATAACAGAACATGACTGCACAGGGCCCGCCGCAAAATCACTTGGTATATACTTACAATACCCTAGTGAAACTTTTGTTAATCCTAACTGCCATAGGGTGACACAAGAGCAGGTGTCCTGTGAGCAAAAAGTCAGGCTTTTCTGAGCTGATTTGCATATTGAGACTTTAGTCACAGTGCAGATTGCTCAAAGCATCTTTAAAGGCAGCTTGCCTATACCCAAGAAGCAGCCTCTAGTCCAGCTCACAAAGATGGGGTCAGCTTCTCTCCTGCTATGGGTACTGCTGCTCTGGGTTCCAGGTGAGAGTTTGCAGTGGTAGGAGCATCTTCTGTGGCCATCATTGTTTTGTATGCCTTGGTGTCTTTCCTGATCATTGAAATTTAATTGGTTTTAATCTTCCTTTTTATTTTATTTTTCTCAGGGTATATCTCTTGATTGCTGTTACACATTCCACATACATATGTTTTTTTCATGGGTATTTGCAGTATTTCTGTGACAGCATTGTGTGTTTATCATTCCAGGTTCTACTGGCGACATTGTGCTGACCCAGTCTCCGTCTTCACTGACTGTGTCTCTAGGGCAAAGGGCCACCTTGTCTTGTAGGTCCAGCCAGAGTGTCACTATAGGTAGAACTCATCTTATGCACTGGTATCAACAGAAACCAGGACAGACCCCCAAACTCCTCATCTATGCAGCATCCAACCTAGAATCTGGGGTCCCTGCCAGGTTCAGTGGCAGTGGGTCTGGGACAGACTTCACCCTCACCATCCATCCTGTGGAGGCTGATGATGCTGCAACCTATTACTGTCAGCAGACTAGAGAGCTTCCTCCCACAGTGCTCCAGGGCTAAACAAAAACCTCCTGGGGTTGCTGCTCACTGAAGCTCAGTGTCTGAGCTGTGTTTTTCCCCAGACATGTCAATCATGTGATTTCAGAAATCTTGTTTGTTAAAACAGTGAAATTCTGGAACAGATTTTTAAAATAATAGTATGTGTGTTTGTCCCACCATTTATACTTTATAATTCATCTGTTTGCTTACATAATAAAGACCTCCTTGATACTATTTTCAATGGGTAATTTCAATAAAATTTGTTGGTTTTTTTTTTTTGTGTGTTCAATATACCAAATAGTCAATCATATTAAACTTACAGGAAACTTTCCCCAGTTGCCCAAAATAATCAGAGCTTGAACTTTGAAGATTGTTGTCTTGCAGACACAAGCTTACATTTTCAACTTAATGTTATATTCCCTCTTTTATTTCCTTAAAATTTCTCAAGTCCTTCTTCAGAGGATCACATACAAGCCTTTTCTGGCTAATTTATTGCTCAGCTTCTGATCTGCATCTCTGTGTCCATCACAGATGCTAATCCAGTGTTATACTCATTTGCTGTTCTTTTCTCCTCATCCAATACCCACATCTTTCTCTATAATATCTTTCACAACATGGTCACATTCTCTTCTTGGCTTCTTTCACTTTTTGCTGTCTTCTTACTTCGAGGAGTACGAAGTCTCACTATATAGTTGAAGCTCACCTGGAAATCACTGTCTAGACCACAGTGACCCTAAACTTGTAGCCAACCTACCTCTTCCTTCTGACTGCTGGATTACATGACACCATGTCCAGCTTTTCTTCATTTTGCAATTGTTCTACCATTGCTGGCACACAGCCAAGGGTACACAGCCATGATCATGGAAGGTTTTCTTCCCAGTCATCCTCTACTTCTACATGAGCCTTTTTTGTGTCTCTGCATCCTCCTAGTGTGGAGCATGAAAGCTCAACAGAATGATCCCTAGCACCTTCTCCAAGATGCACATCTCTGAGTTTTTCAAGGCTACAGTCCTAGATTACAATAAGGAATTAGTATTGTATCATGGATTTACAACCACAACACCTATAACCTAGGCAGGATATATCTGTGTCCTCTATGCATGGTTTTGGAGGCTACATTCAAGGTGCTGTCAGGGCTGCACCTTCATCTTGGGACTCAGAGAATCTTTTTCCAAGGCCAGGGAGGATATTTGCACCATCTCTTTTATGTGTCTTTCTGCAAAGATGGCAGCCAGTAAATACATGGAGTGGAGTACTACCCAGCCTTCAACACCTACTCTGTGAGTTCTCACATCTTACTTTTCTTTGACATTTATCTGTTACTTCTATTCAGCTTTGATTTGTTTACTGTTGCCATAATTGAATACCAGAAACCAGGAATCTAACACAGAAAATATATCTATTTATTATAGCTCTGGGCTGTAGACAAATTTCTAATGGCCTTATTAAATAAAAAAACATGGAGCTAAATATATAGGGGTGAAACTCTTAGATAGATCAGGGAAAATACAGAAAGCTATGAGCTAACCTCATCTCACCAACTCTACAGCTTCCAAAGAGAGCTTTTTCCTGTATATTCATGTTTATATGCCTTTTCTGTCCTGTTCTCTCATTGGCTGTCTTAGCCCTGCTAAATCACTCCCTCTTCCTAAACAGCTCTGTCACTTTCTTTCTGTCTATATAGAGCTCCAGACCTTTATGGTTAACTAGTGTTGGAATTAAGGTACGTGCCCCCACCCCTGGCTCTGTTCCCTAGTGTGGCCTTGAATTTACAGGGAGTCAGATAGATCTCTGACTGCCAGGTGATGGGATTAAGGGCCTGTGCTAACATTGCATAACTTCTGCGTTGTGGTTGGCTTTTTCCTCTGGGTTCCAGGCAAGCTTTATTTATTAAAGCACAAATAAAATATCACCACATTTCAGCACATTTAAATTTTTACCACATTTCAGCACAAATGAAATATCACCACACCGGGCTTAAGGAATCCTATGAGCATGTTGCCATGATTGGACCACATCTCGTGAGGGCTTCCTTGGTGTTTCATAACATAGTGGAAGACATCACGTGCTGAGATCAACAGTGTGCCAGATCTGCTCTTTTTGCCTCTAATTATAAAGCTAATAGTGCCGTTACGGTAATTTTTCCTTTACGACCTCATATAATCCTGCCTACCTCCCAAACAAACTACTATCAGATACTTTGATCTGAATTTGAGGATTGAGTTTCTAACACGTATGTTTGTCGTGATGCATTCCCTCAGACACAGTCTTCATCTTCCTCAACCTTCTTCTTCACTGTTGAGCCACAGATTGTACCTTGTTCAAGTCCTTGCTTTCCTGCTAGTTCCCATTGCCTTTGGTGCTTTTTAGGCAGACTCTTCTTTCCCACCCACCAGTTCCCAAATATCCGACATGGAAATTCAATATTAATGATAAATATTTGACCAATAGCTCAGGCTTGTTAGTAGCTAACTCTTAAATTTAAATCAACCCACATTTCTTATCTATTCCTTGCCATGTGACTTGGTATCTTTTCTCAGTTTAGCATGCCTATCTTATTTTTCTCTGCATCTTCTCTGCTTGCTATTCTATGACTTTACTCAGTTTGGGTAGTTGGTGAGGCTTCTGGTACTAGACATTATTTCCCTCTTGTTGAGTAGTTCTTCAAGTCCACTTAGAAACCTCTTGGTTACCATCTAGGTATATATACTGTTCATGCCCTCTTAGGATTATTGTGCAGTGCTGCTCCTTGGGGTTCACAGGTGTCATAGTTAGGTGGGACTATTGGTTGCTTCTCTCCTTTGGACGTTTGTATGGTATCTTCTGGTTATCATGAAATATTTTCCTCATGGAGGAGGCCTAAAGTCAAATCCAGTACAGAGACCTCTGGGACCTTTGTCTGTAGTTGCATGGGGCAATATCACTTGTAAAACTTTAATGCAACATCAGGCATATAGGTTTATAACATAGGTATAGACAATAAACATTAACTGATAACAAATTATGAGAAAATTTGTTTTAAAACAATTTTGTTACACTATAATGTTATTTATTAGTGATAAAATGAAATATGGGTGTTAGTGACATGGGTGTGCTTGCTTAATTTTACTAATGAAATTGATCTTGTCTGAATATTTGATTTCATACTATGTAGCACAACTTCAAAATATTTCAGAGTCAGTAGATATTTTGATTTTATAATTATCAGTGCTAAGATTCCCACTCCACATGAATACATTACAGAAAGTAGCGGAAGTATGCTTAGGGGCATTTCAGGAATTTTTTTTTAATTTCTTTCCTAATCCCAAGCTAAACCATTTAAGCAACATGTAAGTCAAGTCATCAACTTAAACAGCAACAGGTAGAGTTAGACATTTTAACACCATAGAACACAAAGATGTATAAAATTGATACTTTCATGGTTAGGAATAATGGTAGGTGACTAAATTACTGTTTTTTATCAGGGCAGAAAATCTTTTATGTTCAGCAAAATGACTGCAATGCCTAACACAACATGCGGCAGTCTGTAATCTGAGCCAGTATCTCAATTGCAGTGTCACATGATATGTTGACGTGCATAGTGTAAAGTGTGCATGTTTTGTGTTCAGATTCAAGGCTTCAGAGAAGTTCAATTATGTAACAGGGGTCTGCACTGCCAGAAACATCTCAAAATCATTCTTCTTCTTTTAAGTAACATTTGGTTGACATGCTTTCATAATATTTTGTTGTAGGCAGTGTTTTATGGTCTACAAATTCAGTTACATGAACCACAGATTTAGTACCTGAGCTCTAGGATATGAACTTTTAGAAAAAGTGAAAAATTTGTTAGTGTTGGGCTTCAGTGTTGGATTATAACATGACTTCCTGAGGAAATCTTGATTGTTCACTCTTTCTTTATATTTTCTATTTTTTGTACCATTCTTTTCAGTCTCTAACATTTGGAAGAGTAGTGCCAAGTTTCTATTTGGCTTACATTTGCAATGATATTAAAAGGATGACAAATAAAACCATGGAATGAACTCTGAACCTATCTTTGCCTCCTTGGTCAATGCCCTGTGTAGAAACTTCAGCTCAGTAGTTTGCATTAATTTTTCAAAGTCTTAGGAAAGAAGGAGTTTCAGTGCTTGTCAATTTTGGTCCAGTGCGGTAAATAATTGGACCAAAATTTTTTACTTTTGCCTTTTGATTTTCCTTCTTTACCCCTCCCTTTATTCACCCCCTGTGTTATTTCTGCTCTCTTCTCATTCTTAGATTTTTCCTTTTCTCTTTCCCTTCCCTCTACTTCTCTTTCTCCTCCTCCCTCCCATTTTCCTTCCTTTCTTCCATCCCCTCTTTTTCTCTTCTGTCATTTATCCTTTATTCCAAATTAATTTCTTTCACTTTGCTGTTTTCTATTTTTACTGAACATGTTTATTGTTTCTCAAGGATTATTATTCTGATGTAGTTCTACCATCATGTCTTTGGGTATATGCCCAAGAGTGGTATAGCTGGGTCTTGAGGAAGATTGATTCCCAATTTTCTGAGAAACCGCCATACTGATTTCCAAAGTGGCTATGTTCCCCTTCCTCCAAATCCTTTCCAACATAAGCTGTCTCCAGGGCTTTTTATCTTAGCCATTCTGACAGCTGTAAGATGGTATCTCAGAGTTGTTTTCATTTGCATATCTTTGATAACTAAGGATGTTGAGCAATTCCTTAAATTTTTTTGGCCATTTGAGGTTCTTCTGTTGGGAATTCTCTGTTTAGCTCTGTATCCCATTTTTTTAATTAGATTGTTTATTATTTTGATTTCTAGTTTCTTGAGTTCTTTATACATTTTGGAGATCAGCATTCTGTCAGATGTGGGTTGGTGAAGATCTTTTCCCATTTTGTAGGCTCTTGTTTTGTCTTATTTATTGTGTCCTTTGTCTTACAGAAGCTTCTCAGTTTCAGGAGGTCCCATTTATTAATCGTTGCTCTCAGTGTCTGTGCTACTGGTGCTATATTTAGGAATTGGTCTCCTGTGCCAATGCATTAAAGGCTATACTTTCTCTTTTCTATCAGGATCATTATAACTGGATATATGTTGAGGTCTTTGATTCACTTGGACTTAAGTTTTGTGCATGGGGATAAATATGGATCTATTTGCAATCTTCTACATGTTGACATCCAGTTATGCCAGCACTTTTGTTGAAGATGCTTTCTTTTTTCCATTATGCAGTTTTTTCTTTGTCAAAAATCAGGTATGTGGGTTAATGTCAGAGTTTTCAATTTTATTCCATTGGTCCAATTATCAGGTTTTTATGTCAATACCAAGCTGGGTTTTTTTTATTACTATAGCTCTATAATAGAGCTTAAGGTCAGGGATGGTGATGCCTCCAGAAGTTGCTTTATTGAATAATTGTTTTAGCTATCTTTTTTTTCCCATATGGTCTTGAGTATTGTTCTTTCCGGGTCTGTGAAGAATTGTGTCGGAATTTTGATGGGGATTTTATTGAATCTGTAGATTGATTTTGTTAAAATTGCCATGTTAAATCTGCCTATCCATGAACATGGGAGATCTTTCCATTTTCTGATATCCTCTTCAATTTCTTTCTTTACAAAGATTATAAGTTCTTGTCATACAAGTCTTTCATTTGCTTAGTTAGAGTTAACTCAAAGTATTTTATATTATTTGTGGCTATTGTAAAGGGTAATGTTTCTATGATTTCATTCATGGTCCATTTATCATTTGTATATAGGACAGTTTCTGATTTTTTTGAGCTAATCTTGTATCCTGCCATTTTACTGAAGGTGTTTATCAGGTATAGATGTTCCCTGGTATAATTTTTGGGGTCATTTGATGATACTATCATGTCATCTGTAAATAGCAAAAGTTTGTCTTCTTCCTTTCCAATTTGTATACCCTTGATCTCCTCTTCTTGTCTTATTGCTCTAGCTAGAACCCCAAGTACTATATTAAATAGATATGTGGAGAATGGACAGCCTTGTCTTGTTCCCCATTTTAGTGGAATAGCTTTGAGTTTCTCTCCATTTAATTTGTTGTTGGCTGTTGGCTTGCTGTAAATTGCCTTTATTATGTTTAAATATGTTTCTTGTATTCCTGATCTCACCTTTATCATGAAGGGGTGTTGGGGTTTTTCAAAGGCTTTTTCAGCATCTAATGAGATGATAATGTGTTTTTTTCCTTAAGTTTGTTTATATGGTGGATTACATTGACAAATTTTCATATGTTGAACCATCCTTACATCTCTGGGATGAAGCCTACTTGGTCTTGTTGGATAAGGCTTTTGATGTGTTCTTGGATTCAGTTTGCCAGAATTTTATTGAGTATTTTTGCATTAATGTTCATGAGGGAGATTATTTTGTAATTCTCTTTCCTAGTTGCATCTTTGTGTGGTTTGAGTATCAGGATAACTGTAGTCTCATAAAAAGAATTTGCCAGTGTTCGTTCTTTTTCTATTGTGTGGAACAATTTCAGGAGTATTTGTATTAGCTTTTCTTTGAGTTCTGGTAGAATTCTGACCTGATTTCATCTGATCCTGGGCTGGTTTTGGTTGGGAGTCTTTTAATGACTATTTGTATTTCCTTAGGAGTTAAATGTTTATTTATATTGTTTATCTGGTCTTGATTTAATTTGAGATGTGGTACCTATCCAGTAAATTGTCCATTTCTTTTAGATTTTACAATTTTATGAAGTATAGGTTTTGAAGTATGACCTGATGATTCTCTGGATTTCCTCATTGTCTGTTTATGTCCCCCTTTTCATTTCTGATTTTGTTAATTTGGATGATATCTCTGCCTTTTGGTTAGTTTGGATAAGGACTTGTCTATCTTGTTGATTTTCTCGAGGAACCAACTCTTCGTTTCATTGATTCTTTGTGTTTTCTCTTTGTTTCTATTTTATTGATTTCAGCCTTCAGTTTGAATATTTCCTGGCATCTATTCCTCCAGGATGATTTTGCTTTTTTTTTTTGTTCTAGAGCTTTCAGGAGTGCTTCAGTTGTGCTGTTAAGTAACTAGTGTGAGATTTTTACAACTTCTTTATGTGGGCATTTAGTGTTATCCATTTTCTGCTTAGTACTGCTTTCATAGTTTCTCGTACATTTGGGTGTGTTGTGCATTCATTTTCATTGAATTCTGGGAAGTCTTTAATTTCTTTCTTTATTTCTTCCTCGGTCCATTGGTGAAAGAGTTGTGCATTATTCAGTTTCCATGAATTTGTAGGCTTTCTGTAACTTGTGTTGTTGTTGAATTCTAACTTTAAACCATGGTGGTCTGGTAAGATACAGGGGGTTATTCAAAACTTTTTGTATCTGTTGAGATTTGCTTTGTGATTCAGTATGTTGTCAGTTTTAGAGAAGGTTCCATGTTGTGCTGAGAAGAAGTTATAATCTTTTGTATTGGGTGAACTGTTCTATAGATGTCTGTTAAGTCCATTTGAGTAATAACATCTTTTAGTTCCACTTGGGACCTAGCCATGGATCTCTGCACCCAGATCCCTCAGTTGTTGGATGGGGTTTCTTGGATGACAATTAGGGTGTTTGGCCATCCCATCACCAGAGTAGGTCAGTTTGGGCTGTCTCTTGACCATTGCCAGCAGTCTGTTGTGGGGTTATCTTTGTGGATTTCTGTGGGCTTCTCTAGCACTTTGCTTCTTCCTATTCTCATGTGGTCTTCATTTACCATGGTCTCCTATTCCATTAAGAAATGGGCTATAGAACTAAACAGAGAATTCTCAACACAGGAAACTCAAATGGCTGAAAGACATTTAAGGAATTGCTTAACATCCCTAATTATCAGGGAAATGCAAATCAAAACAACTCTGAGATACCACCTTATGCCTGTCAGAATGGCTAAGATCAAAAACACTGAAGACACCTTATGCTGGAGAGGATGTGGAGCTAGGGGAACTCTCCTCCACTGCTGGTGGGAATGCAAGCTTGTACAACCACTTTGGAAATCAATATGATGCTTTCTTAGAAAATTGGGAATCCATCTCCCCCAAGATCCAGCTATACCACTCTTGGGCATATACCCAAGGAATGCTCAATCACACCACAAGAGCACTTGTTCAGCTATGTTCATATCAGCATTGTTTGTAATAGCCAGAACCTGGAAACAACCTAGATGCCCTTCAACTGAAGAATGGATAAACAAAATGTGGTATATATACACAAGGGAATACTACTCAGCAGAGAAAAACAATGACATCATGAAAGTTGCAAGCAAATGGATGAATCTAGAAAAAATCATTCTGTGTGAGGTAACCCAGACTCAGAAAGACAAACATGGTATGTACTCACTCATAGGAGGATACTAGATGTCGAATAATGGGTTTATTTTAAGTGCATGTTGGAACAAGTATTAAAGAGTCCTCAGCTCCGACTGGCTGCTTTGAGTTCTCCAATGTAATTCTCTCACAGAGATTCAGTGAATCTCTTCCTGAGAGGCTATCCTGAGAGATGCAGCATGAGTGGATGCTGGGTCTGCTTAGGCAGGACAGATTTTGTTCATGGAAGCCACTCTGTAGAGAGACTTCCTAAACTTTGAATGCGGTAATAAACTCCCACATATTCAGGCACCACCCCACTCATATTTATCCCTACCCCAGTGCCATTGAACAAGTCAGAGACCTTAGCTGGAAGCCTCATAATTCAGAAACTGTGAAAACTGGACTGGTTTATGTAGAAGCTAAGATAATTAGTGGTTCCATCACTGTATAAGAGGTTCTGAGTAGAGCTGAGGAGATAGAGACTGGCTCTCAAAAGATTGACTGAGAGAGTGTAGTTTGGGTCATCTCAAAATCTTCAGTAGGTCTTAAATGGGAAGGAAAGATGTTCACCTGGGAGAGAAAATCATTGTCATATACAATACGGTCATCTATTTAATAATTTAACATTTGCTGTGACTTATGAACTAAAAATAGTTTTTAGAAAGAGCCAAGATTTGTAAACAATGTTCTAGGATTTGCTCATAACAGTCCACTCTTTCTATGTGGCAATCTTGATCAGAGCACAGGTCCTTCTTGTCAAATCTCTCTCAAAATCACAGGTACAAACATCATAGTTCCAGCATTTGTTATATGTGAACTGAATACACATGGATGGCAACAGCATCCCACAGATCACCATGCATCCCTATTCACTTTATTTCTTTTCTACTTCCTTGCTAGGAATCCAGAGCATCAGCAGCCCCAGGAACTGTGTAGAGAATCTCATTTGAGAAGCTGAACTAAGGATTCCAGACCAGTTAAAGCAAGGTTGCATGTAGGTGAACTTTTATTTCACACTTGCAAAGAAGGCTCAGAGAACAATATGTAAATCTCCTGGTGGGTAAAGAGAAAGAGCCAGACAAAAGTAATTTTCCCCTGGGGTGAGGCGAGTGATATAAGTATCTTTTATGTTTGAAGGAAAACCAATAGACATAAAATCCATGTTTCTTGAACCAGCCTACATTATTCCACGGTGAATGTCTGAGATCTGTGGAGAATACATTATATATATATATCCCTGCCCCATTATGACAACACCAGAAGTACAGGTCTCTGTGTGTGTGTGTTTATGTGTGTGTGTATGTGTGTATGTGTGTGTGTGTGTGTGTGTGTGTGTGTGTGTGTGTGTGTGTATGTGTGTGTGTGTATTTTGTACAGGCAACTCTGTGACTCTCCCTCAGCCTGTCATTAAAAAGAAACAAGTCTCTTTCATTCTGCCCCGGACTTCCCTTCTGGACCAGAGGTAAGTGTCCTGGCTCAGCCTAGACCCCATCCATGGGCACCAGCCACTCCAGGTAAGACCTGCCCAACTTGGCCCCAGGCTCTGGCCACCGGGCAGGTTCCCTTCTAGCCCTACCAGGAAGGCTCCCCTTCTCCAAGACCCTCGGCAGACCCTGCAATCTCCATGCCCTGCCCCCACGCCCATCTGCCCAAGACCCCAGCCACTTCCTGAGACTTAGAGAAAGGCCTTCAGCTCCCATCCTGCCCCCAGACTTCCCTTCTGGACAAGAGCTCCCATCCTGCCCTGGACTTCCCTTCTGGACAAGAGCTTCCATCCTGCCCTGGACTTCCCGTCTGGACAAGAGTTCCCATCCTGCCCCGGAGTTCCCATTTGGACAAGAGAGCTCCCATCTGGACAAGAGAGAGAGACTTGCTGATTCTGTCAGCTCTGTCTGAACCAAGTGCGCTGATAAGACCAAGAACGAACCACAAGGAGATGGGCAGACGTCAAGGCAGAAGTACATACAACAAAATGAAGAGCAATACAGCATCACCAGAACCTAGCCCTCCTCCAACATCTAGACCTGAACATCAAAATTGGAAGAAGCAGATGAAAACAGCCTTATGAATAACATCATGAAGAAGGTAGAGGCTTATATAGAGGAAAAGACAAAAAAATGGGAAGAATGCTTTAAAAAACTAGAGGAAAGGACAAATAAAGTAGAAGTAAAGAATAAAGTCCTGGAAGAAAACAATAGAGCACTGAAAGGAAATCATGAAAAAGCAAGGAAACAAATGAAGGAAACAGTCCAAGACCTGAAAAGGGAATAGAAAAAATGAAGAAGACACAAACAGAGGGAATGTTGGAAATAGAAAATCTGAGTAAATGATCGGGAACTTCAGATGCAAGTACAACCAACAGAATGCAAGAGATGGAAGAGAGGATCTCTGGCGTTGAAGATATGGTAGAAGAAATAGATTCATCAGTCAAAGAAAACACTAAAGCCAACAAAGTCATGAACCAAAATGTCCAAGAAATTTGGGACACCATGAAAAGACCAAACCTACGAATAATAGGGATAGAAGAAGGAGAAGAATACCAACTCAAAGGCACAGAAAATATATTCAACAAGATCATAGAAGAAAACTTACCCAACTTAAAGAAGGAAATGCTTATGAAGATACAAGAAGCCTATAGAACACCAAACAGACTAGACCCCCCAAAAAAGTCCCCTCGCCACATAATAATTAAACAACTAAATGTACAGAATAAAGAAAGAATATTAAGAGCAGCTAAGGAAAAAGGCCAAGTGACTTATAAAGGCAAACCCATCAGAATAACACCTGATTTCTCAATGGAGACTCTGAAAGCCAGAAGGACCTGGACAGATGTAATGCAGACACTAAGAGACCATGGATGCCAGCCTAGATTAATATACCCAACAAAACTTTCAATCATCATAGACGGAGTGAACAAGATATTCCAAGATAAAGCCAGATTTAAACAATACTTATCCACAAACCCAGCCCTACAGAAAACACTAGAAGGAAAATTCCAACCTAAGGAAGTCAGATACACCCTCAAAAACAAGGCAATAGATAAAACCATAGCAGTAAATTCCAAAGAAGACAAGTACACACACACTACTACCAAAAAAATAACAGGAGTCCAGTCATCCTTGTTCCACATCTAGTATCCTGTTATGAGTGAGTACATACCATGTTTGTCTTTCTGAGTCTGGGATACCTCACTCAGGATGATTTTTTCTAGATCCATCCATTTGTCTGCAAACCTCATGATATCATTGTTTTTCTATGCTGAGTAGTATTCCATTGTGTATATGTACCACATTTTGTTTATCCATTCTTCAGTTGAAGGGCATCTAGGTTGTTTCCATGTTCTGGCTATTACAAACAATGCTGATATGAACATAGCTGAACAAGTGCTCTTGTGGTGTGGTTGAGCATTCCTTGGGTATATGCCCAAGAGTGGTATAGCTGGATCTTGGGGGAGATGGATTCCCAATTTTCTAAGAAATCGCCATATTGATTTCCAAAGTGGTTGTACAAGCTTGCATTCCCACCAGCAGTGGAGGAGAGTTCCCCTAGCTCCACATCCTCTCCAGCATAAGGTGTCTTCAGTGTTTTTGATCTTAGCCATTCTGACAGGCGTAAGGTGGTATCTCAGAGTTGTTTTGATTTGCATTTCCCTGATGATTAGGGATGTTGAGCAATTCCTTAAATGTCTTTCAGCCATTTGAGTTTCCTCTGTTGAGAATTCAAAACACCAGGCAAGCTACCTGGAAAACAGGACCCCAAGAAAGACACAGGGATCGCCCAATGACAGAGAAATGGAATGAGATCTACATGAACGGCCTGGACATGAGTGGGGGTAGTGAAGGGCGAGGGTCGAGGAAAAGAGAACTTGGGTGAGTGGGAGATCCCAGCTGGATCAACAACAGAGAGGGAGAACAAGGAATAGGAGACCATGGTAAATGAAGACCACACGAGAATAGGAAGAAACAAAGTGCTAGAGAGGCCCACAGAAATCCACAAAGATACCCCCACAAAAGACTGCTGGCAATGGTCGAGAGACAGTCCGAACTGACCTACTCTGGTGATGGGATGGCCAAACACCTTAATTGTGCTAGAAACCTCATCCAACTACTGAGGGATCTGGATGCAAAGATCCATGACTAGGCCCCAGGTGGATCTCTGGGAGTCCAATTAGCGAGAATGAGGAGGGTTTATATGAGCGAGAATTGTTGAGACCAAGGTCGGATAAAGCACAGAGACAAATAGCCAAACAAACGGAAACACATGAAATATGAACCAATGGCTGAGGGGTCACCAACTGGATCAGGCCCTCTAAGTGGGTGAGACAGTTGATTGGCCTGATCTGTTTGGGAGGCATCCAGGCAGTGGGACCGGGTCCTGTGCTCATTGCATGAGTCGGCTGTTTGAAACCTGGGGCCTATGCAGGATCGCTTGTCTCGGCCTGGGAGGAGGGGACTGGACCTACCTGGACTGAGTCCACCAGGTTGATCTCAGTCTGTGGGGAAGGCTTTGCCCTGGAGGAGATTGGAATGGGGGACGGGCTGGGGGGAAGGTGAGGGGGGCGGGAGGGGGGAGAACAAGGGAATCTGTGGCTGATATGTAGAACTTAACTGTATTGCAAAATAAAAATTTAAAAAAAAAATAAATAACAGGAATGAACAAACACTGGTCATTAATATCCCTTAATATCAATGGATTTAATTCACCTATAAAAAGATATAGGCTTACAGAATGGGTACAAAAGCAGGACCCATCTTTCTGCTGCATACAAGAAACACATCTCAAATTCAAAGATAGACACTACCTAAGAATAAAAGGCTGGGAAAAGACTTTCCAATCAAACGGTCTTAAGAAACAAGTAGGTGTAGCCACCCTGATATCCAACAAAATAGACTTCAAACTAAAATCAATCAAAAGAGATCAAGAAGGGTATTACATACTCATCATAGAAAAGCTCCACCAAGATGAAGTTTCAATTCTGAAAATTTATGCCCCAAACACAAGGGTACCCACATATGTAAAAGAAACATTACTAAAGCTTAAACCACATATAAGACCCCACACATTAATAGTGGGAGACTTCAACACCCCACTTTCACCACTGGACAGATTTCCTAAATTGAAACTTAACAGAGAAATAAAGGACTTAACTGATGTCATGACTCAAATGGACTTAATCGATATCTACAGAACATTCCACACTAACAAAAAAGAATGTACCTTCTTCTCAGCACCCCATGGAACCTTCTCTAAAATCGACCACATACTTGGCCACAAAGCAAATCTCAACAGATACAAAACAATTGGAATAACCTCCTGTGTTCTATCAGACCACCATGGTTTAAAGTTAGATTTCAACAACAACAAAAACTACAGAAAACCTTCAATCTCATGGAAACTGAATAATGCTCAACTGAATCACCAATGGGTTAAGGAAGAAATAAAGAAAGAAATTAAAGACTTCCTAGAGATCAACAAAAATTAAGACACCACATACCCAAACTTATGGGACACTATAAAAGCAGTGCTAAGAGGGAAATTCATGGCACTAAATGCCCACATAAAGAAGTTGGAGAAATCTCACACTAGTGACTTAACAGCACGCCTGAAAGCTCTAGAACAAGAAGAATCAAAGTCTCCCAGGAAGAATAGATGCCAGGAAATTATCAAAGTGAGAGCTGAAATTAATAAAATAGAAACAAACAGAACAATACAAAAGATTAATGAAACAAAGAGTTGGTTTTTGAGAAAATCAACAAGATAGACAAGCCCTTATCCAAAGTAACCAAAAGACAGAGAAAGTATCCAAATTAACAAAATCAGAAATGAAAAGGGGGACATAACAACAGACATTGAGGAAATCCAGAGAATTATCAGGTCATACTTCAAAAACCACTACTCTGCAAAACTGGAAAACCTAATAGAAATGCATAATTTTCTGGATAGGTACCACATACCTAAGTTAAATCTAGACCAGATAAATTATTTAAATAGTCCAATAACCCCTAAGGAAATAGAAACAGTCATTAAAAGTCTCCCAGGCAAAACAAAAGCCCAGGACCAGGTGGTTTTAGCGCCGAATTCTACCAGATCTTCAATGAAGAGTTAATACCAATAGTCTCTAAATTGTTCCACACAATAGAAACAGAAGGAACATTACCAAACTCCTTCTATGAGGCTACAATTACCTTGATTCCTAAACCAAACAAGGATACAACAAAGGAAGAGAACTACAGACAATCTCCCTCATGAACATTGATGCAAAAATACTCAATAAAATACTGGCAAACAGACTCCAAGAACACATCAAAACAATTATCCACCATGATCAAGAAGGCTTCATCCCAGGGATGCAAGTGTGGTTCAACATATGAAAGCCCGTCAATGTAATACACCATATAAACAAACTCAAAGAAAAAAACCACATGATCATCTCACTAGATACAGAAAAGGCATATGACAAAATCCAACACCCCTTCATGATAAAGGTCTTGGAGAAATAAGAAATACAGGCAACATACCTAAACATAATAAAGGCAATTTACAGCAATCCAACAACCAACATCATACTGAATGGAGAGAAACTCAAAGCAATTGCACTAAAATCAGGAATGAGGCAAGGCTGTCTGCTTTCACCATACTTATTTAATATAGCACTTGAAGTTCTAGCCAGAGCAATAAGACAACATAAGGAGATTAAGGGGATACAAATTGGAAAGGAAGAAGTCAAGCTTTCCCTATTTGTAGATGACATGATAGTATACTTGAGTGAACCCCAAGATTCAACCAAGGATCTGATATGGCTTATAACCACCTTCAGCAACATAGCAGAATACAAGATCAACTCAAAAAAATCAGTAGCCCTCCTATATACAATTGACAAAGAGGCTGAGAAAGAAATGAGAGATATGTCACCCATTACAATAGCCACAAATGACATAAAATACCTTGGGGTAACACTAACCAAGTAAGTGAAGGACCTATATGACAAGAACTTTAAGTCCCTGAAAAAAGAAATTGAAGAAGATGTCAGGAAATGGAAAGATCTCCCATGCTCATGGATAGGCAGGACTAACATAGTAAAAATGGCAATCTTACCAAAAGCAATCTACAGGTTCAATGCAATCCCCATCAAATTACCAACACAATTCTTCACAGACCTGGAAAGAATAATACTCAACTTCGTATGGAAAAACAAAAAAACCAGGATAGCCAAAAGAATCCTGTAAAATAACATAACCTCTGGAGGCATCACGATCCCTGACTTCAAGCTCTACTATAGAGCTACAGTAATAAAAACAGCTTGGTACTGTCATAAAAACTGACATGTGGTCCAATGGAATCGAATTGAAGACCCTGACATTAATCTGCACACCTATGAACATATAATTTTTGACAAAGAAGCCAAAAGTGCACAATGGAAAAAAGAAAGCATCTTCAACAAATGGTGCTGGCAAAACTGGATATCAACATGTAGAAGGCTGCAAGTAGATCCATATCTATCACTGTGCACAAAACTTAAGTCCAAGTGGATCAAAGACCTCAACATAAATCCAGCTACTCTGAACCTGCTAGAAGAGAAAGTAGGAAGTAATCTTCAACGCATTGGCATAGGAGATCACTTCCTAAATACAACACCAGTAGCACAGACACAGAGAAACAATCAATCAATGGGACCTCTTGAAACTAAGAAGCTTTTGTAGAGCAAAGGATACGGTCAACAAGGCAAAGCGACAGCCTACAGAATTGGAAAAGATCTTCACCAACCCCACATCTGACAGAGGACTGATATCCAGAATATATAAGGAACTCAAGA
Source organism: Peromyscus eremicus (assembly GCF_949786415.1). Taxonomy (NCBI): domain Eukaryota; kingdom Metazoa; phylum Chordata; class Mammalia; order Rodentia; family Cricetidae; genus Peromyscus; species Peromyscus eremicus. The sequence continues at coordinate 82,829,011 of NC_081418.1, read as the reverse complement.
AATTAGACATCAAAATGCCCAACAGTCCAATTAAGAAATGGGCTATAGAACTAAACAGAGAATTCTCAACACAGGAAACTCAAATGGCTGAAAGACATTTGAGGAATTGCTCAACATCCCTAATTATCAGGGAAATGCAAATCAAAATGTCTCTGAGATACCACCTTACGCCTGTCAGAATGGCTAAGATCAAAAACACTTAAAATACCTTATGCTGGAGAGGATGTGGAGCTAGAGGAACTCTCCTCCACTGCTGATGGGAATGCAAGCTTGTACAACCACTTTGGAAATCAATATGGTGCTTTCTTAGAAAATTGGGAATCCATCTCCCCCAAGATCCAGCTATACCACTCTTGGGCATATACCGAAGGAATGCCCAATCATACCACAAGAGCACTTGCTCAGCTGTGTTCATGTCAGCATTGTTTGTAATAGCCAGAACCTGGAAACAACCTAGATGCCCTTCAACTGAAGAATGGATAAATAAAATGTGGTACATATACACAATGGAATACTACTCAGCAGAGAAAAACAATGACATCATGAGATTTGCCGGCAAATGAATGGATCTAGAAAAAATCATCTTGAATGAGGTAACCCAGACTCAGAAAGACAAACATGGTATGTACTCACTCATAGGAGGATACTATGGAACAAGGATGACTGGACTGCTACTCACATCACCAGGGAGGCTACCTGGAAAACATGACCCCAAAAAAGACACGAGGATCTCCCAATGATGGAGAAATGGATGAGATCTACATGAACAATCTGGACATGAGTGGGGGTAATGAAGGGGGAGTGTCGAGGGAAAGAGAGCTTGGGAGAGCGGGAGATCCCAGCTGGATCAAGAACAGAGAGGGAGAACAAGTAGTAGAAGATCATGGTAAATGAAGACCACATGAGAATAGGAAGAAGCAAAGTGCTAGAGAGGCCCACAGAAATCCACAAAGATAACCCCACAATAGACTGCTGGCAATGGCCGAGAGACAGCCGGAACTGATCTAATCTGTTGATGGGATGGCCAAACACCCTAATTGTCGTGCTAGAAACCCCATCCATTCACTGAGGGAACTGGGTGCAGAGATCCATGGCTAGGCCCCGGGTGGAGCTCTGGGAGTCCAATTAGCTAGAAAGAGGAGGGTTTATATGAGCGAGAATTGTTGAGACCAAGGTTGGATAAAGCACAGGGACAAATAGCCAAACTAATGGAAACACATGAACTATGAACCAATGGCTGAGGGGCCCCCAATGGGATCAGGCCCTCTGAATGTGTGAGACAGTTGATTGGCTTCATCTGTTTGGGAGGCAACCAGGCAGTGGGACTGGGTCCTGTGCTCATTGCATGAGTGGGCTATTTGAATCCTGGGGCTTATACAGGGTTGCTTGGCTTGGCCTGGGAGGAGGGGACTGGACCTGCCTGGACTGAGTCTACCAGGTTGATCTCAGTCCTCAGGGGAGTCTTTGCCCTGGAGGAGGTGAGAATAGGAGGTATGTTAGGGGGAAGAGGAGGGGGGCGGTTGGGGGGAGAACAAAGGAATCCATGGCTGATATGTAGAACTGAATTGTATTGTAAAATAAAATAAAATAAAATTTAAAAAAAATAAGAAAAAAAAAGAAACAGGTGTCTTCAGCAATAGATCTTTGTCACCAGTCTGTGGAGAGCAAGCAACAGCCAGAGTTGTTTGGGGTTTCCATTGGGACGCCCTGAGCAACAACTTATTAAGATGTAACCCATTCCTGACACTAGAGGTTTCACGTGGTGGTGAAAGATGTCTAGTTGAGGTATGACAAACCTTTGTTATTTGCTGATTTCCCTTAGGTTTCTTTCATATGTTTACATGTTAGGAAGTCTCTACTGAAGTAAGTTTCCATGTGATCTCTCAAATGGCTCTTAGTGGTAATTGTCCATTCCTGTATTCCTTCCCTCACTCCTCTCTTTCATCCCTTACATATCTCATTAAAAATGGAGAAATTGAGCTGGTGCCCAACTAGAGCTTTCACTCCTACTGACTAGTGTTCATGGTGCTGAAAGATAATCTGCATGCTACCAGAGGAGAGAGGTGACCACCAACCCAGTCATAAACCTTGTGATCTAGAATGGTTGTGGAAGCAACCAACTTATATGTAATTGGATTCAATGCTTACTCCATGAGATACAACCCATGCCTGATAATGCTCTGGTGATCAAGAACCTGAGACTAGATAGGTCATGGGCCCAGTGGAAATCTAGGTATTATTTCTGCTAAGGGAATGCAGCAATGAAATGACCTAATGACATTCTGTTATACTCATAGGTCAATGTCCTGCTTAGCTTCCATCAAAGCAGCTTCTTGTAGCAGTAGATAGGAACTAATACAGAGAATCACAAGTAGACAAGGTACAGAGAGTGGTAGACTTTGGAACATTCAGTCCTAAAGGGAATGTCTTCATCAAACTTCTCTTTGAGGGCTCATGGATGTCTGTGGAAGAAGAGAGGGAAAGATTTTGATAGTCAGAGGGATGGATGACATCAAGGAAACAGTGTCTTCCAGACACTACAGGATTGATGAAAACAGGAAATCACAGAGAGTTACCTAGAACTTGCTGTGTACTCCAGGCTAGCTTTAATCTAATGGTCCTCTTGCTACTCTCTCCCCAGTTCTGGGATTACAGATGTGAATCTCAACTCCTTATCATGATATTTTATTTATTTTTGTTTGTTGTACTTTACACAGAGTACTGGGTCTATAATGCACTTCTTATATGTATTTTCATAATTCAGTACTCTGAATATTGGAAGGTTCTTTGATTTGTGTTATTGCTATTGATTTTCATCCATACACAAATATTTTTTCCTTTGGATGGCAAAAATCTATGATGTTGTGGTCTATTGGTCTTTGTAAAATTATTGCTTGATTTGGGATGGCTATGCCCCCTTGTGGCAAAGTTTTTATCTGTTCACTATGTCAGCAAGACCACCTTGACTCATTTCAATATAGCTAATTTCTAAATTACCATAGAATATGCATTTCTGGAATAAACACTCTTGGCAGTGTTTGTCTACAGCCATGACTTCTTGGAGAAATTTGGTTTTTTTTTTTTTTAAGGAGATGACACAATTTTTATTCTTACCACTTGTTTCCAAGTCCCATAATACATTTGGTTTCTTTTATTTCCCTTCCATTTCCCCAAATTTAGAGGCATCTTTCAGTTAGCAAAGTGGTGGGGATGATACTTGCTAGTTTCTTCAGGGTTTATCTTTGCTTCAAGATTAAAGCTTCTCTGATCCCAGTCTTAAATTCATGACCCCCATGATTTCCACAGAGTGACTTCTGGGTTTTTCTTTGCATCTCTGTCCTATACTTATCCTGAAACTGGAGGCCAAATGTCTGAGACACTGTTCATTGTCCTCAATGTAAGAGTGGCTTTGCAGATGGGTGATAACAAATTTTGACCCAATACCCCTCCTTCCCCATCTCTCTCCCTTCTTTTGTTGCATGTCTTCTTACTCTGTTTCCTAATTTGTTGTTGCAATTTTTGAGAGCATATCTTATGATTTCCCTAGGACTGACAATCTGAGATAGCATTCCTCACATTCCTGATTTAAATATGTCTTGGATTTTAACCCACAGCTGTTATTAGAGCACCTAGTAGATTTTTCTTGGAAATGCTGTAAATGGATCCCTTTCAGTGATTGCTCATGCTCTCTGTGATGGTATTTTTGCCTGTTTATTGACACCAGCTGCTCTCATACAAACTCCCTAGGCATTTGCTTTTGTATTTGCTGACTGCTTTGCATGAGCCCTTCCAGCCCAGCCCAGCTGCTCAGAATTTATAAACCAGGGCTTTCCAGTGAGAACTGCATCATACAGCAGGGGGAGCAAGATGGAGTCACAAACTCAAGTTCTCATGTCCCTGCTGCTCTGGGTGTCTGGTGAGAAATTAAAAAATATTATAATTATTTCAAGGTCAGGGCATAATATTTCTTACATAATAATACTTTGACAATATGACCTTATAAGGGCATTAAATGACAAATTAATTGTCATAATTGTGTTTGTGTTTCTGTGCATGTTCATTGTCTTTTCATGGTTACAGGTATCTGTGGGGACATCTTGATGACCCAGTCTCCATCCTCTCTGGCTGTGTCAGCAGGAGAAAAGGTCACCATCAACTGCAAGTCCAGCCAGAGTCTTTTTGGCAGCAATAGCAAGAATTACTTAACCTGGTTCCAGCAGAAACCAGGGCAAGCTCCTAAACGTCTGATCTACTGGGCATCCACTCGGGACACTGGGGTCCCTGATCGCTTCACAGGCAGTGGGTCTGGGACAGATTACACTCTCACCATCAGCAGTGTCCAGACTGAAGACCTGGCAGATTACTACTGTATGCAGCAACACAGTTATCCTCCCACAGTGTGTCAGCCTCCAACAAAAACCTCCTCTGAGTGTCTCACCAGCTGCCTGCACCACACACAGCCCTGGACCTGCACACTTCCCCCTACTGCCTAAGAGCCAGTGTGCCTGAAGTCCTGATGTGAAAGTTTGCTGAGCCAAGTAAAACATAATGGGTTCAATGTCTCTTATGTCTTTCGGTATGAAAAATGTATATATGGAAAAATGCAGGAAAGAACCCAGTATTATCTTTCTGTTCTTCTGTAATACATTACCACAAATTCTGTTGCTTCAATATTAGAGATTTGTATTTTTATGGTTCTTGAGTTCTGGTGTCCAACATATGACTCTACTGGCTGAAGTGATGATGTAGGCAAACATCACTTCAGCTTGCTGCTCTAGGAAAGTTTCTTTTCTTTTTAGCTTCTAGAGAACTTTCTACTTCTTTACTGCTGAATATTTCTCAAGTTTTTTCTTTCCATTTTTATAAATTCTTTTAATTTTAAATTACATTTTAGTTAATTACATTTTTTTGTGCATGCAAGCATGCATGTTTATATGTGTGTAGGTGCACAAGTACAGGCTGAGGACAACTTGGACATGAGTCTTTCTTTTTTGTGATATGGGTTCTGGGGGTAAATCTCAGGTCTGACATAAAGCTTTGTGGCAAGAGTCTTTGCTCTCTGAGCAATCTTGCTTCACATTAATTTTCTTTATTAATGTATATTCATTGCATACAAACACCATAAAAGCAGTGTCTTTCAAGTATACTATACATTTTGACCATATCCATTGACCTTCCTCATTTCTCCTTCCCTTTCCTGCTGTTACACATTTTTACATTATCCATGTAATGTCTTGTATTTTTTTCAGAGACATACATATATATATATATATATATATATATATATATATATGTACATACACACATTTGTACACATGTACCACACACATATCCACATACACAAATACACACAAACATGCACATATAAGATCATGCATGCATAAAGAGATACATATACATACACACTTATATATGTGCACACACAGACTTAAAACACAACATATTTAGGACCCACAAAAGAATGAAAATGTGATATTTGTTGCCCATGTTTCTGGGGCCACATCTCCCTCTGAAGACCCCTCATCTGCTTTCTAACTGTGGAGACCAAGTACCCTCTCTGCATTCTAATGTTGGATGTAATGTTGTGTTAGCATGTGCTGCTCTCCAGTCTTTCCATCACATATCGATTATTAGAATTTAGTGTTTTTAGAGAACAATCTTTTGTGCTCCTGTGTAAAGAATAAGCAGACTAATCTCATCAGCGCTCTGATTAAGAAACTTATTGAGCAACAATAGCAGGGAACAAGTGTGTTACAGACTACACAAAATTGCTGGAGATCTCCAAATACCTTAAAGATATGTACTTGGGAATTAATGTGTCCAAACTTGCATAATGTGGTTGTGTCTAGAAACACAGCTATGCCAGTTTGAGGTTGAATAGCATGGCAGAAGGGCATGAGAGGGGAAAGATGCTTTCCTCATGGCAGCTGAGAAGCAAAGGGAGGTAAGAGGAAGCCAGGAACTCGACACAGTCTCTAGAAGCATTCCTCTAGTTCCTCAGTTTGCACTAACTTCATACTTTCCAAAAGCTCCCAATAATGCCATTTAATTATGACACAGCAATGGATAAATCTAGTAATTGAGTCAGAGCACCCATGATCCACTCACTTTGAATCCTTGGAGCCATAATTTGGGAACCAAGTATTTATTTCACATGGGCAGCTTTTCACATTGCGGAAATGAACTATAATATAAAAAAAAAAAAGCCAGTGGAAGGACATGCAAGTGGACTCATTTTGGAATATATGTAGAACAGGAGAATAAGAATCCCCAACATGAACTATAAGAGAGATGGAAAGTGTACTTTACCTTAGAAGAAGATAACAATCTGAACATTTTGTTGACACACATCAAAGGAAATGTCTGTTTTGGGAGCTTGAAATGTTGCTGTCTTAACCATGAGTGCAGGGTGCTCAGCTATGAGATTAGGTTCATTTAGATTGCTATTGGTTTTCTCCTGTCCTTGCTCAGAGCTCCTTCAGTGGTTATGGAACATGGTCAGGAAGTCAGAAGGGACAGATCATGGCCTTCCAATCAGTTCCTACTTGTATTTTGTAGAATAGCATTCAACACTGATCATTTGACTATGGATGCTATTAGGAAAATTCCTGTGGCAGAAAAAGAACAGAGGCGTGTCTGATTCAGGTTAAGTTAAAAGGTTCAGCATCTCTCTGGCAGTGAGCTCAGTGGGGAAGGTGATGGCTGTATAGATTTCCGAGTTTCTCATGACACTGATTTGTATTTTTTTTAACCAACTAATGAATTTCTATTGTTGCAACAGCTCATTTGCCCAGGAGCCCATGCCTGAGATCTCCTGGAGATGCGTGAGAAGGTCCTCTCATGTTTAGACAGAGAAAACCTAAATGGGGTCCCCTTTATTCCCAGACCAGCATCAGAAACATTCCTTACGAGTATATCCAATTTTCTCTAACCCTTCCCACATACCTGTCTTGGTCTCTTTAAAATTCATGATCTCTTTGAATTGTTATATATGTACTCATCTGTATACATATATAAATATATTTCTAAATATAATATATAAATACATCCCAATCCATCCATATAATATGACTTGTATGCATACATTTTCAGGGTTAGCCATTTGATATTGGATAACCAGTTAGTGTACTCTTCCTTGAGGAAGACTATTTCTCCTAATCTCAGCATTCCTTAGTTACCTGTAGTTCTATGTTAGGGTTGACGGCTCCTGAGCTTTCTCCTTTTCACATTAATGTCTATTGGTGTCATTCTTGTTCAGTTCATGTTTAGATAGACATGTTGGTGAGGCTTCACGTGTGTAGCTTCTGACATTTATAGCAGACACAACCTCACAGAAAACTTGCTGTTTTTCTGACTCATACAATCTTTTCAACTCCTCTTCCTAAATGATCCCTAGGCCTTAGGTGTAAGAGTTGTGTTTTAGGTGTGTCACTCGTCACTAAACTCCTCATGTCTGCATTTTGATCTATTGTGGTTTTCTGAAATAATCTTCATATGTTTCAAAGAGTAGTTTCCCTGATGAGGAGTGAGAACTGTGCTGATCTTTGGGTATAAAGACAATAATAATGTAGTGATTGTGCTGCCTTAGTAAAATGATAGTTGTAGGTTCTCCTCCAGTACCTGTGGCTTCACTAGCACCAAATAGTTGGATAGGTTTCCAGTACCAGGGACAATGTTTTTCTTGTTGAACAGGCTTTAAGTTGGGTCAGAGAACTATTGGTTACTCTCAGGATATGTGTATGATTACTGTAATTGTAGGGTTATTGTGCCATGGTTGTCATTATTGTGGTTCATAGGCATCATAGCTGGGAAGGATTATTGGTTGCTTTCCTGATTTGGAAGCTTCTATGTTACCTAAAGCTAGTCTTCAGAGAGTGTGCATACATGCCATATCCAGCTTGGGTCCTCTGGATCTTCTGTCCAAAGTATAATAGGGACTTACCTTCTTCTGCCTCTGGGTGGAGATAAAGGGCAACAGCAATAGCCTAAAAGTGTTGGGAGTCTCTTGAACAACCCTGAGCAACAACTCAAAAGACAGTGTTTCATGGCTGATATTTTTCTTTTTTTCCTTTTTCTTTCTTTGCTAGTCTATGGCTCTTGGGGAGAACATTGTCAGCATAAATGAGAAACTTCATTAAAATATTATATACGTATGTGTATGGTCTACACATATACAAAATTATATGTACTATAGGAATTTTCAATTAAATAGTTAATAATATGATTGCCTACACATTTCAGACATTTCTACAGTTACTTTACTCTTCAATCTCCTTTTACTATATTTCTCCCACTCTCTATTTAATTACAGCACGTATTTTCCACTTCAGATCACTTTTACCCTTCCATTACCTTATCTATTGCTTCTCTTCCCCACAATGATTTCTTTTATATGTTTCTGGTTTCTGAAGTTACTCCAGGTTATATATTTGAATGTGGATTTGGAGATAGAGGTTTCTGATGTTTGTCTCTCAGGTTCTGAGTTACCTCATCCAATAAGATCTTTTCTATTTCCATCCATTATGTTCAAATGAAATTTTCTTTAGAGTTGTATAATATTCCATAATGTATATGTGCAACATTTTAATTATCCATTCATCCATTCTGGGACTCTTAGGTTGTTTCCAATGAACATGACTGACTGAGCGACTATCTGTGGAGTAGGCTGTTGATTGAGTCTTTGGGGCATATGGAAGAAATGGAGTAGTTTTGTCATATTTATTTTGTAGTTTTATTTGGTTCTCTACATAGATTTCTGGAGTGACTAGACTGGTTTACAGTTCCCCCAACAGAGAATGAGATTTATCTTTTCTTTTCATCCTTCCCAGCATTTCTTTCAGTTTTTCCATTGATCTTTGCCATTCTCACTGGGATAATATGAAATCTCAAAGTTATTTTAATTCTATCACTAATTGCTAGGAATGACAAATTATTAAAGATATATCTCAGTTATTTTTATTTCTGTTCTATTTTGTGATATCTTTTCAGATCACAAGCTAATTTTTTGAATGAACTATGCTGTTTGTTTGCTTTATCTTTATTCTTTGTTTTTTGAACTCTTTGTATATTCTGGATATTATTTCTCTCTTAGATATTACCTGGCAAATATTCATCCTAATCTTTGGGTTTCCTCTTAACCCAGTTGATTGTCTTTAATGTCTGAGAGCCTTTTAGTTTTAATGAAGTTCCACTTGTTAATAATTGGCTATGATTCTTGGGTAAATGAATTTCTCTTCAAAAGTTCTTTCCTGTGCTGATACCATGTGGAAATCTGCCTGTACTTTCTTGTATAAGTTTCTGTTTTTGAATTTTTGAATTAGGTCTTTGATCTATTTGAAGTTAGTTTTGTGGAAGGTGATAAATATGGGTCTAGTTTTATTTTTATAAACACACAACACACATACACATACACATACACACACACACACTGAAGGAAAAAGGCAAAATCTTGGGCATTAATTTGGGTACACATTATTCAAATCAGTTTGTGTAATTTAATTTCTTTCTTCAGAGATCTTACCTACAATTTTGTTTACTTCAAAAGATACAATTTTGTAAAATCAAAATATATATAAATAAGTATATGACAATACATAATGTCATATGCAAATAATAGGTCAATTATTGTAGTGTATAGTAGTTTTCAAAATGTTTATTACCTCTTTTGTTATTGGAGATTATAATGTAGTTCCATCATTTTACTTTCCCCTTTTCTCCCTCTAATCCTTCCCATATACTACTCCTTGCTCTGTTTCAATTTCATGGCATCTCTTTTCACTAATGGTTGTTGTATACATATATGTATATTTGTATACACATATATTTCTGAATACAACCTGCTCAGTCTGTGTAGTGTTATTGTATGTATGTTTTCAGAATGAGCACTGGGTGTTGGATGGTCTTCCTGGAGAAGACTCTTCCACACTCTGCACTCCTTAGTAGCCTCTGATTCTTTGTATAGGATTGAGGCCTTAAGATCTTTCCCTGTTCACTTTAGCATGTCTATTGCTGTCCTTGTTCAGTTTGTGTTTAGGCAGATATTATGGGAAGACTTTATAGGCATGTCTTCTGACCACACTAGGAGACACAGTCTCATAGGAAACTTCGTGAATCTCTGGCTCTTACAATCACTCTGACCACTCTTAATTTTGGGTGAGGGAGTTATTTTGTAGGTGTATCCATTGGGACTGGGCTTGACAACTCAGATTTCAACTGGTTATAGTTTTCTACTATGGTTTCTGTCTGTTGCAAAGACTATAATATTTGTAAAACTTTTATGATAGTTGATGTGTTTGTTCATGACCACAAAGTAGACTGTTTCACTAGATTTTTCAGTTGACTCTTTATATTTTTAACCACTAAGATATTTTACGGTAATAGTTTTGACTTTATGTTTTCATGTTTTCAAAACCAATCTAACATTAGTTAGTAATCACTCCAGTCTCTTAGATACATTAGAACTTTTGAAAGAATAACCTGGGTTCATCAGTTGAAACTTCCAGTGATGAGAACAGAAAAAGTGGTAGTTGGATAACTAGCTGCTCCCCACTCTGAATATGTCCCAGTTGGACAATTGCTCTGTATTTAGGGTATCTTGTTGGCTCAGAATTGGCTTTTGGACTAGTGTATGGGGAGAACCAGCTTATTCACAATGATCTGCATTCCATGCTCATATGTCTTAGTGTTTTAGCTCTTGATGCCATTTATAATTTGGCTTAGGTCCACTTAGTGTTGTAAATTCCCTTTGGAACCAAGAGAAAGCCATATCTTTTCACTACTGAATAAAATTCAATTGCTTTCTCTTCTTGCTAAGGATCACAATGTAAAAAGCACTATTGCTTGAAAGCATGATATTATTGAGATTTCAAAGTGATTCCAAAATTCTCATAATTTTTACAGAAGAACATACATACAGCACTTTTTTGTGTAGTTATTTTTAAATTTGTTTGTTTGGAATTTTGGTTGGAAAGATACAGAAAAAGAGAGTGAGAGAAAGAGAGAGAAAGATAAAGAGAGAAAAGGGGAGGAGTGGAGAACATGTAGATGCCTGGAATAAAGGAGGGTTTTACATAATAATGAAATGGTGGATTTAATAGGAAACATAGTCATTTCCATATTCATGCAGTTCTCAACATAGCTGAAATAAGTGTTAAGGAAATATCATGGAATTAACAAACCTGGGGGAGTTAAACATGTTTCTCTATATCATTTTTAGAACTGTAAATAGGTATTATACATGCCAGACCTATGTTCTATTAACAAACTCTTTTACCAGGCCTTCATTTTTTTGTTTTCATTTAAAAATAGGGTCTCATTTTGTTTCCCAAGTTCACCTTGACTTTGCAAATGTCCTGACTCAACCACTCATGTGCCAGAATTAAAAGCCTGATCCATCCTGCCCAATGACTTTCCCAGTTACTGACAGCACATGCTGTCAGGGTTAGGGTTTCTATCACTGTGAAGAGACATCATGACCACAGCAACTCTTACAAGGGAAAACATTTAATGGGGTGACTAGCTTATATTTCAGAGGTTTAGTCTCTTATTGTCATGGCAGGAAGCAATGTAACATGCAGGTAGACATGATGCTGGAGCTGAGCATTCTTACATCATGATCCAAAGGAAACAGGAAGTGGTCTGAGACACTGGGAGTGGCCTAAGCATATATGAGACCTCAAAGCCCAAACCCACAGTAACACACTTTCTTCACCAAGGCCACACTTACTCTAATAGAACCACACCTTCTAATAGTCTTACTTCCTTTGGGAGCCATATTCTTTCGAATTGCCACATTCCACTTCCTGGCCCCCAAAGTCTTGTAGCCATATCGTAATGCAAAAACTGTATTAATTCCAACTTCAAAAGTCCTCATAGTCTATAACAGTCTCAACAATGTTTTAACGTTCAAAGTTCGAAGTCTCTTCTGATTCATGCAATCTCTTAACTATAATCCCCTATAAAATCAAAGTCGAAAAACAGATCACATACTTCCAACATATAATGAATATACATTACCATTCCAAAATGAAGGAAAGAAAGCATAGTGAGAAAATACTGGACCAAAGCAAGACTGAAAACATGCTTGGCAAACTCCAAACTCTGTATCTCCATGTCTGATGTCAAAACACTCTTCAGATCTCCAACTTCTTTCAGCTTTGTGACTGCAACACCCTTCTTTCTCTTGGACTGGTTCCACTCCCTGTTAGCAGCTTTCCTCAGCAGATATCCCACTACTCTGGCATCTCCAACATCTTGGGGTTTCCAAGGAAATCAACCTCACAGCTTCAAGCAATGGCCTCTAAACTAGGCTACCATTCAGGGACACCCTGACACATGCCTGGCTCAGCAGCTTTCCTTAGTCTCAGAGGAATACTCCATAACCCATTTCTTCTCTCTTTGCCTCTAAAGCCAGAACCACGCAGCCAAAGCACCACCAAGTTCTGCTGCTTGCTGGGGCTGGAACATGGCCCCTTCATTCATTTACATCTTCACCAGCTTTCTGGTTTCCATGGTTTCCTTCTCTGCCTAAGCTTGGCTGTCCTGGAACTTGCTCTGTTCCAGACTGGTCTCAAACTCAGAGATCTGCCTGCCTCTGCTTTCCCAGTGCTGGGATTAAAGATGACCACACCTGGCTCTAAGCTTTCCTTTTAATTACATTCATAAGTTGGAAACTTAGCTGGGTAGGATCTTGCCCTGAGGCCACCACTCCTTTTATTCCATTTCTTAATCTGTTTATCTCCTTGAACAGGGGACTTAACTCCATTTTACTTCCTGGTGCTTCTTTTCTCCTGAAATTGTTCTACATTGTGTATTTTTCTCGCTCAGCTTTCTCCTTTTCATTATAATTGTTCATTAGAGTTACCACTAATAAGCACATGGCAGAGTCCATACTAGGCTGTTCTGTGATTTCTTTTGTCAAGGGATTTAATTCAAATCTTCACATCAGCCTCAGGCAAACTCTTCAGAAAGAGGCAAAAAGCAGCCCCATTGTTCATCAAAATTTCACAAGGGCAATCTCTTAGGTAACATACTAAACTTCTTCTGTGAAACCCCTGGAGCCATCCCCCTACCACTGAAATCACACCTAGCATCACTGTCTTCCATGTTCTTACTAGATGACCCCTTAGGCAGTACTTAAAGTGTTCAACTACTTTTCTAAGACACAGTTCCAAGGTCCTTCAAAGAAGAGCATATCCCAGTCCCTGGTACCCACTTCTGTCTTAGGGTTTCTATTGCTACACTATGACCACAGCAACTCCTATAAAGTAAAAACATTTCATTGGGGTGGCTTAAATTTCCAGAGGTTTAGTCCATTATTTTCATGGCAGGAAGCATGCAGACAGACATTGTGCTGGAGCTGAGTCCTTACATCTTGATCCTAAAGAAACAGGAAGCAGTCTGAGAACCTGGGCATGGCTTGAGGATATATCAAACTTCAGGGCATACCCCCTCGGTGACATACTTCCTCTACACCTACTCCAATAGGACTACATCTCCTAATAATGCCACTCCCTTTGGGCCATGCATTTTCTTTCAAACCACAACACATGTAGTCTAGAAGTCATCAAGGATGTAGAAAATTTTGATACTACTTCTAATCAGCCTGGCCTAGGAGAAGTTGGTTGAACTGTACTTCTAAACACAGCAATATAAGTATTGTTTTCAAAATCCCAATCAGTCTTTCTTGAAACAGTGACATATATTATGTGCATTTGGTCACATTTACACATTAAACAATATTGACATATAACATCATTAAGCTATAAATAAATATATCTGAAAAATTCTCCAATATTTGGTCACTCCCTATCTGTTTTCAAATAACTCACAGACCAATATAATAAGATAACATTTGAATCTGATTGAAAATATAAGTATGTGGGATTAAAACTAGTGGGTTACACTAAATCAGCACTCAAATGGGAAATTGAGCAATGATACTTCACAAAATAAAGAATGGTTCGTAGTCCTAATTTCATGTTCTATATCAGGCAACCAAAAAAGGAAATAAGTATTAAATAGCGAAATATAGCAAAACAGCAATTAAATAGACCTTCCTGCCTATAAAGGACAGTCAGGAAATGATGACTGTAGCCACAGCATAGACAGTGCTGAAGACATTTTCACACCCTTTCAACGACATAAGATTCAGGTATTCAAAGGAAACAATGAATTAAGTGATGAGATAGAGTGTAAGATGGGAGAAATTTTAGGCTCTCAAGTTTGAGTAGACTCATAGATTCCTTTATTCGTAGTAGAGCAGGAACATTTTATTTTTTTTATTTTTTTTTAATTTTTTTTAATTTTTTTTGTTTTTTGGAGACAGGGTTTCTCTGTGTAGCTTTGCGCCTTTCCTGGATCTCGCTCTGTAGACCAGGCTGGCCTCGAACTCACAAAGATCCACCTGCCTCTGCCTCCCGAGTGCTGGGACTAAAGGCGTGCGCCACCACCGCCCGGCTTTTTTTTTTTTTTTTTTTTTTTTTTTTGGGGGGGGGAGCAGGAACATTTTAAATATCAGTGATTGTGTCATGAAATCTCTAATGTGTATGTATCACATTCATCTCTTCTCAGTTGCATGTGACTATGGTGATATTATGATGACTTAGTCTCCAAAGTCTATGGCTGTGTCAGCAGGAGAGAGAGTTTCTATCAACTGTAGTCCAGTCAGAATCTGTTTTGAAGGTCTTCCCAGAAGAACCACTTGGCCTGGTAACAGCATAAACCAGGGCAGTCTTCCAAACTGCTGGTCTCTTAGGCGTCTTGAGTTCCTGATAAGTTTACTGGCAGTGGATCTAGGATAGATTTCACTCTCACCATCATTGCTGTCTATTCTGAAGCCCTGAATGTTATTACTGTCGGCAGCATTACAGCTCTCCTCCAACACAAACCCCATCTGAGAGTCTCACCAGCTGCCTGCATCATACATCACACACACACACACACACACACACACACACACACACACACACACACACACGGACACTTCCTTCATCTACCTTACAGTCAGTGAACCTGGCACATTGATGAATAAACTTGTGAGACCCACCAGACAATTAATAAGCACATTGTCTCCTAGATCTCTGGAGCACAGTGTATTTAAGTTCTCAGTTTAAGTGGCTATTTCTTCTGTAACAATTTACCACAGACTATGGCTTGAACTAAGGAAATTCATCATTTTGTAATACTGCAACCCAGAAGTCTAACACAAGACTCAATGGCCTGAAGGTAAGATGTTGGCAGCCCCCAATCTTAGGTGAAGGCTTTAATATTAATTATGTAATTTTTATGTGCATGGGTGTTCTGCCTGTATGTAGTCTTGCACCTTGTGCATACAGTGCCCACAGAAGCCTGAAGAGGGCATTTAGTCCCTGGAACTGGAGTTACAAATAGTAGTAAACTGCTATATGGGTGCTAGGAATTGATCCTGGGTACTCAGGAAGAGCAGCCAGTGCTGAGACATCACTCCAGTCCCTACATTTCCATATGGAGGCTCAGGAAGACACTACACCTTCTTTTGTTTTCCATCTCTTGGTGGGCTCCCTACTCTGCCATTGTGACTAGTACCTCCACTCTTTCTGTTTTTTTTTTAGTTTGATCAAAAATTTTGCTGTAGTATATTAATTGTCTTAAAAGTATTTCAATTCCTTTAAAATATAACATACCTTTTGAAAAATATTTGCCCTCTTCTTATCCTTTCCCTTTTCTACCACCTACTTGGTGCATTCTTTCTCTAGTTTTGCTCTGCTTTGCCTCCCCCCACTTTCTAATTAAGACTCATATACATATGAGAATTTAGATTTCTATAATATCTAGGGTCTATAAATTATACTTAAGGTATGACCCCCACACACATACATACTCAAAAGCATTTCTTCTTTCTTCCCTTCTTTTATGGGCCCCATTCTCCTCTGATGTCTATCCATCCTCTTTTGAATTGTGAAGACTGAGAAACCTCACTGGTCTATGATTTGTGCTTTTAATTGAAGGTGGCAGATGTGACATCCAAATGACACAAACTCTATCCTCCCTGTCTACATCTCTGGGAGACAGAGTCACCATCACTTGGAAGTCCAGTGAGGACATTTATACTATATTATCATGGTACCAGCAGAAACCAGGGAAAGCTCCTAAGCTCCTGATCTATGGTGCAAACAACTTGGAAGATGGGGTCCTATTGAGGTTCAGTGCAGTGGATCTGAGATACAATATTCTCCCACAGTTAGCAGCCTGGAGGCTGAAGATACTGCCACTTACTACTGTCAGCAAAGTTCTGACACCCCTCGCACAGTGACACATGTCATGCCCTAAATCATTCAGAGAAGCAAAAGTGTGAACCTGAGCTGCCTCACCTGCTCCTCCTGGTGCCTGCATCAGCAAGAATGTTTGTGAGGTACTGTCTGCCCTTGAAGGACACTGTGAGCTTTTTGTGTAAGCAGCCAGGTGAATCTCGTGAATCCCAACTTTTCATCTTTTCAGCATGTGTAGCACAGAAACAACTACTCTCCTCTCAAGTGCAGTAAATACATAGGTTACTACCCTTAGTGGTCTGAGTTGTATATTCAGTTGACATTCTGAAACAAAGCAGAAGACACTATAGACACAAGGAGCTAGAATTTGAGATCTACTCTGGAGCCATTACCTTGCTTAGGTAAAATAGTGTCAGGTGTTCAGGAAGCTTGTAGATGTAAGTGAGGAATATTCTGCTTGCCTAGAAGTTAGAGTTCATTTGTCAAAGAACTTGTGGACTGGGTAAACATGTGCTCCTGATACTTGCCTTGTGACCCAGGGTTGGAGTGCCATGGCTCCCATCTGCCTGCAACAGCATGATGGTATTTTACAATCCTTACATATATCCTTGCATCTATCTGCAGTTGTTGCTGTTTATTGTATTGTGCTTTTCTGACTCTCAGATCTAATGTGAGAGCTCAAAAATGTGTTCCTTTGAGAAAACTTACACAGTCTATAATTCATCAGCAACAGTTATATAGCAATCATTTTATGGAAATGCAGATTAAATTAGTACTCTGCATTCTGGAAAATTTTGAGCATCAAGTCATTTGCATACTAAGAAATGAATCTATTTTTTAAAAAATTCTATAGATGTGATGACATTCCTCCTTTTCTTTTCCCATTATGACTTAGTGAGGATTCTGAATTTTCTCTTAATACTACCTGTTTTTTGCTCCTCTTCATCACCAGCACTTTTGGAAGCCCATTTCCTACATAAGCTTTGTCTTGTCTAGGGCCTTCAACTATGGGTCCCACTGTGTGGTATGAGAGTGAGAGTGGAAAGAGTCAATGTTCATATCTAAGCATACATATAAAGATGCTGGTAGAAATGAGGACTAGAGCATCACCAGGAAAGTACTGTAGGGACAAAAGAACATCAAGGCCCCATCCTGGGCTTCCTGGACATATCTGAAGACAAGAGACTTTGAAGTCTCTACCTCACCATAGGTATCTGAATGGGCAATAATAAATCTCCTATTAGAGATATCTACTTCCTTGAAACAAGAGATTATTTTATAATTAATTACCTTTGTATGGCTGTGTCTAAAATCCCCATTAGAAACAGTTTAAGAAATAAAGATTTATTTTAGTTCAAGTTTTGAGGTGATTCACTCCCTCATATGATCAAAATATGAAGTATAAAATCATTAACACATATGTTCTAAAAACAGGGGTACTCAATTTCATAAAAGAGATATTATTATATCTGAAACCATAGATTAACCACAGTATAATTATAGTAGATGACTTCAATGCCCCACTCTCACCAATTACAAGTCATTTGGGAAAACCCTAAGCAGAGAAACACTGGAGTTAAATGAAAGCATGAATGAAATGGACCTAACAGACCTCCACAGAACATTCCATTGAACCCTAAAAAATAAAATACTTTCTTCTCCTCAGCTCATGGAATTACTCCAAAAATTACCATGTATTTTGACAGAAAGCAGGGCTCAACGAATATAGGTAAAGTAAGTAAACATTATGTATTTTATATGACCACAAGGTAAGAAAACTGGATAAGAAGAGCAATGGAAAACATATAAAATACATAGACTCCTAGGAACTAGGAAACACACTATTGAGTGATATTTGTGTCAAGGAAGAAATCAAGAAGAAAAATTTGAAATTCCTAGAATTAAATGAAAATAGAATACAAAACCTCTCCAACCACATCTCCTACATCCTTTTCCTCAGACTAACCCAGTGAATCTCCCTGACTTCCTTCCACCACACACCCTCCCCCACCAGCCAGACTAAGCCCCAGTCCCATATTCATTGTCCCAACTTTATCTGGCTACTCCTGTCTGTGCATCAAGCAACATCTAGAATTCTGCTAGGACTTCTTCCTGCTGATCCTTCAACTTACAGGGCCCTCCCATATGGACACCCAGCCTTTTCACCCAGCCAGATATACAAACACCTTCAAGGACTGGACCAGGAGGCACATTCTGTTCACCATTCCAGGACCCTATATCTATCTGACTTTCTTCTTCCCAAGCCACTTCCAACCTCTAGACCCAACCATCCCATATATCCTCCTTTATGTCCCAACATACTTTGTGCACGTCAACTTAGAACTGTAGCTGAAGTTTTCCTGGTCCTGCCTGGCCCACAGTCAGCACAAATCTCTCTCACCTGCTAGTCCCACAGCCGCTTGGACCCAATCAAACACACGGAGACTTATATTACTTATAAACTGTATGGCTGTGGCAGGATTCTTGTTATCTAGTTCTTATATCTTAAATTAACCCATTTCTATAAATCTATACCTTGCCACATGGCTAGTGGCTTAGTATCTTACATCATGTTTCTCATGGCAGTGGCTGGCAGCTTTTCTCCTTGCCTCAGTCTTCTACTTCCCAGAATTCTCCTCTCTCCTTGTTCCGCCTATACTTCCTGCCTGGCTACTGGCCAATCAGCACTTTATCAATTATCCACAGCATAGAACTAACCAAAGAAGTCCTCATGCCCAGATCTCATCTCAAAATTACCAACAATATGAAAGATCAAGCCAAGATCTCCTCTTCAAAACCTACCAGTACAGTAGAAATGTTTGAAAATGAGAATTTACTAAACGAATTCCAGGAAACAGAATTTAAAAGAATAAACGTTATCAAAGAATTTACTCTCAATGACCTCAATTCCCTAATCAAAAGACACAGAATAACACAGTGGATTAGAAAACATGATCCATCTTTCTGCCGCATCTAAGAGGTAGACCTTAACATCAATGATAGATATCACTGCATTGTAGAAGTTTGAAAAAAGCTATCCCAAGTAAATGGACCCAAGAAGCTAGCTGGTATAGCTATTTTAATATCTGACAAAATAGATTTCAAACCAAAACAAATCAAAAGATATATGGAAGGACACTACATAATCATCAAAGAAAAATATCTTTCAAAAGGATATTGTAACCCTAAACATGTATACACCAAACACAAAGGCACTCAAGTTCATAAAAGAAATACTTCTATAGCTGAAAGCACATATTGACTCTCACACAGTGATTGTGGATGACTTCAGTACTCCACACTTGCTGATAAACGTCATCCAGACAAAACTGTACAAAGAAACGCTGAAATTAATAATGTCATACTTCAAATGAACTTAGCAGATATTCACAGAACATTTCAGCCAAATGCAAAAGAATATACCTTCTTCTCAGCAGCTCATGGAACTTTCTCCAATATTGAACATACATAATCTACAACTGTGAGCTGTTTGCATGATATGCTGGATCAATAGTGGCACATTGAGGTTGTTTCTTTCTTTTCTTTTCTTCTTGCTGTTTTCATTTGATAATGCAGTTATGAGATCTCCTAAAATGGCTCTTATCCATTTAGCTGAACTAACTGTATCTACTAGAGCAAGAGATTCCCCGGAAGGATTTAGCAGATGGAGGTACTAGCTGGAGGTTGCTCTAGCTCCAGTCAAACACCCATGAGTGCGTGTGTACGTGCTTGCATGTGTGCGTGTGTGTATGCCAGCTGATGAAAGGCCCCATCTCTTCCTGATACTGTGGTCCAGCATGGAGCTTGTCTGAGACCGAAATCTGCTTACAGTGTTGCAAGGAAGCCGCCCTGTGAAACAGAGGAGTGCGAGGGACAGGCAGGCATTGACTCAGACAACTTCAAAATGACAAAAGATCTAAAATATTTGCCACCATCTCCGTTCTGTTTTCGTCCCAGTTCTTCATTTCTGCACATCAGGTTTTGGCAGCTCAAACCTCTAAACTTAATTCCCTGAACCCTCTCTCACCTAATCAGGCTGATGGGCCCCTTCCCTGTCAAAGCAGCGCCTCTGCTGACAACCTGTCCTGTGTTGTGTAAGTTTGAGCTGAGAAGAATGCTCTGGAATGTGGGAGTCAGCCCTCCCACTTCAGAATCAAACGTGTTATTTCTCCGGATATCCTGAACTCCTTTTCTGGGGAAGAGGGCCCTCTGACTCTGTTACCTGAAAAAGGAAAACAAAACAGTCTAAAAGGTAATTACAAAAAGTTGAAGGTAAAGCTGAGCTGGTAACACTCCTTAGGGAGACTTAAATGTTACTCCATTTTATCACTTTCCCTCTCCTCCAACCACCCTCTCAACTACCCAAGGGCTTAGCTTCCCTGGGCTAAAAAGATGTCTATGTTTTGATTTTAATGTTTTAATTTTGATACAGTTTTCACATGATACAGAACACTGACATACTAGCAGAAAGTGCTAACACTTTTGGATGGAAAGATTTCATCAACAACAGAATAACAAACAAACAAAATCCTTAAAGGATAATGCCAGCTGTTGCCACTGAAGAGATGCTGGGTCTTAATGCCTAAAGATGTGATTCTTCCTGCTCTAGAGCACAAGTTTCCTACTGGATAAGATTCCCCTCTTTAGACTAGAATAACTTATGTCTGTGCCTTAATCATGTTACATATATAAATAAATGTACATCTGAATACAAATATTTAGAGGATTTTAAAGATAATCTGCATTTTGTGGTCTTTTAAAATTCAAAGTAATAACAAATGCGTTATCAAAGATCCAATGCAGGGCTTCTGCCTTATTTTCTAAGTAAAATAACCACTATTTTTACTTCAACTATGCTGTCTTAAAATGATCCCACCAAAACTTGTTAATATTCTCTCAGAATAATAGAGAATCACTTAAAGTTTTTAAGTTAAAACATTGCTTGGAGGTTTAGATGAAAGGAGTCAATTGAAAGATCTTAAAGAATTCTATTAAATAAACCCACAGACAAACATATATCAGTTAATACAAAGGGTTAAAAACATTATAGTGTCAGATAGTTGACATTTTTGGTTAGACATGAGTTATTTTACTCTATATACTCTATTCATTTATTTTAAATTCTGTAGGACATTATTTTTATTAAGTAAACAAAATCTTTGTCAAGCACTCTTAAGAAAGTCCTTTGTGTACACCAATCAACATTGACCAGAATGCTTCAGTAAAGCTGTAGTTCTTGTCACTTCCCTTCACTACAATGAAAGTGTGAGGCCTGAAGTTCTGAAAGTCATCATCAACCCTTAAGACAGAAGATGTGCTCATGAGAACTTAAGCTGGGAATAGTCATTCACTCTGGACCCAGGAATCCTGTCAATCAGCTTCTAACTCAGCAGTCTCAGCTTGGTTTGGGGGGGCAGAGAATCAGATAAAACAGCACTGTCTTCCCTATGAAACACGGGGAAGCTTCGATAATTGTACTTTGTTACTCTTCTCAGAGTCACCATCAATTCCGCACAAGGCGGAACTTTGAAGACAAATCCTAGCCAAGTCCCAGATAATGCTCTTTTCTAACAATCACTTCCCTCCTCTGCAGCATGGAAGTCACTGAAAAGGGCATGTTTGGGTGAAAATTTAAGATATTAGCAAAGTCATGCATCTCCTGTAAAGTATTTGACTATTCAGGAGGTTTTCACTCTAGATATTCATTAGTAATGTTATTTACAATATGAGGGTCTAAGTGAAAATCAGTTTCTATTAAGCTACAAGAGTTTTCACCTTTGGATCTGCAATGACCCTCAAGTCCATGTGACAAAATGTTGGCTCCCCAACATGCCATTTTGGGTGGTGGGAGGAATCTCAAAATTCAGGTCTAACGATAAGTCTTTAGGTCATCAATGGCACATCCATGAGGAGTGATGTAGGGCTCTAACACCCTCTCCCCTTATTCTATTTTGTTGTCTGGTTCTGAGCTAATATCATGTTTTTCAATATACATTAGTCACCACAAACAGAAAGCAACATTGCCATGCTAATATGTTTTGAACATGTCTGGATGAGAATCTGCAACATTAATCACTCAAATGGATTTTTATTCTTCACAATCCCATAAATACAGGTTAAGGTGTTTCTAGCTTCACTTTACTTCAAAGAAAAGAGTGAGAATTGGAAGTTTGAAATATTGATATGTTTAAGAATAATAACCTTGGATTATTCTATAATCATTCAAGTCACTTTGCACACTGTGGGAAGTGATCTGTATAGTAAAATTAGTGTTAGTGGCTCCACCTCTTGGACATTAAGTCTAAATAAGAAAACAGTGTTCAGTCAAAGCCTCATTTTCTCCAGTAAAACACAATCTCGAGGAGCTTCCAGAAATGATGAGTGCTGTATGTAGCAGGAATCTTAAAAGGTCTTATTAATTATATCAAACCTGAGGCCAGTTATTGGGGTGAACACTGGAAGATCAGAGAGACAGAACAAGCCACAGCTAACCTCACCTGGCCAACTTCTCAGCTGATCTTGTTTCCTCAGACTGGAAGCCTCTGTGTCCTCATCTCCGAATGGCTCTCAGCTGAACTGTGCTGCTAGAAGCCTGAAAGCTTAACTAGCCAAATGCTTAACCAGTCAAATGCTTCTAGTTTCTGGTCCTCATGCCTTATATACCTTTTTGCTTTCTACCACCACTCCCTGGGATTAAAGTCTCGCTTTCTGGGAGTAAAGGCGTGAGTCACCATGCTTGGTTGTATCCTTGAACACATGGATTTCTGCCTCTGGAATGCTAGGATTAAAAGTGTGTGCTACCACTGTCTATCCTAAGTATCTAGTGGCTTTTCTGTTCTCTGACCCCAGATAAGTTTATCAGGCTACACAGTATTTTGGGGAACACAATACCACCACAGCCATCACTTGTCAGAAGCCCAGAGCAAAGACAGAAATACTGAAAAGAGTAATGAGAATGTCCCCTGTGCTGATGCTCTCTATTGGGACCAGTCAGAGTCTGTTACTGTTCTTGCTGCACCTTCATCAGCCCTTTAACTCTGCAGAAGCTGCTGTAAAGACAAAACGCATTTCATTCCAGGTTTAATTGTCAGCTCCTCCACCATACCTGTTTTTAAAGCATGTGATTTCTTTCTTCTGATGTTTTAGATCAAAAGTGCACCATTGAAGAACAAACTAAATGGAGAAAGCCTTGGAGAGACTGTAGCATTCCACAACTTTGGTTATGACATGGAAGACATCACTAGACAAATGTGTCCATTAAAACATCATTCTTTATAGGAAGAATGATAAATTCAAGAAGCAAAGTGAGGTTACTTTTACATAATAGGATATGATTCCACTAGAAGTCAAGAATTTAATTATGTAGGAGGTGGTCCTCTCACATGTTCTGCATGTAACAAAGAGGACAGACAATTGTTTTCATATTAAAAAAGAGAAAACATCAGCTGAAAGTGATATTGGTGCTTAAAATTAAATCGAATACTCAAGTGCTAATGGAAGTTTTTTTTGAAGAGTCTGAATACCTCATGAAAATCAGACACTGTGGCTTATCCTCACTCTGAGTGTCCAGCAGTCATAGGAACAACTAAGCTCACACAAAACACATAAACATACCTACAGAGTACACACAGCCATATATTCCAAACCTGGTTTGAGAAATCAATGAGTTAGTACATCCAGTTCAGAAAAGTTAATGGAACAGAGCCTTGAAGCTTCTAGTTCTTCATGTGAGGTTCCTAGAAGAGGCCACTCCATTTTAACAAAAAGGAAGAAATTGAACAAACTGTAAAATCATCAACTCTGTTTAGACCCATAGGAGAAAGGAGGTCACAGATCAAAAGCCACTCCCCAAGGTTACAGACACAGGCTGTTACAGAGAATCACAAGATAACAAGACATAATTCTCTCTTGGAAGCAGGGAAGAGAAGAAAAACCTGACATATTTTAATAAATTGCTGGAGGCTAGGTGTGGACAAGTCTAGGAGAGATTGTCTCCATGCATAGATTAGACTGGCCTCGAACTTGCTATGTACCCCAGGCTGGCCTCAAACTCATGATGCTCCTGCTCCTGTCTGCCCAGTTCTGGGATTATAGATGTGAATCTTGACTCCTTGCCATGATATTTTATTTATTTATTTATTTATTTATTTATTTATTTATTTATTTATTTATTTATTCATTCATTCATTCTTCGGTTTTTTTTTGCACTTTATACATAATACTGGGTTTACAAATGTCTTCTTATATGTACTTTCAGTGACCACTAACCTGAAATCCAAGCAGGTTCTGTGATTTATGTTATTATTACTGATTTTTCATTCATACTCAAACATTTGTTTTCCTTTGGATGGCAATGATCTCTGATGGTAAGGTCTGTTGGTGTCTGTAAAATTGTTACTTGATTTAAGATGACTGTGCCCCCTTCTAGGAAGGTTTTTTTTCCTATTCACTGTGTCAGCAAGACCATCTTAACCCAGTTCTAATGCTGTTAATGTCTAGATTACTCTAGAATATGCATTTCTGGAATAAACAGTGTTGGTCTACAGCCATGACTTCTTGAAGAAATCTTGTATGTTTCATTCCCCTTCCATTCCCCCCAATTTAGAGCCATTTTTGTTTCCTGAGTTTCTGTAGGGGTTACCTTTGCTTTGAGATAAAAGTTCCTCTGATTTTGGGTTTAAATTAATGTACTCAGGATTTCTACAAAGCCATCAGGGCCTTCTCTTTGCATCTCTGTTCAATTATTGGCCCAGAAACTGGAGCACAAATAACTGAGGTACTGTTCATTATCTTTACTATAAGAATGGCTTTGGAGATGGGAGATAATGAAAATAATTAGTATTAATTCTCTCGTTTTTGGCTTTCCTCTTTTCTTCCTTCCATCCTTCCTTTCATTAATTGCACATTTTCTTTACTGTATGATTCCTAATTTGTTGTTGTAATTTTTTGAACATATCATTTCCCCAGGACTGTCAATCTCATATAGCTCTCCTAATGTTTCTGCAAAAGTCACATGATTTAAATATGTCTTGGATTTTAACCAAAGCATCCATTAGAGATCCTAGTAGATTTCTCTTGGAGAGCTGTAAGCCAATATCTTTCAGTGATTGCTCATGCTCTTTGTGATGGTACATTTTCCTGTTGATTGACAGCAGCCACTCTCACGCACACTGCCCAGGCATCCGCCTTTGTATTTGCTGACTGCTTTGCATGGGCTCCTCCAGCCTAGACCAGCTGCTCAGAATTTATAAACCAGGCCTTTTCAGTGAGAACAGAGCTGCATCAGACAAGCAGGGGAAGCAGGATGGAGTCACGGACCCAGGTCCTCATGTCCCTGCTGCTCTGGGTGTCTGGTGAGAAATTTTAAAGTACTATAACCTTTTTAGAGTCACTTCTTTGTATTTAAAAAATTTACAATGTGTGTCAGGCTATAATATTATTTATGCAGTAATACTCTGACAATATGGCATTACAAGGTCATTAAATGAAAATTTTTATCTGTATTGAATTCTGTAGGTTTTTTTATTATGCATGATCTTTGATATTCTTGATTGCAGGTGCCTGTGCAGATATTGTGATGACCCAGTCTCCATCCTCCCTGGCTGTGTCAGCAGGAGAGAAGGTCACCATCAGCTGCAAGTCCAGTCAGAGTCTCACTTCAGGCTCTAGTCACTACTTGGCCTGGTACCAGCAGAAACCAGGGCAGTCTCCTAAAATGCTGATCTACTGGGGAAACACTCGGTACACTGGGGTCCCTGATCGCTTCACAGGCAGTGGGTCTGGGACCGATTTCACTCTCACCATCAGCAGTGTCCAGGCTGAAGACCTGGCAGATTACTACTGTCAGCAGTATTATAGTACTCCTCCCACAGTGCTTCAGCCTCCAACAAAAACCTCCTCTGAGAGTCTCAGCAGCTGCCTGCACCACACACAGCCCTGGACCTACACACTTCCACTTCCCCCTTTTGGCTGAGAGCCAGTGAGCCTGAAACATTGACGAAAAAGTTTGCAGAGCCCAGCAAAATATGTGTTTAATGTCTCTTATGTTTTTGGTATGAAAAACCTTTATATGACAATGCAAAGGAGAACTCAGCATTATCTTGCTATTTTTTCCTATAACCTATTATCCAAACTCTGTTGCTTGACTATGAGGGAATTATCTTTTTATAGTTCTGGAGTTCTGGTGTCCATCGTAAGAGTCTATGGGCTGAAGTGATGATGATGACAAACTGCATTTCTGTTGGAGGCTGTGGAAAGAGTGTTTCTTGCTTTTTCTAGATTCTGGAGTGCTTTCTTACTTCCATACTGGTGACCATTTCTTTTGTTTTTTCTTTTCCTTCCACAAATTCTTTTAACTTTTATTACACTTAATTAATTACCTCTGTGTGTATGTGTGTGCATGTTTCTAGGTGCACATGTGACATGCCATAGCTGTGGAAATCAGAGGACACTTGGACTTGTGTTGTTGGTTTTTTTTTTTTTTTTTTTTTTTTACTCTTTTACTCTTTGGTCTTTTGGGAGCCTGCCACCAGTTCCCAAATGAATACATGGAGGCTTATTCTTACTTATGAATACTTTGTTTCTAACCAGCTTTTCTTAGCTTAAATTATCCTATCTTTTTCCTCTGGCCTTTTATCTTTCTCTATTTCTGTATACCCTTTTTAATTTCTTTCTCCATGCCTTGCTATGTAGCTGGATGGCTGGCCCCTGGAGTCTTCCTCTCCCCCTCTTTCTTGTTTCTCGATCTTCTCCCAGATTTCTCCTCCTATTTATTCTCTCTGCATGCCAGCACCACTTATCCTTTCTCTTGTCTTACTATTTGCTATTCAGGTCTTCATTAGACCAACAAGATGTTTTAGACAGGCAAAGTAACATAGGTTTACAGAGTCAAACAAATGCAACATAAAAGAATGCACCACATCTTTGTGTCATTAAAGAAATACTCCACAGCATAAACAAATGTAACACATCTTTAATTAATATTCTGCAGCAGACTTTTCTCTTTGTCATTTGGGTTCTGGGGATCAAACTCAGGTTTGATATCAGGCTTGCTGGCAAGTGTCTTTGTCATCTGATCCATCTTGCTTTCCTTTAAAATATTTTATTGATGTAAATTCATTGGACACAATTTTCTTAAAAGCAATGTTTTTCCAGTATGTCATATATTTTGACCATATGCACGAGCCTTCCCTATTTCTATCCTCTCCTGCTATCTCTTCTTCCCTAGTCTCTCTTCTACTTTTATCTGTGTCTCTCATACACACCCACACCCACCCATCCATCATATATATATATATATATATATATATACACACACATATATATATATAAACATATGCACATATACATCATACACATACATACATAGATACATGCATATCCACATACATATGCATATATTCACACATACATACATACATGAATTCATATATACACACATGAACTCATATACACACACATACACATATGGTCTTTATATACTTAAAATCTACAAAGGCAGGAAAACGTGATCATTCTTACCCTTGTTTCTGGGGTCACATCTCCCTCTGAAGTCTCTGTATCGATTTCCAATTGTGGAAACTGAACAATCTCCCTCCACTCTGATGTTGGATATAATTCTGTGTCAGCAGATTCTGCCTTCCAGTCTTTATATTTCATATCAATTAATAAAGCTTAATGTTTTTAAAGGAAAGTATTTTGTGCTCCTGTGTAAAAAATGTGCTAACTAATCACGTTCATATTCTGTTTAATATGTTATATGTTCATATACAAGGAGACATTAGCCTCTAAACAAATGATAACCAAAATACAACTTGTAGACCCAAGAAAAGTAGGTAAAAATAGAGGTCTAGGGTGAGTGCATGGATCTCTCTGGTAGTGGGAAATAGAATGGATTTTATGGTCAGGAGCAGTGGAATCAGTTGTGGCAGAGATGAGTTGAAGGGAGAGATGGTGGGGAGACATGGCTGGAATTGGGATCCCCTTGGGAGTGTTTGAAAACCTACTAGAGTGGAAACTTCCTGGAATCTATGGAGGTGAGCAGAATGAGGACTGTTGTATTGGGGGATATGTCCATCACTTGTAGCCAAGTGAGGCTTCCAGTGGTAGGACTAGGTTGCATTCAATTGAGCTTTTGGCCAAGGGGTTCCCATGGAAATCCCACCCCTCCAAACACAGGCTGTTGATAAAGCATGATTTTGCTCTCTGCAATCTCACAGAAGTGCCCCATTGCAGAGGCTCTGTAGCCGGAAGTTTCTCAGGTCTAGCCTAGCCCTGCAGTTGGAATGAATCTCTCCCACCCACATCCCACAGCTGCTTGGTCCCAAGCAAACATACAGAGGCTTATATTATTTACAAACTGTATGACCTAAGGGTCAGGTGCTTGTTAGCTAGCTCTTATAACTTAATTCAACCCATTTCTATTAATCTCTCTATATATTTTGCCATGTGTTCATGGAGTTACTTGTCTGCTGGTATCTTGTTTCTCCTTGAGTGGCAGGCTGGCATCTCCCTCAACTCCACCCTTCTTTGTCTCATCTTCAGTTTGAATGTACCACCTAATCTTATCCTGACCTGCCATAGGCCAATGCAGCTTCATTTATCAACCAATCAGAGTAACACACATTCACAGCAAACAGAAAGACATCCTACAGCACTTCCCCTTTTCTGTCTAATCAAAAAAAGAAGGTTTTAATTTTAATATAGTAAAATTACATATAACAAAATAGTTATCAAGAAAGAATTATAGTTACAATATTTTGTCTATTCTTATTTGGCAAAATTAAAGAAAATATTTTATCATCTATCCTATATTTGTGAGTCTAAAGTTTCATATCTAATTTATCTTTTGTCATAACCAAGAAAAATTATAACTATCTAGTTTTCAAGTACATCAAATACCCCAGAAGGATATAATATTACCTAAATAAACAGGAAGTGCATTGCAAGCAACTTCCATAATTTTAGAAATTACAGAGACATTTGGCTGCCTGGACAGTCATTCATATTTCCACTGTAATGTTGGGGCATCTATCTTTAGCCTATATGCCTAGAGTATCTGGGACAGTTTTCAGTGAGATTCAGGATATTTTAAGGGCTCTTCCACCCATTCTTGCAAAGTTCATCTGTCATTTTTCCCTGTGTCCTGTGGAATGTCTGGCAGTTTCTTTTGCAAAGCAGGAACCTGAAGGATTATCTCACCTTGCAAAGTTCAGTGGTCATCTTCCTATGAGTCCTGCATATCCAGTTTATACAACATATTGTCAAGCAGTCCAGGCAAGAGCAGATTCTTTTTTTTCATGTAATAGACCATTTTATTCAGCGCATCATGCAATTTATACACTGAGGGTTTTGAGACGTCATATGAGGAAAATGTACAGTCACAAGGGCAAGTCACATGTGGTGGACAAGTCTCATGGCAAGCAAGGAAGAGCAGATTCTTGCCATAAAGAAAGCAAACTTCAAATGGAGTTTCTTTGATGCCCAT
This sequence comes from Peromyscus eremicus, assembly GCF_949786415.1. Classification (NCBI taxonomy): domain Eukaryota; kingdom Metazoa; phylum Chordata; class Mammalia; order Rodentia; family Cricetidae; genus Peromyscus; species Peromyscus eremicus. Next base: position 82,799,278 of record NC_081418.1, on the reverse strand, counting down.
CATCTTCTCTGAAGTAGATTGGTGCTACCAGGAACAGACATATCTCAATGTCCAGAAAAGTTGAAGTTCTTGAAACATTTTAAATACCATATTCGAAGTGTTGGAAGATTACATACATAATTGAAATATATCTATGTATACCTAGAAAACTTAATTAACATGACTGTAAGTTTGATTTTCATAGATGACTAATTATTAATCTGTATTTCTTAATTATAAATTACAATATTAAATGAATTGCATAAATATAACACCTTAAACAAGAGTAGAAATATATATACAGTGTAACAAAATTAACTTTAAATTTGTATCAATAAACTAAAATCAATAACAATGTAAAACATTTTAAACAAGTTTTTGCTCTTTAAAAGTAGATTCAATAATCTACCCTTTTATCCTATCATATCTATATCCCCCTTTTTTTCTTTAGAAAGAGATTGTATTTATAATCAACCTCCTTTAAATAAAAATAAACATTTATAAACAATATTTTGGGAATTTGGGCATAGCTTCTCATACTAATTCCTGGTGTTTGGGGGCACTGGCAGTCTTTGGAGATTCTGAGAAAATTAAGAATTATAGTTAAATCTTGGCTGTAGTAGTCTGTCAGGCTGTATCGATCTTTCAGGGGGTCTTGGCTGATCAAATCATATTAGCCTGGAAATAATCTATCTGTCCTCATCTCTGTGGAAACAAAAGCAGAACCTCTTTTCTAAAGCAATGCATCCTTAGACGTGAATTTTGAAGTCAAGATACCTATAACATACACATATGGTTTTAACTAAATAGCCCATACAATCAAACGTCTTTCTGCAGTTAAAAATCCCAAACACAATATAATCCAGATTCTCTGTGTAGTTTCCATCTTTATGTGTCTTATTTATTATTTTTTTTTTTTTGGTTTTTTCGAGACAGGGTTTCTCTGTGTAGCTTTGCGCCTTTCCTGGATCTCGCTCTGTAGACCAGGCTGGCCTCGAACTCACAGAGATCCACCTGCCTCTGCCTCCTGAGTGCTGGGATTAAAGGCGTGCGCCACCACCGCCCGGCTATGTGTCTTATTTTTTTATATTACTTTATTCTCCTTTTTAAGGACTTCGTTTTATTATTTTAAAAGAATATATTTCTTTTTTATGATTGTCTATTCCTTCTGACCATTGTTGTAAAATGCAGTGTGGCTAGGACCAAAACAGCAGCCGCAGCTGTAGGCTTGGCTTTTCAACATGTTGGAGTTACTTTTACCACTCTCTCTGGGAAGCAGTATTAGGTAGTGTGAAGTTGTATTCTAGAGCCTTCCGCTGTGCTCTCAAGCCTGTAGGCAGCAGCAGTGGCTGGAAGAAGCGTTTCTGTACCACAGATTATGGGAGAGACTGTGAGAGCCCACCATGCTGATTAGCTCATGGGGGCTGGCAGCCAGCTCCATCTTGCAGGCGGCTGTTGGAAGACACACTCTGTGCGGCTGCTGGCATGACACTGCAAGACCAGGAAGCCCAGTGTGGCTCCTTTTCTGTGCATTAAGAATACTCTTTAAGCTTTATTGGGTCTATGTGGATCAACACCTGATGGTGGGTGCCAATTCTCTGGTCCTGCATGCCCTGAACCTGATAGAAGAGAATGTGGAAAATAGACTTGAATTCATTGATTCACTTCCTGCACCAGTAGTGTAGACACTGAGATTGACAATTAATATAGGACCTCTTGAAACTGAAAAGCTTCTGTAAGGCAAAGGAAATGGACAATAAGACAAAATGGCAGCCTACAGAATGGGAAAAGACATTCACCAACCCCACATCTGACAGAAAGCTAATCTCCAAAATATATAAAGAACTCAAGAAATAGACATCAAAATACCAAATAATCCAATTAACTAATGGGGTACAGTTCTAAAAAGAGAATTCTTAACAGAGAAATCTCAAATGGTTCAAAGATATTTAAGGAATTGCTCAACATCCTTACTTATCAGGGAAATACAAATCAAAATGACTCTGAGATACTACCTTACACCTATCAGAATGGCTAAGATCAAAATAAGATAAAAAAACTGATGACAGCTTATGTTGGAGAGGATGTTGACCAAGGGGAACGCTCCTCCACTGCTTGTGGGAGTGGAAACTTGACAGTCACTTTGGAAATCAGTATGACAGTTTCTCAGAAAATTGAAAATCAGTCTACCTCAAGCCCACCTATGCCAGTCTTAGGCATATACCCAAAGGATGCTCAATCATACCACAAGGACACTTGCTGAACTGTGTTCATAGCAGCATTATTCATAATAGCCAGAACCTAGAAACAACCTAGATTCCCCTCAACTGAAGAATAAAGTGGTACATTTACACAATGGAGTATTATTCAGTTGTAAAAGACAATGATGTCATGAAGATTTCGGGAAAATGGATGGAACTAGAAAAAAATCATCCTTAGTGAGGTAACTGAGACCCAGAAAGATAAACACCATATATACTCATTCCTAAGTGGACGTTAGATATAAAGCAAAGGATAACCAGGCTGTAATCCATAGCCCCAGAGAGGCTAGGTAACAAGGAGGACACAAAGAGGGATGCATGGATTTCCCTGGGATGGAGAAATAGATGAGTTCTTCTGGGAAAACTGGGGCAAGGGAGTGGGTAGAGGGGAGGGCATGGGGAATGGGAACATGAGGAATTGGGATGGTCGAGTTGGGGGTGGGGCAGATGGGGAGAGTAGTGAAAGAGATATCTTGATAGAGAAGGCCATTACGCAGTTAGGGAGAAACATGGTGCCATGGAAACTCCCAGGAATCCACAAGAATGACTTCAGCTAAGACTCCTAGCAATAATGGAGAGGGTGCCTGAAGTGGCCTTTCCTGGAATCAGATTGGAGACTACCCTGTCACTGTAGAACCTCATCCAGGAACTGATGGAAGCAGATGCAGAAATCCACAGCTGAGCACTGAGCCAAGCTCAGGGAGTCTAGTTGAACAAGGGAGGAGGTATTATATGAGGAAGGGTGTTCAAGATCATGACAGGAAAAACCACGAAGACATCTGACCTGAGGTCATGGGAGCCCATGGACTCAAGACCCACAGCTAGGGTCCTTTCTGAGGAGTGGATGAGGGGGTAGAAAGGAGTTGGGAGATGGAAAAGATGAGAGTAGGGAGGGGAAACTCTGGTTGGTATGTAAAATAAATAAAAAATTCAATAAAAAGGAGTTGCTTATGAGATGGGAGATAATGAAAATAAGTAGCATTATTTCTCTCATTTTTTTCCTCTTCTCTTCATTCCATCCTTCCTTTCTTTTATTGTGCATTTTCTTACTGTATGTTTCCTAGTTTGTTGTTGTATCATTTCCCTAGGACTGTCAATTTGAGATAGCTCTCCTAATGTTTCTGCAAAAGTAACCTGATTTAAATATGTCTTCCATTTTAACCAAGGCTTCTATCAGAGATCCTAGTAGATTTCTGTTGGAGAGCTGTAAGCCAAAATCTTTCAGTGATTTCAAATGTTCTTTTGATGGTACATTTGCCTGTTGATTGACACCAGTCACTCTCACACACACTGCCCAGGCATCTGCATTTGTATTTGCTGACTGCTTTGCATGGGCCCCTCAAGCCCAGCCCAGCTGCTCAGAATTTATAAACCAGGCCTTTTCAGTGAGAACAGAGCTGCATCAGACAAGCATGGGGAGCAGGATGGAGTCACAGACCCAGGTCCTCATATCCCTGTTGCTCTGGGTGTCTGGTGAGAAATTTAAAAGTATTATAATCTTTTCACCTTTTCACAGTCACTTCATTGTATATAAGAAATTTACAATGTTGCCAGGGGGTAGTAGTTTTTAAAAATAATACTCTGACAATATGGCATTACAAGGACATTAAATGACAAATTTCATCTGTATTGAATACTGTGGGGATTTTTTATTATGCATGATCACTTGTTTTCCTGATTGAAGGTGCCTGTGCAGATATCGTGATGACCCAGTCTCCATCATCCCTGGCTGTGTCAGCGGGAGAGAAGGTCACCATCAGCTGCAAGTCCAGTCAGAGTCTTTTATACAGTGAAAACCAGAAGAACTACTTGAACTGGTACCAGCAGAAACCAGGGCAATCTCCTAAACTGCTGATCTACTATGCATCCACTCGGCACACTGGGGTCCCTGATCGCTTCACAGGCAGTGGGTCTGGGACAGATTTCACTCTCACCATCAGCAGTGTCCAGGCTGAAGACCTGGCAGATTACTACTGTCAGCAGCATTATAGCTATCCTCCCACAGTGCTTCAGCCTCCAATAAAAACCTCCTCTGAGAGTCTCACCAGCTGCCTACAGAACACACAGTCTTGGACCTGCACACTTCCCCCTTTTGGCTGAGAGCCAGTGTGCCTGAAACAGTTATGAAAACATTTGCAGAGCCCAGAAAAATATGATGAGTTCAATATCTCTTATGTCTTTTGGTATGAAAAACTTGTATATGATAATACAAAGGAGAACTCAGTATTATCTTTCTATTTGTTCTGTAACACATTAGCATAAACTCTGTTGCTTGACTATGGGGGATTTATCTTTTTATAGTCCTGGTGTCCATCATAAGAGTCTAGAGGCTGAAGTGACGATTATGACAAACTATATTTCTGTTGCCGGCTTTGGCAAGAGTGTTTCCTGCTCTTTCTAGATTCTGGAGGGCTTTCTGTCCTCCTTACTGGTGTCCATTTCTTCTGTCTTTTCTTTTCCTTTCCATAAATTCTTTTAACTTTTTATTACACTTAGTTAATTAATTACTTTCATCTCTACATGAGTGTGCATGTTTCTAGTTGCACATGTAACATGTCATGTTTCTAGAGGTCAGAAGACACTTGACTTGATTGTCTCTTTGATATTTGGGTTCTGAGGATCAAGCTCAGGTTTGTTATCAGGCTTAGTAGCAAGTGCTTTTGGCATATGAGCGATCTTGCTGGCCCTTAAAATCTCTTATTGATGTAAACTCATTGTACACAGTTTTCTTTTGTTTAGGTTCTTGGTTTTATTATTTCAAATGCACTTTGAAAGTCTTGCATTTATAATATACATCCACATGTTGTTTTTTAATTTTAAAAATATTTAACATTTTTTTAGTTAAGATTTTTTTATTCATTTTACATACCAACCACAGATCCTTCTCTCTTCTCTTGTCCCTCCCCTCAGCATTCCCCCCAGCCCACCCCATTCTTTCCTCAGATAAGGCAAGGTCTCCTATGGGGAGTCAGCAGAACCTGGTACATTCAGTAGAGGCAGGTCCAAGCCCCTCCACCTGTCTCAAGGCTGTTTGAGGTATCTCCCCATAGGGGTCCCCTTAAGCAGATCAAGCTACACAACTGTCTTGTTTACCCAGAGAGCCTTGTCCAGTCCTGTAGATGATATGATGGTATACATAAGTGACCCCAAAAATTCTACCAGGGAACTCCTACAACTGATAAACACCTTCAATAATGGAGCCAGATACAAGATTAACTCAAGAAATAGATGTTCTTAAGCATGAAAATGCTAAGTTAGATCACAAGAAGAATGGCAAGGAGGATCAGAACCTGTAGTCCATAGAATTCCAGGTAGAGCAGGAACATGCTAAAGCACAGCTGGAAAGACTCGACTAACAACTGGGAGAAAAGGGAGAAAGATACAAGACCTGTTGAAAACTGTGGAGAGGCTGCAGAAGGAGAGAAGAATGATGGTGTCCAGGTATAGCCTCGGGATCAGAGAGGAACCTTCTGCCAAAAGGCTGAAGGAAGAAGTTTGGCAACCAAATAGAGGAAATGCCAACTCTTTCCCTGGAACCCTACATGCCAAACTGTACCACTGACATGCCTTTACTGATCCCCATATTTCAGAGGCTTTATGAAAAAAACTACAGATTGAGAAATGAGCTACACAGTATGACTTCAGAGAGAAGTATGCTGAGGATGGAATCTGAATACAATACAATACAGCAATTTGAACACTCCATGAAAAGGGTCAAGGATGCTGCTGCTGTACACATTGAGCCCCTCAAAGCATCTCATGAGAGAGAAACAGAGAAACTCCTTTACAAAAATGGATTAGAAAATTCCTCTTCCAAAATAGACAAACTGCATCACAAAATCACAACTCAAGAGGTGCTTATAAAACATTTTCAAGGTCAAGTTAATGATCTGTAGGGTAAACAAGAATTCTTGCCTTTCTCGAGTTGAAAAAGAAATCCTACAGGACAGATTACAAAACTCTTGGGAGAATTCAACGAAGATAATGGAAACCATACATCAGAGATGAAACCTTTTATGGGCTTAGAAAGGATGATGGGGCAGATGGAGATGGAGCATAAGCAGGGAGAGCAGGAACTCCAACAGATAATACAGCAAACACACCAAGTAGTAGAAACTGAGCACAACAAAGGAGTTGAGAAATGGAAGAGACTTGCACAGCTAAAGAATCGGGAGCTGGATGAGTTCTGCACAAAATTAGACTCCTTACTAGAGGTTCTGTGGAAGGTGAACTAGATGTGCCAGTCGCTGCTGCAGAGGAAGTAAACACAGCAAGAGTTTTAGTTGGACCTCTGAACGGTGTGACCTCATTGAAAAACAGATGAAAATGTGCCACTTTTGGGACAGTGTTTGAAAAACATGGATCCACTACACAACCATATGTGGACATCACTAGAGTAACATGTCAGAATTAAGTGCCCTCAGCAAACAGGAAAAAGAACATACATGATAGTATATTTTACCACAAACCATTAACGAATCACATTAGAGATGACATTATGAGCAGGTTCTATTGGTGACTAGGGTTGCCCGGCCCCTTGATAGTCCCTTTCCAGGGTCCGGGAAGAATATACAAACAGCTGATAATTTAATCTTTGATGAAAAGAAATGAATCCATGTACACAGAACTCCTTAGTCCATATACTTTATTATTCTGTGTCAGTTCTCTTTCTACACAGCTTCTGTTCTGCTCTCATCCCCTAGCTCCTTTCTTGCCTGATTTGTCTCTACCTATAACTGTTGTCCCCTCTAAGTTCTATCTTAATTCTGCCCAATCTTAGTTCTGCCCCATCTAGATTTTTTATTTTATTTTATTTTACAATACAATTCAGTTCTACATATCAGCCATGGATTCCTTTGTTCTCCCCCCACCCGCCCCCCTCCTCTTCCCCCTAACATACCTCCTATTCCCACTTCCTCCAGGGCAAAGCCTCCCCCAAGGACTGAGATCAACCTGGTAGACTCAGTCCAGGCAAGTCCAGTCCCCTCCTCCCAGGCCTAGCCAAGCGACCCTGTATAAGCTCCAGGTTTCAAACAGCCAACTCATGCAATGAGCACAGGACCCAGTCCCACTGCCTGGATGCCTCCCAAAGAGATCAAGCCAATGGACTATCTCACCCATTCAGAGGGCCTGATCCCGTTGCCCGCCCCCCCCCCCCCGAGCCATTGGTTCATAGTTCATGTGTTTCCATTTGTTTGGCTATTTGTCCCTGTGCTTTATCCAACCTTGATCTCAACAATTCTCGCTCATATAAACCCTCCTCTTTCTCACTAATTGGACTCCCGGAGCTCCACCCGGGGCCTAGCCATGGATCTCTGCATCCAGTTCCCTCAGTCATTGGATGGGGTTTCTAGCACGACAATTAGGGTGTTTGGCCATCCCATCACCAGAGTAGGTCAGTTTGGGCTGTCTCTCGACCATTGCCAGCAGTCTATTGTAGGGGTATCTTTGTGGATTTCTGTAGGCCTCTCTAGTACTTTGCTTTTTCCTATTCTCATGTGGTCTTCATTTACCATGGTCTCCTCTTCCTTGTTCTCCCTCTCTGTTGTTGATCCAGCTGGGATCTCCCGCTCCCCCAAGCCCTCTTTCCCTCCACCCTTGCCCTTCATTACCCCCACTCATGTCCAGATTGTTCATGTATATCTCATCAATTTCTCCATCATTGGGTGATCCCCATGTCTTTCTTGGGGTCCTGTTTTCCAGGTAGCCTCCCTGGTGATGTGAGTAGCAGTCCAGTCATCCTTGTTCCACATCTAGTATCCTGCTATGAGTGAGTACATACCATGTTTGTCTTTCTGAGTCTGGGTTACCTTACTCAGGATGATTTTTTCTAGATCCATCGGTTTGCCTGCAAACCTCATGATGTCATTGTTTTTCTCTGCTGAGTAGTATTCCATTGTGTATATGTACCACATTTTGTTTATCCATTCTTCAGTTGAAGGGCATCTAGGTTGTTTCCATGTTCTGGCTATTACAAACAATGCTGATATGAACCTAACCAAACAAGGATACAGCAAAGAAAGAGAACTACAGACCGATCTCCCTTATGAACATTGATGGAAATATACTCAATTAAATACTGGCAAACAGACTCCAAGAACACATCAAAACAATTATCCACCATGATCAAGTAGGCTTCATCCCAGGGATGCAAGGGTGGTTCAACATACGAAAGTCTGTCAATGTAATACACCATATAAACAAACTCAAAGAAAAAAACCACAGGATCATCTCACTAGATGCAGAAACGGCATTTGACAAAATCCAACACCCCTTCATGATAAAGGTCTTGGAGTTATCAGGAATACAGGGAACATACCTAAACATAATAAAGGCAATTTATAGCAAGCCAACAGCCAACATCAAATTGAATGGAGAGAAACTCAAAGCAATTCCACTAAAATCAGGAACAAGGCAAGGCTGTCTGCTCTCCCCATACTTATTCAATATAGTACTTGAAGTTCTAGCCAGAGCAATAAGACAACATAAAGAGATTAAAGGGATACAAATTGGAAAGGAAGAAGTCAAGCTTTCCCTATTTGCAGATGACATGATAGTATACTTGAGTGACCCCAAAGATTCCACCAAGGAACTGCTACAGCTTATAAACACCTTCAGCAACATAGCAGGATACAAGATCAACTAAAAAAGATCAGTACCCTTCCTATATACAATTGTCTGTTTCTTAAGATGGTGTGATAAGAGTTTACAGAGGAGATCTCAAAATGCTCATCAGAAATAATTAATATTTTGTACATGAAAGGTAAGTGTATATAATTAATGCAAAATAAAAGGTAAGTGCAAGTTACTTAAAAGCTTTCTTAGAAGAGGGAGGACGGGGGAATCTGTGGATATGTAAAACAAATAGAAAGTCTCTTAATAAAAATATTCTTGTCTTAATACTTAAATGTTAATGTCAGATAATTACTTTGTTTTGTATATCAAATGCCATAAGCTGCTTTGTAACCAGTTGATTAATAGTATGTATATTTTTTTTAGAGATTGTCTCCATGCATAGAATAGACCAGCCTAGAACTTTCTATGTACCCATAGTTGGCCTCAAACACCCCATGCTCCTGCTTCTTTCTCCATATTTCTGTGATTACAGATGTGAATTTTGACTCTTTGCCATGATATTTTATTTATTTATTTATTTATTTATTTATTTATTTATTTATTTATTTTTGTACTTTATACATATTACTGGGTTTATAATTTATTTCATATATATGCTCTTAGAGTCCACTAACCTGAAGTCCAGGCAGATTCTGTGATTTCTATTATTGCTATTGATTTTCATTCATATTCAAATATTTTTTTTCCTTTGGATGGCAACAATCTCTGATGGTGTGTTCTATTGGTTTCTGTAAAATTGTTGCTTGATTTAGGATGGCTGTGTCCCCTTCTGGGAAGTGTTTCCCCCTCTTCACTCTGTCAGCAAGACCATCTTAACCCAGTTAAATACTTCTAATTTCTAAATTATCCTAGAATATGCATTTCTGGAGTAAATACTGTTGGCAGTGTTGGCCTTCCATGACTTCTGGAAGAAATCTTGTTTATTTCATTCCACTCCAATTTAGAACCCTCTTTCTGTCTCCTGAAGTTGTAGGGAGGATGCATGTTAGTGTCTGTTGGGTTTACCTTTGCTTCGAGATTAAAGTTGCTCTGACATCAGGTTTAAATTAATGCCCCAGGATCACCAAAGAATGATTATGGGCTTCTCTTTACATCTCTTTTCCATGTTTGGCCTGGAAACTGGAGTCCAAATGTCTGAGGCACTGTTCACTGTCCTTACTGTAAGAGCTGCTTTGGAAAGGGGAGATAATGAAATAATGAAAATAATGAGCATTAGTTCTCTCTTTTTTTGGGCTTTCCTCTTCTTCCTTCCATCCTTCCTTTCTTTCATTGCATATTTACTTACACTATGTTACCTAATTTGTTGTAATTTTTTGAACATATCATTTCCCCAGGACTGTCAATCTCATATAGCTTTCCTAATGTTTCTGCACAAGTCACCTGATTTAAATATGTCTTGGATTTTAACCAAAGCATCTATTAGAGATCCTAGTAGATTTCTGTTGGAGAGCTGTAAGCCAATATCTTTCAAGGATTTCTCATGCTCTTTATGTTGGTATATTTGCCTGATGATTGACACCAGCCACTGTCACACACACTGCTCAGGCATCCGCCTTTGTATTTGCTGACTGCTTTGCATGGGCCTCTCCAGCCTAGACCAGCTGCTCAGAATTTATAAACCAGCGCTTTACAGTGAGAAGTGAGCAGCATCGGACAGACATGGGGAGGAAGATGGAGTTGCAGACCCAGGTCCTTCTGTCCCTGCTGCTCTGGGTGTCTGGTGAGAAATTTTAAAGTATTATAATCATTTTAGAGTTACTTCTTTGTATATAGAAAATTTACAATGTGTGCCAGGGTGTAATATTTTTTATGCAATAATACTCTGACAATATGGCATTATAAGAACATTAAATGAGAAATTTCACCTGTATTGAATTCTGTAGTTTTTTTTTTTATTACACATGATCATTGCTCTTCCATATGGCAGGTGCCTGTGCAGATATCACGATGACCCAGTCTCCATCCTCCCTGGCTGTGTCAGTAGGAGAGAAGGTCACCATTAGCTGCAAGTCCAGTCAGAGTCTTTTAGACAGTGATGACCAGAAGAACTACTTGAACTGGTACCAGCAGAAACCAGGGCAGTCTCCTAAACTCCTGATCTACTGGGCATCCACTCGGGACACTGGGGTCCCTGATCGCTTCACAGGCAGTGGGTCTGGGACAGATTTCACTCTCACCATCAGCAGTGTCCAGGCTGAAGACCTGGCAGATTATTACTGTATGCAAGAACACAGTTTTCCTCCCACAGTGCTTCAGCCTCCAGCAAAAACCTCCTTTGAGAGTCTCACCAGCTGCCTGCACCACACACAGCCCTGGACCTGCGCACTTCCCCCTTCTGCCTGAGAGCCTGAACATCAATGAACACTCACAAAAATGTTTGCAGAGCCCAGCAAAATTAATGCGTTCAATGTGTACTATGTCTTTGGGTATGAAGAAAAACCTTTATATGATAATACAAAGGAGAACTCAGCATTATTTTCCTTTCATTCTTTGCTTGAATGTGAGGGATTTTTCTGTTTATAGTTGTGGAGTCCGGTGTCCAGCATAAGAGTCTGTGGGCTGAAGTGACAATGATGACAAACTGTATGTTGGTTTGGAGGCTGTGGAAGAGTGTTTCCTGCTTTTTTCTAGACTCTGGAATTCTTTCTTAGATTCTAGAATTCTAGATTCTGGAGTGCTTTCTTACTTCCTTACTGCTCTCCATTTCTTCTGTTTTTTTTTTTTCTTTTCCTTTCCATAAATTCCTTCAACATTTTTTTTACATTTTCTTTAATGTGCATATGAGTGTGCTTGTTTCTAGGTGCACATGTGACAAGGCATATTTCTAGAGGTCAGAGGACACTTGGACTTGAATATCTCTTTGTTGTTTGGGTCTGGGATCAAGCTCAGGTTTGTCATCAGGCTTGGTGTCAAGTGTCTTTGCCATCTGATCCATCTTGCTGACACTTAAAATATTTTATTGATGTTAAGTCACTGTACACAATTTTCTTAAAAGCAATATTTTTCCAGTATATCATATTTTGACCCTATGCACTAACCTTTCCCATTCCTCCTTCCCTTTCCTGCTATCTTTTCTTCCCTAGTTCTTCTTCTACTTTTATCTGTCTATGTCATACATACAGACACACCCCCATACTCAACACATACATATACATACACACATATACATACATAGATACACACATATCCATATCCATACACACATATACACAATACATACATGGACTTCACATACTCAGAATCCACATAATTAGGATCCACAAAAGAGGGAAATGTGATATTTGTTGCCTTTTTTTCTCAGGTCACATCTCCCTCTGAAGTCTCCATATCTGATTTGCAACTGTAGAATCTGAGAAACCTCTGTCCACTCTAATGGTGGATATAACTTTATGTCAGCAGATGCTGCCTTCAAGTCTTTACATTTCATATCAATTAATAAAGCTTAATGTTTTCAGAAAGGAATATTTTGTGCTTCTATGTAAAATCAATGTGCTAATTAATCATGTCCATATTCTGGTTAAGAAACTTATTGAGCATCTATTTCAGAGATATGGCAGGGAACAAGTGTGTTATAGACTACATAAAATTGCTGGTGATCTCCAACAAATGCCTTAAAGTTGAGTGATTTTGAGTAGTGAAACTTGAGTGTAGGTTGATAAATTTAGAAAAGCATCAGAGAAACCGAAAGGGTTGTGTAAACCAAGAGCTACAAATCATAACACAGAAACACAGGATCCTTAAATATCAAATAAAAAATGATGCCCCAAAGGATCATAATTCCCATAAGGATTCAACTCGAAGATCTGAAATAGGTACAATGTTGGGTAGAGATTTCAAAAACATGCTCATAAAAATGTGAATCACCATAAGAGATACAAACAAAAAATTTATTCAGTCAGAAATGGAAGACGAATCTTAAAAGATCCTATTAATAAAAAAAACAAAAACAAAAACAAAAAACAAAAAACAGTGAAGCCAGATAGGTATTGGGGTGAATTCTGAAAGATCAGAGAAGCAGAACAAGCCACAGCCAACCTCATCTCCCAACTCATCTGATTCTGTTTCCATGAATCCTCAGATTGAAAGCTTCTGAGTTCTCACCCAAATGAATCTCAGCTGAACTGCTGCTAAAAATCCTAGAAGCTTAAAAGCCTGTAGTTCTTGGTCCTCATGCCTTATATACCTTTCTGCTTCCTGACATAACTTTTTGGGATCAAAGATGTGTGTCTTTCCCAAGCAAGATATGAGATCTCAAGTGCTGGAATTAAAGGTATGTGTCACCATGCCTGGCTGTTTCTCATGTAGCCTTGAACTCACAGAGATCCAAACGGATCTCTGCCTCCTGAGTGATAGGATTAAAGGTGTGTGTGCCACCATTTTCTGGCTCCCAGGTCCAATCTAGTGGCTGTTCTGTTTTCTGACCCCAGATAAGTTTTATTAGGGTACACAATATATGGGGGACACAATGTATCACCACACAAGAAGTTAGTGATATATGGACAAATATAAGCAAGATGAATAAAACAGGCAGCTACAGGGCAGAAAAAGTGAGTAAGGGGAAAACCAAAATTGGAATGCTGGGAGTTAAACTGAGTGTGTTAGATTCAACACACTGAACAAAGAAATCATCAACAGTCTCAATAAAACAGAAGAAGGACATCCTGGATCAAGGTTGTAGTAGAAGAAACAACATTGAAGTATCATATGTTAAAAAAATTATCATGACTATAATATCAAACAATTCTAGCATGTGATGAAGAGACCCATACCAAGAATCATAAGATAGAGAAGATCTGAGATAAAAACCAAAGACATAGGGAACATATTGAGTGAAATGAGAACAGAAAATTACATATAAAAAGGAAAAAGTGACAAACACAGAAAGGCATTTAGTTGTCTAAATGGATGACACCAGAGAAGAACCTCCCCATGTCACAGATTGTGTCTATAATGTAAAAAGTACAAAGGAAAAAAATCCAATGATATAATGGACAAATGCCAACTCAACTCCAATGACAAATCTGTCAGAATGATGTCTGAACTCTCATTTGAAACCTTAAAGTCCAGAAAACATGGCACAATATATTTCAGGTCTTGATAGTAAGTAATTGTTAAATTGGTTACCTATTTCCAGCAAAATTGTATATTTTTGTTTAAAAAAAAAACTTTTTTACATAGCAACCATAGTTCCTCCTCCTTTCCCTCCTCTCACTCCCCCCTCTCTCCCACTCCACATGGACTACTCAGAGAGAGTAAGGCCTCCCATGGGGAGTCAACAAAGTCTGGCATATGAAGTTGAGGCAGGACCAAGTCCCTCCCACCTGCATCAAAGCTGAGCAAGATATTCCTCCATAGGGAGTGGGCTCCAAAAAGCCAGTTCATGTACTTGGGATAAATCCTGGTCCCACTACCAGGGGCCCCACAACAGATCAGGTCACACAACTGTCACCCACATTCAGAGGACATAGTTAGGTCCTGTGCAGTTTCCCTAGCTGTCAGTCCACAGTCCCTGAGCTCCCACTAGCTTGGGTCAGCTGACTCTGTGGGTTTTCCCATCATATTCTTGACCCCCTCTTGCTCATAAAATCTCTCTTTCCTCTCTTTGACTGGACTCCAGAAGCTCAGTCCAGTGATTAACTGTGGATCTCTGCATCTGCTTCCTTCAGTTACTGGATGAAGGTTTTATGATGACAATGAGGGTAGTCACCAATCTGATTACAGGGGGAGGCCAGTTCAGATACCCTCTCCACTATTGCTTGGAGCCTTAGCTGGGTTCATCCTGGGAATTTCTCTAGCACCAGGTTCCCCCATAACCCCATAATGACTCCCTCTATCAAGATATCTCTTTCCTTGTTCTCCCTCTCTGTCCCTGCCCCAACTCAACAATCCTGTTCCCTCATGTTCCCTTCTGCCATCCCCCTCACCCCTCCCTGTGCATGCTCCCAGTTTACCCAGGAGATCTTATCTCATTCCATCTCTTAGGGAGATTTATGCATGTCCCTCTTAGAGTCCTCCTTGTTACTGAGCTCCTTGGGAGTTGTGGACTGTAGTCTGGTTACCCTTTGCTTTATGTCTAATATCCACTTATGAGTGAGTACATACCATGTTTGTCTTTCTGTCTGTGGGTTACCTCACTTAGGATTTTTTTTTCTAGTTTCATCCATTTGCCTTAAAATTTCATCATAGCCAGAACCTGGAAACAACCTAGATGCCCCTCAACAGAAGAATGGATAAAGAAAATGTGGTACATTTGCACAATGGAATATTACTCAACAGTAAAAAGGCAGAATTGTATTATAAATTGAGGGAAAAATAAGGACATTACAAGACAATCACAAACTAAGATGTTTCATGACCATGAAGACAGCCCTTCAGAAGATACAATAAAATACTATGCACACAGAAAAAACAGTGTTTCAATCATGAGAGCACAGACATAATGTACATGTCATGAGAGAAATAGATGAATAATGGCTATCAGGAAAGGAATCTAGTCTGTCCAACACTATAAGCCGGAAAACCTTAATGAAGTTGAGGAGTAGGGGAAATGGAAAACAACTCAAATCTTTCCCAGCAAGCAGTGCAGTGAGAGTGCACTCCCCAGATGGAATCTCAAAGTAACAGATTGTGATTCCCCAGGGCCGGCCACAAAATCACTTGGGATACACTTAAAATACTCTAGGGAATTCTTTGTTAATCCTAACTGCCATAGAGTGACACAAGAGCAGGTGTCCTGTGAGCACCAAGTCAAGCTTTTCTGGGCTGATTTGCATATTGAGGCAAGACAGCTTGCCTGTTCCCATGAGGCAGCCTCTCCTCCAGCTCTCAGACATGGGGTCAGCTCTTCTCCTGCTGTGGGTACTGCTACTCTGGGTTCCAGGTGAGAGGGTGCAGTTTGGGAGCATCCCTTGTAGTCCTTGTTGTTTTCCATGCTTTGGTATCCTGATCATTGAAATGATGTCATTTAATTGGTTTTAAGTTTCCCCTTTATTTTATGATCTCAGAGTGTAGCTCAAGACTAACATACACAGATTCCACATACATGATTTTTTACAGTGGGGTGCTTTCAGTACATCTGTGGCAGCAATGTGTGCTTGTCATTCCAGGTTCCACTGGAGACATTGTGCTGACCCAGTCTCCAGCTTCATTGACTGCATCTCTAGGGTAGAGGGCCACCTTCTCCTGCAAGACCAGTGAAAGTGTCACTTTATTTTGTAGTAATTATATTCAGTGGTGCAAAAAGAAACCAAAACAGCACCCCAAACTCCTCATCTATGGAGCATCCAACCTAGCATCTGCAGTCCCTTCCAGGTTCAGCAGCAGTGGGTCTGGGACAGACTTCACCCTCACCATTCATCCTGTGGAGGCTGATGATGCTGTAAGCTACTACTGTCAGCAGAGCAGGAAGTTTCCTCCCACAGTGCTTCAGGGCTAAATAAAACCCTCTTGGGGTTGCTCCTCACTGAGTCTCAATTTTAGCTGTGTCTTTCCCACACATCTCAACCATGTGATTTTAGAAATCTTGTTTTTAAAATAGGTGAAGCTGTGAAACAGAGATTTCTTAAACTGATATGAGTGTTTGTCCAAACACAGATGGTTTATAACTTTTCAATTTGCTTCTTTATTAAAGATTTCTTTTTTTTAAATTTTTTATTTTTATTTTGCAATACAATTCAGTTCTACATATCAGCCACGGATTCTCTTGTTCTCCCCCCTTCCGCCCCCCTCACCTTCCCCCCAGCCCACCCCCCATTCCCACCTCCTCCAGGGCAAAGCCTCCCCCACGGACTGAGATCAACCTGGTAGACTCAGTCCAGGTAGGTCCAGTCCCCTCCTCCCAGGCCGAGCCAAGTGATCCTGCATAGGCCCCAGGTTTCAAACAGCCAACTCATGCAATGAGCACAGGACCCGGTCCCACTGCCTGGATGCCTCCCAAACAGATCAAGCCAATCAACTGTCTCACCCATTCAAAGATTTCCTTTTCAAAATATCATATGTGTGTGCACACATCCGTGTGAATGCATGCACCTGTATGTGAATTTGTGTGTTCAATAGACTGAGTAGACAACCAATTTAACTTACAGGAACCTTTCCTCAGTCTCTCAAAATAATCAGAGCTTGAGCACTGAAGACTGTTAGTGGTGTGCAGACACAGCTGCCATTCACAAACTAATGTCACACTTCTTTCTATTTTCTTGAGATTTCAAAAGCCCCTCTTCAGCAGACCACACACAAAAGCCTCCTCCAGCTGATTTACTGCTTGTATTCTGATCTGCATCTCCATGTCCATCACAGATGCTCATCCACAGTCTTAGACTCCTTAGCTGTTCTTTTCTCCTTGTCCAATACTCACATCTTTCTCTATAATATCTTCCACAATGTGGCCACATTCTCTTCTTGCCTGCTTTACATTTTTCTTTCTTTTAATATGGGGTGAGTGTCAAGTGTCTCATATATACATATACATATATGTATATCACCAGCTAATCTGGAAATCACTATTTAGTGCCTAGTGAACCTGAACCTGAAACCCACCTGCCCCTCCTCCCTGACTGCTGGATAACATGTTACCATGTCCAACTCCTTTTCACTTTATAGTTGTTCTACCATTGCAGGTGCATGAACTCCAGAGGCCCAAGTGTGGACAGCCATGGTCATTGAAGTTTTACTTTGTACACACCCTCCACTTTTATATGAGCCTTTTTTGGGCTTCTGCATCCTCCCCATGTAGAGTAAGAAAGCTCAAGAGAATGATCCCTAGCAATTTTTCTGAGATACAGGTCTCTGAGTTTTTAAGTTTAATTCCAATTCAGGATATTGAAACCATATTGTGTTACTTTCCTACTGATGCACAATAAGTTAGCACAAACATAGTGACTACAATCCTAACAGGTATATTCTGGGCAGGGTTTGTCTGGGTTCTCTCTTCAGGCTCTCATAGGCTACAGTTAAGGTGTTGTCAAGGCTACATTCTCATCCAGGTACTCAAAAGAATTTTCTTCTAGGACCAGTGAGGATGTTGGCACAACTTTTTTTTCTTTTAATTTTATAATAGGGTTTCATTAAGTTTCCCAAGATTACCTTGAATTTGCAAAGGTTCTCACTCAATCCTTCATGTGCCAGAATAGAATCCTGATCCACTTGAGTTTTCACAGTGTCTTCACAGTTACTGATATACGTGTAGTATGGAAATCGTGAAGGACAGCTCTCGTGTTGATTGGGCTGTAATCTCGCAGCTGCAGCTTCAAAGAAAGAACCAGTTATTGTTATATATTTACAGAGATAGCTTTATAAAATTAAACTATTGAGAAGTCTAAGAAATATAAGGAATTTGTGCATGCATCCTATATTTCTAAGTGTATTAACAATGAAAATTAACATTTTGTGATTAACAAAAGTGCTGGCTTTCTCAAGTTTTTACAGAAAGAGAGCTGTGTTTTATGTACTTTGATTGGAACTCAGGTTGACTTTAAATCTCCTAATATTGGCACACTTTGGTGTTTTCCAAGGCACAGTGACATAAAAAGTGTTTTAAATCTTGAAATATATTTTTCTCTCCTGGAACTACTGATTGTCTAAGTACATCTGCAGCTCTCATTAGGGGTTATAGATTCAAGTTATTTTCTATAGCCTAGACTATTCAGTATACATTTCACAAACTGAGGTCAGAAATAGGTGTCAGGGCTAAATAATTTGCCAGATAGCAATAACTGGGCTTTTTGTATTCAGTCACTGTCCCCATCTTTTAAATTTCCCTTCACTCTGGAATAAAGTTGAGTTGCCTCACTGAAGATGCCTTCCAGAAGGCTATTTCTATTGTGTTCACAGATGATTTAAAGCTCTCTGTCACGGCTTCTGCCCATTTGTCCTACTGACTGGTAGTCAACAGATTGCAAAAAAAGGGTACTCCACAAATAGAATGGACACAGAAGTTCAGATTTGTCCTGATACAATATCAGAGGGTCATTTCAGCACACTGCTCTCTTCTTTAGATTCAAATTGAAAACCACTCTAGAAATTTTAGAATTAAATTGCATGAAAAATGGATGGCTACCATGACATCTAAAATATATCACAGCTATCATGTAAACATGTATATTATCTATCATTCTTAGATCCCATCAACCTTCTAAAAGTAGACTTCATTTTAAGTCATAATGTAAATTCTAAAAAGAATAAGAGAATCTAAATGAAACTAGAAACCAGTACAGAGAGAAATTACAGGGACCAAATAATTAATTGGAGACAGCACAATATCCTCTTGAATTACCATTGATTTATTGAAGAAGTAAGAGGGAAAACCAAACAATTCCTAGAGTCAAATTAAATTGACAGCACAGCTTCCCTGCATCTTTGGGAGGCAGCTATGTGCTGCTTAGAGGGAAGTTAATGGCTTTGAATGCCGACATTAAAAAACAAGAAGACCTCAAGTAAATGACCAAATTCAGAGAGATCTCAAATAAGCACGTAGTGATGAGCCTCAAACTCTAAGGAAATGATAAAACCACTCTCAGAGGCAGTCTGTGGTAGGAGGAGACAAGTAAATGGAGATTAAAATAACAATACATGAAATTATTCACAGTTTGTTCTTTAAATAAATACATGGGCAACAGCATGCAAACTAACTTAGAGAAAAGAAAGATATCTAAATTAATAAAATCAGAGATAGAAGAGAGAGGCTTGAAATAGATTAAAATGAAATCCTGGTGATCACCAAGGAGTATTTAGAAATCTTATACTTCTCAAAACTGGAACATCTAGAAGAAATTGGTGTTTCTACACAGAACTATCATAAAATTAAATCAAAAGTATCAACAACCTTATCAGAACCATAGCAAGCAACACTATTGAAGCAGCAATAAAATGTCTATGAAAAGCACTAAAGACAGGACTTGGGGACATAAAGGAAGTCCTTTGGATCACTGTCAAAAATCTGGAAGCTGAAATAGATGTTCTTAAGCATGGAAATGTTGTTAGAACACAAGAAGAGTGACAAGGAGGATCAGAACCTTTAGTCCATAGAATTCTAGGTAGAGCAGGCACATGCTAAAGCACAGCTGGAAAGACTTGACTAAGAACTGGGAGAAAAAGGGAGACAGTTACAAGACCTGTTGAAAATGGTTAAGAGACTGCAGAAGGAGAGAAAAATGATGTTGTCCAGACATAGACCCACGATCAGAGAGGAACCTTCTGCCAAAAGGCTGAAGGAAGAAGTTTGGCACCCAATATAGGAAATGCAAACTCTTTCCCTGGAATCCTACATGCCAAACTGTACCACAGACATGCCTTTACTGATTCTCATATTTCTAAGGTTTTATGAGAAAACTACAGATTGAGAAATGAGATAGACAGATTGATTTCAGAGTGAAATAAGCTGAGAATGGAACATGAAGTATTAATAGAGCAATTTGAAAATCCCGTGAAAAGGGTCAAGGACAACACAGCCACATATGTTGAGCCTGTCAAAGTATCACATCAGAGAGAAATAGAGAAACTCCTTTGCCAAAATGCCTTAGAAAATTTCTCTTCCAAAGCAGCCAAACTGAATTGCAAAATCATGACTAAAGAGGTGCTTATAAAACATTTCCATGGTCAAGTTAATGAATTGAAGGGTAAACAAGAATCCTTGCATTTATCCAGTTGGAGAAGAAATCATACAGGACAGATTACAAAACTCTTGGGAGAATTGAAAGAAGACAATGAAAACCCTTTACCAGATATGAAACACTTCATGGGCTTAGAAAGGATGAGTAGGCAATTGGAGATGTAGCATAAGCAGATAAAGCAGCAACTTCATAAGCTAATATAGCAAACACGGCAAGTCGTAGAAACTGAGCAAAACAGGGAGTTGAGAAATGAAGAGACTTTCACAGTTATAAAGAATTGAGAGGTGAACAAGTTATGCACATAATTAGACTCCATGTTCGATGTTCTGTTAGAGCTGCACCAAGTGGGGTAGATGTACTAATTGTTCTTGCAGATGAAGTGAATACAGCAAGAGTTTTAGTTGGAAATTGGATCTGAGTGACCTTGTTGGAAAGCAGATGAAAACGTGCCACTTTGGGACACTTTTTGAAAAATATGATTTCACTACACAGTCAAACATGAACACCACCAGAGTAACATGTCAGAATTAACTGTTTTGAACCAACAGGAAAAAGAACATACATCATGGTGATTTTACTCAAAACTGTACAAGTCACATTTGAAATGACTTATGAGCAGGTTCCCTAATGTCAGAAGACCACAACTAGCAAGTTTTACAGCAAAAGGTTTCACTCCTGTCCTACAGTGGAGGAAGAGAAGAACTCATCCTCAGCCACGTTTTATAGATTAGATGTGTGCCTTTCATTTTTTACATGTCAGAAAATCAGCTCTTTCTCATGAAATGGGTAGAGAAAGGTGGACCCCATAGTGGGAACAATCTGACAGCTGAACTGTGGAGCATCCTCTCTACTTAGATGATTGTTGTAACTTCTGTACAGGGAAACAGCAAGTTCTCATGGGCTTCTGGAGCCTGATATAAAGTGACAAGTAATGGCATAGGTTAATGTATCCCTTAATATAGTCCAGGTCTAATAAATGACAGTCCTAATTTTTGGCAGCTCTGAAGTTATAAATTATAGAAGATGTTTACCTTTTCTGTTGAATAAGTATTATTATGTTCAATAAAAAATCAAAAAATCATAAAATTGCAGTTTATTTTGCAATCCAATTTTAAAAGTAGATAACAAATGTGTCAGATAACGGTAAATCAAAACTGTAGCCTGTTTGTAGAGAGAGCTGTCTATGAAGACACACTTGGTATCTACAATGGGTGCTCCTGGTCATCCATGTGGAAGAGGCAGATGACATGATGACACTTGGTCCTTTTAGCACTAGGCAGCATGATAAGAACTGCATAGTAAATTTTAATTTTTAACCACTTTAAAATATAAAAAGAAACTGTGTGTAAGTCTTTTGAATATATTTTACATTAGTAGCACATTTTGTTTTGGACTACATTCCAACTGTATATTCCAGTAGAAGCCATTCAAAGGTAATACTTGCAATGTAAAACTTTTCATAAGGGAAAGGGGAGCAAGTCTTAGTGAACTCATTAGCAAAGGTTGTCAAGTATAATACCTGTTAAAAACAAGAAATATAATTATTGTCTTAATGCCAACATTTTGCAATGCATTTTCTTTCTAAGTGGGGAGTAATAAAGCATTATTATTTTCAGTTTTTTCTTGTACAACATTTCAAAGTATAGTACAAATAATTTATTTATAAAATTATTAAGACGTATGGATGCTTTGCAGGATTTTGCCAGACCTTTAATGAAGAGCTGACATTTACACTCCTGGAACTGTTCTATGCCATAGAAAAGGAAGGAACACCACCGGATTCATTGTATAGAGCCAGTATTACCCAGATGACAAAGCAAAGATAAAAAAGAAAAAGAAGCCAGAGAGGAGAGACCAATTTCCCTGATCAATACAAAGACCCCCTAATTCTTGCAAATGAAATATAAGAACACATGAAGAGGAATGTATACTATAACCAAATTGGCTTCTATTGAGGGATGAAAGCTTGGCTCAAACACAAAAATACTAACTGCAATTCAGTACAAAGTGCTTAAGCAGATATCCTGTCATCATCTTGACAGGTTCAGAAAATTCGTTTAAACTCATGATAAAACTGCTAAGTGAACCAGGAATAGAAGGATCTTTCCTGGATAATTAAGAATACAGGGCATAGTTAGTGGCGTATGCAGCTGCGTCTTCAGCTTCTGCTGGTAGAAGGCATAATACTTGATGTCTATTGTCAACACTGAGACAGACAAAGTCAACTATTCATTTTTCTTCAAAATTGGAACATGTGGTCAAGGAGGCAGATGTTTTTGGTTGCACAAGGAACTGACCCTTAGGGAGACTATTTTTATTGACAATATCAAACAAAGCCCCAAATAGTACCCAGATGTATGATGGCTCACACTGTTCTGTGAAAGACATGGAGACACAGGAGCACTGTGATGGGTTCTTTGAGGAAGTATTTACTGATGTGGAACCAACGTACTAGTGGAGATGAATGTCTGTAACATCCTGGGAGCCCACCTATTGGGGAACATGTATGTCAATTTTCTCCTTTAAGAGGATTCTGAGAAGGCTGTGAGGAGTTGAATATACCTTGGATTAATAGGCAGTCAATCCATACACAGCTGTCCTGGGTGTCTAACTTCAGAAAACCCTGCTGGCTCCAATTTGAAATGGGAGAGTGCACAAGAGAGGCTTCTGCAACTTCATGCCCCTGAAGCATCTCCAGAGAGCTAAGGGCACTGTGGTTGCCAGCTCAAAAATCATAGATCTGGGTCCCCATCCCAGCAACTGTGTTACTGATCCAGAGACCAGGGGCCTGGTAGCAGCAGAAGAGGTGGAGGATGAGAGAATGACAGATCTGGGCAGCTCTGAGCCAAGCTGTATTTTTGTTTAATTAAATTTGTTTAATTCATTTTACATACCAATCAAAGATATCCCCTCTTCCCTCCTCCCGCCCCTTCAGTCTCCCTGCTCCAACCCAGCCCCCATTCCCTTCTAAAAGAAGTTAAAAGCCAAGCTGTTTTTAACTCTGCATCTGCTAGACAGTGTTGTAGTTGATTGACAAGCTGCTTCACAATGGGATTAAATAATAATAATAATAATAATAATAATAATAATAATAATAATAATAAAACAAAATGTATTTCTGAAAGAAATGTGTAATGACATAGTAAAACAATATAAAGCAAAAACAAAGATTATAAATGATAAAATATCATTATAATTATACTAAGTGAGGGAAAATAGCAATGCTTCCCAAATCTGAAATGAGAAAAGGGTGAACACCTATTCTCTCATTCTTGTTCAATGTAACGCTCAAACCTCAGTCATAGAAAAAAAAGGCAAGGATGAGATATAAAAGGAAGAAGTCAAATTACAACAAAACATTCTTATACTTAAAAGACTCTCAAAATCCAACCATAAAATTCCTAGACCTGAAAATGCTTTCAGCAAAGAGCAGGATATAAACAAAGAACACTATACAAAGTCAACCTAAAAAAAATCAGTAGCTTTTCTGTGTAATAGTAACAAACTTACTAAGGAAGAAGCTAGGGGTAAATTTCATTCACAACTTCAAAACAATTACCTGGGAACCAGTTTAAGCAAGGAAGTTAAAGATCCATACAATAAAATCACTGGGATGTTCAATAATGAAGCTGGAGAGAAGATAGAGTATAGAATGACCTTCAACACTTAACAATAGAGAAAGCCATGCAGGCTGTGGTAACAGTGCGATACAAGAATGCAATCCACATCAATATCCCAGGGACATTGCCTACAGAATTGGAAAAGCAATTGTAGCAGGAATCTTAACAGGTCTTATTAGTAAAAATCAAACCTGGAGCTGGGTATTGGGGTGAACGCTGGAAAATCAGAGAAGCAGAACAAGCTACAGCCACCTCACCCTGCCATTTCCTCAGCTGATCCTGTTTTCTCAGACTGGAAGCCTTTGAGTCCTCATCCAGAATGAATCTCAGCTGAACTGCTTCTCAAAAGTCTGAAGCTTAACCAGCCAAAAGCTTCTAGTTTCTGGTCTTCACGCCTTATATACCTTTCTGCTTTCTGCCATCACTCCCTGGGACTAAAGGCTCACTTTCTGGGAGTAAAGGCGTGAGTCACCATGCCTGGCTGTATCCTTGAACACACAGAGATCCAGGTAGATCTCTGCCTCTGGAATGCTAGGATTAAAGGCGTGTGCTACCACTGCCTATCCTCTATATTTAATATTGTGGCTGTTCTGTTCTCTGACCCCAGATAAATTTATTAGGTTGCACAATATTTCGGGGAACACAATACCACCACAAGCAATAGTGAAAATCTCACTAACATCCGCTGAAGTGAGTGTTGCAGTGTTCAGTTGTGCAATGACTTAAGCATCTCTTGCTTTGAATTACGTTGAAATGGTGAAGCCCTGTGTGTGCATCACTGCTTCAGTCATGAGAAGAAAAGGAAATAATGAGTTTAATGTTGGCTCAGTTTTGGAGGTTCTGCTCCCTGAGAAGAAGGCCCTGTGCGAGTCTGTGGTGAGGCAGCCCATCAGGGGCTGGAGTCTATGGAGCAAAGCTAAGTGTCTTGTGGGCAGGAAAGAGGAGGAGATCACAGACACATAGTTCTCCACGTGAGCACAGGGTTAGGGATCTCAAACCTTCCTAGTAGCCCTGATTCATACATGCTCGCCACCACCAAAAACCAAACCAAACCAAACCAATATAGCAACAACAACAACAAAACAGTCTAGAACCATGGATTTACCGCATGGGCTTTGTGGGGATAGTCATGCTACAATGTACTGCAGTCCTTGATTGGAGAGGACTGAACTTCATTCAGTTTCTTCAAATACAATGATACTGTGCAAAGATATCAGGGTCTGAGCCATTTCTACTTGTCAAATACCTGGAAACAGAAATCTCTGACTTTCCCTCACATTGTCAGTACCTCCATTCAGGTGCCACATAGAAAGGAAATGATGACTATGAACATGCCTCACTTCCCCGTTAACCTGAGGTTTTTTTTTTAAAGCTGTAGTCCTATGTGGAGTAGAAGGTATGGTGAGTGTCCAGAGGGACACAAAGTCCAGCATCATTATCTGCCCTGGGTTTCATAGTAGGGACATTGCTGGGATATCTGACACTCTGTCCACAGACCAAGCTGGGACTCCTAAGCTGGATGCTGACTGAGAGGAACTGTGGATTCTGAGGTGTTAGTGGTTACAGGGTTAAATGTTTCTCCATTTGTGAAGGCTTCATGGGACTCAGCATTGGCTTTAGAGGAAGAGATGGAGAGACCTGCCTTATCCTCAGTAATGCTTGTTCACTCTAAGTTAGTTTTCCAGCCTCCTTCTTCATCCCGTGCTCACAGCTCTCTGCTTCTTCTGCTCTTGATGACATTTAGATTAAAGCCTCTTAGTGGAGCCAATGTCCCTTGTCATCTGATTCAGAACACATTCCTTTTTCTTAATCTTATTAAATCCAATTATTTTCTCTTGCTGAGAAGTATCCCAATGTAAAATATGTTGTGGTTATGAGACACAAAAATTAGTGTAGGATAGCGAGGTGGTTCAGTGGATAAGAGCCCTTCTTGGTCTTGCAGTGGACATAGGCTTAATTCCCAGCATCCATATGGCAGTTCGCAGCTATCTACCACAATTGTTCCAAATGACCCAATGCCCTCTTCTGGAATCCAAAGGCAACCAGATTGTGGTAATTATAGAGAAAACACTTCCACACAGAATAAATATAAATACATCATTTTAAAAAAGATTAATTATGAGGGATCACAGGGCTTCTGCAACTCACATTCTTTACATCAGAGCAGTGACAGTAAAATCCTCACATGGGACCTCAAAATAACAGAAAGTGACAATTCCGAAAGGCCAGACAAAAAGTCACCTGGGATACCCCACTTAGAACACTCTAGGGAATCCTTTGCTAACTCTAACTGCCACAGGGTGACACAAGAGCAGGTGTCCTGTGAGCACCAAGTCAAGCTTCTCTGAGCTGATTTGCATATTGAGACTTTAGTCACAGTGCAGAATGCTCAAATACCTCTCAAGGCAGCTTACCAGTGCCCAAGAAGCAGCTTCTAGTCCAGGTCTCACAGATGGGGTCAGCTGCTCTCTTGGTGTGGGTACTGATGCTCTGGGTTCCAGGTGAGAGGATAAAATGTTGGGAACATCCCCTGTAGACCTTGTTGTTTTCCATGCCTTGATGTCCTGACCATTGAAATTATGGCATTTAATTTGTGTTAAGTTTCCCTTTTATTTTATGGCTTCTCAGAGTGTAGCTCATGAGTGCTGTTACAGATTCCACACACATAATGGTGTTTCACTGGGGTGTTTTTTAGTATATCTGTGACAAGGTGTGTTTATTATTTCAGGTTCCACTGGCGACATCATGCTGACCCAGTTTCTAGCTTCAATGCCTGTGCCTCTAGGACAAAGAACCGACATCTACTGCAGGGCCAGCAAGAGTGTCACTTCATCTGCTAATAGTTATATGCACTTGCACCAACAGAAACCAGGAGAACCCCTGAAGTCCTCGTCTCTTTAGCATCTACTCTAGCATCTGGTTCAGTGGCAGTGGGTCTGGGACAGACTTCACCCTCACCATCTGTCCTGTGGAGGCTGATGATGCTGCAAGCTATTTTTGTCAGCAGAGTTTTGAGTTTCCTCCCATAGTGCTCCAGGCCTAAACACAAACCTCCTTGATTTGCTGTTTACTGAAGCTTAATCTCTGAGCAGTTTCTCACCAGACATCTCAACTATGTGATTTTATAAATCTTGTTTGTAAAGAGGAAGAAGCCGTGAAACAGAGATTTCTTAAACTAATGTGTGTTTTTCCTACTATGTATGCTTTATAATTTTTCAATTTGCTTCCTTAATAAAGATCCCGATGATACTATTTCAAAGCATTTTTTTTATGTTCAATAGATTTGAGTACACAATCATTTAAAATTCACAGGAATTTTTCCTTGGTATCTCAAAATAAGAGCTTTGAATATTGAAGATTGCTAGTTGTCTTAAGACAGTAGTTGATATCCTCACTCTGATGTCACATTTCCACTTTTATTTGCTTGAGATTTCAAAGTCCCTATTCAGCAGATCACACACCCAAGCCTCCTGCAGCTGACTTACTGCCTAGCTTCTGATCTACCTCTCTGTGCCCATCATATGCTCATTCATGGGCTTAAACTCATTAGCTGTTCTTTTCCCCTTGTTCGATACTCACATCTTTCTCTATAATATCTTCCATAATATGGCCACATTCTCTTCTTGCCTGATTCAGTTTTTGTTGTCTTCTTAGGTGGAGGAGTACAAAGTCTCACTATATATCCTGAGCTGACCTGGAAATCACTATCTAGCATACAGTGACTATGAACCTGCAACCCAGCAGCCTCTTCATCCTGACTGCTGAATTATGACACTAACCCAGGTCCTTTTCATATTCTGGTTGTTCTCCCATTGCAGGTACATGAACTCTAGAGGCTCAAGTGTACAAGTCATGGTCTTGGAAGTTTTACTTCATAGACATTCTTCACTCCTTTATGAACCTTCTTTGGGCTTTTGTATCCTCCCCACATGGAGTGAAAAACTCAACAAAATGATCTTCAGATGTACATCTCTGAGTTTTTCAAGTTACAGTTCTATCTCAGAATGGTATGTATGTATGTATGTATGTACTGTATGACTTTCCTACTACTGCACAAGAAGTTATCACAAACTCAGTGACTTATGAGCTCAGCATAATTATCTGAGCAGGGTATGACTGGGTCCTCTCCTCAGGCTCTAGTAAGTTATAGCCAAGGTGTTGTCAAGGTTGCATTCTCATGCGGGTACTCAAAACATCTCATTGTAAGAGCAGTACAACCTTTTATTTTTTTTTCAGTTTGGTCTTACTAAGTTTTCTAAGATTACGTTGACTTTGCAAATGTCCTGACTCAACCACTCATGTGCCACCCTGCCCAATGGCTGTCACAGATACTGATGGGATATGCAGTAAGGAAGACACCAAGGATGTAGAAGATTTCAACACTGCCACTAACCAGCCTGGACCAGGAGAAGTTGGCTGAACTCCATCCACAAATGAAGAAAAATAAGTATTGTATTCACATGCACAATGAGTCTTTTTTTGAATCAAATCTATATATTGAGCCACAGAGAAAAAATTAACACTTTTATGTGATTTATATTTTTATTATAGCTGTATGAATTTCTTTGCCATATGTACCTTTTTTTTAAATCCATTCATCTGTTGAGAGACACTGGGTTGATTTAAATTATTACTATTGTGAATAGTGCAGCAATAAACATGGATGTGGAAGTATATCTGTTTTATGAAGATTTGTTCAGATATATACCTAGTGCTGGAGGAGCTAAATCATATTGTATATCCACAGTGGTTGTACTAGGTTGCATTCCCTCCAGCAGCTTATACTGCTTGCTCTTTCTGTTCTGTCTGCCTGTCATTTATAGTCACTATCCTGATTTCCTTTTAGTTCATTATTCAGATGAGGTGATTTTTTGTTTTTGCTTGGGTTTCTATCTCATAGCCAAAAATGACAAGAAGGCATAAAAGATCATGTAAAAGTCACTAACCAACTTCAGAACAATAAGAATTATTGGTACCCTGAAACTTCCCTTACATTCAATCATATCTATTTATTTAGAAGAGATTGGATAATGCTTATTCTTTTGCTTCATTTTTCCATACTGAGGATGGTAGAGCTGAAAGGACCATTAAGGTTTTGCCTGAATGATGCTGATTTCCTATGGTGTACAGAACTTAGCTGTAACTTGTTGGTCTATTGTTCTTCCTCTCACACAATTTCAGGAAATATTCAATGATGTGCCAAAGATAAGTAACATGTGATAGCATTTGGACCATTTAATTAGGGAGGTTTGCATTTTAGGCTACTGTCCTGTATGTAGAGATTGAGTGCCTTTTCCACCATAATAAATGACAACATCTTCTTCCTCCATTTTGCTTGTTTTACAGATGAAATAGGACTTCCCTGGGCCTCATTCCACAGTGGTACCCATGGAAGAGGGTGCTGTGTCTCATGAGCTCAAGGTCATCAACATCAGACTTCCTGGATCAAAGCTGGGAGCAAATTAATGTGTTGTTTTCAGCCAGTAGGTTTGTAGTTAGTTCACTTTTAATGCCAGCCCAAGGAACGTAATGCACCTGTACAGTGTGGAAACTTGATTTGTGGGCAAAGCAGTAACTAAGGACTTTCCAGCTTTTTCTATTACACATAAAAGAACACGGATATTTTGTCCTTTATTCTTCATGCTCTCCACTTACACAGTATGAGAAGCACATGATTAACTGCAGGAGACTTTGGATATACAAGACCCCAGTCACCTTGTGTCCAATGTGAATGAGCAGCAGTAAATGACATAAAGCACAATCTGAGCTCACTGCAGCTGTCACAAAGCAAGGTACAAAGTTTAGCAAAATCGAGAGCACATGGCAACTCGTTCGACTCTGAATGGGGCAGTTACTCATCTGTCAAATTCTTGACCTTGATTGAGATGGGGAACTTCCTTAATCCACACCCTCTTTATCTCTCTCATATGATGGTGTGTTTGCAGTTGACAGAGGAGATCTGAAAATGTTCATCAGAAATAATTTAATATTTTGAGCACGAAAAGTAGATGTATGCAATTATATAATTAATGTAAAATACAAAGTAAGTGCAGGTTACTTAAATGCTTATTTATTTTTCAGTAGTATTCTTGGCTTAATGCTTAAACATTAATGTCAGATAACTACTTTGTTTTGCATATCAAATGCCATGAGCTGCTTTATGCAGTTGATTTATAATACATATTTTTGAGAGATTGTTTCCATTCATAGGTTAGTCTGGCCTCAAGTCTGGCCTCAAATGCCCCATTCTCCTGCTTCTATCTCCCCAGTTGTGGGATTTCAGATGTGAACCTTGACTCCTTACCATGATATTTTAATGATTCATTTATTTTTCTGTTTTTTTTGTAGTTTATACATAATACTGGGTTTATAGTTAACTTTTTATATATATTTTCAGATTCAAATAACCTGAAGTCCAGACAGGTTCTGTGATTTCTGTTATTGCTATTGATTTTCATTCACATTCAAACATTTTTTTCCAATGGATGGGAACCATCTGTGATGTTGAGGTGTATTGGTTTCTGTAAAACTGTTACTTGATTTAGGATGGTTGTTCCCCTTGCTGGGAAGGGTTTTCCCCTCTTCATTCTGTCAGCAAGACCATCTTAACCTGTAGCTGGAGTGTTCTCCCGTCAACCGGGGTTGCAGCCACTCAGACCCAAGAAATCACAGAGGCTTATATTAATTAAAACTGCTCAGCCATTAGGTCAGGCCTAATATTGACTAGCACTTACACTTAAACTCAGCCTATTTCTGTAAATCTATATGTTGCCATGTGTTCTGTGGCTTTTCCTGTGTGCCATTACATGCTGCTCCCTGGACAGCGGGCTAGCATCTCCTGACTCAGCCTTCATCTTCCCAGCATTCTCCTTGTCTGTTTATCCCACCTATACTTCCTGCCTGGCTACTGGCCTAACGGGTTTTATTAAACCAGTGTATAAAAGCATTATCCCATAGCATTAAACCCAGTTTTAATACTGCTAATCTAAATTATCCTAAAATATGCATTTCTGGAATAAATACTCTTGGCAAAGTGTGTCTTCCACGAATTCTTGAAGAAATCTTTTTTTCTTTATTCCTCTTCATTTCCCCAATGTAGAGTTCTATTTCTGTCCTGAAGTTGTAGGGAGGATGCGTGTTAGCTTATGTTGGGTTTAGCTTTGCTTTGAGATTAAAGTTCCTCTGATCTCAGGTTTAATTTAATGTCCCCAGTATCCACAGAGCGATTATGGGCTTCTCTTTACATTTCTTTTCAGTGTTTGGCCCAGAAACTGGAACCCAAAAGTCCAAGGCACTGTTCCTTGTCCTTACTGTAAGAATTGATTTGGAGATGGGAGAAATGATAATAATTAGGATTAATTCTCTTGTTTTTTTGGGCTTTCCTCTTTTCTTCCTTCCATCCTTCCTTTCATTAATTGCACATTTTCTTTACTGTATGATTCCTAATTTGTTGTTGTAATTTTTTGAACATATCATTTCCCCAGGACTGTCAATCTCATATAGCTCTCCTAATGTTTCTGCACAAGTCATCTGATTTAAATATGTCTTGGATTTTAACCAAAGCTTCTATTATTGGAGATCCTAGTAGATTTCTGTTGGAGAGCTGTCAGCCAATGTCTTTCAGTGATTGCTCATGCTCTTTGTGATGGTATATTTGCCTGTGATTGACAGCAGCCACTGTCACACATACTGCGCAGGCATCCGCCTTTGTATTTGCTGACTGCTTTGCATGGGCCCCTCGAGCCCAGCCCAGCTACTCAGAATTTATAAACCAGATCTTTACAGTCAGATCTTTAATACAGAGAAGCATTAGACAGGCAGGGGGAGCAAAATGGAGTCACAGATCCAGGTCCTCATGTCCCTACTGCTCTGGGTGTCTGGTAAGAAATTGAAAAGTGTTATAATCTTTTTAGAGTCATTTCTTTGTATATAAAAAATTTACAATGTGTGCCAGGGTGTAATATTTTTATGCAATAATACTCTGACAATATGGCATTAAAAGGACACTAAATGACAAATTTCATGTGTATTAAATTCTGTGGTTTTTTTTTTAATTTTGTATGATCACTTGTTTTCCTGATTGCAGGTGCCTGTGCAGACATCGTTATGACCCAGTCTCCTTCCTCCCTGGCTGTGTCAGCAGGAGAGAAGGTCACCATCAGCTGCAAGTCCAGTCAAAGTCTTTATTCAAGCTTCCTCCAGAAGAACTACTTATCCTGGTACCAGCAAAAACCAGGGCAATCTCCTAAACTGCTGATCTACTTAGCATCCACTCGGGATACTGGGGTCCCTGATCGCTTCACAGGCAGTGGGTCTGGGACAGATTTCACTCTCACCATCAGCAGTGTCCAGGCTGAAGACCTGGCAGATTACTACTGTCAGCAGTATTATGATACTCCTCCCACAGTGCTTCAGCCTCCAACAAAAACCTCCTTGAGAGTCTCAGCAGCTGCCTGCACCACACACAGCCCTGGACCTGCACACTTCCATTTCCCCCTTTTTGCTGAGAGCCAGTGAGCCTGAAACATTTATGAAAATATTTGCAGACACCGGCAAAATATGATGGGTTCAATGTCTCTTATGTTTTTTTATATGAAAAACCTTTATATGAAAATGCAATGGAGAACTCAGTATTATTTTTCTATTCTTTCTGTAACCTATAACCCAAAACTCTGTTGCTTGACTATGACGGATTTATCTTTTATAGTTCTGGTTTTCTGGTGTCCATCATAGGAGTCTATGGGTTGAAGTGATGATGATGACAAACTGTATTTCTGTTGGAGGCTGTGGAAAGAGTGTTTCCAGCTTTTTCTAGATTCTGGAGTGCTTTTCTTACTTCCTTATTGGTGGCCATTTCTTCTATTTTTTTCTTTTCCTTTCCATAAATTCTTTTAACTTTTATTACATTTTATTTAATTAATTACCTCTGTCTGTGTGTATTTTTGTGCATGTTTCTAGGTGCACATGTGGCATGGCATAGTTGTGGAGGTCAGAGGACATTTGGACTTGATTGTTTCTTTGTCATTTGGGTCTGAGGATCAAACTCAGGTTTGGCATCAGGCTTGGTGGCTAATGTCATTACCATATGATCCATCTTGCTGACTCTTAAAATATTTTATGGATGTAAATTCAGTGTACACAATTTTCTTAAAAGCTGTGTTTTTCTAGTATATCATATATTTTGACCTTATGGACTAACCTTCTCCATTTCCCCTTCCATTTCCTGCTGTCTTTTCTTCCTTAGTTTTTTTTACTTTTATCTCTTTGTCTCTGACATACATACAGACCCACCCACACCAACCCATCCATCACACACATATACATACATATATATGCCCATATACACATGTACATATATACATATAGATACACATACACACAGACATGAACCTCACATACCCAGAATTCACATACTTAGGACCACCAAAGGAGGGAAAATGTGATATTTCTTCCCTTTGTTTCTGGGGACACATCTCCCTCTGAAGTCTCCATATCTGATTTCCAACTGTGGAAACTGAGAACTCTCCCTTCACACTAATGTTGGATATAATTCTGTGTCAGCAGATTCTGCCTTCCAGTCTTTACATTTCATATCAATTAATAAAGCTTAATGTTTTCAGAAGGGAATATTTGTGCTCCCATGTGAAAAATGTGCTAACTAATTGTGTCCATGTTCTGATTAAGAAACTTATTGAACACCTATTTTGGAGATATAGCAGGGAACAAGTGTGTTACAGGCTTCATAAAATTGCTGGAGATCTCCCAATTCCTTAAAGCTGAGTGGTTCTCTGAGTGATTCTGGGCAGTAAATCCTTGAGTGTAGGTTGCTAAGTTTAGAAAAGCCTGAAATAAACCAAATGGGTACTTAAGCCAACAGTCATGAATCATAACAAAGAAACACAAGGTCAATAACAATCAAGAAGAAATGATGTCCCCAGTGGATCATAATTCCCTCAAGGATTCAACTCAAAGGTCTAAATTGCTGAAATGTTTAGTGAAGATTTCAAAAATGATGAATCTCCAGAAAAGACACAAACTAAATATCTATTCAGTCAAGGCTGTAGAGAGGAAAGCTAATAATACACAGGCAATCATAAACATGATGTATAAAACAATCAGCTACACAGCAGAAAAGGTGAATAAAGGAAAAAACACAATTGAAATGCTGGGAATTGAAATTTCAATGTATCAAATGCAACCCTCAGAACAAGAAATTAATAATAGTCTCAATAAAACAGAAGAAATGTATCCTGGGTCAAGTTTGAAGTGGAAACAGTATTGAAACATTATTGGTAAAAGAAAATTATCATGAATATAATGTCAAAGAATTCTAGCATATGATGAAGAGCCCCATACCAAGAATCATAGGATATAGAAGAGCTGAGATAAAAACAAAGGCATTTAGTGAAATGAGTACAGAAAATTTAATATAAGGAGAAAAAAGTGACAAACACAGAAAGGCATTTATTTGTCTAAATGGACATCACCAGAGAAGACCTCCCCATGTCACGGATTGAACTCTCATTTGAAACAGTAAAGCCGGGAAAAACATGGAACAATATATTCTTGATAGTAAGTAATTGTTAAATAAGTTAACCATCTCCAGCAAAATTGCATTTTAAATTGAGGGAGAAATAAGGACATTACAAGACAATCACAAACTAAGGCATTTCATGACCATGAAGACAGCACTGTGGAAGATACTATAAACATACTATGCACATAGGAGAAAGAGTGTTTCAATCATGAGAGCAGAGACAAATGTTGGCGTCGTGAGAGGGATGGATGAACAATGGCTATCAGGAAAGGAGTCCAGTGTGTCCAACACTGTAAGCTAGAAATTCCATTATACTTGAAGAGTAGGGAAAATGGAAAACAATCTAATAAATCAGGAAATCCCAACAAAATGATAGACATCAGTATAACATTTCTTAATAACCTTATGTGACTACAATTCAGCAATAAAGATACAAATATTGTTGGAATAGGTTAAAGAATTACATCCAACAGTCTACTTTGTTTAGGAAGCACACCTAAGTGGTAATGACACACAAATATGATGAGAGTCAAATACTGGAATAAATCTACCAAGAGAATGGGGGCTCAAGCATAGCTCTGCTGATATCTGGTACAGTAGAATCCAAACAAAGCATAATCAAATGCATAAGGAAATCAAACACAAGAATTGAGTCATTGAAAGTACATAGCAATTCCACATGTATACACAGCAAACTTTGGGACTCTAATTTTTATAAATAAACCAGATACAATGGACATGGAAGGTGAGATATGTCCTGATACAATAGCAGAGGGTATTTTAAGTGGACCACTCTTTGGATTCACAGTGAAAACCACCAGAAAACTTTAGAATTAACCAACATGAAAAAGAATGGACTAACCAGACATCTAAAACATATCTCATTTACCATATGTACATGTATATAATATACATGTACATTGTATACATGTATACATGATTAACATTAGGACCATCCCAATTCTTGCAAATGAAATCTAGGAATACATTGAGAGGTGTGTATACTATAACCAAATTGGTTTCGATTCAGGGGTGAAAGGTTGTCATTGTATACAATATTTTCCCATTTTTAATGCCTCCAGTTCAGGTGCCATTTAGAAGAGAAATGCTCATTATGAAAGAGCCTCAGTGCTCAGCTAATCTGGGATTTTTCTAAAAGCTGTGGTCCTGTGTTAAACTGATAGTGATTTTCTAGAGGTGCACGAAGTTCATCATCATTATCCTTCTGTTTCAGAATAGGGACATTGCCATGATATCTGCCACTCTGTCCACAGACCAAGCTGGGACTCCTAAACTGGATGCTGAATGACAGGAACTGTGGATTCTGAGGAGGTGTCACAGGTTACAGGGTAAAATGTTCCCTTTTGTGAAATCTTCATGTGGACTCAGCATTGGCTTTGGAGTGAGAAGATGGAGAGACCTGACTTATCCTCAGTGATGTCTGTCCACTCTAAGTTAGGTTTCCAGCCTCCTTCTTCATCCCATGCTCACAGCTCACTACCTCTTCTGCTCCTAATGACATTTACATTAAAGCCTCTTAGTGGAGCCAATGTCTCCTTCTAATCTAACCATGACACCTTCTTTTTAAAACCAAATGTTTTCTCTTGGTGGAAAGTATCATAATGTAAGACATGTTGCTGTGATATACAAAACTTATTTTAAGCTAGAGGAGATGAATCAGAGGATAAGAGACCTTCCTGGTCTTGCAGAGGACATAGGTTCAGTTCTCAGCATCCCTATGGTAGTTCTCAACCATCTGCCCCACTAGTTCCAGGGGATCCAATTTCTTCTTTTGGAATTTTAGGGTAACAGGCACACATGTGGTACACAGACATACATGCAAACAAAACACATATACACATAAACTACAAATAAAGACACCCTTCTGAAAAGTTTAATTCTGAGTAATCACAGTGCTCCTATAGCTCACATCCTTTTCAGCAAGCAGAGTAATGGCAGTGTCCTCCCCACATGGAACTTTAAAATAACAGAATGTGATGATTTCACAGAGCCAGCCACAAAATCACGTGGGATTCACTTAAAATACTCTAGGGAATTCTTAGTTAATTCTAACTGCCCCAGAGTGACACAAGAGCAGGTGTCCTGTGAGCAGAATCAAGCTTTTCTGAGCTGATTTGCATATTGAGACATTAACCACAGTGCAGATTCCTCAAATTATCTTTAAAGGCAGCTTGCCAGTGCCGGTGAAGCAGCCTCTAGTCCAGCTCACAGGATGGGGTCAACTTCTCTCTTGCTGTAGGTACTGCTGCTCTGGGTTCCAGGTGAGAGGATGCAGTGTTGGGAACATCCCTTATAGCCCTTGTTCTTTTCCATGCTTTGGTGTCCTGATCATTGAAATTATGGCATTTAATTAGTGTTAAGTTTCCCTTTTATTTATTTATTTATTTTTTTATTATTTAAGACCTTTATTAACAGGTGCTTGCAGTTTGTTGACTTTTTTTTTGAAAAAATCAAGTTGCAAACTTTTATTACAAATTAAAAATGAAGTTCTTAAAAATTTCAACTTGACCAGATATGAAACAATTTAAAAACTATTGAAGGTGTATTGAGAAAAACCAGACTTTTTAAAAAAAAAACACACACACATTTGTCATTACCAAAAAGAGACATCTTTAGGTAAAAATAATAAAAACCCCATGCTGCATAGATAATGCAGATAGTTCTAGTGTATCTGGTCAACGGGCAAAAAGCAAGCATTTAAGGTCTTCAGCTCCAATCTTTTTTCATTTCTTATTGCTGGAATTTCATATCATTTCTTCTTGTTGGATGACCAAACCGGATGATGGTAGGGATGGTAAGCCGGCATTTACTCAGCCCCGCCCTGCTCAGCCTCGGGAGCGGACGGATTCTCAGCTGGTGGATCGGCTGCTTTTGTCTCTTTGCCATCTTGTGGTTTAGGGTTCTCTGGGCATCTGCGTCGGCAATTGAAGTTGCGGCGGTACCGACGTTGAGGTGGCTGCTGACCTTGGGTCGCAAATGTTACAGGACCTGGTGGAGTTCCAGTTCAAGGCAGTAAATACACAGCAGACCGTAACCATTATAGACGCTATCCACGTCGTAGGGGTCCTCCACGCAATTACCAGCAAAATTACCAGAATAGTGACAGTGGGGAAAAGAATGAGGGATTGGAAAGTGCTCCTGAAGGCCAAGCCCAACAACGCCGGCCCTATCGTAGACGAAGGTTCCCACCTTACTACTTGAGGAGACCCTATGGGCGTCAACCACAGTATTCCAACCCTCCTGTGCAAGGAAAAGTGATGGAGGGTGCTGACAACCAGGGTGCAGGAGAGCAAGGTAGACCAGTGAGACAGAACATGTATCGGGGTTACAGACCACGATTCGGCAGGGGCCCTCCTCGCCAAAGACAGCCTAGAGAGGATGGTAATGAAGAGGACAAGGAAAATCAAGGAGACAAGTTTCCCTTTTATTTTATGGCTTCTCAGAGTGTAGCTCATAACTAACACAGATTCCACATATGATATGGTTTTACACTGGGGTGCAATCAGTAAATCTGTGACAGCAAGGTGTGTTTATCATTCCAGGTGACATTGCCCTGACCCAATCTTCAGCTTCATTGCCAGTGTCTCTAGGGCAAAGGGCAGCAATCTCCTGCAGGGCCAGCGAAAGTGTCATTTTATCTGGCTATAGTTATATCAACTGGTACCAACAGAAACCGGGACAGCCCCCTAAACTCCTCATCTATAGAGCATCCAACCTAGAATCTGGGATCCCTGCCAGGTTCAGTGGCAGTGGGTCTGGGACAGACTTCACCCTCACTATCTATCCTGTGGAGGCTGATGATGCTGCAACCTATTACTGTCAGCAGACTAGGAAGCTTCCTCCCACAGTATTCCAGGGCTCAACAAAAACTGCCTAGGGTTGCTGCTCAATGACGTTCAGTCCCTGAACATAGTTGTTCTACCATTGCAGGTACATGAACTCTAGAAGCCCAAGTGTGCACAGTCATAGTCATTAAAGGTTTACTTTGTACACACCCTCCACTCTACAAGAGCTTCTTTGGCCTTCTGCATCCTCTCCATGTGGAGTGAGAAAGTGCAATAGGAATTATTATTAACAACTTTTCTGAGATGCAGATGTGAAGTTTTCAATTTATAGTCCTAGTTAAGGATAGTGAAATTGTATTATATTGGTTCCTACTGATGCACAATATGTTAACACAAATGTAGTGATTGTAATCTTAACAGGTATATTCTGGGCAGCGTTTGTCTGTCTGGGTTCTCTCCTCAGGCTCTCATAGGCTACAGTCAAGGTATTGTCAAGGCTGCATTCTCATCTAGGTACTCCAAAGAATCTCCTTCCTTTGAGGATGTTGGTACAACTTCTTTTTTTCTTTTAGTTTTGAAATAGGCTTTCACTAAGTTCAGATGGTCACCTTGAGTAGCTGAATCACATGGTAGTCCATTTTTTCTTGAGGACATGGTAGTCCAGTTTTTCTTGAGGACTCTCCACACTGTAGTCCTTGATATCTATATCAGGTTGAGGTCCCTTCAGCAGCCTTTATATCTTACTCTTTTTGTACAGCCATCCCATCATTTCTAGTCATTTTCATGATTTCCCTTTTATTAAGTATTCAGGTGAAATGATTTTTATGTGTTTGCATTGTTTTTTGTTCTCACTATCAAAAATGGGAAGACTCTACAGTCCTCAAATATAATCCTGGATGAAACTGTGTTTTCCATGGGGCACAGAACTCATTTGTAGCTTATTGATCTGTGGTTCTTCCTCTCAGTCAAGTTCATGCAATCTTCTGTGATTTTTCAAAGACAAGTAACACATGATGGCAGTTGGACCATTTCAGTAGGGAGGTTTTCATTTTAGGTCATAGCACTGTATGAGGAGATTGTGTACCTTTTATACCATAGTAAATGACAATATCCTCTGCCCCCATTCTAATGATTCCAAATATTATAAATTAGCAGCTGTGGCCAATTTCCTGGCTTGTGTACAATCCATTCAGCTAGGTTAATTTTTAGGAGACTCTGATTTGAGATGGAAGTAAAGTCTCTAATAATGACAGCCTGAGATAACAAAGTGTGAGTCATTGCAATATCTTCAGAGGACCTTGAAAGAATGAGAGACAAGTGTGAGGTCATATGAAATTATTAGTCACATAAAATTTAAATATTTTCTGACTTTTCATGTTAACTACCATGCGGTTTTGTTTTGCACACCCAAAATACCTAATTTGAAAATATAACCCAAGATTTTCATGCAATAAAAGGCCTTCTAGTATTTCCTCACTGTGTTTCACTCTTTGTGACAAGCATCACCAGAGTCCCAGTCCTTGTTTTTTGTGGACTCTTTCTCTCACAAATGCAATACCTCTGTCCCATCTTCCAGATTAAATCCTGCTCATCTCCTATGTGCACAGAAGACACACAGGAAGCAGCATGGTCCTAGAACTCATCCAGTGCTGCTTTCCTCCCTCATCTCTGACCTCACCTGGCATCCAGAGCATTAGCAACCAAGCCATGCATAAGGATCTTCATTCTGAGAATTCGTCTAGTGAAGTCAAGCAGAACTGAGATTACTCCTACTCCTTGAAGAGAAATTTTTCCTGGGGAGCCATATGCAAATTTCTAGTGGGTAATGTGATGTGGAAAGAGTCAAGGGGAGAGTGGACATTCTATTTGGTGAGCCACTGGTCTAAATTTCTTTCTGTCTTTGGAAGTAAACCAAAAAAGTTTATGCTAATCACAGATGTGGACAGAAGTCAGCTCTGAAATTCTGCCTCTATTTGAAGGTCATGATGAACATGAGTCTCAGTGCTAACACAGTATTAGAGACCTAAGGGCTTGGAAGTGTGTATGCTAGCCCATCTCTAGGGGAAAGCCACCCTACTTGATCACCTTTTACCTATCACAGAGAAAAGAAAAGCTGATATTTACAAGAAGTTAAGCATTTCTGTCATACCACACATTTCATCTTCTTTAAGACCTCAAAAAGCCATCCTACTTGACCAATTTCTAGCTATCACTGATATAGGAAAAGCTGATATTTATGAGAACTTAAGAGTTTCTGTCATTTATACCACACATTTAAGTTTCTTCAAGATCTCTTGCTACTAGGTAAAATAAAAGAATAATATAAATAGAT
The DNA here is from genome assembly GCF_949786415.1 of Peromyscus eremicus. NCBI lineage: Eukaryota > Metazoa > Chordata > Mammalia > Rodentia > Cricetidae > Peromyscus > Peromyscus eremicus. Next base: position 82,758,501 of record NC_081418.1, on the reverse strand, counting down.
GTTAAAAGAAGTCCTTTTCTGAACATAGTGAATTAAAATTTATAAAATCATGTTGGTAAGACTTCATGAGTGTAGCTTCTGACATACTAGGAGACACAATCTGACAGGAAACTCCCTGATCCTCTGGATCTTACAACCTTTCCTCTCCTCTTCCTCAATGTTCCTTAAGCCTGAGATGTGAGATTGTTTTGTAGAAATATGTATTGGGACTGGGACCCAAACATCTGTATTTAGATTGGAATGGGTTTCAATAATGGTTTCTACCTGTTTCAAGGAGATATTTCTTTTATGAGGGGTGAAGACAATGGTTATCTGTGGTTTAAGGACAAATTATTTGGCATGTAGTTAGGGATTATGCTGGTTTAGTGAGGTATAGAGTTCAGAGTCTCCTCCAAGATTCATGACTTCACTAGCCCTGGGTAGTTGGCTAGCCCTGGTAGATTTCTGGTACCAGACATGGTTACTCCCTTGTTGAGTAAGTCTTAAGTCCGATTAGAAAGCTGTTGCTTGCCATCAAGGTATACATGTCTCTACTGCCCACTTAGGTGTATAGTACAATAATTACTGTTCCTTGTGGTTCATAGGTGTTATAGGTGGGTAGAAGTGCTGGTTGCTTCCCTCTGTTGGAAGGTTACATGGAAACTTACAGTGTAGAGAAATCTAGTCCTCAGGATGAATGTTTTCAGGGCAGTTCCAGCCCAGGAGCCTCTGAGCCCTGTCTCTGCAGTACATGGTGTCTGAATTGCACTACCATTTGTGAAATATTTACTGCAACCTCAGGCATACAATATATATATTAGGTATAGAAGACAAAGATTAATTGTTAATAATTCATAGGGCTTTATTTTAAAATACTTTTGGTATTGTATACTTTTACTGTTTATTAAAGATGAAAGATAATCTGCATATTAGTGATATTGTGTGCTGCTTATTTTGACAAAGGAAGTTAATCTTTTCTAATATTTGACTTTATACTATGTAGTACAGTATCAACATATTTCAGAATCAGTAGATACTGTGATTTATAATCAGCAGTGCTCAGATTCCCACTTAACATAAATACTGAGCAGAAAATGCCAGAAATGTGCATAGGAGCACTTCAGAAATTCTTGAAATTTTTTTCTAATCCAAAGCTAAATCATGTAACTGAAATCAGCAACTCAAACAATAACACCTGTAGTTCAACACTGTAATGCTATACAACCCAAAGATATAGGAAATTGATTCTTATAAGATAAGGAATAATGGTTGGCAACTACATTTTTATGTTTTTATGAGAACAGAAAACTTTGTATGTACAGTGGAAACAATTCAGTGCATAGCATAATAGTAAAAAATCTGAGCTGAGACCTCATTTGAGTGCAACATGGTATGTCAGCATGCATACTGCAAAGCATGCATGTTGTGTCTTCAGGACCAAGGCTAAAGTGAAGCCTATGATGCAACCCAGAAAGCAATGCCAGAAACATCTCAAATTCATTCTACATCAGCTTGTCAATTACTCTTTGGGTGATGTTCATTTAGAAACTTTTATTGTTGCCAGTTTTTGTGGCCTATGGGATTAGTTACATGACCCACAGATTTAGTTCTAGGACATGCATTTCTCCAGTAAAGCAAACTTTGTCAGTGTTTGGCTTTAGTGTTAGACTACAACAAGACTTTCAGAGGATTTCTTGCTTTTTCAAAGCTCTCTCCCTCCATTTCCTATTTTTGGTATCACTTTTTTCAGTCTCTAGCATTTGGAAGGGTAAGTGTCAAGATTCTGTTTTTTTTTTTAAATTTTTATTTTGCAATACAATTCAGTTCTACATATTAGCCACGGATTCCCTTGTTCTCCCTTCTCCCACCCCCTTACCTTCTCCCCAGCCCACCCCCATTCCCACCTCCTCCAGGGCAAAGCCTCCCCCATGGACTGAGATCAACCTGGTAGACTTAGTCCAGGTAGGTCCAGTCCCCTCCTCCCAGGCCGAGCCAAGTGATCCTGCATAGGCCCCAGGTTTCAAACAGCTAACTCATGCAATGAGCACAAGACCTGGTCCCACTGCCTGGATGTCTCCCAAACAGATCAAGCCAATCAACTGTCTCACCCATTCAGAGGGCCTGATCCAGATGGTGACCCCTCAGCCATTGGTTCATAGTTCATGTGTTTCCATTCATTTGGCTATTTGTCCCTGTGCTTTATCCAACAGGTTGGATTCTGTTTGTTTTACATTTACAATGACATTAATAAACTTATAACCCTATGCTTCAATGAGGATGCCTCATAAACCTATGGAGTGAATTATGGGCCTGTTTTTGTTCTCTGGTAGATTATCAGGTTGGAAACTGTAGCTCATGAGTTTGTAGTGCTCTCCGTTAATGGCAGAATGTAAGTGTCTTTTGAGCTGAGAAATTTTGAGCCAGCGTTAAATAAAATTGGTCCAAACTTTGTCACCTTTCCTTCTGATTTTAATTTTTTTGATGCTAAATGACTTTTTTTTATTATTGAGAAGTTTTCTATTCATTTTACATACCAACCACAGACCCCCCTCTCCTCCCTCCTCTCATCCTGCAGTCTTCACCTCCCCAAACCACCCCCCATTCCCACCTCTTCCAAGGTACCTAGAGTGCAGGCACTAAGATTGACAATTAGTAAATGGTACCTCATAAAACTGAAAAGCTTTTGTAAGGCGAAGAGCACTATTAGTAGGACAAAACAGCAGCCTGCACACTGGGAAAAGATTTTTACCAACTACACATCCATTATAGGGCTAGTACTCAAAATATACAGAGAAACCAAGAAACTAGATATCATAAAAACCAAGTAATACAAACAAAAATGGGGTACATGTTTAAACAGAGAATTATCATTAGAGAAGTCTCAAATGTCTGAGAAACAATGAAAAGAAATGCTCCACATCCTTAGCCATCAGGAAAATGCAAATCAAAACTACTCTGAGATTCCATCTTACACCTACAATTATGGCTAAGATCAATAACACAAACTATAGCTCATGGTGGGGAGCACTCCTCTATTGATGGCGGGAGTGCAAACTTGTACAGCCACTATGGAAATCAATGTGGTGGTTTCTCAGAGAATTGGAAATTGTTCTACCGCAGGAACCATCTATGTCACTCTTCAGATATACCCGAGAGAGCTTCATCTTGCCACAAGGACACTAGTCAACTATGTTCATAGCAGTTTTATTCATAATAGTCAGAAACTGAAAACAACTTAGATATTCCTAACTGAAAAATAGATAAATAAAGTATGTTATATTTCCACAATTTACTCATCTGTTAGAAAGATGACATCACGAAATTTGCATGCAAATGGACAAAACTAGAAAAAAATCATCCTGAGCAAGGCAAACCCTACCCAGAAAGACAAAAATTATATGTCTTCACTTAGAAGTAAGTATTAGCCGTGAAGCAAAGGATAATAATGCCACAATCCACAGATTCAGGGAAGTTAGATAAGGTGGAGAGGCCTAGTAGGGATACATGGATCTTTCTGGGAAGGAAGATTAGCATAGATTTTGTGGGTGGGCTGGGGGCAGGTAGAATGGGAACAGGAGGGATCATGTTTGAGAGAAATGGATGGAGAGAGAATATGGGGAGAGACTAGTGGAATATTTGGGCATTTAGGGTACACTGAGGAGCCCTAGTGCAGAGGAAACTTCCTGGAACCTATGAGGGTGACCTTAGCAAGGACTGCTAGTAATGGAGGATATGGAGCTTGAAGCAGCCATCCTCTGTAACCACACTAGGCTCCCTATGGCGAGACTGGTTCACCAGCTATGGTGGTTTGAAAGAAAATGGTCCCCATAGGGAGCAGCACTATTAGGAGGTATGGCTTTGTTGGAGTAGGTGTGGTCTTGTTAGAGGAAGTTTATCACTGTGGGGGTGGTCTCCTATGCTCAAGATACACATAATGTGGCACACAGTTAGCTTCCTGTTGCCTGAGGATCAAGATATAGAAACCTCAGCTCCTTCTCAAGCATCATGTCTGCTTTCACACCTCATGTCCCATCATGATGATAATGAACTAAACCTCTGAAAGTGAAAGCTAGCCCCAATGAAATGTTTTCCTTTATAAGAGTAGTTGTGGTCATGGTGTCTGTTTACAACAATAGCAACCTTAGCTAACAGACCAACCCAGTCACAAAACCATGGACTCACAACTTGTTATGCCTACAAGAAGAAAAATGTGCTGTGGTAATGGTAAAATGGGAGGGGCCAACTAATGACTGGTCTAACTTGAGGCCCAAGTCACTAGAGGCAGCCCATGCTCAACACTGCCTGGATGGTCAAGATCCTGAAGCTAGATAATTCAGAGACCTAGAGTAGAACCAAACAGGACTGACAACAAAACAAAACAAAACAAAACAAAACAAAACAAAACAAAACAAAACAACAAAAAGCATGAATGAAATTTATTCTTAATGATAGTCTGTTACCCTCAATAGTCATAGAGAGGCTTCCTCCAGCACCTGAAGCAGATACAGAGACCCAACAGTAGGAGGAGCTCAGGGAACCCCTATAGAAGGGAAGTAAGAAGGATTGTAGGAGCTAGAGGGATTGAGGACTCCAGGTGAACATGGTCCACAGAATCATCTAAGGAGGGCTCATAGGGCCTCACAGAGACTAAAGAGGTAATCAGGGGCCTGCATGGGTCTTTGCTAGGTGCTCTGAATACATGTTGTGGTTGTTTAGCTTGGGGTTTTGTTGGATTCCTAACAGTGTGAGTGGGCATGTCTCTGACTCTTTTGCCTGCTCATGGGACCCCTTTTCTCCTACTGGGTTACCTCATCCAGCCTTCATATGAGGGATTATGCCCAGTCTTAGTGCATTTTGTTATGCTATGTTTGGTTGATATCCCTGGCAGGCCTGTTCTTTTCTGAAGGTAAATGGAGGAGCAGAGGATCTGGGAGAGAGAGGATATGGGGTGGGCAGCTAGGAGGAAGGGAGCAAGGGAAGGATATATTGTATGAAAGAAGAATAAAGAAAATAATAAAACAAAACCACAAGCAAAATCAAAGAACAAAAAAGAAGCATTCTCTAGTCCAGCTCTCAGAGATGAAGTCATCTGCACTCCTGTTATGGGTTTTGCTGCTCTGGGTACCAGGCGAAAGGGTGAAAGCCACCATCTCTTTCAAGTTTAGTGACAGTGTCAGTAAATTTGGCCTAGATCTTATACATTGGTGTCAACAGAAACAAGGACAAACTCCCAAGTTCCTGATCTATAATACTTCCATCTATCATCTGGGATCCCTACCAGGTTGAGTAACATTGAGGCTGCCTTAGACTTCACCCTCATCATCCATCCTTGGAAGTTGATGATGCTGTAATCTATTGTTGTCTGCAAGGAATAGAGCTTCTTCCCACAATCCTCTAGGTCTAAGGAGAAACCACTTGGGTTGCTGTTCACCGAAGCTCAGTCTCTCAGATGTCTATCCCCTTGAGACAGTCAAACTAGGGTCTGTAGGAGGCTTCTTTGAAAGGGAAGAAAAATACAAAACAGAAGATTCTTAAGCTGATGAGGGCATTTGTTTTCCCTGAATATGTTATAATTAAATAATTTCCTCACTAAATAGTGATGTCTCTGCTACTGTTTCTCAAAGAAGTTTTTTTTAGATTTAATAATTTTTACTTAGATAATCATTTAAAATTTAAGAAAAATTTTCCAGGCATTCAAAATAAAAAATAATTTTAAATATTAAACATTGTTAATGATATGACTTTGAGATACTGGCTAACACTCTTCAGATCAGGGTTGTTTGCTTATTTTGTTTTTCTCAAGAGAAGGTGAGAGATCTGGAAGATTCTGAGACAAGCCATTTTTACAAAACAAAGATGAGTTTCTGAATAAAATTAGTAGTGATAACGTAAAACAAAATAAAAACAAAGAATATAAAAGTTAAAAATCTAAAAATAGTGATACTAAGTGGTGGAAACAGAGAATTGCTTCTCAAATCTGGAATGAGGGAAAGGTGCATGCCCACTCTGTGTGTGTGTGTATGTGTGTGTGTGTGTGTGTGTGTGTGTGTGTGTGTGTGTGTGTGTGTGTGTATGCCTATCCATTTGTGATTTACAGTATCAGTGTGTAATCCCTTAAGCACCCCTTGCTTTGAATATCATTGCAAGTGTGAAACCCCATGTGTCCATCACTGGAAGAAAAGGACATAATGAGTTTAACACTGGCTCAGGTTTGAAAGTTCTTCTCTATGGGAGACAGCTCCTGTGTGAGTCTGTGGTGAGGCAGCCCATCAGAACATGAGTGTGTGGAGCAAAGCTGTGACTCTTGTGGCCAATAAAAAGGAGGAGATCACAGCCACACAGTTTCCCCATGAGCACAGGGTTAGTGGCCTCAAACTTCCCACTGGCCCTGTATTCATACACATTCCACCAGCAAACACAGCAATAGCCTGGAAACCAAGCTTTTACCTCATGGGCCTTTTGGGGACAAGCAAACTGTAATCTACTTCAGTCCTTGAGAGGGGAGCATGAAGCTTCACTTAACGCCTTGAATTATAAGGCTTATATGAGGATATCAGGGTCTAAGATGTTTCTCACTGTCAAACACCTGGAAGTGGAAATGTCTGAGTTTCCCTTGCATTATACACAATGCTCACTGTTGTCAGTGTATCCAGTTCAGGGGCCATGAAGGAGGGAAATGCTTCTTATGAAAAAGCCTCACTTCAGCTAACCTGGGTTTGTTGCAAGGCTGTGGTCCTAAGTGGAACTGATGGTGAGTGTCCGGAGGGACACAAAACCCAGTATCATTATCCTTCTTGTGTTTCAGAGAAGGGACATGACCAGGATATCTGACACTCTCGTAGATCAAGAAGGGACTTCAAACTTGTGTCCTAACTGGCAACAATTGTGGACTCTGACCTAGTGTTATTGGGTTTGGGGTAAATATTGCTTTCTCTGTTTGTGAAAGAATCAGCTAGGCTAGGAATTGGCCTAGAGACCTGCTTATTCTCAATGATGACTGTTCATTCTAAGTTTAGGTTTCCAGCCTCCTTCGTTTCATGGTCACTGCTCACTGCTTTTTCTGCTCCTGATGACATTTAGATTACAGCCTCTCAGAGGAGCTGACATCCCCTTCTCATCTGAACCAATCCACCTTGTTTTTTCTTTATCTCATTATATCCAACTATTTTGTTTGTAAGAAGAATCACAATGCAAAATACTTTGTTGTCATGAGATTCAAAAAATCAGTTTATGGCTGGAGAGATGGCTCCGTGGTTGAGTCGTTCTTGCTCTTGCAGACTACATGGGTTCAGATTCCAGCACTCATGTGGCAGTTCACAGTCATCTGTAACTCTAGTTCTAGTGGATCCTTTGCCCTCTTCAGGAATTCAAGGGCTACAGGCACACATGTAATGCACAGACATAGATGCAGACAAAACACACATACACATAAAATACAACTAAAGACATCTTTTTAAAAGTTTAAGTCTGAGAGGTCAAAGCGCTTCTGCAACTCGCACTCTTTAAAGCAGAGCAGTGAGAATGCACTCCCCAGATGGAACCTCAAAATAACAGAATTTGATGACTCCCCAGGGCCAGCCACAAAATCTCTTGGGATATACTTAAAATACTCTAGGGAATTCTTCCTAATCCTAACTGCCATAGAGTGACACAAGAACGGGTGTCCTGTGAGCACCAAGTCAAGCTTCTCTGAGCTGATTTGCATATTGAGACTTTAGCCACAGTGCAGAATGCTCAAAGCATCTTTAAAGGCAGCTTGCCAGTGTCCAAGGAGCAGCCTCTAGTCCAGGTCTCAGAGATGGGGTCAGCTGCTCTCTTGCTGTGGGTACTATTCCTCTGGGTTCCAGGTGAGAGGGTGCAGTGCTAGGAGCATCTCCTGTGGCCATCATTGTTTTATATGCCTTGGTGTCCTCCCCAGTCACTGAAATTTAATTGGTTTTAAGTTTCCCTTTTATTTTATTTTTCTCAGGGCATATCTATTGACTGATGTTACACATTCCGTATGTATGATTTTTTATGGGTATTTGCAGTATATCTGTGACAGCAATGTGTGTTTATCATTCCAGGTTCTACTGGGGACATTGTGCTGACCCAGTCTCCACCTTCATTGACTGTGTCTCTAGGGCAAAAAGCCACCATGTCCTGCAGGTCCAGCCAGAGTATCACTCTAGGTAGTATTATTCATTATCTTCACTGGTATCAACAGAAACCAGGACAGCCCCCAAAACTCCTCATCTATGCAGCATCCAACCTAGCATCTGGGGTCCCTGCCAGGTTCAGTGGCAGTGGGTCTGGGACAGACTTCACCCTCACTATCTATCCTGTGGAGGCTGATGATGCTGCAACCTATTACTGTCAGCAGAGTAAGGAGGTTCCTCCCACAGTGCTCCAGGGCTAAACAAAAACCTCCTGGGGTTGCTGCTCACTGAAGCTCAGTGTCTGAGCTGTGTTTTTCCCCAGGCATGTCAACCGTGTGATTTCAGAAATCTTGTTTGTTAAAACAGTGAAGCTCTGGAACAGATTTTTTTAAAAAAAATAATATGTGTTTGTCCCACCATTTGTGCTTCATAATTCATCTGTTTGCTTACTTAATAAAGAACTCTTGATACTATTTTCAACAGGTTATTTTCAATAAATTTTGTTATTGTTGTTCAATATACCAAATAGTCAATCATTTTAAACTTACAGGAAACTTTCCTCAGTTGCCCAAAATAATCAGAGCTTGAACTTTGAAGACTATTGTCTTGCAGACACAAGCTTACATTTTCCACCTAATGCAATATTTCCATTTCTTTTTGCTTAAGATTTCTCAAGTCCTTCTTCAGAGGATCACATACAAGTCTCTTGTGGCTGATTTACTGCTCAGCTTCTGATGTGCATCTCTGTGTCCATCACAGATGCTCATCCACAGTCTTATACTCACTAGCCGTTACTTTCTCCTCATCTAATACTCACATCTTTATATTATCTTTCACAATGTGGGCCACAATCTCTTCCTGCCTTCTTTCACTTTTTGCTGTCTTCTTACTTGAAGGAGTACAAAGTCTCACTATATATTGAAAGCTGACCTGGACATCACTATCTAGTGCCCAGTGACCTTGAACTTTCATCCCACCTACACCTTCCCTCTGACTGCTGGATTGCATGACACCACACTCAACTCCTTTTCTTTTTGTGGTTGTTCTAGCATTGCAGGTACATGAGCTCTAGAGGCCTAAGGGTATGCAGCCATGGTCATGGAAGGTTTTTTTCCTAGACATCCTCCACTTCTACCTGAGCCTTTATTGGATTACTGCATCCTCCCAGTGTGGATACAAAAACTCAACAGAATGATCCATAGCAACTTTTCAAGATGCAGGACTCTGAGTCTTTCAAGTTTACCATCCTAGATCACAATAGGGAATCAGTTTTGTGTTATTATCCTACTGCTACACAGTAAGCTAACACAAACTCGGGGACTTGCAATCACAACAACTGTAATCTTGGCAGGGTATATCTGGGTCCTCTGTGCAGGCCTTGGAGGCTAGAGGCAAGGTGTTTTCATGCCTGCACTGTCATCTGGATATGCAGAGAGTCTTTTTCCAAGGCCAGGGAGGAGGTTTGCACCATCTCTTTTAGATGTGTCTTTCTGCAAAGTGGGCAGCCAGGAAACATACGGAGCTGAGCATTACCCGCCTTCAACACCTACTCTGTGCGTTCTCACATCTTTCTTCTCTTTGACTCTTCTCTTTGACTTGTTACTTCTCCTCAGCTTTGACCTGTTTTCTGTTGCTGTAATTGAATACTGGAAACCAGGGATCTAACACAGAAAATACATTTATTTATTACAGCTCTGGGCTTGAGGAATCCTAAGAGCGTGTTGCCATGATTGGACCACATCTCCTGAGGGCTTCTTTGGTGTTTCATATCATGGTGAAAGATATCACATGCTGAGATCAACAGTTTGCTAGATCTGCTATTTTTGCCTCTACTTATAAAGCTAACAGTGCCTTTATTGCACTTTTTCCTTTATAACCTCATATAACGCTATCTACCTCCCAAACACACTACTACTATCAGATTCTTTGATCCTAGTTTGAGGATTGACTTTCTACCACTTAAGTTTGTCATGATGCATTCCCTCAGATAGAGTCTTCATCTTCCTCAACTTTCTTCTGCACTGTTGAGCCATAGATTGTGCCTTGTTCAGGTCCTGCTTTCTTGCTAGTTCCTGTTGCCTTTGGTACTTTTTAGCCAGACATTTCTTCCCTTCCCACCAGTTCCCAAATAACTGTTATAGAAACTCAATATTAATTAGAAATATTTGTCCAATATCTCAGGCTTGTTTCTAGCTAACTTAAATGTAAATTAACACATATTTCTTATCTATTACTTGATATGTGGTTTGGTACCTTTTCTCAGCACAGTATGCCTATCTTGCTTTTCTCTACATCTGTTCTGCTCACTACTCAATGACTTTAATAGCTCTGGGTAGTTGGTGAGGCTTCTGGTAACCAGGCACTATTTCCCTCTTATTGAGTAGATCTTCAAGTCCAATTAGAAAGTTGTTTGTTACCATCTAGGTATATATACTATTCATGCTCTCTTAGGGTTATCATGCAATGCTGCTCCTTGGGGTTCACAGGTGTCACAGCTGGGTGGGACTTTTGGTTGTTTCTCTCCTTCGGACATTTGCATGGTATCTTCTGGTTATTATGAAATGTTTTCCTCATGGAGGAGGCATTCAAGTCAAATCCAGTACAGAGCCCTCTGGGACCTAGGTCTGTAGTTGTGTGGTATAATATCGCCTGTGGAAGTTTTAGTGCAACATCAGGCATATAGGTTTATAAAGTAGGTATAGAAGACAAACATTAACTGATAACAAATTTTGAGAAAATTTGTTTTAAAACCATTTTTCTTTATTAAGAAATTTTCTACTCACTCCACATATCACCCACAGACCCCACCTTCTCCCTCCTCCCACCCCAACCCTCTCTCCCAAGCCACCGCACATCCCCACATCCTCCAAATCAAGGTCTCCCATGGGGAATCAGCAAAGCCTACCACACTGAGCCTAGGCATGTCCAAGCCCCTTCCCTCTGCACCTAGGCTGCGCAAGGCATCACACCACAGGCACCAGATTCCCAAAACTCTGCCCATGCACCAGGGACGGATCCTGATCCCCCTGCGTAGGTGCCCCCCAAACAGTTTGAGCCAAACAACCATCTTCTGTATCCAGAGGGCCTAGTCCAGTCCTATGGGGGCTCCACAGCCCCTAGTCTACAGTTCATGGCTTCTAGTAGTGTGGCTGGTCATCTCTGCATATACTGTAGATATCTATTAAGTCCTTTTGAGTCATAGTGTCTGTTAGTTCCCTTATTTCTCTGTTAATTTTCTGTCTGGCAGACCTGTCCATTGGTGAGAGTGGGGTGTTGAAATCTCCCACTACTAGTGTATGGGGTTTGATGTGTGATTTCAGCTTTGACTATGTTTCTTTTACAAATATAGGTGCCCTTGTATTTGGGGCATAAATATTCAGAATTGAAACTTCATCTTGTCGGATTTTCCCTGTGATAAATATGTAGTGTCCTTCACGATCTCTTTAAACTGATTTTAGCTTGAAGTTCATTTTATTAGATATTAGTATAGCTACACCAGCTTGCTTCTTAAATCCATTTGATAGGAAAGTCTTTTCCTAGCCTTTTATTCTGAGGTAGTGTCTGTCTTTGAAGTTGAGGTGTGTTTCTTGTATACAGCCAATGGATGGATCTTGTTTTCATATCCATTCTGTTAGCCTGTATCTTTTTATATGTGAATTGAGACAATTGACACTAATGGATATTAATGACCAGTTATTGTTAATTCCTGTTATTTTTTGGTGGTAGTGGTGTATGTTTCCCTTCTTTGGTATTTGTTGGAGTGGGACTATCTATTGCCTGTGTTTTCATGGGTGTATCAAACTTCCTTAGGTTGGAATTTTCCTTCTAGTGCTTTCTGTAGGGCTGGATTTGTTGAAAGATATTGTTTAAATCTGGTTTTATCCTGAAATATTTTGTTTACTCCGTCTATGTTGATTGAGAGTTTTACTGGGAATAATAGTCTAGGTTTGCATCCATGGTCTCTTAATGTCTGCATAACATATGTCCAGGACCTTCTGGCTTTTAAATTCTCCATTGAGAAGTCAGGTGTTATTCTGATGGGTCTGCCTTTATATGTTACTTGGCCTTTTTCCTTTGCAGCTCTTTTAATATTTTTTCTTTATTCTGTATGTTTATGGTTTGATTATTATGTGGCAAGGGGACTTTTTTTTTAAGATCCAGTCTATTTGGTGTTCTGTAACCTTCTTGTATCTTTATAGGCGTTTCCTTCTTTAGGTTGGGAAAGTTTTTTTCTATGATTTTGTTGAATATATTTTCTGTGCCTTTGAGTTGGTATTCTTCCCCTTCTTCTATCCCTATTATTCTTAGGCTTGGTCTTTTCATGGTGTCCCAAATTTCCTGGACATTTTGGGTCAAGACTTTGTTGGCTTTAGTGTTTCCTTTGACTGATGAATATATTTCCTCTATCGTATCTTCAATGCCAGAGATCCTCTCTTCCATCTCTTGTATTCTGTTGGTTATGCTTGCATCTGTAGTTCCTGTTCATTTACTCAGATTTTCCACTTTCAGTATTCCCTCAGTTTGTGTCTTTTTTATTGTCTCAATTTCAGATTTCAAAACTTGAACTGTTTCCCTCACTTGTTTAATTGCTTTCTCTTGTCTTTCAAGGGATTTACTGATTTCTTCCCATTTTTTGTTTGACTTTTCCTTGAATTCTTTAAGGGAATTTTTCATTTTCTCTTTAAAGTTCTGTCATCTTCTTAAGGTTATTTTTAAGGTTGATTTCTTCTGTTTCTTCTATGTTGGGGTGTTCAGGTCTTGCTGATGTAGGTTCTGATAGAGCCATATTGGTTTTTGTGTTGTTGACTGTACTTTTGCACTGGCATCTACCCATCTTTTTCTCCACTTGGTGCAAGTAGTGTCTGTGTCTGAGGGAGGCTCTCTTTGTCTGGTTGATACTCTTGGTCCAGTAGGAGCTCTTGGTCCAATAAGTGCTGATGGATTCTTTGTCTCAGTGAGCAGTTCTTAGTCCAATTGGCACTAATAGGCTCTGTCTCAGGGAGTATCTGCAATCTTGGCCCGTGGGTGGGTTGCGAGGGGTGGTGCTTGTGGGTTACTGGTTCTGGTGGGGGATGGTGGTAGTCTAACCTGTCTTCAGGAGGCCTGCCTATTGGCTTGATACTAGGACTGCAATGGGTGGTGGTGTGGGAGCACAGGGTTGTGCCCCTGAGCTCCACCTAGACAAAGACTCACCTCTTAGTCCAATTGGGTGCTGGCAAGCTCTGCCTCAGGGGCTAGAAAAGACATTTTAACTATCAATGTTTGTATCACGACATATCTGAATGTGTATGTATGTATGACATTGATTTCTTCCCAATTGTAGGTATCTTTGGGGACATTATGATGAGCCAGTCTCTATTATCAGTGGCTGTGTCAGCAGGAGAGATGGTTTCCATCAATTGTAGGTCCAGCCAGTGTCTGTCTATACCCAGAGAACCACTTGGCTTGGCATCAGCCAAAACCAGGGCAGCCTTCTAAACTGCTTGTATCTTTGGCATCTACATGGGCATCTGGAGTTCCTGATCATTTCACAGGCAGTGGATCTGGGACAGATTTTACTTTAACTATCATCAGTGTGCGTGTTGAAGATCTGGCAGATTACTACTGTCTGCAGGTTTATAGTACTCCTCCCACAGTGCTTCAGCCTCTAACACAAACCTCCTCTAAGAGACTCATCAGTTGCTTGTACCACACACACAGCCATGGGCACTTCTTTCATCTGCCCACACAATGTGCCTGGCACATTGATGAGTAAACTTCCAAGGACCTGCAGGTTATTAATAAGCACAGTGCTTCTAAGATTCATGGACAGCCATGTAGTTAAGTGCTCTGTGTAAATTGTTATGTCTTCTTTAACAATTTACCACAGAATCTGATTTGAACAAAAGAAATTCATCATTTTGTAGTTCTGGAATCCAGAAGTCCAATACAGGACTCAATTGCCTGAAGTTAAGATGTTCACAGCCTACAATTCGATGTCAAGGCTTTAACATTAATTAATTTTTATGTGTATGGGTGTTCCACCTGTATGCATGTCTTACACCTTGTGCATACAGTGCCCATAGAAGCCAAAAGAGGGCATTGGATCTTCTAAAATTGGAGTTACATATAGCAGTGGAATTCCATTTGGGTGCCAGGAATTGATCCTGGGTACTCAGGAAGAACAACCAGTGCTTTTAGCTCCTGAGACAAACTCCAGTCCCTATGTTTCCATGTGGAGGCTTAGGAAGACACTATACCCTTTGTTTTTGTTTTTTTTGCTCTTGATGAGCTTCTAGTTCTCAGCATTGTAATTATTCTCCTCATTCTTTTTTTCCTGCAATGTATAAATTGTCTGAAAAGTATTTCAATTCCTTTCAAATATAATACCCATTTTGAAAACTCTTCACCCATTTACCCTCTTCTTACACTTCCTTCATTTCTACATGCTCCTTGGTTCATTCTTTTTCTTGTTTTGCTTCTACTTTGCTTTCTAGCCCCACTTTCTAATAAACACACACACACACACACACACACACACACACACACACACACACACACACACACGAAAATTTCTATTTCAGTAAATTTTACAGTCTACAAATTAGACTGAACTATGATTTTTGTCTTTTTTAAACAGCATTTCTGCTTTCTTCCCTTCTTTAATGGGCCACATCTGGGGGCATTTATCCAAGATGCAGGTAGCAATGAACTGAAGGTATGTTTGGATTGTCCTCAGTTCTTTCCTGGCCCTTAGACAAAACTTTGTCCAGAGTTCCTTTGGTGATCTTTGAACATGGCCATGAATATGGAAAGGGCAGAACATGATCTTCTTCAGTGCTTATATTTCTGTCTGTACTTTTGTAGAGTGAAGATTCAATTGTGTGGTTATGGGAATGTTTAGGCAGGAGATGGTGCTGGAAGCAGGAACACTGTAGTGTACTGCTGCCCATGCCCAGGGGAATGTCAGAAGAATCTCAGGCAATGAATTATGTGGGAAGATGACATAATCTCCAAATAGCCTAACAGTATCTGGTTCATCTTTTTCTTTATTCTTGAATAACAATTGACCATTAATTTAGAGTTCATCATTCCTCATGCCTGCACCCTTCATGACTAGGAAGGGTGTTGCAAGGTTCTCTGCTCAGAGTTTTTTAAATTCTAAAGTTTGAGGCTGTCATGAAATCTCTGGGCATGCGTGTTGGACATTCATCTCTTCCCAATTGGAGGTGACATCATGGTGACTCAGTCTCCATCCCCAGTAGTTGAGCTCTAGCATCCTTCACTCTCTGCTTCTCAGCTGTGAACGTGATGTGAGAAGCTGCTTCCATATCCTGTCACTTTGTCTTCCACACTATAGTAGTTTTATTCTTAAACTATGTTCTCAAGTAAAGGACAAAGTTTCCTCAACTTGATTTTGTCAGGTGTTCTATCACAGCAACAGAGAGAGTCAAGGACACATGGGCCTGGAAGTGATGTCTTCATTGACATTGTATTCCTGAAATGGAGTTCTGCTCTCCACTCATGATGGAGAGGAAAATTAGATTCTGCATCACCATATATACCCAAGGAACCCTGAACTAAGAGGAAAGAAGAACAATATTAAATGCAAACACTGAATTGTTTTCATGATTTTCTGTTACTACCAGTTTCAAAGAAACTCATTTTCATGTGTAAGCCTTTTTCTTTCCATCTCAGTTTCAACAGACAGACTTTACAAGGCACACGGAGACTTTAGAAGACACTAACACATCCTCTTCTTTCCACTGATCTCTTTTCCTGTCAGAGCCTTGAGCAGTGCACAATTCTTTGTTTGTTCATGGATCTTCCTCACTCTCCATGGTGTCTATTTATTCAGAACACATTTGTGGGCCTGGAGAAATTCTCATTGACTAAGAAAACTCACTGGCTGCCCTTTCAAAGGATCAAGGTTCAATTTGAGGTACCCACATGGTGGCAGCTCACAATAATCTGTAATTTCAATTCCAGAAGCCCTGATTCCCTATTCTGGCTTCTGTAGGCAACAGGCAAACATGGCATGCACAGACATGCACGGAGAAAAACATCCATAGATGTGAAAATTAAAAATACGTAAAGAAGGCACTCTTATTATCTCTATTTCTCTACTACTATGTCATCCACAGTGGTTGATGCTGATGGGTCACTAATGGGTTTATCTTAAATGCATGTTGGAACAAGTGTTAAAGAGCCCTCAGCTATGACCGGGTGCTTTGAGTTCTCCAACCTCATCCTCTTACACAGATTCAGAAAATCTCCTCCTGAGAGGCTCTCCTGAGAGACACAGCATGTGTGGACTCTGGATCTCCTTAAGCAGGACAGATTTGTTCATGGAAGTCACTCGGTATAAAGTCTTCTTAAACTTTGAACGCAGTAATAAACTCCCACATTCTCAGGCACCTCCCTGCTGATATTTGTCACTGGTCCAGTGCCACTGAACCATTCAGGGACCCCAGCTGGAAGCCTCATAAATCAGCAGCTAGGGAAACTGGACTGATTTATGTAGAAGCCAAGTTAAAATAGTGGTTCTGTCACTGTATAAGTGGTTCTGACTAGAGCTGAGGAAATGGAGACTGGCTCTCCAAAGATGGACTGAGAGAGTGTAGTTTGTGTCATCTCAAAATCTCAAGTGGGTCTTAAATAAACAGAAAAGAATTCACCTGGGGAAAAATACAAGGTTGTATGCAATACAGCCATCTATTTAATAATTTAACACTTACTGTGACTTAATATTCAATTTTTAAAAAGGACCAAGATTTGTAAACCATGTTCTGTGATTTGCTCATAATACCCTACTCCTATGTGACAATCTTCATCAGAGCACAGGCCCTTCTTGTTAAATCTCTTTCAAGATCACAGGTCCAAATCTTATAGGCCCTGCATTAGTTGAATATGAGCTGAACACACATGGGTGTGAGCAGCATCCCTCTTCACTCTATTTCTCTCCTCTGTCCTTTCAGGGATCCAGAGCATCAGCAGCTCTAGGAGGTAATTAGGGAACCTCATCTGAGAAGCTGAACTAAGGATTCCAGACCAGTTAAAGCAAGTTACAGCTGAGTTTTTATCTCACTCTTTCAAGGGAGACTCAGAGAACAATATGCAAATCTCCTGGTGGGTAAGGTAAAAGAGCCAGACAAAGGTAAGAAGACCCTGGGGTGAACCAAGGATCTAAATATCTTTTATATTTGAAGGAAAACCAGCAGATATAAAATCCATGTTTCCTGAAGCAGCCCATAGAAGCCCACGGTGAATATTTGAGATCTGTGGGGAATACAGAGTACATACATCCCTGCCACCTTATGACAGCACCAGAAGCCCAAGATTAAGGTGTGTGTGAGTGTGTGTGTGTGTGTGTGTGTGTGTGTGTGTGTGTGTGTGTGTGTACGCATTTTGCACAGGCCACTCTGTTTGGCTTTCCCTCAGCCTGTAATAAAAAGACGTGAGTCTCTTCCACAATAGGGCCTTACCATCAGTTTGTGGAGAGCAAGCAATAGCCAGAGTTGTTGGGGGTTTCCATGGAACTCTCTGGCCAACAACTCATTTAGACGTAGCCCATTCCTGACACTGGAGGTTCACTTGGTGGTGAAAGCTGTCTCATTGAGGTTTTGTCTCCCTTCTTATCTAGTGATCCCATTCAGATTTCTTTCATATATGTATGTATGTTAAGAAGCATCTACTGAAGTAGGTTTCCATATGATCCCTCAAATGGCTCTTAGTGTTAGCTGTCCCTTCCTGTGTCCCCCGCCACTCCTCTTTCATCCCTTGCATATCTCATTGAACATGGAGAAATTGAGCTGGTTCCTAACTAGAGCCTTCACCCCTACTGACTAGTGTTCATGGTGCTGAAAGATAATCTGCATTCTACCAGAGGAGAAAGGTAACCACCAACCAAGCCATAAACTCTGACCTAGAATGATTGTAGGAACAACCAACTTCTATGTAATTGGATTTAAGACACATTTCATGAAATGCAACCCATACCTGACACTGTTCTGGTGGCCACGAACCTGAGACTAGATAGGCTATGGGCCTAGAGGAAACCCAGATAGTATTGTTCTGCTAAAGGAACACAGCAATGAAATGACTCCTAATGACATTCTGTTATTCCCATACATCAGTGTCCTACTCAGCTATCATCAGAGAAACTTTTTCCTGTAGTAGGTAAGAACTAATACAGACTCACAAGTGTGCAAGGTTCAGAGAATGAGAGAACTTAGAAAACATCAGTCCTAATGGGAATGTCTCTGTGGAAGAGGAGGGGGAAAGGCTGTGAGAGTCAGAGGGATGGATGATATCAAGGAAACAGTGTCTTCCAGACACAACAGAACTGATGAATATAGGAAATAACAGAGACTGACCTAGAACTTGCTGTGTACCCCAGGCTAGCTTTAATCGTATGATCCTCTTGCTGTTGTCTCCCCAGTTCTGGGATTACAGATGTGAATCTCAACTCCTTGTCATGATGTTTTATTTATTTTTTTCTTGTACTTTATACATAATACTGGGTTTATAATTTACTTATATATGCTTTCATAAATCGCTGCTCTGAATCTTGGAAGGTTCTTTGATTTCTGTTATTGCCATTGATTTTCAGTCATACTCAATTTTTTCCTTTGGATGGCAACAATCTATAATGTTGTGGTCTATTTGTCTTTGTAAAATTAGTGCTTGTTTTGGGATGGCTGTGCCCCCTTCTGACAAGGTTTTATCTGTTCACTATGTCAGCAAGACCGCAATGACCCATTTCAATATAGCTAATTTCTAAATTACCATAGAGTATGAATTTCTGGAATAAACACTCTTGACAATATTTGTCTATAGCCAGGATTTCTTGATAAAATTTGGTTTCTTTTATTACCCTTCCATTTCCCCAATTTAGAGGCATTTTTCAGTTCCCAAAGTTGTAGGGAGGATACTTGCTAATTTCTGCTGGGTTTACCATTGCTTCAAGATTAAAGCTTCTCTGATCCAGGTCTTAAAATCATGACCCCCATGATTTCCACAGAGCGAATTCTGAGCTACTCTTTGCATCTCTGTCCCATGCTTATGATGGAAACTGGAGGCCAAATGTCTGAGGCACTGCTCATTGTCCTCAGTATAAGAGTGGCTTTGCAGAGCTGGAACAGGGATGGAGTGGGAGAACAATGAAAGAGATATCATGATAGAAGGAGACATCATGGGGATAGGGAGAAACTGAGTGCCAGGGAAATTCCTAGGAATCCCAGCTTAGACTACTAGCAATAGTGGAGAGGGTTCCTGAACTGGCTTACCCCAGTAATCAGATTGGTGACTACCCTAACTGTTGTCATAGAGCTTTTCTCCAGTAACTGATGGAAGCAGATGCAGAGATCCACAGCCAAACACCAGGCTCAGCTCCAGGAGTCCAGTCGAAAAGAGAGAAGAGGGATTCTATGAGCAAGGGGCATCAGGATCATGATGGGGAAACCTACAGAGACAACCAAACCAAACTAAAAGGAACTCATGAAATTTAGACCAACACCTGTGGAGCCTCCATGGGATTGGAGTAGGTCCTCTGCAAGGGGAGACAGTTATGGAGCTTGATCTGCTTAAGGGGACCTCTGGCAATAGGATCAGGATCCATCCCTGGTGCATTAGCAGGCTTTTTGGAGCCCACTGTCCATGGTGGGACACCTCTCACAGCCTTGATGCAGGGGGAGGGCCTTAAACCTGCCCCTACTAAATGTACCAGGCTCTGCTGACTCCCCATGGGAGGCCTTACCTTCCTGTAGGAGAGAATGAGGATTGAATTGGGGGAGGGGAGGCTGGAGGAGCAGGAGGAGAGAAGAGGGGTATCTGTGATTGGTATGTGAAATGAATAAAAAATTGTCTAAAAAAAAAGAAAAAGAAAAAAAGGCTTTGCAGATTATAGATAACAAATTTTGATGCAGTTTCTCCCTCTCTCTCTCCCTCTCCCCTCTTTTTCTCTTGCCTTTCCTCTCCCCCTTCTTTTATTGCATGTTTTCTTTCTCTGTTTCCTAATTTGTTGTTGCAATTTTTGAGCATGTCTTATGATTTCACTAGGACTGTCAGTCTAAGATAGCTCTCCTCACATTTCTGCAAAAGTCACCGGATTTAAATATGTCTGGGATTTTAACCCACAACTGCTATTAGAGCACCTTGTAGATTTCTCTTGGAAAGCTTTAAATGGATCCCTTTCAGTGATTGCTCATGCTTTCTGTGATGGTATTTTTGCCTGTTGACTAACACCAGCCACGGTCACACAAACTGCCCAGGCATTTGCTATTGTATTTGACTACTTTGCATGATCCCCACCAGCCCAGCCCAGCTGCTCAGAACTTATAAACCAGGACTTTCCAGTGAGAACTGCATCATATAGCAGGGGGAGCAAGATGGAGTCACAGACCCAAGTTCTCATGTCCCTGCTGCTCTGGGTGTCTGGTAAGAAATTCAAAACTATTATAATTATTTTAGAGTCACTTCTTTGTATATAAGAAATTTGCAAGGTGTCCCAGGGTATAATATTTCTGACATAATAATACTTTAACAATACAATATTATAAGGACATTAAATGACAACAAATTAACTGTCATAATCTGTGTTTTTTTTCTGTGCATATTCATTGTCTTTTCATGATCACAGGTATCTGTGGGGACATCTTGATGACCCAGTCTCCATCCTCCCTGGCTGTGTCAGTAGGAGAGAAGGTCACCATCAACTGCAAGTCCAGCCAGAGTCTGTTTGGCAGCAATAGCAAGAAGAACCACTTAGACTGGCTCCAGAAGAAACCAGGACAGGCTCCTAAACGTCTGATCTACTGGGCATCCACTCGGTACACTGGGGTCCCTGATCGCTTCACAGGCAGTGGGTCTGGGACAGATTACACTCTCACCATCAGCAGTGTCCAGGCTGAAGACCTGGCAGATTACTACTGTCTTCAGGATCATACTTCTTCTCCCACAGTGCTTCAGCCTCCAACAAAAACCTCCTTTGAGCGTCTCACCAGCTGCCTGCACCACACACAGCCCTGGACCTGCACACTTCCCCCTTTTGCCGAGAACTGGTTTACCTGAAGCACTGATGTAAAAATTTGCAGAGCCAAACAAATATAATGGGTTCAATGTCCTTTTTTTCCTTTTGTTATGAAAAATGTATATATGAAAATGCACAAAAGAACCCAGTATTATCTTTCTATTCTTTCTGTAACAATTTACCATAAACTCTGTACTTGAATATGAAAGATTTTTCTTTTTGTAGTTCTGGAGTTCTGGTGTTCAGCATATGACTCTGTGGGCTGAAGTGATGATGTAGGCAAACATCATTTCAGTTTGTTGTTCTAGCGAAGTTTTTACTTTCTTTTTCTAATTTCTAGAGGATTTTCTTACTTTTTTTTTACTGCTGAACATTGCTCCAATTTTTCTTTCATTTTTCATAAATTCTTTTATTTTTAAATTATATTTTAGTTAATTACATTTTTTGTGCATGCATGCATGCATGCATGTTTACACGTGTGTAGATATACAAGTGCAGTCAGAGGAAAACTTGGACATATCTTTCTTTTTACAATATGGGTTCTGGGATAAAACTTAGATCTGACATCAAGTTTTGTGGCAAGTGTCTTTGCCCTTTGAGCAATCTTTCTTCACATTAAATTTCTTTGTTAATGTATACTCTTTGCATGCAAACACCATAAAAACAATGTCTTTCAAGTGTATCATATATTTTGACCATATCCACTGATCTTCCTCATTTCCCCTTCCCTTTCCTGCTGTTACACATTTTTACTGTAATCTCTTGTATTTTTATCACAAACACATACACATATACACAAATACATATACATATACATTTGTGCACACATACCACACACATATCCACATAAACAGGTAAACACATATCATCATGCACAAATAAAGAGATACATATACATATACATGTGCACACACAAACTTAGCACACAACATATTTAGGATCCACAAAGGAATGAAAATGTGATATTTGTTGCCCATATTTCTGGGGCCACATCTCCCTCTGAAGACCCCTTATCTACTTTCCAACTGTGGAGATTGAGAAACTTCTCTCCACTCTAATGTGAGATGTAATGTTGTGTTAGCATGTGCTACTCTCCAGTCTTTCCATCACCTATCAATTAATAGAATTTAGTGTTTTTAGAGGGCAATCATTTGTGCTCTTGTGTAAACAGTATGCAGACTAATCTCATCAGTGTTCTGATTAAGAAACTTATTGAGTATCTATTTTGGAGATATAGCAGGGAACATGTGTGCTACGAACACATTTCATAAAATTGCTGGTGATCTCCAAATACCTTAAAGCTGTCTGCTTGGTAATCAGTGCGTCCAAACTTGTATGATGTGGTTTTGCCTAGAAACACAGCTGTGCCAGGTGTTTCTGCAGGAAAATCTTGAAGTCATGTGGACTGTGCCGAATTTAGAGTTTTCTTCATTGTGACAAAATGTCTGGGAAAAAAATTTAAGAGCAAAGATTTATTTGGCTCACAGTTTCTGTTTCAGACCAAGGTAGTTTAGCATTTTCACTGTGGAAGCAAATGAGGTTGAATGTCATGGAGGAAGGACACGAGAGGGGAAAGGTGCTTACCTCATGGCAGCTGAGAAACAAAGGGAGGTAGGATGAAGCCAGGGAATTGACAGAGTTTTTAGAAGCATTCCCCTAGTTCCTCAATTAACACTGAATCCATACTTTCCACTACCTTCCAATAATGCCATTTAATCATGAATCAGCAATAGATTAATTCAGTAATTGAGTCAGAGCAGTCATGATCCATTCACTTTCAATGGTTGGTTCCATAAGCTGAGAACCAAATATTTCACATGGAAGCCTTTTGAGACACATTTCAGAAACAAACTATAAAACAAAACAAACTATCAAACAAACAAGAAACAAAAGTTGAATGACATTCAAGTGGATTCATGATTGGAATATAGGTAGAAATGCAGAGTAAGAATCTCCAACATGGCCGGGCGGTGGTGGCGCACGCCTTTAATCCCAGCACTCGGGAGGCAGAGCCAGGCAGATCTCTGTGAGTTTGAGGCCAGCCTGGGCTACCAAGTGAGTTCCAGGAAAGGCACAATGCTACACAGAGAAACCCTGTCTCGAAAAACCAAAAAAAAAAAAAAAAAAAAAAAAGAAAAAAAGAAAAAAAAAAGAATCTCCAACATGAATTATAGGAGAGATGAAAAGTATACTTTACCTTAGAGTAAGATTGTAGTTTGGACATTTTGTTGACCTATATCAAAGGAAGTGTCTGTGTTGGGAGCTTGAAATGTTGGTAACCTAAACCATAGGTGCTTCTCTCCTGTCCTTGCTCAGAGCTCCTTCAGTGGTTATGGAATGTGGCCAAGAAGTCAGAAGGAACAGATCATGGCCTTCTAATCACTTTGTACTTGTATTCCTACAGAGCATTGAGCACTGATTGTGGTAATATATTGTGTGGCCTAATAAAGCTTGCCTGAGGATGAGAGGACAGAGCAAGCCTCTAGATTAGACACAGAGGCAATACAGTGGTGGCACACACCTTTAATCCTAGCACTTGGGAGGCAGAGTTGCGTATGGATCTCTGTGAGTTCAAGGCCACCCTGGACTACATGAGATCCACTCAGTCTAGGAGAGAAAACAGAGCCAGGCAGTGGTGGCACACACCTCTAATCCCAGCATTTGAGATATCATGCCTTGGCTTGAGAAGCACACACTCCTTTAATCCCAGGAAGTAATATGGCAGGGCAGAGAAAGATATATAAGATGTGAGGAGATAGGAACTAAAGGCTCTTTTTGGCTGAGGCATTTTGTGTGAGGAATCAAAGGCTTTCAGGATCAGCTGAGGAGTTTGCAAGGTGAGGTTGGCTGTGGCTTGCTCTGCTTCTTTGATCTTTTAGCTTTTACCCCAATATCTGGCTCAGGGTTTTCTATTAATAAGACCTTTAGAAATTTGAATGACAACTGATTGTTTGACTGTGTATGCATTTTAGGAAAATTCCTGTAGTAGAAAAAGGACAGAGGCGTGCGCAATTCAGCTTAAGTTAAAGGTTCAGCACCATCCTGGCAGTGAGCTCAGTGGGGAAGGTGATGGCTGTATAGATCTCTGAGTTTCTCATAACACTGATACTTTTTTATTTCTATTACGAACTAATGAATTTCTGTTGTTTCATCAGCTCATTGATCCAAAAGCCTGTGCCTGAGATCTCTGGGAATGGCATGAGTGGGTTCTCTCATGGGTAGACTGAGAAAACCTAAATGAGGTCCTTTTATTCCAAAGCCAGCACCAGAACAGTTCCTTATGAGTACCTCTGATTTTTTCCAACCCTACCCATATACTTCTCTTGGTCTCTTTAAAATTCATGATCTCTTTGAATTTTTGTTACATATACACTCCTACGAAAACATATATAAATATATCCCTAAATATATAAATACAGCCTACTCCATCCATATTATGTGACTTGTATGTATACATTTCCAGGGTTAGCCATTTGATACTGGAGAGCCATTTAGTGTACTCTTCCCTGAGGAAGACTATTTCTCCTAATCTCAGCATTCCTTAGTTACCTGTAGTTCTATGTCTAGGGTTGATGCCTCCTGAGCTTTCTCTCTTCCAATTAGTATCTATTGGTGTCATTCTTGTTCAGTTCATGTTTAGACAGACATGTTGGTGAGGCTACATGTGTGTAGCTTCTGACATTTATAGCAGATACAACCTCACAGAAAACTTGTTTTTCTGACTCATACAATCTTTTCAATTCTTCTTCCTAAACGATCCCTAGGCCTTAGGTGTAAGAGTTGTGTTTTAGGTGTATCACTTGTCACTAAACTCCTCAAGTCTGTATTTTGATCTATTATGTTTTTTTGAAATAATCTTCATATATTTCAAAGAGAAGTTTCCTTGGTGAGGAGTGAGAACAGTGCTGATCTTTGGGTACAAGGACAAATAATAATGTAGTTAGTGATTATGCTGCCTTAGTAAAGTGATAGTTGTAGGTTCTCCTCCAGTATCTGTGACTTCACTAGCACCAGGTAGTTGGATAGATTTCCAGTACCAGGGATGATGTTCCTCTTGTTAAACAGGCTTTAAGTTTGGTCAGAGATGTATTGGTTAGTGTCAAAATATGTGTATGATAATTGTAATTGTAGGTTTATCACACCATGGTCATCATTTTTGTGGTTGTCATTACTCATAGCCATCATAGTTGGAAAGGGTTATTGGTTGCTTTCCTACTTTGTAAACTTGTATGTTGCCTAAAGCTAGTAGTCAGGGAGGGCACATACATGCCATATCCAGCTTGGGTCCTCTAGGTCTTATGTCCAAAGTGCAGTAGGGACTTACCTACTTCTACCTGTGGGTGGTGATGAAGGGCAACAGCAATAGCCTAAAAGTTTTGGGAGTCCCTTGAATAACCCTGAGCAACAACTCAAAACACAGTTTTTCATGGCTGATATTTTTCTTTTTTCTTTTTTGCTAGCCTATGGCTCTTGGGAAGAACATTGTCAGCATAAATGGGAAATTTCATTAAAAATATTATATATGTATACATGTATGCATATGGTCTATACATATACAGAGTTATATGTATTATAGGAATTTTCAATTAGATAGTTAATAATATGATTTTCTACAAATTCAGACATCTACACAGTTATTTTCCTCTCCAATCTCATTTTTCTATATTTCTCTCACTCTCCACTTAATTACAGCACATATTTTCCACTTCATATCACTTATACCCTTCTATTCCCCTATCTATTGCTTCCCTTCCCCACAATGATTTCTTTTATACGTTTCTGGTTTCTGTAGTTACTCTAGGTTATATACTTGAATGTGGATTTGGAGCTAAAAGCTTCTGATGAGGGAGAACATACGATGTTTGTCTTTCTGGGTCTGGGTTACCTCATTCAATATGATCTTTTCTAGGTCCATACACAGAATACTGGGTCTATAACGTGCTTCGTATATATGCTTTCATAATTCACTACTCTGAATCTTAGAAGGTTCTTTGATTTCTGTTATTGCCATTGATTTTCATTCATACTCAAATATTTTTTTTGGATGGCAACAATTTATGATGTTGTGGTCTATTGGTCTTTGTAAATCTATTGCTTGATTTGGGATGGCTATGCCCCCTTCTGGCAAGGTTTTTAATCTGTTCACTATATCAGCAAGAGCACCTTGACCCAGTTTCAACATAGCTAATTTCTAAATTACCATGGAATATGCATTTCTGGAATAAACACTCAGCACTGTTTGTCTACAGTCATGACTTCTTGAAGAAATTTGGTTTCTTTTATTCCTCTTCCCTTTCCCCAAATTTAGAGGCATCTTTCAGTTAGCGAAGTTGTGGGCATGATACTTGCTAGTTTCTGATAGGTTTATTTTTGTTTCAAGATTAAAGCTTCTCTGATCCTAGTTTTAAATTCATGACCCCCATTATTTCCATAGATCGAATTCTGGGCTGTTCTTTGCATCTCTGTCCCATGTTTATCCTGAAACTGGAGGCCAAATGTCTGAGACAGTGTTCATTGTCCTCTGTGTTAAGAGTGGCTTTGCAGATGGATGATAACAAATTTTGACCCAGTCTCTCTCTCTCTCTCTCTCTCTCTCTCTCTCTCTCTCTCTCTCTCTCTCTCTCTCTCCTTGTATTGTATGTTTTCTTACTCTGTTTCCTAATTTGTTGCAATTTTTTGAGCATATCTTATGTTTTCCTTTTCCCTAGGACTGACAATCCGAGATAGATCTCCTAACATTTCTACAAAAGTCACCTGATTTAAATGTCTTGGATTTTAACCCACAGCTGGTATTGGAGCACCTAGTAGATTTCTCTTGGAAAGCTGTAAGCAGATATCTTTCAGTGAGTGCTCATGCTCTCTGTGATGGTATTTTTAGCTGTTGATTGACACCAGGTGCTCTCACACAAACTCCCTAGGCATTTGCTTTTGTATTTGCTGACTACTTTGCATGAACCCTTCCAGCCCATCCATCTGCTCAGAATTTATAAACCAGGGCTTTGAATGTGAACTGAGCAACATCAGACAGGCAAGGGGAGCAAGATGGAGTCACAGACCCAAGTTCTCATGTCCCTGCTGCTCTGGGTGTCTGGTGAGAAATTCAAAACTATTATAATCATACCTTTATATACAAAACATCTTCATGTTGTCTCTGGGCATAATATTTCTTACATAATAATACTTTGATAATATGACATTATAAGGACATTAAATGACAACAAATCAACTGTCATAATCTGTGTTTTTTTTCTGTGCATATTCATTGTCTTTTCATGATCACAGGTATCTGTGGGGACATTTTGATGACCCAGTCTCCATCCTCCCTGGCTGTGTTAGCAGGAGAGAAGGTCACCATCAACTGCAAGTCCAGTCAGAGTCTGTTTGGTAGCAATAGCAAGAAGAACCGCTTAATCTGGCTCCAGCAGAAACCAGGGCAGGCTCCTAAATGTCTGATCTACTGGGGATCCACTCGGTACACTGGGGTCCCTGATCGCTTCACAGGCAGTGGGTCTGGGACAGATTACACTCTCACCATCAGCAGTGTCCAGGCTGAAGACCTGGCAGATTATTACTGTGTGCAGGATCATACTTTTCCTCCCACAGTGCTTCAGCCTCCAACAAAAACCTCCTCTGAGAGTCTCACCAGCTGCTTGCACCACATATAGCCCTTGGACCTGGACACTTCCACTTCCCCCTTTTGCCAAGAGCTGGTGTGCCTGAAGCCCTGATGTGAAAATTGCTGAGCCAAGCAAAAATAATGGGTTCAATGTCTCTTATGTCTTTTGGTATGAAAAAAATGTATATATGAAAATGCAGGAAAGAAACTAGTATTATCTTTCTGTAACAGTTTATCACAAGCCCTGTTGCTTGAATATGAGAGATTTATCTTTTTATAGTTCTAGAGTTCTGGTATCCAACATATGACTCTATGGGCTGAAGTGATGATGTAGGCAAACATCATTTTAGTTTGCTGCTCTAGGAAAGGTTCTTTCTTTTTCTAGCTTCTAGAGAACTTTCTTACTTCTTTACTGCTAAATATTTCTCAAGTTTTTTCTTTCCTTTTTCATAAATTCTTCTACTTTTA
Source organism: Peromyscus eremicus (assembly GCF_949786415.1). Taxonomy (NCBI): domain Eukaryota; kingdom Metazoa; phylum Chordata; class Mammalia; order Rodentia; family Cricetidae; genus Peromyscus; species Peromyscus eremicus. The sequence continues at coordinate 82,730,291 of NC_081418.1, read as the reverse complement.
AATTACATTTTATTTAATTACATTTTTGTACATGCATGTGTATATGTATGTAGGTGCACAAGTGTAGTCAGAGGACAACTTGGACATGAGTCTTTCTTTTTGTTGTATTGACTCTGGGGATAAAATTCAGGTCTCATGTCAAGCTTTGTGGCAAGCATCTTTGCCCTCTAAGCAATCTTTCTTAACACTAAATTTCTTTATTAATGTATATTCATTGCATACAAACACCATAAAAACAATGTCTTTCAAGTGTGTCATATATTATGACCACATCCACTGATCTTCCTTATTTCCCCTTCCCTTTCCTGCTGTTACTCATTTTTACTGTAATCTCTTTTCTATTTTTTCACACACATATACATATATACATAAGTACATACACACATTTGTAGACACATACCACATACATATGCACATACACAAATACACACACACATATATGATCATGCACACATAAAATGATACACATTTATATATAATATACATGTATACATACAACATACAACATACAACATATTTAGGATCCACAAAGGAAAGAAAATGTGATATTTGTTGCTCATATTTCTGGGGCTACATCTCCCTCTGAATACTCCTCATCTGCTTTTCAACTCTTGAGACTGAGAAACCTCTCTCCACTCTAATGTTGGATGTAATGTTGTGTTAGCAGATGCTGCTCTCCAGTCTTTCCATCCCAAATCGATTATTGGAATTTAGTGTTTTTAGAGGGCAATCATTTGTGCTCCTGTGTAAACAGTATGCAGACTAATCTCATCAGTGTTCTGATTAAGAAATTTATTGAGCAACTATTTTGGAGATACAGCAGGGAACAAGTGTGTTACAGACTACATAAAATTGCTGGAGATCGAGAGACTGCCAGCACCCAATTGGACTAAGAGTGAGTTTTTGTCTAAGTGAGGCCCAGGGGCACAACCCTGCACCCCTAAACCACCACCCATTGCAGTCCCAGTTTCAGGCCAGTTAGGCAGGCAGACCTCCTGAAGACAGGTTGGACTACCACCATCCCCCATCAGACCCTGTAACCCAAGCCCCACCTCCCCAAATACCACCCACCCTCTGAGACTGCAACTGTTCCCTGAGACAGAGACTGCCAGCCTCTGATTGGACCAAGAGGTGAGTCTTTATCCACAAACCTGAACACCCAGCCCCTAGGCTTTGGGCCCAGGGGCATAACCCTGTGCTCCTTCACCACCACCCATTGCAGTCCCAGTTTCAGCCCAGTCAGGCAGGCAGACTTGCTGTGGGATGGTCGGTATGGCAAATGTGTTGCTGATTAGTCAATAAATAAAACACTGATTGGCCATTGGCTAGGCAGGAAGTGTAGGCGGGACAAGGAGGAGAATAAAGCTGGGAAGTGGAAGGCTGAGTCAGAGAGACACTGCCAGCCGCCACGATGACAAACAGCTTGTGAAGATGCCGGTAAGCCATGAGCCATGTGGCAAGGTATAGATTAATGGAAATGGATTAATTTAAGCTGTAAGAACAGTTAGCAAGAAGCCTGCCACGGCCATACAGTTTGTAACCAATATAAGTCTCTGTGTTTACTTGGTCGGGTCTGAGTGGCTGTGGGACTGGCAGGTGAGAGAGATTTGTCCTGACTGTGGGCCAGGCAGGAAAACTCTAGCTACACAGACTTCCTGCAGACAGGTCAGACTACCACCATCCCCCACCAGACCTTGTTACCCACAAGCCTCACCCCTCCCAACCCACCATGTGCCAACATTACAACTACTCCCTGAGACAGAGGCCACAAAGGCCAATTGGACTAAGAGCTTCTCCCTGAGACAAACAGTCCATCAGCACCAACTAGACCAAGAGCTCCCACTGGACCAAGAATATTGATCAGACCAAGAAAGCCTCCCTCAGACACAGACACCACTTGCACCAAGTGGAGAAAGAGATGGGTAGATGCCAGTGCAAAAATACAGTCAATAACAAAAAACCCACCATGGCTCCATCAGAACCTACATCAGCAAGACCTGAACATCCCTACACAAAAGAAACAGAAGAAATCGACCTTAAAGAAGACCTTAAGAAGAAGACAGAGATCTTTAAAGAGGAAATGAAAAATTCCCTTAAAGAATTAGAGGAAAAGTCAAACAAAAAATGGGAAGCAATCAGTAAATCCCTTGAAAGCCAAGAGAAAGCAATTAAACAAGTGAGGAAAACAGTTCAAGATTCGATTCTGAAATGGAGACAATAAAGAAGACACAAATTGAGGTAATGCTGGAAGTGAAAACTCTGAGTAAACAAACAGAAACTACAGATGCAAGCATAACCAACAGAATGCAAGATATGGAAGAGCTTATCTCTGATGTTGAAGACACAGTAGAGTAAATAGATTCATCAGTCAAAGAAAACACTAAAGTCAACAAAGTCATAACCCAAAATGTCCAGGAAATTTGGGACACCATGAAAAGACCAAACCTAAGAATAATAGGGATAGAAGAAGGAGAAGAATACCAACTCAAAGGCACAGAAAATATATTCAACAAAATCATAGAAGAAAACTTTCCCAACCTAAAGAAGGAAATGCCTATAAAAAATAAAAGAAGGTTACAGAACACCAAATAGACTGGATCCAAAAAAAAGCCCCCTCACCACATAATAATCAGACCACTAAACATACAGAATAAAGAAAAAATATTAAGAGCTGTAAAGGAAAAAGGCCAAGTTACATATAAAGGCAGACCCATAAGAATAACACTTGACTTATCAATGGAGACTCTAACAGCCAGAAGGTCCTAGACAGACGTTATGCAGATACTAAGAGACCATGGATGCCAACCCAGACTATTGTACCCAGCAAAACTCTCAATCAATATAGATGGAGTAAACAAAATATTCCATGATAAAACCAGATTTAAACAATATCTCTCCACAAACCCAGTCCTACAGAAAGCACTGGAAGGAAAAATCCAACCTAATGAATTTAGATATACCAATGAAAACACAGGCAAGAGATAGCTCCACACCAACAAATACCAAAGAAGGGAAACATACAACCCTACCACCAAAAAATAACAGGAATTAACAATAACTGGTCATTAATATCCATTAATATTAATGGTCTCAATTCACCTATAAAGAGACACTGGCTAACATAATGGATACGAAAACAAGATCCATCCATTTGCTGCATACAAGAAACACACCTCAACTTCAAAGACAGATACTACCTCAGAATAAAAGGCTGGGAAAAGACTTTCCAATCAAATGGATTTAAGAAATAAGCCATTGTAGCTATCCTAATATCTAATAAAATAGACTTCAAACTAAAATCAATCAAAAGAGATCAGGAAGTACATTACATATTTATCACAGGGAAAATCCAACAAGATGAAGTTTCAATTTTGAATATCCATGCCCCAAATACAAGAGCACCAATATTTGAAAAAGAAACATTACTAAAGCTTAAATCACATATCAAACCTCATACACTAGTAGTGGGAGACTTCAACACCCCACTCTCACCAATGGACAAGTCTGCCAGACAGAAACTTAACAGAGAAATAAGGGAACTAACTGACATTATGACTCAAATGGACTTAATAGGTATCTACAGAATATTCCACCCTAACAAAAAAGAGTATACCTTCTTTTCAGCACCCCCATGGAACCTTTTCCAAAACTGACCACATGCTTGGTCACAAAACAAATCTCAACAGATACAAAAAAATTGAAATAACCTCCTGTATCTTATCAGACCACCATGTCTTAAAGTTAGATTTCAACAACAACAAAAATTACAGAAAGCCTACAGTCTAATGGAAACTGAATAATGCCCAATTGAATCACCAATGGGTCAAGGAAGAAATAAAGAAAGAAATTAAAAATTTCCTAGATCTCAATGAAAATGAATGTACAACATACCAAAACTAATGGGACACTATGAAAGCAGTGCTAAGAGGAAAACTCATAGCTCTAAATGCCCACATAAAGAAGTTGGAGAAATCTCACACTAGTGACTTAACAGTACAACTGAAAACTCTAGAACAAGAAGAAGCAAACTCACCCAGGAGAAACAGATACCAGGAAATAATCAAATCAAGGGCTGAAATCCATAAAATAGAAACAAAGAGAACAATGCAAAGAATCAATGAAATTTACCTTTGTTTAAAGGGTTGGTTCTTTGAGAAAATCAACAAGATAGACAAGCCCTTATCCAAATTAATCAAAAAGCAGAGAAAGAGCATCCAAATTAACAAAATCAGAAATGAAAAGGGGGACATAACAACAGACAACAAGGAAATCCAGAGAATCATCAGGTCATACTTCAAAAACCTGTACTCCACAAATTGGAAAACCTGAAAGAAATGGATGATTTTCTGGATGGGTGCCACATACCAAAGTTAAATCAAGACCAGATAAACTATTTAAATAGACGAATAACCCCTAAAGAAATAGAAACAGTCGTTAAAAGTCTCCCAACCAAAAAAATCCCAGGACCAGATGGTTTCAGCACAGAATTCTACAACATTTTCAGAGAAGAGCTAATACCAATACTCTTCAAATTGTCCCACACAATAGAAACAGAAGGAACATTACCAAATTCCTTTTATGAGGCTAAAATCACCCGGATACCCAAACCACACAAAGATGCAACAAAGAAAGAGAATTACAGACGAATCTCCCTCATGGACATTGATGCAAAAATACTCAAAATACTGGCTAATCCAATCCAGGAACACATCAAAAAAATTTTCCACCATGATCAAGTACGCTTCATCCCAGAGATGCAAGGATGGCTCAACATATGAAAATCAGTCAATGTAATACATCACATAAACAAACTGAAAGAAAAAAAACCAACATGATCATCTCATTGGATGCTGAAAAAGCCTTTGAGAAAAATCCAACACCCCTTCATGATAAAGGTTCTAGAGTGATCAGGAACACAAAGAACATACTAAAACATAATAAAGGCAGTTTACAGCAAGCCAACAGCCAACATCAAGTTAAATGGAGAGAAACTCAAAGTGATTCTACTAAAATCAGGAACAAGACAAGGCTGTCCACTCTCCCCATACTTATTCAACATAGTACTTGAAGTTCTTGCTAGAGCAATAAGAAAACAAAAGGAGATCAAGGGGATACAAATTGGAAAATAAAAAGTCAAACTTTCACTATTTGCAGATGACATGATAGTATACATTAGTGACCCCAAAAATTCAACCAGAGAACTCCTACATCTGATAAACTCTTTCAGTAAGATGGCAGGATACAAAGTTAACTCAAAAAAAGATCAGTAGCCCTCCTATATACAAATGATAAATGGGCTGAGAAAGAAATCAGAGAAACATCACCCATTACAATAGCCACAAATAATATAAAATACCTTGGGGTAACTCTAACTAACCAAGTGAAAGACCTGTATGATAAAAACTTTAAGTCTTTGAAGAAAGAAATTGAAGAAGATATCAGAAAATGGAAAGATCTCTCATGCTCATGGATAGGTAGAATTAACATAGTAAAAATGGCAATCTTACCAAAAGCAATCTACAGATTCAATGCAATCCCCATCAAAATCCGAACACAATTCTTCACAGATTTGGAAAGAACAATACTTAAATTTATATGGAAAAACAAAAAAACCTATGATAGCTTAAAGAATCCTGTATAATAAAGCAACCTTGGAGGTATCATGATCCCTGACCACAAACTCTCCTATAGAGCAATAGTAATAAAAACAGCTTGGTACTGGCATAAAATCCGACACATGGACCAATGGAATCAAATTGAAGACCCTGACATTAATCCACACACCTATGAATATATGATTTTTGACAAAGAAGCCAAAACTGTACCATGGAAAAAAGAAAGCATCTTCAACAAATGGTGCTGGCATAACTGGATGTCAACATGCAGAAGATTGCAAATAGATCCATATCTGTTGCCATGCTCAAATCTCAAGTCCAAGTGGATCAAGGACCTCAACATAAATCCAGTTACACTGAACTTGATAGAAGAGAAAGTAGGAAGTAGCCTGAAATGAATTAGCACAAGAGACCGCTTCCTAAATATAACACCAGTAGCACAGACACTGAGAGAAACAATTAATAAATAGGACATCCTGAAACTGAGAAGCTTTTATAGAGCAAAGGACACCATCAATAAGACAAAATGGCAGTCTACAGAATGGGAAAAGATCTTCACCAACCCCACATCTGACAGAGGACTGATCTCCAAAATATATAAAGAACTCAAAAAACTAGACTTCCAAATACTGAATAATCCAATTAAAAAAGGGGCTACAGAGCTTAACAGAGAATTCTCAACAGAAGAATCTCAAATGGCTGAAAGACATTTAAAGAATTGCTCAACATCCTTAGTCATCAGGGAAATGCAAATCAAAACAACTCTGAGATACCATCTTACACCTGTCAGAATGGCTAAGATCAGAAACACTGAAGACACCTTATGTTGGAGAGGATGGGGAGCAAGGGGAGCACTCCTCCACTGTTGGTGGGAATGCAAACTTGTACAGCCACTCTGGAAATCAGTATAGCGCTTTCTTAGAAAATTGGGAATAAGTCTCCCTCAAGACCCAGCTATACCACTCTTGGGCATATACTCAAGGAATGCTCAATCTTACCACAAGGACACATGCTCAACTAGGTTTATATCAGCACTATTCATAATAGCAAGAACCTGGAAACAACCTAGATGCCCCTCAACTGAAGAATGGATAAAGAAAACGTGGCACATATACACAATGAAATACTACTCAGCAGTAAAAAACAATGATATCAAGAAATTTGCAGTGAAATGGATGGAACTAGAAAATATCATCCTGAGTGAGGTAACCCAGACTCAGAAGGACAAACATAGTATGTACTCACTCATAAGTGGATACCAGATGTGAGGGAAGGGATGGCCAGACTGCAAATCACAGCTCCAGAGAGGCTAGCTAACAAGAAAAGACCCTAGGAGGGACACATGGATAGCCTAGCGAAGGAGAAGTGGATGAGATCTACATGAGTGGACTGGGTATGTGTGTGGGGGGATGGTGGCAGAGGTTCAGGAGTGGGGAATGAGAACATAGGGAAATTGGAGGGTCGAGCTGGAACAGGGACAGAGTGGGAGGGCAGGGAGGGATATACCAAGATAGATGAGGACATCATGGGAAAAAGAAGAGGCAGGGTGCTGGGGAGGCTCTCAGGAACCCACAAGGATGACATCACCTTGGACTGCTGGCAGTGGTCCAGAGGGTGCCTGGACTGTCTACTTTGGTGACCAGTCTAGCGAATACTCTAACTATCATCATAGAGCCTTTGTCCAGTGACTGATGGAAACAGATGCAGAGATCCATGGCCAGGCACCAGGCTGAGCTCCAGGAATCCAATCAAGGAGAGAAAGGAGGGACTCTCCAGATGTGGAATGTCGAGATCATGACAGGAATAAGTGCAGAGATGACTGGCCACACTATTGGAGGCCCATGAACTGAAGTCTAGTGGCTGTGAAGCGCCCACGGGACTGGACTAGGCCCTCTGGATATGGAAGATGGTTGTTTTGCTTGAACTGTTTGCGGAGAACCTAGGCAGGGGGATCGGGATCCATCCCTGGTGCTCGGGCAGGCTTTTGGGAATCCAGTGCCTGTGGTGTGGGACCTTGCACAGCCTTGGTATAGTGGGAAGGGGATTGGACTTGCCTAGGCTCATTGTTTTGGGCTCTGCTGACTCCCCATGGGAGACCTTGATTTGGGAGATGTGGGGATATGGGGTGACTTGGGAGGGAGGGCTGGGAGATGGGAGGAGGGAGGAGGTGGGATCTGTGGGTGGTATGTAGAGTGAGTAGAAAATTTCTTAATAAAGAAAAATGGAAAAAAATGGCTGGAGATCTCGAAATACCTTAAAGCTGTCTGCTTGGGAATCAATGTGTCCAAACTTGTATGACGTGGTTTGCCTAGAAATACAGCTATGCCATTTGTTTCTCCAGGAAATCTTGAAGTGATGTGGGCTGTGCCGAGTTTAGAGTTTTCTTCACTGTGACCAAACATCTCAGGAAAACAACTTAATGAGCAATTATTTATTCAGCCCACAGTTTCTATTTCAGACCTAGGTAATTTAGCATCATTGCTGTGGTCCTAAATGAGGTTGAATGTCATACAGGAAGGATGTGACAGGAGAAAGATGCTTACCTCATGACAGCTGAGAAGCAAAGGGAGGTAGAATGAAGCCAGGGACTCTACACGGTCTTTAGAAGCATTCCCTCAGTTCCTCAATTAGCACTGACTTCATACTTTCCACTACTTCTGAATAATGCCATTTAATTATGAATCAGCAATGAATGAATCCAGTAATTGAGTCAGAGAACTCATGATCTATTCACTTTTAATAGTTAGATCCATAAGCTGGGAACCAAATATTTCACATAGGAGCCTTTTGAGTTATACTTCAGAAACAAAGTATAATACTAAAAAAAAAAAAAAAAAAAAAGACAGTGGAATGACATGCTAGTGGATTCATGATTGGAATATAGGTAGAACTGGAGAATAAGAATCTCCAACATGAATTATAAGAGAGATGGAAAACATACTTTACCTTAGAATAAGGTAACAGTCTGAACATTTTGTTGACCTACTTCAAAGGAAATGTCTGTCTTGGGAGCTTGAAATGTTGATAGCTTTAACCATATGTGCAGGCAGCTGTTTGGTTATGTCCATTTAGATTGTTATTTGTTCTCTCCTGTCCTTGCTCAGAGCTCCTCAGTGGTTATGGAACATGGCCAAGAAGTCAGAAGGGACAGATCATGGCCTTCTAATCAGTTCCTACTTGTATTTTTGTAGAAGAGAATTCTTTAGAGACTGGTACTATTTGAAATTTCTAGGAAATGTGGCCTTGTTGGAGGAAGTGTGTCATTTTGGGTTTACTTCTAGATTCCAAAAAACACATTCCAAGCCCAGAGTCTCTCTCTTCCTGCTGTCTGCAGATCTTGATGTAGAACTCTGTCCTACTCCTCCAGCACTGCGTCTGTTTGCATTCCACAATGCTCACTGCCATGATGACCATGCACTAAAACTCTGAAAATGTAAAAAAGCTCAATTAGATGCTTTCCTTTATAAGAATTATCATAGTCATGCTCTCTCTTCACAGCAATAGAACACTGATGAAGACTTCTACTCTATGCTGATTCATATTTGTTCAGTAATATGTCTAGTGCAGAAGTAGCTGAATCATATGGTAGTTCTATGTTTTCTTGAGGACCCTCCATACTGAAGTTCACAGTGCCTGTACCAGTGTGCATTCCCTTTAGCAGCAGATACTGCTTGCTCTTTCCCATAGTCTTGCCTTCATTTATAGTCATTTTCATGATTTCTTTTGAATTTGTTATTCAGGGGAAATGATTTTTATATTTTTGCTTTTCTTACTATCCCACTGTCAAAATGTGAAAAATCCACATGTCAAAAAAGATCATGTAGAAGTCACTAACCATCTTTAGAAGAACTCAAGTTATTGATACCCTAGAACATCCTTTACCTTCAATCATATGTATTTATTCAGAAGTGATTTGATAATGTTTAGTGTTCTGCTCCATATTGACATGCTTATAATGAAGGAACTGAAAGCAGTATTAAGGCTTTGCTTGCATGAAGCTATGTTTCCCATGGGATACAGAGCTCTACTGTAACTTGTTGATTTGTTTTCTCCCTCTCATACAAGTTCAACAATTTCCTATGATTTTTCCAAAGACAAGTGAAACATGATGGCAGTTGGACCATCTATGTAGGAGGGATTTCATTTTATTTTATAGCATTGTATGAGGACATTGTGTGCCTTGTACAAGGTGATAAGTAACATCATCCGCATCCTCTATTCCACTGATTTGGGCATGAATGTCCTGGACTTTGCCACCCACATTCCATGATTAGAAACCTGATCTATACTACATAATGACTTTATAAGTTACTGACAGAATATGCAATTAGGAAGTTGCTTCATCTCCAGTCAAGACCCATTGTCATTTAGACTGTCATGAACCTGATGTTTCTGTTTGGAACTCTTATATATCAGTAGCTTTTGTCATTGTCCTGATTTATGTACTACCCATGTCAAGTAGGTGTTTACATCACTTAATAGGAAGCACTGATTTGACCTACAAGAGATGGTGTCAGGTCTCTACTAATGGTAGCCAGAGATAAGAATCTTAGTCATTTCAGTATCTCCAGTGGATCCTGAGAGAATGGCAGACTAAGGTGAAGTCATATGAATTCATTAGCTGTGGTGATCTTTTATCTGTGTCCCCCAATAAAATTTATCTGAGGATCAGAGGAAAAAGCCAGCCACCGTATTAAACATAGAAGTCAGGCAATGGTAGCACATGTCTTCAATTATATCACTTGGGAGGCAGGGATCTGTCTGGATCTCTGTAAGTTAAAGGCTACACTGGGAACAGAGCCAGGCATGGTAGCACACACCTTAAATTCCAACACTAGTTAACCATAGAGGTCTGGAGGTCTATACAGACAGACAGGAAGTGATGTAGCTGGATGGAGAGAGGAAATGAAATGCAGAACAGATAGGCATATAGGCATGGATATAAAGGAAGTATGACTCTGGAGACTGAGGCTTCTGTAAAGTGAGGTTGGCTGTGGCTTTTTCTATTCCTCTGATCTCTCAGGTTTTCACCCCTACATCTGGCTTCATGTTTTTTTTTTATTAATAAGACCATTTAGCAATTTATCTACAATTGCAACTCTAATTATTGTGGCAAGAATTCACTAAAAAGCTACTTGTGACCTTACAGGTCCCACTGTTCAGGCCAGAGCTGCATGTGGCTGGATCACCATCCCACATGGGCCAGAGTCTCTTTGGCTTTTTCTCTCCTTGTGGGTGGTGGCCTCTCTATGGATTTCCATCTCAGAATGCTACCACACTAGATAACTGCTTTGAAATTCCCTCGGACTTCTACTGTTCTATGCAGTCGACAGACTTGATAAGTCAATTAAAATATCTTAAAGGGAGAAATTAGTTAAAAGAGGTTTTTTTTCCCACATTGAAAAATGGGAAACATTTTTACAATGGTAGGAATTTGGTCTCTGTTTGATAACACATTAGGCAGTCTGAAAATGGAACAACTAAATGAGAGGATAGTAATGTTGATGGGATGTATGTAACATCAAGTATGAATATTATTTGTTTGATCATTTTTATTTTATCATTAAAAAGTTTGATCAATCTGCCAAAATAGAAGCTTTAGAAAAACCTGTTAAAATGAATTATAGAGAAATTCAGACCCAGACAGAAGAATTTAAAGGTGAACCTATATTAGGATTGACTTTAGAAAAACCTGTTAAAATGAATTATAGAAAGATTTAGACAAAGACAGAAGATTTAAAGGTGAACCTATCTCAGTAATGAATTATATTGCTACAGAGAAACAGCCTCAGGTTACCAGACAGCAAACATTAATCTACCCGGTAACCTTATAGGAACTGCCAAATGCTCAAAGGTGTGTATGAGCTATCTAGATTCCAGTGGAAATGTTAGATTTGAGATTTAAAGAAGTTGTAGTATCATATGGCATGTATTCTCCATTTGTAAAGCAGATGTTACACTCGTGGTCAATTTGAAATAGAATTATCCCCCAGGACTGGAAAGAATTGGTTACAGCTGTCCTAGAGGCTGGACCACAGTTACAGTGGGGAATGTGGTGGAAAGAAGAGGCTAAAAGTATAGAGCAATGATGTAGGACTAGAGGTGTGAAAATTTCTCAGGATCAGCTTCTTGGGGAAGTATTGGTGAAATTATTAAGGCCACTCCACATAGTTAAAAGGAAGGTTTATTTAGTGGTGTAACTTACAAATTAAGGGTTAGGTAGGTTGCAGAGTCTGGGGAAGACATAGCGCAGTCTGGAGTTCTCTGGAGAACTCTGCTCGGTCTACCTCTAGCATCCAGGGTTCAGGAACCAAAAGAGACAGTGCATCGGGTCTTGGGTCTTCAGGGTCCTCTCTTGGCCCTGCTTTGTAGACGTGACAGTTACCGAAGCCTCAATGGGGGTTGGAACTTCCAGATCAAGATTGGAATGGTTACCCACTACAGGGAAGGCAATTATTGATATACAAAGACAATGTTTATATGATAATTAAATCCTAATTCTATGCTGCATGGCAGCCACAAATGCATGGGACAGATTTGATGAAGGAGAAAATAAAATTGAGTCATTTATGAAAGTTATACAAGGCCCCAAAGAAACCTTATAGATTTTTTACAAAGGCTGTCTTCAGCAGTAAATAGAATGATACCAAATTCAGAAGCTAGACTGCTGTGGGACGTCATTCTGTATGCTGTGAGCATGTGTTGCTCTGATTGGTTGGTAAATAAAATGCTGACTGACCAGTAGCCAGGTAGGAAGTATAGGTGGTGCAAGAGATGAGGAGAATTCTGGGAAGAGGAAGGGCTGGGTCAGGAGTCACCAGTCAGACACAGAGGAAACAAGATTCAAAGGTAGTACTGAATAAAGATAATAAGCCATGTGGCTAAACACAGGTAAGAATTATGGGGTAATTTAAGTGTAAGAGCTAGTCAGTAATAAGCTTGAGCTAATGGCCAAGCAGTTATAATTAATATAAGCTTCGGAGTGATTATTTTATAGGCAGGCTACTGGATTGCAGGGGCCTGGCAGGAGCAGAGAAACCTTCCTACTACAAATGACACCCAGACATGGTGGCAAGAGTTTCCACCTAAAACATGAGAGAGCTTAAGAAGAGATTATAAATGTAGGTAAGAGCACCTTCCTAGTTCATGTTGCTCATGGTAGGCTGAGGTATAGTGATGTGTCCCTTGGCTATGGTGGCTTTGTGGCTTCTGGGCTGGAGCTCCAGCATGGTGGATTTCCCGAAAGTTACACAGAGGTTTCTCTAAACTGTGCAGAGCACTGCATGGTGGGTTTAGCTTTTGCTAGCACAGACAAAAAAAATGATTTCTGTGATATGTGCTGCTTTTATGGAAGCATAAAGCTACTGCTTCCAAGAGTTGGTGGTGCACGTGGCTCCCAGAGCTGGCAGTAAGTGTACCACTGCCATATTGGAAAGATGAAGTGGGCAAAGCCAGCAAGGCTTCTGCTTCAGTACTTGTAGCTGGAGAGTTTTTTCTCCGGGTCCCGCCAACCCCCGGCAGTCCAACAGCCCACTTATAAAATAAACACACAGACGCTTATATTAATTAAACTGTTTGGCCTAATGGCTCAGGCTTCTTCTAGCTATCTGTTCTTACATCTTAAATTAATCCAGTTTTATAAATCTATACCTTGCCATGTGGCTAGTGGCTTACCGGCATCTTCACATGTTGCTTGTCATGACGGCAGCTGGCAGTGTCTCCCTCTGCCTTCCTGTTCTCTCAGTTCTCCTCTCTGTTAGTCCCACCTATACTTCCTGCCTGGCTACTGGCTAATCAATGTTTAATTTATTGACCAATCAGAGCATTTGACATACAGACCATCCCACAGCAAGTACTAGCCACTGCAGTTTAAGCAATAGATTCACAATAAGGCAGATTCAAATGAAATAAGATGTTAAATGGTTTATAGTGTGTGTAAAAATGTATGTAGTCTTAGAAGAGAGAAGAAAATGAATATAAAGAAATAGTTATATAAAGAAATAGTTTTAAAAAATAAAATCTTTAAGGAGACAGTAAAGGTAATATAAAAATAAGCCATGTAAAGATGAATATTACACAGAGAATCTGGATTGTGTTGTCTTTGGGATTTTTTTAACTGCAGAAAGATATTTGATTGTAAAGACTGCTGATTTATATATTATATATATATTTAATATATTATATATATTTAATATATAATATTATATATTATATATATTTAATATATAATATTATATATATATATATATAAAAGATACTTTGACTTCAAAATTTGTGTCTAAGGATACATTGCTTTGGAAAAGAGGTTCTTTTTTTTTGTTTCCACAGAAGATGAGAACCTATGGATTGCTTCTAAGCTAAGATGGTTTGATTGACAAAGACTCCCTGAGAGGTCTCCAGATGTTCCAACTTCCAGATCAGCTCCAAAGCAACTGGCTCAGACAATGCAGCCTCACAGACTATTCCAGTCAGGACTTGACCACAGTTCTTAATTTTCTCAGGATCCCCATAAGATTGCCAGAGCCCCCATCCAGCAGGAAGTAATATGAGAAGCTATGTCCCAAATCTCAAAATATTGTTTATAAATGTTTATTTTTATTTAAAGGGGATTGATTATAAATTCAATCTTTCTAAAGAAGAAAAGGGGATAGTATAGATATGACAGGATGAAAGGTTAGATCATTGAACCCACTTTTAAAGAGCAACAACTTGTTTAAAAATGTTTTACACTGCTATGGATTTTAGTTTTCTGATACAAATTTAAAGTTAATTTTGTTATACTGTATGTATATTTCTCCTCTTGTTTAAAGTATTTTGTTTGTGCAACTCATTTAAAATTGTCATGTATAGTTGAGAAATACAGATAATCAAACTTATAGTCATGTTAGTTAATTTTTCTAGGTATACATAGATATATTTCAATTATGTAGGAAATCTTCAAACACTTCAAAGACCTACAGAATGTGGCATTTAAAATGTTTTAAAAACTTAGACTTTCCTGGTCAATGATAAACATCTGCTCCTGGCGGCAACAATTTACTTCAAAGAGGAAGATGGATGTTGAAGACACTCCATATGCAGTTTATCTTCTTCTTGGCAAAAAATAGCCATTTTGGCAAGAAACTGTTCTTGCCTTACTGCTTAAAAATGTATTGAATGGACATGAAGGACACATAAGAAGGTGACCACTGAATTTCGCAAGATGAGATGGTCCTTCAGGTTCCTGCTTCACAGAGGAGACTGCCAGATATTCTATAGGACACATAGAGAAGTAACTGGGAGACTCTAGGTCTATAGGTTGAAGATGGATACCCTGACATTGTAGAAGAACTTTGGGTGACTGTCCAGGCAGGCAGCTGTCTCTGTAATTTCTAGAATTTTGCAAGTTGCTTACAATGCATTTCCTGTTTACTTAGGTAATATTATATCCTTCTGGGGTCTTTGGTGTAGTTGAAGACTAGATAGTTTTTCCTTGGTTATGATACAAGACAAAATTAGATATGAAATTTTAGACTCACAAATATAAGATAGAATATTTTCTTTAATTTTGCCAAATACAAATAAACTAGATATTATAACAGTAATTCTTGCTTGATAACTGTTTTGTTATATGTAATTTTACTATGTTAAAGTTAAAACCTTCCCTTTTGATTAGGCAGAAAACGGGAAGCATTGTGGATTGTCGTTCTGTATGCTGTGAATATGTGTTGCTTTGATTGGTTGGTAAATAAAATGCTGATGACCAGTAGCCAGGCAGGAAGTATAGGCAGGGCAAAAGATGAGGAGAATTCTGGGAAGAGGAAGGGCTGGGTGAGCAGTCACCAGCCAGACACAGAGGAAATAAGATGTAAAGGCAGAACTGAGAAAAGGTACCAAGCCACGTGGCTAAATATAGATAAGAATCATGGGGTAATTTAAGAGTAAGAGCTAGTCAGTAATAAGCTTGAGCTAATGGCCAAGCAGTTATAATTAATATAAGCTTCAGAGTGATTATTTTATAGGCAAGCCATGGAACTGTGAGGGCCTGGCACGATTAGTGAAACTTTCCTACTACACTAGATAGATTATAATTGAATCATTAGCTTTTGTGAATGCTAATGAAGTGTGAAAAAGGGCAATCAGGCCACATGAGCACCCTTGGAGGACTGGATCAGGGGACACAAGTAAAATTGAGTCTCATGACCATGATCATATATGGATAGGAGTGGAGATTTCAAGAGCTTTCAAGAAAAATAATAATTTCAGATGCTTTAATTGTGGTAGACAAGGTCACCTAAAAAGGGAGTGTAAACAGGGCATTCCTAGAAACAATGTTTCTTCAAGTAACAATGGCAATAGAATGTTCCTCCCTTCTGGATTATGTAGAAGATGTAGTAATGGTAAACACTGGACTAATGAATGTAGATCTACAAGGGACAGGCAAGGTAATCCTTTGCCTTTTTCATTGGGAAACTCCCTCAGGGGCCTCTTACAGGCCCTCATGGCAAATTCAGTTTAGTCCTTTCCTGCCATCATAGAAGAAAACCCTTCTCAGAGCAATTAAATAACCAAATGCCTTTTGTAAAAAACCATGCTGCTCGGGGTTATAAAACAGCTATAGCAGAGAGAACAAAAAAATCAGAAGAAACCATAAAGTAAATTTTTTTGGCAAACTTCTATAAATGAACAAACACTAAAATTGAAAACATGAATAAATGACATTTCCTTGGAAGATCTTGTAGACTCAGGTGCTAATGTCACAATAATTGCACCAGAATTTTGGCATCCAAATTAGCCTCTTCAGGAGATAAATGTTCAGCTATTAGGGATTGGAACATTATCTCAAGTGAAACAGAGTGCAACATGGTTCGAATATATAGGGTCAGAAGGACAGAAAGGAAAATTAAAACCATATGTGACCAATATAGCTATGAATTTATGGGGCTATGATCTATTACAACAAAGGAATACAAGGATTAACATTCCTCCAACCTCAGAAACAAACCATAAACTAACACATGTTTCTGAGAGAAATATTAGGAGATATTATAAACAGCAGTCACTGGCCATCCAGATTGTACAAGAACAGGGAACAACTGCTGATCTTTCAAAGACACCAACAGCTCTATCTTTAGAGTGATTAACAGACAAGCCTGTCATCCAGGCACTGGCACTGGGTCCTGTGCTCATTGCATGAGTCGGCTATTTGAAACCTGGGGCCTATGCAGGGTCGCTTGGCTCGGCCTGGGAGGAGGGGACTGGACCTGCCTGGACTGAGTCCACCAGGTTGATCTCAGTCTGTGGGGAAGGCTTTGCCCTGGAGGAGATTGGAATGGGAGGTGGGCTGGGGGGAAGGTGAGGGGGGCGTGAGGGGGGAGAACAAGGGAATCTGTGCCTGTATGTAGAACTTAATAAAAAAAAGAAAAAAAAAAGAAAATGAAAATGACATGAAAAAAAAAAACAAAAAAAAAAAACAGACAAGCCTGTATGGGTTCAGCAATGGTCTTTAACAACAGAGAAACTGCAGGCTTTAGAAGAACTGGTACAAGAACAGTTGAATGCTCAAAATATTGAAGAATCAACCAGCCCTTGGAATTCTCCTCTATTTGTTATTAAAAAGAAATCTGGTAAATGGAGAAGGGTAACAGACCTTAGAGCAATTAACAAAATAATTCAGCCAACAGGCTCTCTACAATCTGGAATCCCTTTGCCTATTCTGTTACCTAAAGGATGGCCTCTTATAGCTATTGATTTAAAAGACTATTTCGTCTCAATACCCTTACAAGAAAAAGATGGATAAAGATTTGTCTTCATGGTGCCTACTTACAATAATTCTCAGCCAGTTAAGTGACATCAATGGAGTGTTCTCCCACAGGGAATGTTAAATAGCACAACTTTGTGCCAATGTTTTTAATGACAGCCATTAGAATCAATATGTACAGTTTCCCAAATCTATAATTTATCTTTACATGGATGATGTTTTACTAGCTGATTCAAATGCAGATACTTTAGAAAGAATGTTTGAAGAAGTAAAGAAAATTTAGCCTTGTTGGGGATTACAATTTGCTCCTGAAAAGATACAGAGAGGAGATTCTATTAATTATTTAGGATATAAAATAGGTCTACAAAAATATTAGACCACAAAAAGTACAAATAAGGCGAGATTGATTATGGACTCTTAATGACTTTCAAAGGTTATTTGGAGACATTTCTCATCTGTGGACTCTTGTTGGGATAAAAAATGATGAACTGAGTAATCTGTTCAAAACCTCATAAGGGGAGAAGGACTTAAATAGTCCAAGAGAATTATCAGCTGAAGCTGAGAGAGAATTGGCCTTGGTGGATAGGAAAGTACAGAAGGGACATGTGAATTGTGTGGATCCAAAGCTTGACTGCATTTTGATTATTTTACCCTCTAAGCATTATCCTACAGGAATTTTAATGCAGAGGGAAGATATATTGGAATGGATATGTCTACCAATTAAATAGAGTTAAAAACTTATGTGGAAAAGATCTCTGACTTGATTTTAAAAGGAAAATTGAGACTTCATCAATTAGCAGAAATAGACCCCACAGAAATTGTAGCACCTTTAAATAAGGAGGAAATTGACAAATTATGGGCATAAAGTGAACCTTGGCAAAGAGCTTACAGTAATTTTTTGGGAGAGATTAACAACAAATATCCCAAAAGTGATAGAATTCAACTTATAAAGAGAGCTGATTGGATTTTGCCTCTCATTCTATGGAAAAACCCATATCTGGAGCCCATACATTTATACAGATGCAAACAAAGAAAAGCAGGTTACAAATCAGATAATTTAAGTAAAGTGGTTCAAAGTCCTTATAATTCAGTTCAAAAATCGGAATTGTATGCTATTCGGATGGTATTAATGAATTCTTTGGAACCTCTCAACATATTATGGTGAAAGGGTGGTATTACATATTGAGATTGCAGAATTTATTCCTGAGGAGTCAGAATTAACTTTTCTTATTTATTCAGTTAAAAGATATAGTCAGGAATAGGAATCATCCCTTATATATATATAACTCACATCTAATTCCATATGGGTCTGCCAGGCCCTCTAGCACAAGGTAATGACAAGATTAATAAACTATTTATAGGAAAGGTGCTGGAGGCCTCAGAATTTTATAACACCATGTCAAGAGTAAGAGCTTGAAAAAGGATATTTCCATAACCTGGCAACAAGCCAAGTAAATTGTAAGGAAATGTCCTACTTGTTCTTTTTACAATCAGACTTCATTACCAGCAGGATGTAATGTAAAGGGTACTTAAGAGGAATGAAATCTGGCAGATGGATGTGTTTGACTTTGCAGAATCTGGAAAATTGAAATATGTACAGCATCCCATTGATATCTATTCAGGATTTCAATGGGCAATTGCTCTGAGTTCTGAAAAAGCTGATTCATTCTGTAATCATACATTTGTTAGAAGTTATGGGCATCATGGGTATACCTGCATAAATTCCAGTATATGTCTCTGGTAAAATGAAACAGTTTTTTGCTTATTATAATATAAAGCATATTACAGGTATACCACATAATCTACAGGTCAAGCAGTCATAGAAAGATCAAATAGAACTCTAAAGGATATGCTAAATAAACAGAAAGGGGTAACAAAAACTCCAGAAATACATTACATAATTCTTCGTTAACTTTGAGTTTTCTCAATGCTAATGAGAAAGGAACAACAGCTGTGGAGACACATTGGATAATAGAAAAAAATACAGAATTAATCAGCCTATATACTTTAAAGATGTGCTGACCTCAGAATCGAAACCAGGATATGTATTACGTTGGGAATGTGGTTTTGCTTTTGTTTCTACAGGAGAAGAAAAGCTATAGATACCATCAAAATGGATAGAGGTTTGATTTGAACAAAAGACCTTTATTTAGAAGAGGTAATAGTTCATCAACCAGCATGACCACCCAATTTAAAATTAACTTATACTACTAACAAATGCTTTTCATTTAATCAGATGTCATTTGTCAAAAGGGGACCTCCCCAAAGGCTTGGGGAAGGGCTTTTGTTTTTGTCTTTCAGGAGAATGAAGGTTAAAGAATCTGAAGAACACTGGACAAATGAGACATCTGAAGAAAAAGGACAAATCATCCAGAAAAAAAATGTCCCAAGGAAAGGAGTAAATTGGCCTATTGGTATATCACATATAAAATGTCATGTCTTCCTAAATGTTTGTTTCTGCTGTTTTCTACAGACATGTAACACAAATGGTCTTTATGTAGTCCCAATTCAATTAAAAATTAAAGCTGGCTTTGGAATTGGAGAACGGCTCTTTCCTTCTTTAAATCCAAGCATGTTTGTTAAACATAAAATGCAAAATCTCTGTATCATGTCAGAAGAACCATCTGATATGGGACAGAAGAAAATAAGAATTAATGGACTTATCTATTGCTACTGATCTCATAATTCTTTGGTTCCATTTTGATTCTTTAAACTTTTCTTAAGGTGTTAGTTTTATGTTAAAATTTATAAGATATATATATATATATATATATATATAACTTTTGTTGTGATATTAATGGTTGTATAGAGTATTAACTAATTCTAGAAAAAAAGCTTCATCTAGCTGCCTGTATATGTTTTCCTGTTTTAGTCTCTATCAGTTTTCTGCAGGGAATCATGACCAGGCCTAACAGCAAATTTGAAGTCTCTAAAAAGATAATGGGGCCCCATGACAATGATTCCACATGGACAATAATAATACGACTAACCTGACAAACATCACCCACAGATCATCTTTGGATTACAAACTGCTCAGGACAATTTTAAGATGGCTAGCTGAGATGATCCAGCCTCACAGACTACTCGAACAAGGACTTGAGATAAGCCCTGCACTTTCAAATTATTCAGAGACTGGACAACAAATGATACAGCTACCTCTCCCAGGACTTGACAATTAACTTATTTCTTTTCAGGATACCCTAAAGATGCCTTCACCCCCAAAACAGCAGGAAGTAATTTTAAGAACATGACACCCACATTCCCAACAGATGGGTTGGGTTGTTTTTGGTCTTTCAGTGGGTTTTGGATAATTGTCAGTGTTTAGGATAGTTGGTTACAAGTTGTTACTTTTGATGGTCATGGAAAATGGCTAAACAAAGGAGATTAGATTTAAGGTTCTTGTTTGAAAAAAAAAGCAGGATATAGGTATGAGGTGGATTATTGAATCTACTATATAAAATGATATAGAAATGATAGAATAAAGGGTAGATTATTGAATCTTCTCTGAAAAGAAAAAAAAGGATAGATACAATATAGATAAAAAGGTAGATTATTGAATCTACTTTTAAAAGGCAACTGCTAGTTTTAAATATTTTACATTGAATTGGATTTTTTGTATATTGTATACAAATTATGTATATTGCTACAAATTTGAGATTGATTTAAACATATATGTAGCACAAATCTCTGACAGTTTTATTAATAAACAAAATCAGAGCCAGGTATTGGGGTGAAACCTGGAAGATCAGAGAAGCACAACAAGCTTCCTCACCTTGCCAATTCCTCAGCTGATCCTGTTTCCTCAGACTGGAAGCTTCTGAGTCCTCATCCAGATGGATCTCAGCTGAACTGCTGCTCAAAAGCCTAAAAGCTTAACCAGCTCTAGTTCTGGTCCTCACAACTTAAATACCTTTCTGCTTTCTGCCATCACTTCCTGGGATTAAAGGCTCTTGTTACCACACCTAGCTGTTTCCAGTGTGGCTTTGAACTCAGAGATCCAGAGGATCTCTGCCTCTGGAATGTTAGGATTAAAGGCGTGTGTGCCACCATTTTCTGGCCTCTATATCTAGTGGCTGTTCTGTTCTCTGACCCCAGATAAGTTTATTAGAGTGCACAATATTTTGGGGAACACAAAATCACCACACATATATGATAAGATAAAAGGTAGATTATTGAATCTATGTTTAGAAAGTCACTATTAGTTTTAAGTATTTTACATTGGATTGGATTTTTGTATATTGTATACAAATTATGCATATTGACACCAATTTGAGATTGATTTTGTTAGGAAATACTATACATATATTTCTAATCTTGTTCAAGATATTTTTCCTATGCAATTCACTTAACAATGTAGTGCAATTTGCTAATCCTTGAAAGTTATTATTACCAACTATTAGGATATAGAGAAATGAAAGTTAGTAATTAGTCATTAGAATGGAACTTGTAGTCATATTAGGTATGTTTTCAATGTCAAGCAGAGATATATTTTAGATAGATAGGTCATCTTCAAACCCTTCAGAGATCTACAGAATATGGCATTTAAGATGTTTTAATAATTTTTTTTCTTTTTTTATAACTATGAGACATGTCTGCTTCTGGCAGCATCAATATACTTCATTGAAGATATGGTCATTGAAAAACCTCCACATGGAGTTTACTTTCACTGTGGCAAAAGTTAGCCACTGGACAAGAAATTGCCCTCTAATTGACTGCTGACAGTATGCTGTCCAAAATGGACAAGCAGGAAAAAAAAAAAAGGACTGCCCATCCTTACCAAGACAAGTGTGGGTGCAGCTTTGGCAACAGGCATCTTCTGAGGCCAGGACAATATGGCAACATCACTGAAGTGGCTTCATAATCCAGAAAAGGTACAGTGCCCCTTCCTTTGAAGGCAGCTGAGCAGGTAGTGGACCGATGGCTCCTGGTGTGCAATGGAACAGTAGCTGAAGCAGTTATTCTTGGAGGAGCAACTAGGCTGATGGAGTCTGGCCTCTCAATGGTAGACTGGCATTTAATAAAGGAGATGAAACCACCCACAAGCTGAGAAGAATGGGAAGCCAAATTCCAAAAATACCAGCAATTTCCAGAATTTAAAATCCTGAATCATGACAGGACACTGGCAGAATTCAAGTTTATCTGGTACATGGAATACTTGCACCAAAACTGGGCTTGAGCTGTAGGCCTTTCATACATCCTGCTTCACAAATGAGTCTGTCAGATATGCTAAGCCTGTAGGACGAAGATGATGCCCAAATGTTGCATAGAAACCTTGGGTGACTGTCCAGGCAGCTGGCTGTTTCTGTTATAACTCACATTTTTTTGGAAGTTGCTTGTTTGCACTTCCTGTTTTACTAGTTAATATTTCCTTCTCAGGTCTCTGAGGGAATTGAAGATTAGATAATTATAGTTTTCCTTGTTAAGAAATTCAGAAAAGAAACTTGATAAAGAGGTATAAAGTGTATAAATTTGAAAGACATCATAAGATAGTTTTCTGTTGGTAATTTAAATTAGGATAGAATGTGAATTAGGTACTCATCAAAATAGGATAGTTAATGGAATATTTTCTTTGAATTTGTCAAATGCAAATGGACTAGACATTGTTGATGTATTTATTGCTTGTATATATTGTATATAGTTATTGTACTTTTTGTATATAGTTTTTCTTATATTAGTTATTACTTTTTTATTATTTTTTATTTTTATTAGACAAAAACAGGGAAATGTGATATTTTATTTGTGCTGAAATGTGGTGATATTTCATTTGTGTTAATAAATAAAGCTTGCTTAGAGATCAGAGGAAACAGCAAGCCATTTTAAGTAAACAAAGAAGTCGGGCAAAATTAGCACATGCCCTTAATCATATTACTTGGCAGGCAGGATCTCTGTGTGTTCAAGGCCACAGTGGAAGCAGAGCCAGGTGTGGTGGCACACGCCTTAAATTCCAAAACTAGTTTACCATGGAGGTCTGGAGGTCTGTACAGACAGACAGGAAGTAACAGAGCAGGGTAGGAAGAGGAAATGATGTAGCTGAACAGAGAGAGCAAATCAGATGGCAGAACAGCAAGGCATATAGATGTAGGTAGACAGGAAGTAACTCAAATTTGGAAGCTGCAGAGCTGGTGAGGTAAGGTTGACTGGTGGCTTTTCCTATTTCCCTGATCTCTCTAAGGCTTTCACCCCTATATTTGGCTCCATGGTTTTTTTATTTAATAAGACTGCTTAGCAATTCATCTACAGCATCCCCACCAACTCAGTCATGTCTCATCTTCTTTTCTATCACCTTTTTATTTTTTTCTGACTGACAGTACTAACTACTCTCTCATGTGAAGAAGGAATTTTGTCTTTATTGAAGAAGGGAAGGAATGAATGTTAGGGAATAGGAAATTAAGTTAAGTTCATATAATTGATAACATATGTACATGTTAATGGAACTCTATGCAATGGGAGACAGAAGTGTGCATACATACATACATTTGAGATGGTGTCTAGCTGTGTTCCTGTGTAGCATATACTGTTTAGCATGGGTTGGTGGCAAACTCCTATTCCTCTTGCCTCAGCCTCTCAAATGCTTGGATTATAGGCACCAGTCACCAAGCTGGACAGAGGCATGACTCTTGAAATCACAATATATTGCATGATAAGAACAATAATGGTGTTCAGGAAATATCTTAGAGAGATAGGAATGCCAGTCCAAAATGATTCTTACCACATGTCTCACTGTCTGCAGCCATCCTGCCAATAAAACTACATGAAATTGGTTGTATAGCCTCATTTATGAACTACACATTATGGAATTCTAGATATAGTTTTGATTGTGTGCATAAAATGAAACACACTTTAACAGAACTTGGAGTCATACTATTTCCAGTTATTACCTCTATGAGCAGTTAGGAACTGTAGGCTTTTTGTGGGGAGACTAGAGAGGAGTGGAGAGGTTGTGGGGGAAACTGGTTGAATTAGAGAACCTCCCTGTCCATGTCTTCAGCACAGAGAATCACCATCTGCTGCAAGGTCAGTGGTGTCCACACAGAGGTCTAACAATAAACTATTTAGCCTGATGCCAACAAAAGCAGAGGCAGTCCTCTATTGGCAATGGGTCTAGGTCAGAGTTCACTCTCAGTACTATCATCATTCAGACTGAAGATGTGACACGTTATTACTGTGAACACTGTTGTTGCCTGCTCAGTGCTTCAGTCTGAAACACAAATCCCCTTTAGAGCGCAGCCCATGGGTCAGTGTCTGAAGCAGCAGCTTTCCTCTCTCTACATACAGCATGGTATTCAAACACCATCCTCTCTGCCCAAGGACCAGTGTGCCCTGATTTATTCCTGAGTAGACCTGAGAGTCCAGGAGAGCATTCAAGGATAATGTGTCCTTTAATCCTTTATTGAAGATACCCTTTTGAGTCAAGATGAAATAATTGTTTTAACTTTAGTTTTGCCTGTAGCAAAACTAAAGCAAGTTCCTACATGCTGGTTTGATATTAAATATTCTCATTTCATAGTTGTGCCCATTAGCAGAACAAGTAGGTTGAAAGCAATTCAAGAATGTTCATTTCATGTTAGTCACTAATATCTAAATATTGTGTGGCTGGGATCTTAGCTCAAGTGCTTTCAGGATCTAAATTAATCAGTTGGGCATGGCTTGAAACATGCTCCCCTTAATTCCAAAGCCATAATCAATGACTGTCCCTCACACCAAGTCTTGTTGATATAATGAGCCTTTCTGCATTTCTCTCAGGTTAAATCCAGATTCTAAGGGCTCCTATGATTATGTTAGTTCCATTCAGATAATCTCTCTCTTCAAGGCACCTTCTGTCATTATAGTTGGAAAATCTGCTTACAGAAGGAATTTAATGACTATTCCAGAAAGGCAAACTCAAATTCTTTCTAATTTGAGGGTCTTAGATCCAAATCTCCAGATGTGAGTATATATCCTGGAAGAGCTTCAGAAATGAGGAAAGAAAAAAGGGATCATGGAGGAGGGAAAAGATGTTCTAGATGTAGAGTTAGTAGGACACCGGCACCAAAAATGATGAAGTGGGAAAAAGGGAAACGAGCTGAATCTAACTGAGGTGCAGACAGGAAGGTAATACACAGAGAGTAGAAAGACAAAGGAAAAACAACACTAGGGATGTTTGGAAATGCCATAGCGAGAAGAATAATTTTTGTGTACTTGACAGCACCTATAGCTGTAGGATCCAGATCGGTCTCTCACCCTTGAGCTTGCTTTTTGGAACCTATTTCCTATGGTTGGATGCCTTGGTCAGTCTTGATACAGTGGGGAGGAGCTTGGTCCTGCCTCAACTTGGTATGCCATGCTTTGTTGACTCCCATGAGAGGTCTTACCCTTTGAGGAGTGGATGAGGGAGAGGAAAGGAGTTGAGGGATGGAAAAGATGAGAGTAGTGAGGGGAAACTGGGGTTGGTATGTAAAATAAATAAAAAATTTAATAAAAAAGAGTTGCTTATGGGATGGGAGATAATGAAAATAAGTAGCATTATTTCTCTCATTTTTTTCTTTCCTCTTCTCTTCATTCCATCCTTCCTTTCTTTTATTGTGCATTTGCTTACTGTATGTTTCCTAGTTTGTTGTTGTATCAATTCCCTGGGACTGTCAATCTGAGATAGCTCTCCTAATGTTTCTGCAAAAGTCACCTGGTTTAAATATGTCTTCGATTTTAACCAAGGCTTCTATCAGAGATACTAGTAGATTTCTGTTGGAGAGCTGTAAGCCAAAATCTTTCAGTGATTTCTCATGCTCTTTGTGATGGTACATTTGCCTGTTGATTGATAGCAGCCACTCTTACACACACTGCCTAGGCATCTGCCTTTGTATTTGCTGACTGCTTTGCATGGGCTCCTCCAGTCCAGTGCAGCTGCTCAGAATTTATAAACCAGGCCTTTACATTGAGAAGTGAGCAGCATCAGATAGGCAAGGAAGCAAGATGGAGTTGCAGATCCAGGTCCTTATGTCTCTGGTGCTCTGGGTGTCTGGTGAGAAATTTAAAAGTATTATCATCTTTTCAGAGTCATTTCTTTGTATATAAGAAATTTACAATATTGCCAGGGTGTAATATTTTTATGCATTAATACTCTGACAATAATAAATTGCAAGGACATTAAATGAAAAATTTAATCTCTATTGAATTCTATTCTTTATTATGAATGATCATTGATATATCTGATTGCAGGTGCCTGTGCAGACATCCTGATGACCCAGACTCCATCATCCCTGGCTGTGTCAGCAGGAGAGAAGGTCACCATCAGCTGCAAGTCAAGTCAGAGTCTTTTATACAGTAAAGACCAGAAGAACTACTTGAACTGGTACCAGCAGAAACCAGGGCAGTCTCCTAAACTGCTGATCTACTATGCATCCACTCGGCACACTGGGGTCCCTGATCGCTTCACAGGCAGTGGGTCTGAGACAGATTTCACTCTCACCATCAGCAGTGTCCAGGCTGAAGACCTGGCAGATTATTACTGTCTGCAGGTTTATAGTACTCCTCCCACAGTGCTTCAGCCTCCAACAAAAACCTCCTCTGAGAGTCTCACCAGCTGCCTGCACCACACACAGTTCTGGACCTGCACACTTCCCCCTTCTGCCTGAGAGCCAGTGTGGCTGAAACAGTTATGAAAACATTTGCAGAGCCCAGCAAAATAAGATGGTTTCAATATCTCTTATGTCTTTGGTATGAAAAAATTTTATATGATAATACAAAGGAGAACTCAGTGTTATCTTTCTATTTGTTATGTAACACATTATCCCAAACTCTGTTGTTTGACTATGAGGGTTTTATCTTTTTATAGTCCTGGTGTCCATCATAAGAGTCTATGGGCTGATTATGACAAATTGTATTTCTGTTGACGGCTTTGGCAAGAGAGTTTCCTGCTCTTTCTAGATTCTGGAGGGCTTTCTTACCTCCTTAATGGTGTCCATTTATTCTGTCTTTTCTTTTCCTTTCCATAAATTCTTTTAACTTTTATTACACTTAGTTATTTATTTACTTTCATCTGTATATGAGTATGCATGTTTCTAGTTGCACATGTAACATGTCATGTTTCTAGAGGTCAGAGGACACTTGACTTGATTGTCTCTTTGACATTTGGGTTCTGAGGATCAAGCTCAGGTTTGTCGGCAAGTGCTTTTGGCATATGAGCCATCTTGCTGGCCCTTAAAAATCACTTATTGATGTAAATTCATTGTACCTAGTTTTCTCTCATTAGGGTTCTTGGTTTTATTATCTCTCTGAAGCACTTTGAAAGTCTTGCATTTATAATATACATCCACATGTTTTTCTTTTTTAATTTAAAAATATTTAACCTTTTTTTAATTAAGAATTTTTTTTGTTCATTTTTACATACCAACCACAGAACCCAGCTTTTTTCCCTCCTCCCAACCTCCAGTATCCCTGCCAGTCCACCCCCATTCCCTCCTCAGATATGGTAAGGCCTTCCATGGGGAGTCAGCCGAACCTGGTACATTCAGTAGAGGCAGGTCCAAACCCTTCACCTGCTTCAAGGCTGTGCGAGGTGTCTCCCAACAGGGGACCCCTTAAGCAGATCAAGCTACAGAACTGTCTCGCTTATGCAGACAGCCTAGTCCAGTCCCATAGATGATATGATGGTATACACAAAAATTCTACCAGGGAACTCCTACAACTGATAAACACCTTCAGTAATAGGCTGGATACAAGATTAACTCAAGAAATAGATGTTCTTAAGCATGAAAATGCTAAGTTAGATCACAAGAAAAATTACAAGGAGGATCAGAACCTCCAGTCTATAGAATTCCAGGTAGAGCAGGTACATGCTAAAGCACAGCTGGCAAGACTTGACTAAGAACTGGGAGAAAAAGGAGAAGAGATTTAAGACCTGTTGAAAACTGTGGAGAGGCTGCAGAAGGAGAGAATGATGGTGTCCAGACATAGCCCCAGGGTCAGAGAGAAACCTTCTGCCAAAAGGCTGAAGGAAGAAGTTTTGCACCCAAATAGAGAAAATGCAAACTCTTTCCCTGGAACCCTACATGCCAAACTGTACCACTGACATGCCTTTACTGATTCCCATATTTCAGAGGTTTTATGAGAAAACCACAGATTGAGAAACGAGCTACACAGATTGATTTCAGAGAGAAATATGCTGAGGATGGAATCTGAATACAATACAATACAGCAATTTCAAAACTCCATGAAAAGGGTCAAGGATGATACCGCTGCACACATTGAGCCCCTCAAAGCATCTCATGAGAGAGAAACAGAGAAACTCCTTTGCAAAAATGGCTTAGAAAATTTCTCTTCCAAAGTAGGCAAACTGCATCACAAAATCACAACTCAGGAGGTGCTTATAAAGTATTTTGAAGGTCAAGTTAATGATCTGTAGGGTAAACAAGAATCCTTGCATTTCTCAAGTTCAAGAAGAAATACTACAGGACAAGTCACAAAACTCTTAGGAGAACTGAAAGAAGATAATGAAAACCATACACCAGAGATGAAACCTTTCATGGGCTTGAAAGGATGAATAGGCAGATGGAGATGGAGCATAAGCAGGGAGAGCAGGAACTCCAGCAGATAATACAGCAAACACACCAAGTAGTAGAAACTGAGCACAACAAGGGAGTTGAGAAATGGAAGAGACTCGCACAGCTAAAGAATCAGGAGCTGGATGAGTTCTGCACAAAATTAGACTCCTTACTAGAGGTTCTGTGGAAGGTGAACTAGATGTGCCAGTCGCTGTTGCAGAGGAAGTAAAAACAGCAAGAGTTTTAGTTGAACAGTGTGACCTCATTGGAAAACAGATGAAAATGTGCTACTGTTGGGACAGCTTTTAAAAAACACGGATGCACTACACAACCATATGTGGACATCACCAGACTAACATGTCAGAATTAAGTGCCCTCAGCAAACAGGAAAAAGAACATATGTGATAGTGTATTTTACTGCAAACCATTAACTAATCACATTAGAGATGACATTATGAGCAGGTTCTATCGGTGACTAGATGGGTCTGGCCCCTCGATAGTCCTCTCCCAGGGACTGTCTACAACCAGCTGGCAATTTAATCTTTGATGAAAAGAAATGAATCTATGTACACAAAACTCCTTAGTCCATACACTTTATTATTCTGTGTCAGTTCTCTCTCTACACAGCTTCTGTTCTGCTCTCATCCCCTAGCTCTTTTCTTGCCTGATTTGTCTCTACCTATATCTGTTGTCCCCTCTAAGTTCTATCTTAATTCTGCCCCATCTTAGTTCTGCCCCATCTAGATTTTCATCCATGTTGTACCTTCCCGTCTCAGCTCCTCTCCTATATCCTTCTTTCTCATCTTGTTCTTCCTCATCTTCCATCTTGTTCCTCTAGTACTCTCTTCTATCCCTTCAATCTAATTCTTCCCATCTAGTCCGTTCCTCTCTAGTTCTATTCTCTTTCTCCTCTCTCTCTCCTCCTCTCCATCTCCTTATTCTGTCCATTCTCTCTAAGTCTCTCAGGAATCCAGTTATAAACCCAAGCAATAGCAATCCTCTGGCAGAGCAAGGCCACCAGACTTGAATTCTTAAGGGGTCATAAAGGCAGGTAAGAATTTTCCTTAAGCAGTGACCATCAGGCTTTCTTTTACAACCCAAAAGGGGAGTGGTAAAGTAGGAGGTCAATAGAGAGCTAATGATCAGTTAGTGTATCAAGAAGGGGATCTATGTGCTCAGTCTATATTCCTAGAAGTGGTTAGGTAAGAAGTTAGGGGTCTATCATGTTAGTAAGGCTGTATAAGGAAAGAGGGTCTCAACCAAAATTGAACAAGAAATAAAGCTATCTGCCTGACCTAGGAGACAGGTATTGTTTAGTTTGGCCTTGGATGCCTGATAGGTATTTTAGATAAATACACTATTAGGAGTTCATGGAAGCACACATAGCATTACAAGAAAATCACTATATGAACCAGGTTAATTATATATATATGTGCTAAAATATCTCCAAGACTTCTTAAGCCATGGCTTAACCTTCGGAAAATCCTTGACTTTTCCAAGCAGTAGCTTTTGTGATAGTAACTGAATTCTATTACGTTTTCTGTGGCTTGCAGCAAGGTTCCATAATGTCACATGACCATGATTAGCAAGGTTTACTGCAAAAGGGCTCTCTGCTAGGCTACAGTGGAAGAAGAGAATTTGTCATCCTCAGCAACATTTTATAGATTAGATGTGTGCTTTTCATTTTCTGTATGTCAGAAAATCAGCTCTTCCTCATGAAATCGGCAGAGGAATGTGGGCCTCATTGTGCGAATAATCTCATCAACCGACAGCTGAGATGTAGAGCATCCTCAGTATTTAGATGATTGTTGTAATTTCTGTACAAGGAAACAGTAAGCTCTCTTGGGTATTTGCACTTGATATAAAGTGACAACTAATGATGTAGTTTAATGCATCCCTTAGTGTAGGTCAGGTCTAGTAAATAACAGTCCTAATTTTTGGCAGCTCTAAAGTTACAAACAATATAACTTTTTCTGTTGAAAAAGGGATATTATGTTGAATAGAAAAATAAAAACATTCATAAAATAGCTAGATTATTTTGCAATCCCATTTTAAAAAGTACATCACAAATGTGTGAAATAGTGATAAATCGAATCCTGTTTGTTTTCAAGTATCTTTCCCAGTCTGCTTATAGCCCCTCTCTGGAGAGGGAGCTGTCCATGGAGTCTTGGTGTCTTGGTGTCTACAATGGGCACTCATGGTCAGCCACATGGAAGAGGCAGGTGACATGAGGACTCCTGGTCCTCTTAGCACCAGACAGCATGATAAGAGCTGCATAGTAAATTTTAATTTTTAGCTACTTTAAAATGTAAAAAGACACCATGTGTATGTTTTTAGAATATATTTTACATTAATAGTGCATTTTGATTTGGAAAATATTCCAAATGCACATACCAGTAAAAACAATTCAAAGGTAAAACTTGCAAAGCAGAACTTTTTATAAGGGAAAAGGGAGCAAGTGTAAGTGAACTTGTGAGCAAATGTTGTCAAGTACCGCACCTGTTAAATACAAGAAGTGTAATTATTGTCTTAATGCCAACATTATGAAATTTGTGTTTTTATGAGATGGGAATAAAAAAGCATTATTATTTTCATTTTTTTCCTGTACAACACTTCAAAGTTATAATACAAATAATTTATTTTATAAAATAATGAAGCACGAGACTTATAGATGCTTTGCAGCATTCTGCCAGACCTTTAATGAAGAGCTGACATTAAAATTCCTGAAACTGTTCCATGGCATAGAAAAGGAAGGAACACCACCAGACTCATCGTATGGAGCCAGTTACCCAGATCCAAAGGGGATAAGTCAGAGAAGCTCGCTGATTGACATAAGGATCCCCTAATTCTTGCAAATGAAATCTAAGAACACATTAAGAGGCCTGTACACTATAACCAAGTTGATTTCTATTCAGGGATCAAAGGTTGGTTCAAACAAAAAAATACTACCTTCAATTCAGCATAAAGTATTTAAGAAGCAGAAATCCTGTCATCATGTTGAATAGTGAAGAACACTCATTTGAAATCATGATTAAAAACCCTGACTAGACCAGTAATAGAATCTTTCCTAAATATCACTAACAATATAGGGCACAGTTAGTGGCATGTGCAGCCCTGTCTGAAGCTTCATGCTGGAAGAAAGCAAAATACTTGGATTCATTCTATTGTCAGTACTGAGACAGAAAAAGTCAACTGTTCATTTTCTTTCAAAATTGGAGCATGTTGTCCTGGAGACAGAAGTTTTGGTTGCACAATACACTGACCCTTAGTCACACTATATTGAAAATATCAAACAAAATCCCAAACAGTGCACAGACGGCTGATGGCTTATACTGTTCTGTGAACAACATGGAGACACAGGAGCACTGTGATGGGTTCTTTGAGGAAGTCTTCACTGATGTGGAACCAACATATTGCACAGATTAGTGTCACCAACAACCTGGGAGCCCACCTGGTAGGGAATGTGTATGTCAAGTTTCTCCTTGAAGAGGATGCTGAGAAGGCTGTGAAGGAGTTGAATAATCCAAAGTTTAATAGACAGGATATCCACACACAGGTGTCCTGAGTGTCTAACTTCAGAAAAGTCTGCTAGCTCCAGTTTGAAATGGGAGAGTGTACAAGAGAGGCTTCTGCAACTTCATGGCCCTGAAGAATGTCCAGAGAGGTAAAAGTGCTGTATGGGTGCCAACTCAAGAAACATAATCTAGGCCCCCATTCCTGGAGCTGCATGACTGACTGTAGCATGAATCTTAAAAGTTCTTATTAATAAAATCAAACCTGAGCCAGGTATTGGGGTGAACACTGGAAGATCAGAGAGACAGAATAAGCCACAGGTAACCTCACCTGGCCAACTTCTCAGCTGGTCTTGTTTCCTTACACTAGAAGCTTCTGTGTCCTCATCCCCATGGCTCTCAGCTGAACTGCTGCTAGAAGCCTGAATGCTTAACCAGGCCAAATGCTTCTAGTTTCTGGTCCTAACACCTTATATACATTTCTGCTTCTTACCACCACTCCCTGGGATTAAAGGTTCACTTTCTGGGATTAAAGGCGTGAGTCACCATACTTGGCTGTATCTTTGAACACATGGATTTCTGCCTAGTTCTGCCTCCCAAGTGCTGGGATTAAAGGTGTGTGCTACCACTGCCTACCCTCTATGTTTAATATTGTGGCTGTTCTGTCTCTGACCCCAGATAAGTTTATTAGGATACACAATATTTTGGGGAAAACAATACCACCACACATGACTGATCCAGAGACCAGGGGCCTGATAGCAGAAGAGGTGGTGGAGGATGAGAGAATGACAGATCTGGGCAATTCTGAGCCAAACTGTCTCTGCTAGACAGTGATATAGTTGATTGACAATCCATTTCAAAGTGGGATTAAAAAATAATAATAGTAGCCAGGTAAACTTGCTGTGGATATTGCTCTGTATAAATAAACACTGATTGGCTGGTAGCCAGACAGGAAGTATAGGTGGGACTCACAGAGAGGAGAATGGAGGGTTCAGGAAGGCAGAGCAGGAGACTGCCTGGAGCTGCCGCCAGGACAAGGAAGATGTAAAGTACCGGTAAGCCACGAGCCACGTGGCAAAGTAAAGATTAATAGAAATGGGCTAAATATAAGAGTAAGAGCTAGACAATGACAGGCCTGAGCTAATGGCCAAGCAGTTTAAATAATGTAAGCGTCTGTGTGTTTATTTTATAAGTGGGCTCCAGGACTGGCAGAACTTGGTGGGACCCGGAGAGAAAAGCTCTCCAGCTACATAAACTTTATTTATTAACATACAAAAAATATCACATTTCAGCACAAATAAAATATCACTGCAGATAACAGGTTTAAATAAGTATCTCCAGTATTTCCAAAGAGCAATTATAGGCTTTTCTTTATATCTCTCTTCCATGTTTGGCCTGGAAACTGGAGTCCCAATGTCCAAGGCACTATTCACTGTCCTTACTGTAGGAGCTGCTTGGGAGATAGGAGATAACGAAAATAATTAGAATTAATTCTCTTGCTTTTTGGCTTTCCTTTTTTCTGCTTCCATATTTTTTTTTTTTGTTTTTCAAGACAAGGTTTCTCTGTGTGGTTTTGTGCCTTTCCTGGAACTCACATGGTAGACCAGGCTGGCCTCTAACTCAAAAAGATCCGCCTGCCTCTGCCTCCCAAGTGCTGGGATTAAAGGCGTGCGCCACCTGGAGAGATGGCTCAGCCATTAAAGGCTAGGCTCACAACCAAAAATCCATCCTTTCTTTTATTGCACCTTTTCTTACTCTATGTTACCTAACTTGTTGTTGTAATTTTTTGAATATAACATTTCCCTAGGAGTGTCAATCTCATATAGTATTCCTAATGTTTCTGCACAAAGTCACCTGATTTAAATGTGTCCTGTATTTTAACCTACATCTGCTATTGGAACAACTAGTAGATTTCTGTTGGAGAGCTATAAGTCAATATCTTTCAGTGATTGCTCATGCTCCCTGTGATGGTATGTTTGCCAGTTGACTGATGCCAGCCACCCTCACACACATTTCCCAGACATTTGATTTTGTATTTGCTGACTGCTTTGCATGGGCCCCTCCAGCTCAGCCCAGCTGCTCAGAATTTATAAACCAAACCTTTATAGTGTGAACAGAGTAGCGTCAGACAGGCAGAGGGAGCAAGATGGAGTTCCAGACCCAGATCCTCATGTCCCTGCTGCTCTGGGTGTCTGGTGAGAAATTTTAAAGCATTATACTCTTTTCAGAGTCACTTCTTTGTATACAAAAAATTTACAATGTGTGCCAGGGTGTAATATTATTTATGCAATAATACTCTGACAATATAGGATTGCAAAGATATTAAATGAGAAATTTTGTTTGTATTGAATTCTGTAGTTTTTTTTTTTTAATTATGCATGATCGTTGGTATTCCTGCTGCAGGTGCCTGTGCAGATATCCTGATGACTCAGTCTCCATCATCCCTGGCTGTGTCAGCAGGAGAGAAGGTCACCATCAGCTGCAAGTCCAGTCAGAGTCTTTATTCAAGCACTAACCAGAAGAACTACTTAGGCTGGTACCAGCAGAAACCAGGGCAGGCTCCTAAACGTCTGATCTATTGGGCATCCACTCGGGACAATGGGGTCCCTGATCGCTTCACAGGCAGTGGGTCTGGGACAGATTTCACTCTCACCATCAGCAGTGTCCAGGCTGAGGACCTGGCATATTACTACTGTCTGCAGGTTTATAGTACTCCTCCCACAGTGCTTCATCATCCAACAAAAACCTCCTCTGAGAGTCTCACCAGCTGCCTGCACCACATATAGCCCTGGACCTGCACACTTCCCCCCTTTGCCTGAGAACCTGAACATTAGTGAACACTCACGAAAATGTTTGCAGAGCCCAGCAAAAAGTAATGGGTTCAATGTCTCTTATGTCTTTTGGTATGAAAAACCTTTGTATGATAATAAAAAGAAGAGCTCTGCATTATCTTGCTGTTGCTTCTGTAACACATGAGCACAAACTCTGCTTGAATGTGAGGGTTTTTCTTTTTATAGTTCTGGAGTTTGGTGTCCAGCATAAGGGTCTATGAACTGAAGCCATGATTATGACAAACTGTGTTTCTGTTCATTGCTGTGGAAAGAATGTTTCCTGCTCTTTCTAGATTCTGGAGTGCTTTCTTATTTCCTTACTGATGTCCATTTCTTCCGTTATTTCTTTCTTTTCCTTTACATAAATTCTTTTAACTTTTATTACATTTTATTTAATTAATTACATCTGTGTGTATTTTTGTGCATGTTTCTAGGTGCACATGTGACATGGCATAGTTGTGGAGGTCAGAGGGCACTTGGACTTGAATATGTCTTTGTCATTTGGGTTCTGAGGATCAAGATCAGGTTTGTCATCAGGCTTGGTGTCAAGTGTCTTTGCCATGTGATCCACTTTTCTGCCCCTTAAAGTATTTTATTGATGCAAATTTTTTGGACACAATTTTCTTAAAAAGGAATGTTTTTCCAGTATATAATATATTTTGACTGTATGTGCTAATCTTCCCCATTTCCCTTCCCTTTCCTGCTATCTTTTCTCCCCTAGTCTCTCTTCTGCTTTTATCTCTCTGTCTCAGTCAACACATACAGACATACACCCCATACCCAACACATACATATACATACGCACATATGCACATATGCATCGTAATATACATACATAGATACACACATATTCACATATGTATACATTTATACACACATACAGACATGGACTTTACATACTCAGAATCCACATATTTAGGATCCACAAAAGAGGAAAATATGATACTTGTTGCCCTTGTTTCTCAGGTCACATCTCCCTCTGAAGTCTTCATGTCTGATTTGCAACTGTAGATTCTGGGAAAACTCCATCCTCTCTAACATTGGATATAATTTTATGTCAGCAGATGCTGCCTTCAAGTCTTTATATTTCATATCAATTAATAAAGCTTAATGTTTTCAGAAAGGAATATTTTGTGCTTCTGTGTAAAATCAATGTGCTAACTAATCATGTCCATATTCTGATTAAGAAACTAATTGAGCACCTGTTTTGGAGATATGGCAGGGAACAAGTGTGTTATAGACTACATAAATTGCTGGAGATTTCCAACAAATACCTTAAAGCTGAGTGATTCTGGGCAGTGAACCTTGAGTGTAGGTTGATAAATTTAGAAAAGTATCAGATAAACCAAAATGGCTGTGTAAACCAACAGCTACAAATCATAACACAAAAACACAAGATCCTTAAAAATCAAATAAAAAAGATGCCCAAAGGATCATAATTCCCATAAGAATTCAGCTCAAAGATCTGAAATAGGTAAAATGTTGGGTGAAGATTTCAAAAACGTGTTTATAAAATGTGACTCACCATAAGAGATACAAGCAAAAAATTTATTCAGTCAGGAATGTAAGATGAATCTTAGATATTGGGGTGAAATTTGAAAGATCAGAAAAGCAGAACAAGCCACAGCCAACCTCACCTCGATAACTCCTTATCTGATTCTGTTTCCATGAATCCTCAGACTGAAAGCTTGAGTTCTCACCTGAATGGATCTCAGCTGAATTGCTGCTAAGAAGCCTAGAAGCTTAAAAGTTCCTGGTTCCAATCTCCTCCAGGGAGGGCTGGGGGAAGGTGAGGGGGGCAGGAGGGGGGAGAACAAGGGAATCTGTGCCTGTATGTAGAACTTAATTGTATTGCAAAATAAAAATTTAAAAAAAAAAGAAATGGATAATAAAAAGGTGGTCCAAATATAAAAAAAAAAAAGTTCCTGGTCCTCATGCCTTATATACCTTTTTGCTTCCTGCCATCACTTCCTGGGGTTAAAGGCTTGTGTCACCATGCCTGGCTGTTTCCAGTGTGGCCTTGAACTCACAGAGATCCAGACGGATCTCTGCCTCCTGAGTGATAGGATTAAAGGTGTGTGTGTGCCACCATTTTCTGGCTCCTACGTCCTATCTAGTAGACATTCTGTTCTCTGACCTCAGATACGCTATATTAGGGTACACAGTATATGGGGGACACAATGTATCACCACACAGGAAGCTAGTGTTATATGGGCAAATATAAGCAAGATGGATAAAACAAGCAGCTACAGGGCAGAAAAAGTGAGTAACGGGAAAAACACAATTGAAATGCTGGGAATTAAATTGAATGCATTAAATACAACACACTGAACAAAGAAGTCATCAACAGTCTCAATAAAACAGAAGAAGGACATCCTGGATCAAGGTTGTAGTGGAAGAAACAGCATTGAAGCATCATATGTTAAAAAAAAAAATCATGACCATAATGTCAAACAATTCTAACATGTGATGAAGAGACCCATACCAAGAATCATAAGATACAGAAGAGCTGAGATAAAAACCAAAGACATAGGGAACATATTGAGTGAAATAAGAACAGAAAATTTCATATATATGGAAAAAAAGTGACAAACACAGAAAGGCATTTAGTTGTCTAAATGGACGACACCAGAGAAGAACCTCCCCACGTCACAGATTGTGTCTATAATGTAAAAACTACAAAGTGAAAAAACAAAGTCCAATAATATAATGGAAAATGCCAACTCAACTCTAAAGACAAATCTGTCAGAATGACATCTGAAATCTCATTCGAAACCTTAAAGTCCAGAAAAACATGGCACAATGTATTTCAGGTCTCAATAGTAAGTAATTGTTAAATGAGTTACCTATGTCCAGCAAAATTGTATTTTTTTAATTTTTTTTTACATAGCAACCATAGTTTCCCCTCCTTCCCACCCCACATGCACTTTTCAGAGAGAGTAAGGCCTCCTATGTGAAGTCAACAAAGTCTGGCATATCAAGTTGAGGCAGGACCAAGTCCCTCCCACCTGCATCAAAGCTGAGCAAGATATACCTCCATAGGGAGTGGGCTCCAAAAAGCCAGTTCATGTACTTGGGATAAATTCTGGTCCCACTGCCAGGGGCCTCACAACAGATCAGGTCACACAACTGTCACCCACATTCAGAGGACATAGTTAGGTCCTGTGCAGGTTTCCCAGCTGTCAGTCCACAGTCCCTGAGCTCCCACTAGCTTGGGTCAGCTGACTATGAGTTTTCCCATCATATTC
Organism: Peromyscus eremicus; assembly: GCF_949786415.1. NCBI lineage: Eukaryota > Metazoa > Chordata > Mammalia > Rodentia > Cricetidae > Peromyscus > Peromyscus eremicus. The sequence continues at coordinate 82,691,826 of NC_081418.1, read as the reverse complement.
TTGACCCCCTCTTGCTCATAAAATCTCTATTCTCTCTCTTCGATGGACTCCAGAAGCTCAGCCCAGTGCTTAGCTGTGGATCTCTGCATCTGCTTCCTTCAGTTACTGGATGAAGGTTCTATGATGACAATTAGGGTAGTAACCAATCTGATTACAGGGGGAAGCCAGTTCGGACACCCTCTTCACTATTGCTTGGAGCCTTGGCTGGGGTCATCCTTGTGGATTCCTGGGCATTTCTCTAGCACCAGGTTTCTCCCTAACCCTATAATGATTCCAGCTATCAAGATATCTGTTTTCTTGCTCTCCCTCTCTCTCCCTACCCCAACTCAACAATCCTGTTTCCTCATGTTCCCATCTACCATCCCCTTCACCCCTCCCTGTACATGCTCCCAGTTTACCCAGAAGATCTTATCTCATTCTCTCTCCAAGGGAGATTTATGCATGTCCCTCTTAGGGTCCTCCTTGTTACTGAGCTCCTTGGGGGTTGTGGATTGTAGTCTGGTTACCCTTTGCTTTATGTCTAATATCCACTCATGATTGAGTACATACTGTATTTGTCTTTCTGTCTGTGGGTTACCTAATTTAGGATTTTTTTTCTAGTTTCATCCATTTGTCTTAAAATTTTATGATAGCCAGAACCTGGAAAAAACCTAGATGCCCCTCAAAAGAAGAATGGATAAAGAAAATGTGGTACATTTGCACAATGGAATATTACTCAACAGTAAAAAGGCAGAATTGTATTATAAATTGAGGGAAAAATAAGGACATTATAAGATAATCACAAACTAAGATGTTTCATGACCATGAAGACAGCACTTTCAGAAGGTACAATAAAATACTATGCATACAGAAAAAAAAAACAGTGTTTCAATCATGAGAGCACAGACATAATGTACATGTCATGAGAGAAATAGATGAATAATGGCTATCAGGAAAGGAATCTAGTCTGTCCAACACTATAAGCCGGGAGACCTTAATGAAGTTGAGGAGTAGGGTTATTGGAAGACAACTCAGATCCTTCCCAGAAAGCAGAGCAGTGAGAGTTCACTCCCCAGATGAAATCTCAAAATAACAGACTGTGATTCCCCAGGTCCAGCCACAAAGTCACTAGGGATGCACTTAAAATACTCCAGGGAATTCTTTGCTAACTCTAACTGCCATAGAGTGACACAAGAGCAGGTGTCCTGTGAGCACCAGGTCAAGCTTTTCTGGGCTGATTTGCATATCGAGGCAAGGCAGCTTGCCTGTTCCCATGAGGCAGCCTCTCCTCCAGCTCTCAGACATGGGGTCAGCTGTTCTTCTGCTGTGGGTACTGCTACTCTAGGTTCCAATTGAGGGTGCAGTTTGGGAGCATCCCTTGTAGTCCTTGTTGTTTTCCATGCTTTGGTATCCTGATCATTGAAATGATGTCATTTAATTGGTTTTAAGTTTCCCTTTTATTTTATGACTTCTCAGAGTGTAGCTCAAGACTAACACACACAGATTCCACATATATGATTTTTTACAGTGGGGTGCTTTCAGTACATCTGTGGCAGCAATGTGTGCTTGTCATTCCAAGTTCCACTGGGGACATTGTGCTGACCCAGTCTCCAGCTTCATTGACTGCATCTCTAGGGTAGAGGGCCACCTTCTCCTGCAAGGCCAGTGAAAGTGTCACTTTATTTTGTAGTAATTATATGCAGTGGTGCAAAAAGAAACCAAAACAGCACCCCAAATTCCTCATCTATGGAGCATCCAACCTAGCATCTGCAGTCCCTGCCAGGTTCAGTGGCAATGGGTCTGGGACAGACTTCATCCTCAAAATCCATCCTGTGGAGGCTGATGATGCTGTAAGCTACTACTGTCAACAGAGCAGGAAGTTTCCTCCCACAGTGCTCCAGGGCTAAATAAAACCCTCTTGGGGTTGCTCCTCACTGAGTCTCAATTTTAGCTGTGTCTTTCCCACACATCTCAACCATGTGATTTTAGAAATCTTGTTTTTAAAATAGGTGAAGCTGTGAAACAGAGATTTCTTAAACTGATATGAGTGTTTGTCCAAACACAGATGCTTTATAACTTTTCAATTTGCTTCTTTATTAAAGATTTCTTTTTTAAAAAATTTTTTTATTTTTATTTTGCAATACAATTCAGTTCTACATATCAGCCACGGATTCCCTTGTTCTCCCCCCTCCCGCCTCCCTCACCTTCTCCCCAGCTCAGCCCCCATTCCCACCTCCTCCAGGGCAAAGCCTCCCCTGAGGACTGAGATCAACCTGGTAGACTCAGTCCAGGTAGGTCCAGTTCCCTCCTCCCAGGCCGAGCCAAGTGATCCTGCATAGGCCCCAGGTTTCAAACAGCCGACTCATGCAATGAGCACAGGACCCGGTCCCACTGCCTGGATGCCTCCCAAACAGATCAAGCCAATCAACTGTCTCATCCATTCAAAGATTTCCTTTTCAAAATATCATATGTGTATGCACACATCCATGTGAATGCATGCACCTGTATGTGAATTTGTGTGTTCAACAGACTGAGTAGACAACCAATTTAACTTACAGGAACCTTTCCTCAGTCTCTCAAAATAATCAGAGCTTGAGCACTGAAGACTGTTAGTGGTGTGCAGACACAGCTGCCATTCACAAACTAATGTCACACTTCTTTCTATTTTCTTGAGACTTCAAAAGTCCCTCTTCAGCAGACCACACACAAAAGCCTCCTCCAGCTGATTTACTGCCTGTATTCGGATCTGCATCTCCATGTCCATCACAGATGCTCATCCACAGTCTTAGACTCCTTAGCTGTTCTTTTCTCCTTGTCCAATATTCACATCTTTCTCTATAATATCTTCCACAATGTTGCCACATTCTCTTCTTGCCTGCTTTACATTTTTCTTTCTTTTAATATGGGGTGAGTGTCAAGTGTCTCATATATATGTGTGTGTGTGTGTGTGTGTGTGTGTGTGTGTGTGTGTGTGTGTGTGTGTGTGATGTATATATGTATATCACCAGCTAACCTGGAAATCACTATTTGGTGCCTAGTGAACCTGAACCTGAAACCCACCTACCCCTCCTCCCTGACTGCTGATAATATGTCACCATGTCCAACTCCTTTTCATTTTATAGTTGTTCTACCATTGCGTGCATGAACTCCAGAGGCCCAAGTGTGGACAGCCATGGTCATTGAAGGTTTACTTTGTACACACCTTCCACTTTTATATGAGCCTTCTTTGGGCTTCTGCATCCTCCCCATGTGGAGTGAAAAAACTCAAGAGAATGATCCCTAGCAATTTTTCTGAGGTACAAGTCTCTGAATTTTTCAAGTTTAATTCCAATTCAGGATATTGAAACCATATTGTGTTACTTTCCTACTGATGCACAATAAGTTAGCACAAACATAGTGACTACAATCCTAACAGGTATATTCTGGGCAGGGTTTGTCTGGGTTCTCTCTTCAGGCTCTCATAGGCTAGAGTTAAGGTGTTGTCAAGGCTGCATTCTCATCCAGGTACTCAAAAGAATTTCCTTCAAGGGCCAGTGAGGATGTTGGCACAACTTATTTTTTTCTTTTAATTTTAAAATAGGTTTCATTAAGTTTCCCAAGATTACCTTGAATTTGCAAAGGTTCTCACTCAACACTTCATGTGCCAAGATAGAATCCTGATCCACTTGAGTTCACAGAGGCTTTCATAGTTACTGATATACGTGCAGTATGGGAATAGTGAAGGACAGCTCTCGTGTTGACTGGGCTGTAATCTTGCAGCTGCAGCTTTAAAGAAAGAACCAGTTATTGCTATATGTTTACAGAGATAGCTTTATAAAATTAAACTATTGAGAAGTCTAAGAAATATAAGGAATTTGTGCATGCATCCTATATTTCTAAGTGTATTAACATTGAAAATTAACATTTTGTGATTAACAAAAGTGCTGGCTTTCTCAAGTTTTTACAGAAAGAGAGCTGTGTCTTAAGTACTTTGATTGGAACTCAGGTTGACTTTAAATCTCCTAATATTGGCACACTTTGGTGTTTTCCAAGGCACAGTGACATAAAAAGTGTTTTAAATCTTGAAATATATTTTCCTATCCTGTAACTACTGATTGTCTAAGAGCATCTGCAGCTCTCATTAGGGGCTACAGAGTCAAGTTATATTCTGTAGCCTAGACTACTCAGAATACATTTTCACAAACTGAGGTCAGAAATGGGTGCCAGGGCTAAATAATTTGCTAGATAGTAAAAATTGGGCTTTTTGTATTCAGTCACTGTCCCCATCCTTTGAATTTCCCTTCACTCTGGAATAAAGTTGAGCTGCCTCCCTGAAGATGCCTTCCAGAAGGCTATTTCTATTGTGTTCACAGATGATATAAAGCTCTCTGTCATGGCTTCTGCCCATTTATAATTAAACTGCATGAAAAATGGATGGCTACCATGACATCTAAAATATATCCCAGTTATCATGTATACATGTATATTATCTATCATTCTTAGATCCCATCAACCTTCTAAAAATAGACTTCATTTTAAGTCATAATGTAAATTCTAAAAAGAATAAGAGAATCTAAATGAAACTAGAAACCAGCACAGAGAGAAATTACAGGGACCACATAATTAATTGGAATCAGCACAATATCCTCTTGAATTACCATTGATTTATTGAAGAAGTAAGAGAGAAAACCAAACAATTTCTAGAGTCAAATGAAATTGACAGCACAGCTTCCTTGCATCTTTGGGAGGCAGCTATGTGATGCTTAGAGGAAAGTTTATGGCTTTGAATGCCTACATTTAAAAAACAAGAAGACCAAATTCAGAGAGATCTCAAATAAGCACCTAGTGATGAGCCTCAAGCTCTAAGGAAATGATCAAACCAAACTCAGAGGCAGGCAGTGGTAGGAGGTAACAAGTAAGTGGAGATTAAAATAACAATACATAAAACTATTCACAGTTTGTTCTTTAAATAAACACATAGGCAACAGCATGCAAACTAACTTAGAGAAAAGAAAGATCTCTAAATTAATAAAATCAGAGATAGAAGAGAGATGCTCACAATAGATCAAAATGAAATCCTGGTGATCACTAAGGAGTATTTAGAAATCTTATACTTCTTTTCAAATCTGGAACATCTAGAAGAAATTGGTATTTCTACACACAACTGTCATAAAATTAAATCAGAAGAATATCAACAACTTTATCAGAACCAAAGCAAGCAACACTATTGAAGCAGCAATAAAATGTCTATGAAAAGCACTAAAGACAGAACTTGAGGACATAAAGGAAGTCCATTGTATCACTGTCAAAAATCTGGAGGCTGAAATAGATTTTCCTAAACATGAAAATGCTGTTAGAACACAAGAAGAGTGACAAGGAGGATCAGAACCTCCAGTCCATAGAATTCCAGGTAGAGCAGGCACATGCTAAAGCACAGCTGGCAAGACTCGACTAAGAACTGGGAGAAAAAGGGAGAGAGATACAAGACCTGTTGAAAACTGTTGAGAGGCTTCAGAAGGATAAAAGAATGATGGTGTCCAGGCATAGCCCCAGGATCAGAGAGGAACCTTCTGCCAAAAGTTTGAAGGAAGAAGTTTGGCACCCAAATAGAGGAAATGTAAACTCTTTCCCTGGAAACCTACATGCCAAACTATACCACAGACATGCCTTTACTGATTTCCATATTTCAAAGGTTTTATGAGAAAACTACAGATTGAGAAATGAGATAGACAAATTGATTTCAGAGAGAAACAAGATGAGAATGGAACATGAAGTATTAATAGAGCAATTTGAAAATCCCGTGAAAAGGGTCAAGGACAACATGGCCACATATGTTGAACCACTCAAAGCATTGCATCAGAGAGAAATAGAGAATCTCCTTTGCCAAAATGCCTTAGAGAATTTCTCTTTCAAAGCAGCCAAACTGAACTGCAAAATCACAACTAAAGAGGTGCTTATAACTCATCTCCATGGTCAAGTTAATGATTTGCAGGGTTAACAAGAATCCTTGCATGTATCAAGTTCAAGAAGAAATCATACAGGACAGATTACAAAACTCTTGGGAGAACTGAAAGAAGATGATGAAAACCATACACCGGAGATGAAACCTTCCATGGGCTTAGAAAGGATGACTAGGCAGATGGAGATGGAGCATAAGCAGGGAGAGCAGGAACTCCAGCAGATAATACAGCAAACACGCCAAGTAGTAGAAACTGAACACAACAGGGATTTGAGAAATGGAAGAGACTTTCATAGTTAAAGAATTGAGAGCTGGATAAGTTATGCACAGAATTAGACTCCATGTTAGATGTTCTGTGGGAGCTGCACCAAAGTGAGGTAGATGTACTAATTGCTCTTGCAGATGAAGTGAATACAGCAAGAGTTTTAGTTGGAAATTGGATTTGAGTGACCTTGTTGGAAAACAGATGAAAATGTGCCACTGTTGGGACACTTTTTAAAAAAATATGATTTCACTACACGGTCAAACTTGAACACCACCAGAGTAACATGTCAGAATTAACTGTCCTGAACCAACAGGAAAAAGAACATACATCATGATGATTTTACTGAAAACTGTACAAATCACATTTGAGATGACTTATGAGCAGGTTCCATAATGTCAGAAGACCATGATTAGCAAGTTTTACAGCAAAGGTCTCATTCCTCGACTACAGTGGAAGAAGAGAAAAACTCATTCTCTGCCATGTTTTATAGATTATATGTGTGCTTTTCATTTTTTACATGTCAAGAAATCAGCTCTTTCTCTTGAAATGGGTAGAGAAAGGTGGACCTCATAGTGGGAACAACTGACAACTGAACTGTGAAGCATCCTCCCTATTTAGATGATTGCTGTAATTTCTGTACTGGGAAACAATAAGTTCTCATGGGCTTTTTGAGGCTGATATAAAGTGACAAGTAATGGCATAGGTTAATGTATCCCTTAATATAGGCCAGGTCTAATAAATGACAGTCCTATTTTTTGACAGCTCTAAAGTTATAAATAATAGACAAAGTTTACCTTTTTTGTTGAAAAAGGATTATTATGTTCAATAGAAAAAACAAAAAGTCATAAAATAGCTAGTTTATTTTGCAATCTAATTTTAAAAGTAGATAACAAATGTGTGAGATAGTGGTAAATCACAGCTGCAGCCTGTTTGTTTTCAAGTGTCTCTCCCAGTCTGTCTTACAGACCCTTGGTATAGAGGGAGTTGTCCATAGAGACACACTTGGTATCTTCAATGGGTGCTCCTGGTCATCCATGTGGAAGAGGCAGGTGACATGAGGACACCTGGTCCTCTTAGCACTAGGCAGCATGATAAGAGCTGCATAGTAAATTTTAATTTTTAGCTACTTTAAAATGTAAAAAGACACTGTGTGTAAGTCTTTAGAATATATTTTACATTAGTAGCACATTTTGTTTTGGACTACATTCCAACTGTATATTTCAGTAGATGCCATTCAAAGTAATACTTGCAATGTAAAACTTTTCATAAGGGAAAGGGGAGCAAGTCTTAGTGAACTTATTAGCAAAAGTTGTCAAGTATAGTACCTATTAAAGAAATATAATTATTGTCTTAATGCCACCATTTTGTAATGCATTTTCTTTCTAAGTGGGGAGTAATAAAGCATTATTATTTTCAGTTTTTTCTTGTACAACATTTCAAAGTTATAATACAAATAATTTATTTATAAAATTATTAAGACTTATGGATGTTTTACAGAATTTTTCCAGACCTTTAATGAAGAGCTGACATTTACACTTCTGGAACTGTTCCATGCCACAGAAAAGGAAGGAACACCACCGGACTCATTGTACGGAGCCAGCATTACCCAGATGACAAAGCAGAGATAAAAAAGAAAAAGAAGCCAGAGAGGAGAGACCAATTTCCCTGCTTAATACAAGGATCCCCTAATTCTTGCAAATGAAATCTAAGAACACATGAAGAGGAGTGTACACTATAATCAAATTGGCTTCTATTGAGGGATGAAAGCTGGGCTCAAACATAAAAATACTAACTGCAATTCACCACAAAGTGCTGTAGATGTAACAGTCTTATTAAATAAGAAACACAGAGCCAAATGCAGAGTTAAAAGCCCAAGACTTCAGAGCAGTAGCTAAGAGCTGATACTAAAAACCCTTTCTTACCCTTTGCTGCCACTGCCATCCTTCCCCTCTCTGAAATAGGCCTACTTCCTGTGTGTCTGTCTTTTTATTGACTTTGTGTTCTGCCTTCTTTTTGATTGTAAACCCAACCACCTGACCTCCTCATCACTGCCTGTCTATACAGACCTCTAGGTCTCTATGGTTGGTATTGAGATTAAAGGCATGTGTCTCCATGCTGGCTGTACCCTTGAATACACAGAGATCTGCCTGTCATGTGATTGGGATTAAGGGCATGTACTACCACTGCCAGACTTCTGTTATGGCTTGCTATTAGCTCTGATCTCCAGGTAACTGTATTTATTAACATAAAAATAAAATCACATTTCAGCACAAATAAAATAACACCATATTTCCCCCTTTTTATTTTAATAAAAAGAAACAAGGAAAAATGTTATAACTAATATAAGAAAAACTATATACAAAAGTACAATAACTATATACCATATATACAAGCAATAAATACCTAAACAATGTTTAGTTTATTTGCATTTGACAAATTCAGAGAAAATAATTCCATTATCTATCCTATTTTGGTAAGTCCAAAATGTACCTGATTCACTTTCTATCCTAACTTATATTACTAACAGAACTATCTTATAACATCTTTCAAATTTATACACTTACACTTCTTTAGTGAGTTTCTTTTCTGAAATTCTTAACAAGGAAAACTATAACTATAACTAACTAATCTTCAACTCTAACTAACTAATCTTCAACTTCCTCAGAGACCTAAGAAGGAAATAATATTTCCTAACGAAAATATAAACAGGAAGTGCATGCAAGCAGCTTCCAAAAAAAAAAATGTGAGTTGACAGAAACAGCCAGCTGCCAGGACAGTCACCTGAGGTTTCTCCGCAGTGTTGGGACATCATCTTCAGCCTATAGGCTTAGCATATCTGACAGACTCATTTGTGAAGTAGGATGTACACAAGATCAACAGTTTGACCTCACATTTGGTGAGAGCAGTCCATGTACCAGAAACACCTGAATTCCACTAGTGTCATGTCATGATTCAGGATTTTAAATTCTGGAAATTGTTGATGTTTTTTGAATTCAGCTGTCCATTCTTCTTGGCTGTGTGTGTGTGGCTTCATCCCAGCATCCCGTTCTTCTCCACATCCCTCTATTAAATGCCAGTCTACTATTGAGAGGCGTGAGCTTAGTTACTCTTCAAGAATAACTGTTTCAGCTGCCGTTCCACTGCACATCAGAAGCCATTGGCCCACTGCCTGTTCAGCTGCCTTTGAAGAAAAGGGCACTGTACCTTTTCCGAATTGCAAAGGCCACTTCAGGGATGGTGCCATATTGTCCTGGCCTCAGAAGATTCCTTTTGTTAAAGTCACACCCACACATGTTTTGTCAAGAATTGGTAGTCCTTTGTTTCATGTCCTGTCTGTCCTGTTTGTCAGCAGTCCATTAGAGGATACTTTGTTGTCCAGTGGCTAACTTTTGCCTCAATGAAAGTTAACTCCATATCATGTCTCATAGTCATAACAAAAAAAGAAAAATTTTCTAAGTTATTAAAACATTTTAAATGTCATATTTTGTAGATCTCTGAAGGGTTTGAAGATGACCTGTCTATCTAAAATATATCTGCTTGATCTTGAAAACACACCTAATATGACTACAAGTTTGATTGTAATGTCTAACTACTAACTTTCATTTCTTTATATCTTAATAGTTGGTAATAATAACATTCAAGGATCAGCAAATAGCATTACATTGTTAAATAAATGGTATAAGTACAATATCTTGAACAAGATTAGAAATATACATATAGCATTTTCTAACAATATCAATCTCAATATATATTTATAATTTGTATACAGTATACAAAAATCCAATCCAATGTAAAATATTTAAAGCTAGTAATTGTCTTTTAAAAGTAGATTCAATAATCTATCTTTTAATCTATATCATATCTATATCTTCTCTTTATTTTTCCGAGTAGATTCAATGATATACCTTCTATTCTATCACTTCTATGTATTTTTTTTTAAAACAAGAACCTTAAATCTAATCTCCTTTGTTTAGCCCTTTTCCTAACCCTTAACAACAACTTGTAACCAATCCTCCTAAACAATGAAAATTATCCCAGACCCAAAACCCATTAAAAGACCAAAAAACCACCCGCCCCATACCACCTCTTTGGGAATGTGGGTGCTGTATTGTTAAAATTCTTATTGCTGGATATGGGTGGAGATATCTTTATTGTGAAAAGAAAAAAATTGGGTTAATGTGGTGGTATTGTGTTCCTCAAAATATTGTGCACCATAATAAACTTATCTGGGGTCAGAGAACAGAACAGCTACTAGATATAGAGGCCAGAAAATAGTGGCACACATGCCTTTAATCCTAGCATTCCAGAGGCAGAGATCTGCCTGGATTTCTGTGAGTTCAAGGCCACACTGGAAACAGCCAAGCTTGGTGACTCATACCTTTAATCCCAGGAAGTAATGGCAGGAGGCAGAAAGGTATTTAAGGCATTGAGGATGAGGAACTAGAGCTAGTTAAGCTTTTAGGCTTCTGAGCAGCAGTTCAGCTGAGATCTATTCTGGATGAGGACTGAGAGGCTTCTAGTCTGAGGAAACAGGATCAGCTGAGGAATTGGTAAGGTGAGGTGGCTGTGGCTTGTTCTACTTCTCTGATCTTCCAGCATTCACCCCAATACCTCGCTTCAGGTTTGTTTTTATTAATAAGTACCTTTAAGATTCGTGCTACAAGATGCTTAAGCAGAAATCCTGTCATCATCTTGACTAGTTCAGAAAACTCATTTAAACTCATGATAAAACCCCTGAGTGAACCAGGTATAGAAGGATCTTTCCTGGATAATTAAGAATATAGGGCACAGTTAGTGGCATATGCAGCCCTGTCTTCAGCTTCTGCTGGCAGAGGGCATAATACTTGATTTCTATTGTTAACACTGAAACAGACAAAGTCAACTCTTCATTTTTCTTCAAAATTGGAACATGTGGTCAAGGGGGCAGAATTTTTGGTTGCACAATAAACAGACCCTTAGTGAGACCATTTTTATTGAAAATATCAAACAAAGCCTCAAATAGTACACAGACATCTGCTGGCTTACACTGTTCTGTGAAGGACATGGAGATACAGGATCACTGTGATGGGTTCTTTGAGGAAGTCTTTACTGATGTGGAACTAACATGCTGATGGAGATGAATGTCTGCAAAATCCATGAAAGCCCACCTATTGGGGAACATGTATGTCAAGTTTCTCTTTGAAGAGGAGGCTGAGAAGGCTGTGAAGGAATGAATAAACCTTGGTTTAATAGGCAGCCAATCCATACATAGTTGTCCTGGGTGTCTAACTTTAGAAAACCCTGCTGGCTCCAGTTTGAAATGAGAGAGTGTACAAGAGAGGCTTCTGCCACTTCACATACTGAAGCATCGCCAGAGAGCTAAGGGCACTGTGTGAATGCCAGCTCAAGAAACATAGATCTGGGTCCCCATCCCAGCAACTGTGTTACTGATCAAGAGACCAGGGGCCTGGTAGCAGCAGAAGAGGTGGAGGATGAGAGAATGACAGATCCTTGCAGTTCTGAGCCAAGCTGTATTTTTGTTTAATTAAATTTTTTAATTCATTTTGCATACCAATCAAAGATTCCTCCTCTTCCATTCTCCTGCCCCTTCAGCGTCCCCCTCCAAATCAACCCCCATTCCCTCCTATAAGAAGGAAAAAGCCAAGCTTTTTTTTACTGTGTGTCTGCTAGACAGTGTTGTAGTTGATTGACAAGCCATGTCACAATGGGATGAAAATAATAATAATAATAATAATAATAATAATAATAATAATAATAATAAAACAAAAATGAGTTTCTGAAAGAAACTTGTTTGACACAGTAAAACAAGATAAGGCAAAGACAAAGATTATAAATGATAAAAATATCCTTATAATTTTACTAAGAGGGCAAAAAACAGCATTGCTTCACAAATCTGAAATGAAAAAAGGGTGCACGCCTATTCTCTCACTCTTATTCAATGTTATGATCAAACCTCAGTCATAGAAAAAAGGCAAGGATGAGAGATAAAAGGAAGAAGTCAAACTACAACAACACATTCTTATACTTAAAAGACTCTCATAATTCAACTATAAAATTCTTAGACCTGAAAATGCTTTCAGCAAAGAGCAGGATATAAACAAAGAGCACTATATAAAGTCAACCTAAAAAAATCAGTAGCTTTTCTGTGTAATAGTAACAAACTTATTAAGAAAGAAGCCAGGGGTAAATTCCATTCACAACTTCAAAACAATTACCTGGGAACCAGTTTAAGCAAGGAAGTTAAAGATCCCTAAAATGAAATCACTGGGATGTCTAATAATGAAGTTGAAGAAGATAGAGGATGGAAAGATCTCCCACTCTCAATAGAGAAAGCCATGCAGGCTGTGGTAACAGTGTGATACAAGAATACAACCCACATCTATATCCCAGGGACACAGCCCTCAGAGTTGGAAAAGCAACAGTGAAAATCTCACTAACATCAACAGAAGTGAGTGTTGCAGTGCTCAATTGTGCAGTGACTTAAGCATCTCTTGCTTTGAATTACATCAAGGGTGAAGCTCTGTGTGTGCATCACTGCTTCAATCATGAGAAGAAAAGGAAATAATGAGTTTAATGTTCGCTCAGTTTTGGAGGCTCTACTCCCTGAGAAGGCCCCGTGTGAGTCTGTGGTGAGGCAGCCCATCAGGGGCAGGAGTCTGTGGAGCAAAGCTGAGCATCTTGTGGGCAGGAAAGAGGAGGAGATCACAGACACATAGTTCTCCACATGAGCACAGGGTTAGGGATCTCATACCTTCCCAGTAGCCCTGTATTCATACATGCTCGCCACCACCAAAAACCAAACCAAACCAGTATAGCAACAACAAAAAATCCCAGTCTGGAACCATGGATTTACCGAATGGGCTTTGTGGGGACAGTCATGCTGCAATGTACTGTAGTCCTTGATTGGAGAGCACTGAACTTCACTCAGTTTCTTCAAATACAATGATACTGTTCAAAGATAATCAGGGTCTGAGCCATTTCTACCTGTCAAATACCTGGAAACAGAAATTTCTGACTTTCCCTCACATTGTCAGTACCTCCATTGAGGGGCCACAGAGAAAGAAAATACTGACTATGAACCAGCCTCACTTCCCCGTTAGCCTAAGGTTTTTTTTAAAAAGCTGTAGTCCTATGTGGAGTAGAAGGTATGGTTAGTGTCCAGAGGGACACAAAGTCCAGCATCATTATCTGCCCTGGGTTTCACACTAGGGACATTGCCAGCATATCTGACACTCTGTCCACAGACCAAGCTGGGGCTCCTAAGCTGGATGCTGACTGAGAGGAAGTGTGGAATCTGAGGTGTTACTGGTCACAGGGTTAAATGTTCCTCCATTTGTGAAGGCTTCATGTAGACTCAGCATTGGCCTTGGAGTGAGAAGTTGGAGAGACCTGCCTCAACCTCAGTGATGCCTGTTCATTCTAAGTTAGGTTTCCAGCCTCCTTCTTCAAGCCATGCTCACAGCACACTGCTTCCTCTGCTCCTGATGACATTTAGGTTAAAGCCTCTTAGTGGAGGCAATGTCCCTTGTCATCTGATCCACACATTCCTTTTTCTTAATCTTATTAAATCCAATTATTTTCTCTTGCTGAGAAGTATCCCAATGCAAAATATGTTGTTATGAGACACAAAAATTAGTGTAGGCTAGCGAGATGGATCAGTGGATAAGAGCCCTTCTTGGTCTTGCTGTGGATATAGGATTAATTCCCAGCATCCATAAGGCAGTTCACAGCTATCTACCACAGTAGTTCCAAATGACCTAATGCCCTCTTCTGGAATCCAAAGGCAACCAGATTGTGGTACTTATAGAGAAAACACTTCCACACAGAATAAATATAAATACATTCTTTTAAAAAGTTTAATTATGAGGAATCCAGGGCTTCTGCAACTCACATTCTTTATATCAGAGCAGTGACAGTAAACTCCTCACATGGGACCTCAAAATAACAGAAAGTGACAATTCCGAAAGGCCAGCCAAAAAGTCACCTGGGATACCCCACTTAGAACACTCTAGAGATAGGGAATTCTTTGCTAATCCTAACTGCCATAGGGTGACATAGGAGCAGGTGTCCTTTGAGCACCAAGTCAAGCTTCTCTGAGCTGATTTGCATATTGAGACTTTAGTCACAGTGCAGAATGCTCAAATATTTCTAAAGGCAGCTTACCAGTGCCCAAGAAGCAGCCTCTAGTCCAGGTCTAAGAGATGGGGTCAGCTGCTCTCTTGGTGTGGGTACTGATGCTCTGGGTTCCAGGTGAGAGGATACAGTGCTGGCAACATCCCCTGTAGCCCTTGTTGTTTTCCATGCCTTGGTGTCCTGACCATTGAAATTATGGCATTTAATTAGTGTTAAGTTTCACTTTTATTTTATGGCTTCTCAGAGTGTAGCTCATGAGTGCTGTTACAGATTCCATACACATAATGGTGTTTCACTGGGGTGTTTTTAGTATATCTGTGACAAGGTGTGTTTATTATTTCAGGTTCCACTGGTGACATCATGCTGACCCAGTCTCCAGCTTCAATGCCTGTGCCTCTAAGGCAAAGGGCCACCATCTCCTGCAGGGCTAGCAAGAGTGTCACTTCATCTGCTAATAGTTATATGCACTGGCACCAACAGAAACCAGGAGAGCCCCTGAAGTCCTCATCTCTTTAACATCTACTTTAGCATCTGGGGTATCTGCCAGGTACAGTGACAGTGGGTCTGGTACAGACTTCACCCTCACCATCCATCCTGTTGAGGCTGATGATGCTGTAAGCTGCTTCTGTCAGCAGAGTTATGAGTTTCCTCCCATAGTGCTCCAGGGCTAAAAACAAACCTCCTGGGGTTGCTGTTTACTGAAGCTTAGTCTCTGAGCTGTTTCTCACTTGACATCTCAACTATGTGATTTTAGAAATCTTGTTTGTAAAGAGGAAGAAGCTGTGAAACAGAGATTTCTTAAACTAATGTTATAATTTTTCAATTTGCTTCCTTAATAAAGATCCCTATGAGGATCCAAATTGGAAAGGAAGAAGTCAAGCTTTCCCTATTTGTAGATGACATGATAGTATACTTGAGTGACCTCAAAGATTCAACCAAGGAACTGAAACAGCTTATAAACACCTTCAGCAACATAGCAGGATACAAGATCAACTCAAAAAAATCAGTAGCCTTCCTATATACAATTGACAAAGAGGCTGAGAAGGAAATCAGAGATATATCACCCTTTACAATAGCCACAAATGACAGAAAATACCTTGGGGTAACACTAACCAAACAAGTGAAGGATCTATATGACAAGAACTTTAAGTCCCTGAAAAAAGAAATTGAAGATGTCAGAAAATGGAAAGATCTCCCATGATCATGGATAGGCAGGACTAACATAGTAAAAATGACAATTTTACCAAAAGAAATCTACAGATTCAATGCAATCCCCATCAAAAAACCAACACAATTCTTCACAGACCTGGAAAGAATAATACTCAACTTCATATGGAAAAACAAAAAACCCAGGATAGCCAACAGAATCCTGTACAATAAAACAACCTCTGGAGGCATCATGATCCCTGCCTTCAAGCTCTACTATAGAGCTTCAGTAATAAAAACAGCTTGGTACTGGCATAAAAACCGACATGTGGACCAACGGAATCAAATTGAAGACCTTGACATTAATCTGCACACCTATGAACATATAATTTTTGACAAAGAAGCCAAAAGTGTACAATGGAAAAAAGAAAGCATCTTCAACAAATGGTGCTGGCATAACTGGATATCAACATGTAGAAGGCTGCAAATATAGATCCATATCGATCACCGTGCACAAAACTTAAGTCCAAGTGTAACAAGGACCTCAACATAAATCCAGCTACTCTGAACCTGATAGAAAAGAAAGTAGGAAGTAGTCTTGAACGCATTGGCATAGTCACTTCCTAAATATAACACCAGTAGCACAGACACTGAGAGAAACAATCAATCAATGGGACCTCTTGAAACTGAGAAGCTTTGTAGAGCAAAGGATATGGTCAACAAGACAAAGCGACAGCCTACAGAATGGGAAAAGATATTCACCAATCCCACATCTGACAGAGGACTGATGTCCAGAATATAGAAGGAACTCAAGAAATTAGACATCAAAATGCCCACCAGTCCAATTAAGAAATGGGCTATAGAAATAAACAGAGAATTCTCAGCAGAGGAAACTCAAGTGGCCGAAAGACATTTACGGAATTGCTCAGCATCCCTAATTATCAGGGAAAAGCAAATCAAAACATCTCTGAGATACCAACTTACACCTGTCAGAATGGCTAAGATCAAAAATACTGAAGACACCTTATGCTGGAGAGGATGTGGAGCTAGGGGAACTCTCCTCCACTGCTGGTGAGAATGAAAGCTTGTACAACCACTTTGGAAATCAATATGGCGCTTTCTTAGAAAATTGGGAATCCATCTCCCCCAAGAACCAGCTATACCACTCTTGGGCATATACCCAAGGAATGCTCAATCACACCACAAGAGCACTTGTTCAGCTATGTTCATATCAGCATTGTTTGTAATAGCCAGAACCTGGAAACAACCTAGATGCCCTTCAACTGAAGAATGGATAAACAAAATGTGGTACATATACACAATGGAATACTACTCAGCAGAGAAAAACAATGACATCATGAGGTTTGCAGGCAAATGGATGGATCTAGAAGAAAAATCATCCTAAGTGAGGTAACCCAGACACAGGAAGACAAACATGGTATGTACTCACTCATAGGAGGATACTAGATGTGGAACAAGGATGACTGGACTGCTACTCACACCACCAGGGAGGTTACCTGGAAAACAGGACCCCAAGAAAGACAGGAGGATCGCCCAATGACGGAGAAGTGGATGAGATCTACATGAACAGCCTGGACATGAGTGGGGGTAGTGAAGGGCGAGGGTCGAGGGAAAGAGAGCTTGGGGGAGTGGGAGATCCCAGCTAGCTCAAGAACAGAGAGGGAGAACAAGGAATAGCAGACCATGGTAAATGAAGACCACATGAGAATAGGAAGAAGCAAAGTGCTAGAGAGGCCCACAGAAATCCACAAAGATACTCCCACAATAGACTGTTGGCAATGGTCGAGAGACAGCCCGAACTGACCTACTCTGGTTATGGGATGGCCAAACACCCTAATTGTTGTGTTAGAAACCCCATCCAATGACTGAGGGATCTGGATGCAGAGATCCACAGCTAGGCCCCGGGTGGAGCTCTGGGAGTCCAATTAGCAAGAAAGAGAAGGATTTATATGATCGAGAATTGTTGAGACCAAGGTTGGATAAAGCACAGGGACAAATAATCAAACGAATGGAAACACATGAACTATGCACCAATGGCTGAGGGGCCCCCAACTGGATCAGGCCCTCTGAATGGGTGAGACAGTTGATTGGCTTGATCTGTTTGGGAGGCATCCAGGCAGTGGGACCAGTTCCTGTGCTCATTGCATGAGTTGGCTGTTTGAAACCTGGGACTTATGCAAGGTCACTTGGCTTGGCCTGGGAGGAGGGGACTAGACCTGTCTGGACTGAGTCTACCAGGTTGATCTCAGTCCTCGGGGGAAACTTTGCCCTGGATTAGGTGGGAATGTGGGGTGTGCTGGGAGGAAGGGGAGGGTTGTGGGAGGGGGGAGAACAAGGGAATCCGTGGCTGATATGTAGAACTGAATTGTATTGTAAAATAAAATAATAAAAAATGATCCCCATGATACGTTTTCAAAGCATTTTTTATGTTCAATTGATTTGAGTATACAATCACTTAAAATTTACAGGAAATTTTCCTTGGTCTCTCAAAATTAGAGCTTTGAATATTGAAGATTGCTAGTTTTCTTGAAGACAGTAGTTGACATCCTCAGTCTGATGTCACATTTCCACTTCTATTTGGTTGAGATTTCAAAGTCCCTATTCAGCAGATCACACACCCAAGCCTCCTGCAGCTGACTTATACTGCCTAGCTTCTGATCTGCCTCTCTGTGCCCATCAGATGCTCATTCATGGGCCTAGACTCGTTAGATGTTCTTTTCCCCTTGTTCAATACTCACATCTTTCTCTATAATATCTTCCACAATGTGGCCATAGTCTCTTCTTGCCTGATTTTGTTGTCTTCTTAGGTGGACGAGTACAAAGTATCACTATATAACTTGAGCTGACCTGGAAATCACTATCTAGCACACAGTGACTATGATCCTGCAACCCACCAGCCTCTTCATCCTGACTGCTGAATTACATGACACTTACCCAGGTCCTTTTCATATTCTGGTTGTTCTCCCATTGCAGGTACATGAACTCTAGAGGCCCAAGTATACAAGTCATGGTCTTGGAAGTTTTACTTCATAGACACTCTTTATTCATTTATGAACCTTCTTTGGGCTTTTGTATCCTCCCCACGTGGAGTGAAAAACTTAACAAAATGATCCTCAGATGTACATCTCTGAGTTTTTCAAGTTAAAGTCCTATCTCAGGGTGGTATTTATGTATGTATGTATGTATGTATGTATGTATGTATGTATGTATGTATGTATTGTATGACTTTCCTACTACTGCACAAGAAGTTATCACAAACTCAGTTACTTAGGAGCTCAGCATAATTATCTGAGCAGGGTATGACTGGGTCCTCTCCTCAGGCTCTAGTAAGTTATAGCCAAGGTGTTGTCAAGGTTGCATTCTCATCTGGGTACTCAAAACATCTCATTGTAAGAGCAGTACAACCTTTTATTTTTTTTTTTCAGTTAGGTCTCACTAAGTTTTTTAGATTACCTTGACTTTGCAAATGTCCTGACTCAACCATTCATGTGCCACCTCGCTCAATGGCTGTCATAGATAATGATGGGATATGCAATAAGGAAAACACCAAGGATGTAGAAGATTTCAAGACTGTCACTAATCAGCCTGGACCAGGAGAAGTTGGCTGAACTCCATCCCCAAATGAAGAATAATAAGTATTGTATTCACATACACAATGAGTGTTTTTTGAATCAAATCTATATATTGAGCCACAGAGAAAAAATTAACACTTTTATGTGATTTCTATTTTTATTATAGCTGTACAAATGTCTTTGCTATATGTACCTTTTTTTAAAATCTATTCACCTGTTGAGAGACACTAGGTTGATTTAAATTCTTACTATTGTGAATAGTGCAGCAATAAACATGGATGTGGAAGTACATCTGTTTTATGAAGATTTACATTTGTTCAGAAATATACCTAGTGCTGGAGTAGCTAAATCATATTGTATATTTTTATGTTTTCTTGTGGAACTTCATCCTGAGGTCCACAGTGGTTGTACTAGGTTGCATTCCCTCCAGCAGCTTATACTGCTTGCTCTTTCTGCTCTGTCTGCCTGTCATTTATAGTCACTATCTTGATTTCCTTTTAGTTCATTATTCAGATGAGGTGATTTTTTTTTTTGCTTTGGTTTCTATCTCATAGCCAAAAATGATACAAAGGCATAAAAAATCATATAAAAGTCACTAATCAACTTCAGAACAATAAGAATTATTGATACCCTGGAACTTCCCTTACCTTCAATCATATCTATTTATTTAGAAGAGATTGGATAATGTTTATTCTTCTGCTTCATTTTTCCATACTGAGGATGGTGGAGCTGAAAGGACCATTAAGGTTTTGCCTGAATGATGCTGATTTCCCATGGTGTACAGAACTCAGCTGTAACTTGTTGGTCTATTGTTCTTCCTCTCACACAATTTCAGGAAATATTCAATGATGTGCCAAAGATAAGTAACATGTGATAGCATTTGGACCATTTAATTAGGGAGGTTTGCATTTTAGGCTACTGTCCTGTATGTAGAGATTGAGTGCCTTTTCCACCATAATAAATGACAACATCTTCTTCCTCCATTTTGCTTATTTTACAGATGAAATACGACTTCCCTGGGCGTCATTCCACAGTGGTACCCATGGAAGAGGGTGCTGTGTTCCGTGAGCTCAAGGTCATCAACATCAGACTTCCTGGATAAACGCTGGGAGCAAATTAATCTGTGTTGTTATCAGCCAGTAGGTTTATAGTTTGTTCACTTTTAATCCCAGCCCAAGGAATCTAATGCACCAGGACAGTGTGGAAACTTGAGTTGTGGGAAAAGCAGTAACTAAGGACTGTCCAGCTTTTTATTACACATAAAAGAACACAGAAATTTTGTCCTATTATTCTCCATGCTCCCCACTTACACACTGTGAGAAGCACATGATTAACTGCAGGAGATTTGGATTTGTAAGACCCCAGTCTCCATGTGTCCAATGTGAATGAGCGGCAGTAAATGACATGAAGCACAATCTGAGCTCACTGCAGCTGTCACAAAACAAAGTACAGAGTTTAGCAAAGATCGAGAGTACATGACAACTTGTTATATACTGACAGGACAGATACTCCTCTGTGATATTCTTGACCTCGAGATTGGGAACTTCCTTAATCCACATCCTCTTTATCTCTCTCATATGATGGTGTGTTTGCAGTTGACAGAGGAAATCTGAAAATGCTCATCAGAAATAATTTAACATTTTGTGCACGAAAAGTAGATGTATAAAACTGTATAATTAATGTAAAAAAAGGTAAGTGCATGTTACTTAAATTACTTATTTAATTTTCAGTAGTATTCTTGACTTAATGCTTAAACATTAATGTCAGATAACTACTTTGTTTTGCATATCAAATGCCATGAGCTGCTTTGTAGCCAGTTGATTTATAATACATATTTTTGAGAGATTGTTTCCATTCATAGATTAGTCCAGCCTCAAATCTGGCC
This sequence comes from Peromyscus eremicus, assembly GCF_949786415.1. Lineage (NCBI taxonomy): Eukaryota > Metazoa > Chordata > Mammalia > Rodentia > Cricetidae > Peromyscus > Peromyscus eremicus. Next base: position 82,670,887 of record NC_081418.1, on the reverse strand, counting down.
CCAAATGCCCCATTCTGCTGCTTCTGTCTCCCCAGCTGTGGGATTTCAGATGTGAACCTTGACTCCTTACCATGATATTTTAATGATTCATTTATTTTTCTGTTTTTTTTTGTAGTTTATACATAATACTGGGTTTATAGTTAACTTTTTATATATATTTTCAGAGTCAAATAACCTGAAGTCCAGACAGGTTCTGTGATTTCTGTTATTGCTATTGATTTTCATTCATATTCAAACATTTTTTTCCAATGGATGGGAACCATCTGTGATGTTGAGGTCTATTGGTTTCTGTAAAATTGTTACATGATTTAGGATGGTTGTTCCCCCTGCTGGGAAGGGTTTTCCCATCAACCGAGGCTGCAGCCAGTCAGACCCAAGAAATCACAGAAGCTTATATTAATTAAAACCTGCTCAGGCCGTTAGCTCAGGCCTAACATTGACTAGCACTTACACTTAAACTCAGCCCATTTCTGTAAATCTATATGTTGCCACGTGTTCTGTGGCTTTTACTGTGTGTCATTACATGCTGCTCCCTGGACAGCGGGCTAGCATCTCCTGACTCAGCCTTCATCTTCCCAGAATTCTCCTTGTCTGTTTATCCCACCTATACTTCCTGACTGGCTACTGGCCTAACGGGTTTTATTAAACCAGGTGTACAAAAGCATTATCCCATAGCATTAAACCCAGTTTTAATACTGCTAATCTAAATTATCCTAGAGTATGCTTTTATGGAATAAATACTCTTGGCAAAGTGTGTCTTCCACGAATTCATGAAGAAATGTTTTTTTTCTTTATTCCTCTTCATTTCCCCAGTGTAGAGTTCTCTTTCTGTCCTAAAGTTGTAGGGAGGATACGTGTTAGTTTCTGTTGGGTTTAACACTGCTTTGAGATTAAAGTTCCTCTGATCTCAGGTTTAATTTAATGTCCCCAGTATCCACAGAGCGATTATGGGCTTCTCTTTACATCTCTTTTCAGTGTTTGGCCCAGAAACTGGAACCCAAATGTCCAAGGCACTGTTCCTTGTCCTTACTGTAAGAGTTGTTTTGGAGATGGGAGAAATGAAAATAATTAGGAATAATTCTCTTGTTTTTTTGGGCTTTCCTCTTTTCTTTCTTCCATACTTCCTTTCTTTTATTGCATGTTTTCTTACTCTGTTTCCTAATTTGTTGTTGTAATTTTTTGAACATATCATTTCCCCAGGACTGTCAATCTCATATAGCTCTCCTAATGTCTCTGCACAAGTCACATGATTTAAATATGTCTTGGATTGTAACCAAAGCTTCTATTATTGGAGATCCTAGTAGATTTCTGTTGGAGAGCTGTCAGCCAATGTCTTTCAGTGATTTCTCATGCTCTTTGTGATGGTATATTTGCCTGTGATTGACAGCAGCCACTGTTACACATACTGCCCAGGCATCTGCCTTTGTATTTGCTGACTGCTTTGCATGGGCCCCTCCAGCCCAGGCCAGCTGCTCATATTTATATACCAGGCCTATGTGATGAGAACAGAGCTTCATCAGACAGGCAAGGGGAGGAAGATGGAGTCGCAGACGCAGGTCCTCATGTCCCTACTGCTCTGGGTGTCTGGTGAGAAATTGAAAAGTATTATAATCTTTTTAGAGTTATTTCTTTGTGTATAAAAAATTAACAATGTGTGCCAGGGTGTAATATTTTTATTCAATAATACCCTGACAATATGGCATTACAAGGACATTAAATGACAAATTTCTTCTGTAGTGAATACTTTGGGTGTTTTTTTTTTTAATTATGCATCATCACTTCTTTTCCTGATTGCAGGTGCCTGTGCAGATATTGTGATGACCCAGTCTCCATCCTCCCTGGCTGTGACAGCAGGAGAGAAGGTCACCATCAACTGCAAGTCCAGTCAGAGTCTGTATGGCAGCAATAACAAGAACTACTTGAACTGGTACCAGCAGAAACCAGGGCAATCTCCTAAACTGCTGATCTACTATGCATCCACTCGGCACACTGGGGTCCCTGATCGCTTCACAGGCAGTGGGTCTGGGACAGATTTCACTCTCACCATCAGCAGTGTCCAGGCTGAAGACCTGGCAGATTACTACTGTCAGCAGGGTTATAGCTATCCTCCCACAGTGCTTCATCCTCCAACAAAAACCTCCTCTGAGAGTCTCAGCAGCTGCCTGCACCACACACAGCCCTGGACCTGCACACTTCCACTTCCCCCTTTTGGCTGAGAGCCGGTGTGCCTGAAACATTGATGAAAATGTTTGCAGAGCCAGGCAAAATATGATGGGTTCAATGTCTCTTATGGTTTTTTATATGAAAAACCTTTATAAGAAAATGCAACGGAGAACTCAGTATTATTTTTCTATTCTTTCTGTAACTTATAACCCAAAATTCTGTTACTTGACTATGAGGGATTTATCTTTCTATAGTTCTGGAGTTCTGGTGTCCATCATAAGAGTCTATGGGCTGAAGTGATGATGATGGCAAACTGTATTTCTGTTAGAGGCTGTAGAAAGTATGTTTCCAGCTTTTTCTAAATTCTGGAGTGCTTTCTTACTTCCTTACTGGTGCCCATTTCTTCTATTTTTTTTCTTTTCCTTTCCATAAATTCTTTTAACTTTTATTACATTTTATTTAATTAATTACCTCTGTGTGTATCTTTGTGAATGTTTCTAGGTGCACATGTGACAAGGCATATTTCTAGAGGTCAGAGGACACCTGGACTTGATTGTTTCTTTGTCATTTGGGTTCTGAGGATCAAGCTCAGGTTTGTCATCAGGCTTGGTGGCAAAAGTCTTTGCCCTCTGATCCATCTTGCTGACTCTTAAAATATTTTATTGATGTAAATTCAGTGTACACAATTTTCTTAAAAGCTGTATTTTTCTAGTATATCATATATTTTGACCATATGCACTAACCTTCTCCATTTCCCCTTCCATTTCCTGCTGTCTTTTCTTCCTTAGTTTCTTCTACTTTTATCTCGTTGACTCTGTCATACATATAGACCCACCCACACAGACACATCCATCACATACATATACATACACATGTATGCACATATACATATGTACATATACACATATAGATACACACACAGAGACATGAACTTCACATACCCAGAATCCACATACTTACAACCAGCAAAGGAGAGAAAATGTGATATTTCTTCCCTGTGTTTCTGGGGCCACATCTCCCTCTAAAGTCTCCATATCTGATTTCCAAGTGGAAACTGAGAACTCTCTCTTCACACTAATGTTGGATATAATTGTGTGTCAGCAGATTCTGCCTTCCAGTCTTTACATTTCATATCAATTAATAAAGCTTAATGTTTTCAGGATTTCAGAAGGAAATATTTTGTGCTCCCACGTGAAAAATGTGCTAACTAATCATGTCCATGTTCTGATTAAGAAACTTACTGAGCACCTATTTTGGAGACATGACAGGGAACAAGTATGTTACAGACTTCATAAAATTGCTGGAGATCTCCAAATACATTAAAGGTGCGTGGTTCTCTGAGTGATTCTGGGCAGTAAATCCTTGAGTGTAAGTTGCTAAGTTTAGAAAAGCCTCAGATAAACCAAATGGGCACTTAAGCCAACAGACAGGAATCATAACAGAGAAACACAAGATCAATAAAAATCAAGTAAGAAATGATGTCCATAATGGATCATAATTCCCTTAAGGATTCAACTCAAAGATCTAATTTGCTAAAATGTTTAGTGAAGATTTCAAAAATGATTAATCTCCAGAAAAGATACAAACTAAATATTTATTCAGTCAAGGCTGTAGGGAGGAAAGCTAACGATACACAGGCAATCATAAACAAGATGGATAAAACAATCAGCTACACAAAAGAAAAGGTGAATAAAGGAAAAAAAAACACAATTGAAATGCTGGGAATTAAAATTTCAATGTATCAAATACAACCCTCAGTGTGGTGGTATTGTGTTCCCCAAAATATTGTGCACCCTAATAAACTGGGGTCAGAGAACAGAACAGCCACTAGATACAGAGGCTAGAAAATGGTGATACTCACACCTTTAATCCTAGTCTTCTGGATGTGTGGATCTCTGTGAGTTCAAGGCTACACTGGAAATAGCCAGGCATGGCAACTCACACCTTTAATCCCAGGGAGTGATGGCAGAAAGCAAAAAGATATATAAGGCATGAAGACCAGAAACTAGAAGCATTTGGTTGGTCTAGCTTCAGGCTTTCGAGAAGCAGTTCAGCTGAGATCCATTTGGGTGAGGCCTCAGAAGCTTCCAGTAGAGGAAACAGGATCAGCTGAGGAACTGGCGAGGTGAGGAAGCTGTGACTTGTTCTGCTTAGAGAATCTTCCAGCATTCACCCCAATACCAGGCCCTGGGTTTGTTTTTATTAATAAGAATATTTAAGATTCATGTTACACCTCAGAACAAAAAAATTAACAATGGTCTCAATAAAACAGAAGAAAGAACATCCTGGATCAAGTTTCAAGTGGAAACAGTATTGAAACATTATTGGTAAAAGAAAATTATCATGAATATAATGTGAAAGTATTCTAGCATATGAAGAGACCCATACCAAGAATCATAAGATACAGAAGAGCTGAGATAAAAACAAAAGACATAGGGAACATATTGAGTGAAATGAGAACAGAAAATTTCATATAAAGAGAAAAAAGTGACAAACACAGAAAGGTATTTAGTTGTCTAAATGGACGACACCAGAGAAGGAGTCACAGATTGTGTTTATAATGTAAAAAATACAAAGTAAAGAACCAATGTCAAAAGGTAAAATGGAAAATTACCAACTCAACTCCAAAGACAAACACATCAGAATGACATCTGAACTCTCATTTGAAAGAGTAAAGCCTGGAAAAGCATGGAACAGTATATTTCAGATCCTGATAGTAAGTAATTGTTAAATAAGTTAAGCATCTCCAACAAAATTGTATTTTAATTTGAGGGGGAAATAAGGACATCACAAGACAATCACAAACTAAGGCATTTCATGACCATGAAGACAGCACTGTGGAAGATACTATAAAATACTATGCACATAGGAGAAAGAGTGTTTCAATCATGAGAGCACAGACAAATGTTGATGTCATGAGAGGAATAGATGAACAATGGCTATCATGAAAGGAGTCCAGTGTGTCCAACACTGTAAGCCAGAAAACTCCAATATAGTTGAGGACTAGGGAAAATGGAAAACAACCTAATAAATCAGGAAACCCCAACAAAATTATAGACATTAATAAAACATTTCTTAATAACCTTATGTGACGAAAACTCAGCAATAAAGATACAAATATTGTTGTAATAGGTTAAAGAATTACATCCAACAGTCTACTTTGTCCAGAAGCCCACCTAAGTGGTAAAGACACACACATGTGCTGAGAGTCAAGTACTGGAAGTAAATCTACTGAGAGAATGGAGGCTCAAGCACAGCTCTGCTGATATCTGGTACAGTAGAATCCAAACAAAGCATAGTCAAACACATAAGGAAAGCAACACAAGAGTCGAGTCATTGAAAGTACATAACAATTCCACATGTATACATGGCAAACTTTAGGACTCAAATTTTATAAAATAAACCAGGATGCAATGGACATAGAAGGTCAGGTATATCCTGATACAATAGCAGAGGGTATTTTCAGTGCACCACTCTTATCTTTGGATTCAAATAGAAAACCATCAGAGAAATTTTAGAATTAATCTGCCTTAGAAAGAATGGATACAACAGACATCTAAAACATTTCTCATCTCTCATGTATATATGTACATAGCATACATGAATAAAGTATTCACATATATTATATATATTATACATGTATAAATAATTAACAAAAAGACCCCCACCCAATTCTTGAAAATGAAATCTAGACACACATTGAGAGGTTTATACACTATAACCAAGTTGGTTTCAATATAGGGGTGAACGGTTGACCCCCTTTCATCCAAAATCAATAGCTGAATTCACACAAAGTCCTTAAGAAGCAGAAATCCTACCATCCTTTCCATGAGTGCAGAAATCTCCTCTAAACTCATAATAAAACCCCTCAAGGGATTATGAGTAGAAGGATTATTCTGAATATAACAAAGAATGTAAGGCACAGCTGGTGGCATCTGCAACCGTGTTTGCAGCTTCGCTGGAAGATGGTGGAACACTTGGCTTCCATCATCAGTACTGAGAAAGACAAAGTCAACTGGTCATTTGCTTTCAATATAGGAGCATGTTGTCACGGAGACAGATGGTCTTAGCTGCACAAAAACTGGCGATTTGCCACAACATTTTCATTGAAAATACTGTAAAATTCCACAAACAGTGCACAGACAACTGATGGATCACACTGTTTTGTGAATGATGTGGAGACATAGGAGCACTGGGTTCTTTGAGGAAATATTTACTGAGGTGAAACAAAAGCACTGTGAAGTTGAAGAGATGGATGTCTGCCACAACATAGAGGACCATTTGGTCAGAAGATGTATGTCAAGTTTCTCCTTGAGGTGGATGTTGAGAAGGCTCTGATGGAGTTGAGTAACCTTGGGTTTAATGGGCTGCTGATCCACATAGCTGTCCCCAGTGACTGATTTCAGAAAAGCCTGCCGCCTCCAGTATGAAATGTGAGAGCACAAGAGAGGCTTCTGCAGCTTCATGCATCTGGAACATCTTGAGAAAGCTGCTGAGGGAGCTACATGGGTGCCAGTTCAAGAAAACTAGATCTAAGTCGCCATCTCTGTAGCTGCATTACTGATCCAGAGACCCAGGGCCTGGTTGCAGCAGAGGTGATAGAACATGAGGGAGTGACAGATCTGTGTGATTCTGAGCCAAACCATTCTTACTGTGTGTCTGCTAGACTGTGTTGTAGTTGATTGACAAGCCAGTTCACAATGGTATTTAAAAACAAAAACGAGGAAACAAAGAAGGGTTTCTGTGTGAAATATGTAGTGACAAAGTAAAACAAATTAAACAAAAACAAAGATTATAAATGATAAAAATAACATTATAATTATACTAAGTGGGCAACTTAATATAAACCAGAAAACTGCTTCTCCAATCTGAAATGAGAAATGGATGCTCACGCTCTCACTTATTCAATGTAATGCTCATATCTCAGTCACAGAAAGAAGGCAGGAGGCAGAAATGAAATAGTTATAAATAGTAAATGAAGAAATCAAATTACAAACATTTATACATAATGTGTTCTTATATTTAAAAAGTCTCTCAGAACTCTACGAGAACATCCTTAGACCTGAAAATACTTTCAGCAAGGGCAGGATATAAACAAAGAACAAGATACAAAGTCAAATTACATCAGTCAGTAGCTTTTCTGTGTAATAGTAACAAACTTCTAAGAAAGAAATTGGGTAAATTCCATTCCCAAATTCAAAACAAAATGCCTAGGAATCAGTTTAAGCAAGGAAGTCAAAGATGCCTACAATGGAATCACTGGAACAATGAATAATTAAGTTGAAGAAGAAAGAGGATGGAAAGACCTCCCACACTCATTAATAGAGAAAGGCTCTGGTACCAGTGTGATACAAGAAAGCATTCTACATCAATATCCCCTGGGCCATTGCTCACAGAATCAGAAAAGCAAGTAAAATAATTTCACTAACATTAATTGAAGCATGTGCTTCACAATATTCAGTTGTGGAATCCCTTAAGTATCTCTTGCTCTGAAGTGAGTTGAAAGGGTAAAGCCCTTTGTGTCCATCACTAGCAGAAAATGACAGAATGAGCTTAACATTGGCTTAGTTGTGGAGGTTCTTCTCAGTGAAATGAAGGCCTGGTGTGAGTCTGTGGTGAGGTATCATATCAGGGCAGGAGTTTGGGGATCAAAGCTGAGCATTTTGCAGCCAAGAAAGAGGAGGAGATCACAGGCACACAGTTTTCAACATGAGCACAGAGTTAGTTACTTAAAACCTTCCCAGTGGTCCTGATTAATACACATTTCACCACATATATAAATAAATGAAACAAACAAACAAACAAATAAATAAATAAACAAATTAATTAATAGCAGCACGGAGAGTAAGGCTTTACCACATGGGCTTTCTGAGGATAGTCAAGCTGCAATGTACTGCAGTCCTTGATTGGTGAGCACTGAACTTTACTCAGTCCCTTCAATTATAACAACACTATTTGAGGATGTGAGGATCTAAGATGTTTCTCACTGACAAATACCAGGAAGCTGAAACATCTGACTGTTTCCTCTCATTGTATACAATATTCTCCCATTTTCAATGCCCCTATTTCAAGTGCTATTGAGAAGAGAAATTCTCATTATGAAAGAGCCTCATTACTCAGCTAATTTGTTTTTTTTTTTCTTAAAGTCTGTGGTCCTGTGTGGAATTGATGGTGAATGTTCAGAGGGACACAAAGCCCAGCATCATTATCCACCTCCTGATTCAGAACAGGGTCATGACCAGGATATCTGTCATTCTGTCCACAGACAAAACAGGGACTCCTAAACTATATGCTGACTGACATGAACTGTGGGTTATGAGGAGGTGTCACTGGTTACAGGGCAAAATGTTCCCTCATTTGTGAAGGCTTCATGTGGGTTCAGCACTGGTTTTGGAGTGAGAAGATGGAGAGACCTGCCTTATCCTCAGTGACGTCTGTTCATTCTAAGTTTAGATTTCTAGTCTCCTTCTTCACTCCACACTCTCAGCTCACTGCCTCTTCTGATCATGATGACATTTAGGTTAAAGCCCTGTGTGCTCATCGCGTTTCCATTACTAGAAGAAAATTGACATAATGAGTTCAATGTTGTCTCATTTTTGGAGGTTCTGTTCCATGAGAAGAAGGGCCTGTGTGAGTCGGCTATCAGGCAGCACATCAGGACAGGAGTGTGTGGAGCAAAGCTGAGCCCTTCCTGGTCAGGAAAGAAGAGCCCTTCTCTGGCACACGGTTCTCCCCATTAGCAGTGTTAGTGACCTTACATCTCCGCAGTAGCCCTGTGTTCACACATGTTCCACCACCAATTTTCACCTCTAATCTAACCACGACACATTCTGTTTTCTTGATCTTATTCAACCTGATTGTTTTCTTGTTTTGAGAATTATCATAATGCAACATTAGTATGTTGGTGGAGAGATATCTCAGTGGTTAAGAGCCTGTCCTACTTTTGTAGAGGACATGGGTTCAGAGTCCAGCATCCATATGGCAGTTCATAACCTCCTGTATGTCTAGTTCTGGTGGATCCAATTCCCTCTTCTGGAATCCAAGGGCAAGATACCGACATGTGGTCCACAGATATAGATGCAGAAAAAAACATGCATACACATAAAATACAAATAAATAAAAGTTTAATTCTGAAGGCTCACAGTGCTCCTTCAACTCACATCCTTTACAGCAGAGCAGTGACAGTACATTCTACACAAGGAACCTTGAAATAACAAAACATGACAAATCCACAGGGCCATGGACAAAACTACTTGGGATTCACTTAAACCACTCTAGAATATTCTTTGCTAATCTTAACTGACATAGAGTGACATAAGGGCAGGTGTCCTTATGAACATCAGTTGAGCTTTTCTAAGTTTATTTGCATACTGAGACAATAGCTGCAGTGCAGATTCCTTAAACCCTCTTTAAAAGGCAGCTTGTCTGTGCCTAAGAAATAACCTCTAGTCCAGCTCTCAGAGATGGGGTCAGCTGCTCTCCTGTTATTGTGCATACTGCTGCTCTGGGTTCCAGGTAAGAGGATGCAGGTGCTAGGAGCATCCACTGTGGCCATTACTGTCTTCTATGCCTTGGTGTCCTGATTATTGAAATTATGGTATTTTTTGGTTTTAGTTTTCCTTTTTATTTTATTTTTCTCAGAGTATGTCTCATGACTTCTGTTACAGATTGCACATACATGGTGATTTTACATTGGGATGCTTGTAGTATATTGGTGAGAGCAATGTGTGTTTATCATTCCAGGTTCTACTGGGGACATTGTGCTGACCCAGTCTCCACCTTCATTGACAGTGTCTCTCGGGGAGAAAGCCACCTTCTCCTGCAGGACCAGCGAAAGTGTCAGTGCAGGAAGTGTACATCTTATGAACTGGTATCAACAGAAACCAGGACAGCCCCCCAAACTCCTCATCTATGAAGCATCCAACCTAGCATCTGGGGTCCCTGCCAGGTTCAGTGGCAGTGGGTCTGGGACAGACTTCACCCTCACCATCCATCCTGTGGAGGCTGATGATGTTGCAACCTATTACTGTCAGCAGAGTTATGAGCTTCCTCCCACAGTGCTCCAGAGCCAAACAAAAACCTCCTAGGTTGCTGCTCACTGACTCTCTGACCTGTTTCTCACCAGACATCTCAACCATATCATTTTAGAAATCTTGTTTGTAAAGAAGGTGAAGCTGTGAAACAAAGATTTAAAAAAAATAATGTATGTGTTTGTCCCACCATGTAGGCTTTATAATTCATCTATTTGCTTACTTAATAAAGGCCTCCCTGATACTATTTTCAAGGATTTAGGTTCAATAAACTTGTTTTTTTTTTTTTTGTTCAATACACTGTGTAGACAATCACTTTAAACTTCCAAGAAACTTTCCTTAGTTGTCCAAAATAACCAGAGTTTGAGCTCTGAAGATTATTAATTTTCTTGCAGACAAAACTCACATTTTCAACCTAATGTCACATTTCCACTTCTATTTACTTGCGATTTCTAAGTCCCTCTTCAGAGGATCACACCCAAGCCTCCTGGAGCTGATTTAATGCCTGGCTTCTGATATGCATCTCTGTGCCCATCATGGATGCTCATGCACAGGCTGTTCTTTTCTTCTTGTCCTATACTCATATCTTTCTCTATAATATCTTCCACAATGTGGCCATATTTTCTTTGCCTGCTTTCAATATTTGCTGTCTTCTTATGTGCAGGAGTACAAATGAAAGACCCCCGGAGGAGATCTTCCCTCAGGAGAGACCCCAAGTCCAAGGAACACACCGAAACCACGGATCAGATGCAAGCAGCAAGAGGGTTTATTCAGATACACAGGTACCTGGGGCGACAAAGTCTCTCGGAGGACTTGCACGCCCTCCTTGGGTAAAGGGGACTTTTTATAGGATCCCAGGGGCAGAGGCACGGTTACAGAAGCGAGAAGCATAGTTACAGGGTTCCCATTGGTTGATTCAAAGAAGGCCAGGGTGAACTTGGAGACATATTTTTAATTCTCGAAAATTTGATGTGTGTGGCTGACTTGGCCTTGGGGGTGCTTTCCCAGCCCAACTGTTTATTCCCCAAGGCCAAGTGGCCAACCAGAGATATCTTATTTTGACTCAACGGTTTCTCTCCCAGGGCGGGTGGTCAGGGTGGGTGTTTCCTTGGTCCCAGGCTTTTGCAGCTGGCTGATTACGGTTTATGCCAAGTGATTTATCTAAACGTACATTTTGCAGTTAGGCCAAGGACGCCCTGTTTTTCTGGTACTTGCCTCGCAGAATGGCGTTTCTTATGCTAAGTAAAAGCCTGCTATAAGCGGGGTCTTTCACAAAGTCTCACTGTATGTCTGCAGCTGACTTGGAAATTACTATCTAGTGCCTTGAGACCCTGAACTTGCAGCCAACCTACCCCTTCCTTCTGACTGCCAGATTCCATGACACCATGTCCAGCCCCTTCTCATTTTGTAGTTGTTCTACCATTGCAGGTACATGAACCTAGAGGCCCAAGGGTGCAAAACTATGGTCATGAAAGGTATTCTTCCTAGACATCCTCCACTTCTACAAGAACCTTTTTTGGGTTCTTTGGCATCCTCCCTGAGTGGAGTGGGAAAGCACAATAGATGACCCCTAGAAATTTTTCAAGATGCAGGACTCTGAGATTTTCATTTTTACTGTCCTAAATCACAGTAGGGAATCAGTATTGTGTTAGTATCCTACTGCTTCACAGGAGGCTAATACAAACTCAATGACTTAAAACCACAACAGCTATAATCTTAGCAGGGTATATCTGGGTCTTCTGCTCAGGGTCTTAGAGGCTACAGTCAAGGTGTTGTCAGGGTTGTAATCTCATCTTGGTACTCAGAGTATCTTTTTCCAAAGTCATTGAGAAGTTTTTCACTATCTCTTTTTAGATGTGTCTTTTTGCAAAGAGTGCAGCCCAAAACACACATGCAGCTGAGCACTACACAGTTACTACTACTCCGTGAGTTCTCACATACTTCTTCTCTTTGATATTTACATATTACCTCTTTCTGCTTTAACCTGTTTTCTGTTGCTGTAACTGAGTACTAGAAACTAGGAATCAACACAGAAAATACATCTATTTATTTTTGCTCTGGGCTTGAGAAGTTGGTTGAACTGTATCTCCAAACAGCAAAATAAATGTTATTTTTAAACTCTCAAAGAGACTCTCTTGAAACAAATCCATATAGTCTGTGTATTTGTTCACATTCTTATGTTTAAAAATATTGACACATAATATAAAGCTATAAATGAATACGTTTGAAAATTTTTCAAATACTTGGTCACTACATATATGTTTTCAAATAATTCACAAACCAATGTAATTAGATAACATTGGACACTGATTGAAAATAAGAGTACATGGAATGAAAACTAGTGGGTTGCAGAAAATCAGCACTTAGTTGAGAAATAGAGCAGTGAACCTTCACAAAAGAAACAATGATTTAATGTCCTAATTTCATGTTCTATGTCAGGCAACCATAAAAGGAAAGAAGGATTAAATAATAAAATACAGCAAAACAACAACCAAATAACAGACCTTCCTGCCTGTAAAAGACAGTCAGCAAATGGTGTCTACTCTAGTCACACCATAAACAGTACTTAAGACATTTCCATACCCTTTAAATGATATAAGATACATACATATACTTAAAGATTCAAGGAAAACAGTGAATCAAGTGAAGAGACAGAGTGCAAGATGTGGGAAATTGTTAGGCCTTGAAATTTGATAAGACTTTATTCGTAGGAGTCAACATTGATCCTTCATTGTGGAACCCAGAGAGGAATCCTATTCTCTGTGATCCGGGCTGACCTGGGATTCCTGGAAACAACAGGCCTGTACCAGGTTACTGTGATTAGCCTGACTTAGAGCTGTGCCCAAACTTACCTATAATATTTTCTTCACATATTATTCTCTGAATCCATTAAATTTTCTGCTAATGTCATAATTTCCATTTTTATTATGGCTGAATAAGATTCCCTACCCATGTTTACAGCCTTTCATTTGTATCATCCATCTCTTTGTTGATAGGCACTAGGTTGATTCCAATTATTACTATTATGAATAGTGCAGCAATAAACATGGGTGTGAAAGTATCTCTACTGTGGTGGTTTGGAAGAGAATGACCCCTCTAGGCTCATAGATTTGAATATTTGATCTTTAGCAGTTACTATTGTTTGAAAGGTAAGGAGGTGTGGCCTTGTTGGAGGAAGTGAGCCATTTTGGTTGGGCTTCCGAATTTCAAAAAGCCCATTTCCAGCCCAGAGTCTCTCTCTGTCTGCTATCTGCAGATCTGGATATAGAACTCTGTCCTACTCCTCCTGTACTGTGTCTGCCTACATCCCTCAATACTCACTGCCATGATGATCATGCACTAAAACTCTGAAAATGTAAGGAAGCTCAATTAGATGCTTTCCTTTGTAAGAATTGCCAAGGCCATGGCGTCTCTTCATAGCAATAGAACATTGACGAAGACTTCAATTCTATGCTGATTTACATTTGTTCAGGAATATAACTAGTGCAGGAGTAGCTGAATCATATGGTAGTTCCATGTTTTCTTGAGGACCCTCCATACAGTCCAGAGAAGCTCTACCAATGTGCAATCCATTCAGCAGCATATACTATTTGCTCTTTCTGTACAGTCTTGCCATCATTTATAGTCCTTATCAGGATTTCTTTTTAATTTGTTATTCAGGTGAAGTGATTTTTATATTTTTGCTTTTCTTTCTATACCACTGTCAAAAATGAGAAGACTCCACAAGCCATAAAAGATCTTGTATAAGTCATTAATCATCTTCAGAAGAACTCAGGTTATTGATATCCTGGAATTTCCTTTACCTTAAATAGTATCTATTTATTTAGATGGAATTTGATAATGTTTAGTCTTCTGCTCCATATTGACATACTTAGAATGGTGGAACTGAAAGCTTTATTAAGGCTTTGCCTGCATGAAGCTGTGTTTCCCATGGGATACAGAGCTCAACTGTAACTTGTTGATCTGTTTTCTCCCTCTCATACAAGTTCAATAATTTCCTATGATTTTCTAAACACAAGTGACACATGATGGCAGTTGGACCATTTAAGTAGGAGTGTTTCCATTTTATGCTATAACAATGTAGCTGGAAAGTTTCTCTGTTCCTGTCTGGCCCCACGGTTGTGTCGAATTTCTCCCACCTGCAGTCCCATGGCTTCTTATGAAATAATCACTCAAAGACTTATATTAACTACAAACTGTTTGTTCTATGGCTTTAACTTCTTGCCAGCTAGCTCTTTCATCTTAAATTAACCCATTTCTATTAATCTATATGTTGCCACATGGCCATGGCTTTGCTGGCATCTTGTTGCTCCTTCAGTGGTGGGCTTGCATCTCTCCCAACTCTACCCTTCTTCTCTCTCTATCTCTGCTTGGACTTCTTGCCTGGATCTAAGCTTCCTTGCCATAGATTAAAACAGCTTTTTTATTATCCAATGGGAGACACATATATTAACAGCATACAGAAAGACATATCACATCATTGACCCATCTCCCTTTCCTTTTAAGAGGTCATGTACAAAGGCAAAAAGCACCACCTCCTTCGGCTGTACAACCCAAGGTCATGGGTGGAGATAATAACACTCCATAGCACTGTATGGAGATATTGTGTACCTTGTACATAGTAATAAGTAACATCATCCTCATCCTCCATTCTGATGATTTGAGCATGAATGTCCTGACCTCACCACCCATATGCCAAGACTAGAAGCCTAATCTATACTGCATAATGACTTTATCGGTTATTGACAGAATTTGCAATTAGGAAATTGTTTCACATCCAGTCAAGACCCACTGCAACTGAGACTGTCAGGACCCTGAGTTTCCTGTTTGGAAATTTTATAAATCAGCAGCTTTTGGCACTGTCCTGGCTTATTTATTACCCATTTTAAGTAAGTGTTGACATCACTTAGTAGGAAGCACTGATTTGACCTACAGGAGATGGAGATCAGGTCTCTACTGTTGATAGCCAGAGAGAAGAGTCTGAGTCATCTCAGTATATCCAGAGGATCCTGAGAGAATGACTGACTAGTGTGAGGTCATATGAATTTATTTGCAACTCCAATATTTCAATATTTTCTGATATTCCATACTGAGTACTGGATGCTTTTGTTCTGCATACCCACAGTATCCAATTTTAAATATAATCCAATTTTTATATGCAATAAAAGGCCTCCTAGGATTTTCCAATACCATTTCACTCTTTGTAAGTGACAACCATCACCAGAGTCCAGGTCTCTTTTCTTTGTGGACTCTTTGTCTCACAAATGCAACATCCCTGTCCTACCTTGCAGGATAAATCCTGCTCCTCGCCCATAACACAGGAGATATTGTGTGGCCATAATGCTCATCCAGTGCAGCTTTCCTTCCTTGTCTCTGAACTCACCTGGGATCCTGAACATTAGCACCCCAAGTAATGCCGAAGGAACCTCATTCTGAGAACTCAAACAGTGAGCTAAGAGGAGAACTGAGATTTCTCCTAATTTTCAAAGAGAAAGGATTCCCTGGGGAGTCATATCCAAATTCCTAGTGGGTTAAGTGATATGAAAAGAGCTAAGGAGAGGGTAGACAGCTTATTAGGGGAACCACTGGAACGCCTGCTTTCTATCTTTGGAAGTGAACCAATGGAATCCATGCTACCCACAGCAGTGGACAGAAGTCCATTCTGAAATTCTTGATCTGTTTGAAGGGCATAATGTCCACTTTCTCAAGTGTAACACAGCATCAGGTGCAGGTGACCATGTCACAGGAGCAGCAGGTGGCAACTGAAGTTCCAGGTGTCAGCTCACCAGGAGGCAAATTCCTGATGAACACTGGGACTCCATAAGCATGGCAGCTTTTGTTCATGGAAGTCATTCTATATAAAGACTTCCTAAACTTTGACTGCAGTAATAAACTCCCACATCCTCAGACACCACCCACTTCTAGGCCTCCCAGTGATAGATTGCATAATGCCTTATGAACCTTAAATTTTCTAAATGCTAATGAAAAAGGAGTAACAGCTGCAGAGAAACATTTAACAATAGAAAAAACTACTGAGTTAAACTAGCTTGTGTACTTTAAAGATGGAAACAGGGATATGAGTTACACAAAAGGGATTCCACTTTTGTTTCCATAGGAGAAGAAAAACTATTAATAAAGATTTTGTTCAAACAGCAGGGACCTCTTAATAAGGAAAACTAATAGTTCATTCACCTATGTGACAGTTCTACAAGTCAAAAGGATAACTCACCAAATAAGGGTTGGGGCAGGGTTCTGTTTTTGTCTTTACAGGGAGATAAAAATATCCATCTTCAAGAAGTTGAAAGACCTTGGACATCTTGACAACTAAATAAGATGTAAAAACTATCAAAGAAAATTACCAAGCAAAGAAAAATCTGACCGAATGGTAACAATATTCTGTACAGGGTAAAATCTGACTACCTAAACATCAATATCTTTTTACTTCTTAAAAAAGTTACAGTATGGACTCAATTAAAAATTAAAGCTGGCTTTGGAGTTGGAGTGTGGCTCTCTCCTTCACTAAATCCAAGCATGTTGTTAAAAGAAAAACTCAGAGTTTCTTTCTCATATCAAAAGATATATGTAGCTGAAAGTTTTTCTGTGTCCAGCCTGGCCCACGATTGGGACAAATCTCTCACCCACAGTCCCACAGCCTTTTGTAAAATAATCACAAAGAGACTTAAAATTAATAATAACTGCTCATCCATTAGCTCAGGCCTACCACTGACTAGCTCTTACATTTAAACTCAGCCCATTTCAGTTAATCTATATGTTGTCACATGTTCTATGGCTTTACCTGTGTGTCATTACATGCTGTTCCCTGGACAGCAGGCTGGCATCTCTGGACTCAGCCTTCCTCTTCCCAGATTCTCTTTTTGTGCTTATCCCACTGCCTGGCTATGCTTCCTGCCTGGCTACTGGCCAATCAGCGTTTTATTAAACCAGTGTACAAAAGCATTATCCCACAGCATTTCCCCTTTTCTGTTTAATTAAAATGAAGGTTTTTAACTTTAGCATATTAAAATTATATATCACAAAACAGTTATCAAGCAAGAATTATAGTTATAATATCTAGTCTATTTTTATTTGACAAAATTAAAGCAACTTCCAAAAATCTAGAATGACGGAGACAGCTGGATGCCTAGACAGTCACCTAAAGTTCTTCTGCAATATCCGGACATCCATTTTTAGCCCATAGGTCTAGAGCCTGTCAGTCATTTTTCTCTGTGTCCTGTAGAATATCTGGCAGTTTCTTCTGTGAAGCAGGAATCTGAAGGACCATTTTGCCTTGCAAAGTTCAGTGGTCACCTTCCTCTGGGTCCTGCATGTCCTCAATATAACATTTTGTCAATTACTCCAGGCAAGAACAGTTTCTTGCCCAAATGACTATTTTTGCCAAGAGGAAGATAAATTCCATATGGAGTGTGTTCAATGCCCATCTTTCTCTCTGAAGTAAATCAGTACTGATAGGAGCAGACAGGTCTCATTGTCCAGAAAGTCTAAGCTTGTAAGACATTTTTAAATGCTATATTCTGTATGTCTTTGAAGTGTTTGAAGATTACCTACCTAATTGAATTATATCTACGTACATCTAGAAAACTTAACTAACATGACTATAAGTTTGATTATCATAGATAGCTAATTGCTAATCTGTATTTCTTAATTATATATTACAATTTAAATGAGTTACATAAAATAATACCTTAAACAAGAGTAGAAATATATATATATATATATAGTATAACAAAATTAACTTTAAATTTGTATCAATAAACTAAATCTATACCAATGTAAAACATTTTAAACAAGTTCCTCTTTAAAAGTAGGTTCAACAATCCATCCTTTTATCCTATCATATCTATATCCTATATTTCCATATCATATCTCCCTTTCTTCTTTTAGAAAGATATTGACTGTGGCCAATAACAATTTGTAACCAACAACCTAAACAAAGACAAATATAATCCAATTTTTTGGGAATGTAGGCATAGATTTCTAGCCTTCTTCCTGCTGATAAAGGGTGCTGTATTCTAGTGGGGATCCTGAGAAAATTAAGAATTATGATCAAGTCCTGACTAGAATAGCCTGTGAGGCTGCACTGTCTGAGCCAGTTGCCTTGAAACTGTTCTGGATGTTGGATCATGTGGGCCAGGTATCATTGGAGACCTTTCAGTGGGTCTTGGCTGGGCAAACCATATTAGCCTGGAAGCAATCCACAGGTTCTCATCTTCTGTGGAAACAAAAGCAGAACCTCTTTTCCAAAGCAACATATCCTTAGACGTAAATTTTGAAATCGAGATGATAATAATCAGAAATATATTTCAGATGGATAAGTAATCTTCAAACACTTCAAAGACCCAGAAAATAGGGCATTTAAATGTTTTAATAATTTAGAATTCTATTGATGTGAGACACGATTGCTCCTGGCAGCACAGATCTACTCCTGAGAGGATGTTGGGCATCAAAGACACTCCATATGGAGTTTTTTTCTTCTTGGAGAAAATGGCCTGTTGAGCAAATAAATGCCATTGCCTTGACTGCTGACAGTAAGCATGCTGTCCAATCCAGAAGAGTAGAACACAAGGGAAAGTGACTGCTGAATCTTGCAAATACAGGGTAGGACAGTCTTTCAAAATTTTCTGCTTCTAAAAATGGTCTGTCAGATATTCTAGGCCTGTAGCCAAAAGTGGATGCCCCAACATTGCAGAGAAACACTGGGTAACTGTCCAGGAAGCTAGCTGCTTTTACCATTTCTTGCATTTTTTTTCCAGAGTTGTTTGCTTGTACTTCCTGCTTACTCAAGTAATATCATTTTCCTTCTAAAGTCCATGATGGGGTTGAAGACTAGATAGGTACAGTTACATTCCTCTCATATCTTAACAATGAGCATATCAGATACAAGACTTAGATTATTTAAAATAGGACAGCTATTGGAGTCATCTTTGTTATTTTTCAGTGTTTCTTGCTTGATGTTGTTCTTGTTGGTTGTAGTTCCATTATTATTTATGTTATTACCCCTTTTTTATCCTGGAAAAATCTTGATAATTGTTCTTATTGTATATAGCTTTGTTTTAGGTTTAGAACATTCTTATTTAGGCAAAAAGGGGAAGTGTTTTGGGAATTCATTCTTTTCAGCCAATGGCTTTGGTGTACAAGCCCTAGGGCATGGCTTCATCTTCTGGGTACCTGAACCCTTAAGAGCAGAGAGAGAGGAATCTTCTACTATATTGGGTGGCCAGGTTAAAATTAAAACTAGTAATAGCCAGAACATGGAAACAACCTATATGCCCTTCAACTGAAGAATGGATAAACAAAATGTGGTACATATACACAATGGAATACTACTCAGCAGAGAAAAACAGTGACATCATGAGGTTTGCAGGCAAATGGATAGATCTAGAAAAAATCATCCTGAGTGAGGTAACCCAAACTCAGAAAGACAAACATGGTATGTACTCACTCATAGGAGGATACTAGATGTGGAACAAGGATGACTGGACTGCTACTCACATCACCAGGGAGGCTACCTGGAAAACAGGACCCAAAGAAAGACATGGGGATCGCCCAATGACAGAGAAATGGAAGAGATCTACATGAACAGCCTGGACATGAGTGGGGGTAATGAAGGGCAAGGATCAAGGGAAAGAGAGCTTGGGAGAGCGGGAGATCCCAGCTGGATCAAGAACAGAGAGGGAGAACAAGGAATAGGAGACCATGGTAAATGAAGACCACATGACAATAGGAAGAAGCAAAGTGCTAGAGAGGCCCACAGAAATCCACAAAGATACTCCCACAACAGACTACTGGCAATGGTCGAGAGACAGCCTGAACTGACCTACTCTGGTGATGGGATGGCCAAACACCCTAATTGTTGTGCTAGAAACCCCATCCAACGACTGAGGGATCTGGATGCAGAGATCCATGGCTAGGCCCCGGGTGGAGCTCTGGGAGTCCTATTAGCGAGAAAGAGGAAGGTTTATATGAGTGAGAATTGTTGAGACCAAGGTTGGATAAAGCACAGGGACAAATAGCTAAAGAATGGAAACACATGAACTATGAACCAATGACTGAGGGGTCCCCAACTGGATCAGGCCCTCTGAATGGGTGAGACAGTTGATTGGCTTGATCTGTTTGGGAGGCATCCAGGCAGTGGGACCGGGTCCTTGGCTCATTGCATGTGTTGGCTGTTTGAAACCTGGGGCCTATGCAGGGTTGCTTGGCTCGGCCTGGGAGGAGGGGACTGGACCTGTCTGGACTGAGTCTACCAGGTTGATCTCAGTCCTTGGGGGAGGTTTTGCCCTGGAGGAGGTGGGAGTAGGGGGTGGACTGGGGGGAAGCTAAGGGGGCGGAAGGGGGGAGAACAAGAGAATCCGTGGCTGATATGTAGAACTGAACTGTATTGCAAAATAAAAAAAAAAATAAAACTAGTAATCAAGAGCAAATGGAAGTGTGTTTGAAGAGACTGAATGCCTCATGAAAATCAGACACCATGACTTATGCTCACTCTGAGTAGCCAACAGCTACAGGAACAATTATGCTCACACAAAACATATAAACCCATCTACAGAACATACATAGCCACATACTCATATATTCCAAGTTCAGTGTGAGAAATCAATGAAGTAGTATATTCAGTTGAGAAAAGTTAATGGATCAGAGCCTTGAAGTTTCTATTTCTGCATGTGGGGTACCTAGAATAGGCCACTCCAAGTTAACAAAAAGGAAGAGATTGAACAAACTCTAAAATCATCAACTCTGTTTAGACCCACAGGAGAAAGGAGGTCACAGATCACAAGGCAGTATCCAAGATTACAGACACAGGCTGTTACAGAGATTCACAAGATAACAAGACATAATTCTCCTTCAGAAGCAGGGAAGAAAAAACATTGAAGTGTTCTGATGATTGCTAGAAGCTATGTGTGGACAAGACCAGAAGTGAACACAAGCTCAACTACTAACCAAAAGCTAGGTGTACTGGTGGGTCGTATAGTATGGGCTACCTTGGGTAATGTGGCTTGGTCAGAGAGGCAGAGGAAACTCACCTTCTCAGAGGATTCTTCTTCCACAATGCAGCAGTAAATGTAACTTCTGCATGTCAGAGACATGAGCCTTGAACTCCCTTCCTTGCTTTTCTTTGTAACCTTCCCAGGCTCCTTTGTCTTTTGTTCAGCCTCTCTCTCCTCATGCCTGCAGGGTCTCTTTAGAGTGGCCATTTCTCTAAATACATTGTGAGATATATGATTAGGGCAGAGTCCTTTTTTGGAAGGTCATCAATGCTCTGGTGGACTGTGTGAGAATGTGTGCTGGCATGTAAGGTACATTTGGGGAGCATCATTATAGAAAATAAAAGGAGCCTAAACAAAGGAATAGAAAGTTAAAAGGAGAAGGATTGAATCCTGGTGGTGGTCTATTGGTAAAGTGACTATAGTTGCCAATGGTACATAATTCAATATGCTAAATGACTTTTATTCATGTACTTTAAGGTAAATGATTGATGTAGTATATATGCTATTATTTGAATATACATGTATATATACATATATATGTACATACTTTTTTGAAATATCACACAGTTTTCCCTAATGAATTTGTACAATTATATATAAACATTTTTTTTACAAATATGGAAAAAAACCATAATGAGAGACATCCATGACATACCACTCCCTCACTGAAATTGTGTTAGCATTGGGACCACAATAATTGGTATCAGTCATCAATGTGACAGAATCTAGAATCATCTAGGAGCTAAGCCTCTGATCACACTTGTGAGATGTATAGATTAAGATTAGCCTCTGGCAATGTCTGTGAAGGATCATCCTCATTAGGGGAATCAATGTGGCAAAACCCTTTCAACTGTTGGCAAGACCACACCCACATAGAGATCTTGACCTCCACAAAATGGAGATAATGAGCTGAACTCTAGCATCCTGCACTCTCTGGTTCTCAGTTGTGAGCAGCTGCCTCAAGTTCCTGTCATTCTTTCTTCCACACTACTATAGGCTGTATGCTTTAACTGTGTTCCCAAACAATCTATGTTCCCAAGTAAGGGGCAAAGGCTCCTTAACTTGCTTTTGTAGGAGTTTTATCACAGCAACAAAAAGAGACAAAGACACATCGCTATAAGCCTGGAAGTGATGTCTTCATTGACATGGTTCTTTCTGAAATGAAGTCCAGCTCTCTAGTAAAGATGGAGAGGAAAACTGGATTCTGCATCATCATGATATCCACAAGGAGTCCTGAACTAAGAAGTGATAAAAGCAAGATTAAACACAAACCCTGAGTTGTTCTCATGATGTTCTCTTACTACTCATTTCAAATGAAGTCATTTTCATGTGAAAACAAGTTCCTTTCCATCTCAGTTTCAGAGAAGAACAGTTTTGCAAGGCACAAGGAGCCTTTAGAAAGCATTTACATATCTGCCTCTTTCTGCTGCCCCCTCTTTGAGTCCAAGCCTTCAGCAGCACATAGTTCTTTTTTTTTTTTTTCAGGGATCTTCCTCATTCTCCACCATGTCTATTTACTTAAAAGGCATTTGTGGGTATGGATAGATGTGCCATTGGTTAAGAGAACTCACTGGCTGCTCTTCCAGAGGATCTGGGTTAAACTCCAACATACACATGTGGCTCACAATGATTTATAACTCCAATTCCAGGGTACCTGACTCCTTCTTCTGGTTTCTTTAGGCACACACATCCTGCACAGACATACATTCAGGCAAAAAGACCAATAGACGCAAAAAATAAAAATATAAAAAAGAAGGTACTCATAACACACACACACACACACACACACACACACACACACACACACACACATAATATTTTACTGTGTGTTCTCCATGGCTGTTGAAGCTGAAGGGTCAATAATGGGTTTATCATAAGTGCATCTTGGAATGGGTGGCAAAGAGCCCTCAGTTATGACAGGCTGCTTCAAGTTCACCTCCATAGTCCTCTCACATAGACACAGAGATCTGCATAGTCCCTACTGAGAGAAGCAGCACTCTAGACTCCTTAAATAGGGTAGATTTTATTCATGGCTACCATTCTGAAGAAGAACCTACTGTATCTTTAATGCAATAATAAACTCTTACACTTCAGGTATATAATTGCTGACTTCAACAAAGAATAGTATGTTAATGTTTTATCTGAGTTATTGAAAATCTTCCTGTGTCTATTATTTCATTTCACAGATATTGGGTAGCCACAGATATTCATCCAGCTAATAAAAATTTTATGTGCTGGAAAAAACTTGAGTTCAGCATTGTATTGTTCCAGGATAGTTTGCATTTTAGAATCACATTCTCTGGGCCTCCATTCTCAGTGGTGTCTATGGAAGAAAATACTTTGTCCAGGAGCTCAAGGTTATCAACTTCAGACTCTCTGATTCCAAAGCTGGGAGAAAATTAATTGGTATAGTTTTTAGCCAGATGGTTTTTAATCCATTTTTTAATCACAGCCCATGGACTCTAATGTATGAGGACATATTATTGAAATTTGATAAATAACTGAGGACTGTAGGTATTTTTATATTATACAAGATATAATATGGAATTTTGTCCTTTTAGTCCCCATACTCTCCCTTTACACACTGCGAGAAGCACACAATTAACTACAGGAGACTTTGGATTTGTAAGATCCCAGTCTTCATGTGTCCAATCTGAATGAGCAGCAGTAAATGACATGAAGCACAATCTGAGCTCACTGCATCTGTCACAAAGTAAATTACAAAGTTTAGCAAAGATTGAGAGCACATGACAACTTGTTAGACACTGACAGGGCAGAGTTACTCATCTGTCATATTCTTGACTTTGAGACTGGGAACTTCCTTAATTCACACAGTGTCTCTCTCATATGGTGGTGTGTTAGCAGTCGACAGAGGAGAGCTGAAAATGCTCATCAGAAGTAATCTAACATTTTATACCTATAAAATAGATTATGAAATTATATATTTAATTCAAAATAAAAGGAAATGCATATTTCTTAAATGTATATTTAATTTTCAGTAATATTCTTGGCTTAATGGTATAACCTTAACATCAGATAAATGCTTTGTATATCAAATGCCAAGAGCTACATTGTAATTACTTCATTAATGATGCACACTTCTGAGAGATTGTCTCCATGCATGGATTAGACTGGCCTAGAACTTATACCCTAGGCTGGCCTCAAACACATAAGCCTCCTGCTTCTGTCTCTTCAGGTCTGGGATTACAGATCTGAATCTCTACTCCTTGCCATGATATATAATGTATTTATTTTTCTATTTCTTGTACTTTACACATAATGCTTGGTTTATAATTTGCTTCTTATATATACTTTTAGAGTTCACCAGTCTGAAGTCAGAAGGCATGATCTGTGATTTCTGTTATTACTATTGATTTCCATTCATACTCAAACATTTTTCCCCCTTGGATGGCAACCCTCTCTGATGGTGTGGTCTACTGGTCTCTGTAAAATTATTACTTGATTTAGGACGGCTGTGTGCCCTTCTGGAGAGGTTTTTACCTGTTCACCATGTTAACAAGACTATTTTCAGCCAATTTCAATACTGCTAATTTCTAGATTACTCTAGAATATATATTTCTGGAAGAAACACTCTTGGCAGTGTTGGTCTACAGACATGACTTCTTGAAGAAATACAGTTTGTTTTCTTCCCCTTCCAATTCCCAAAATTTAGAGTCCTGTTTCAATTCCCTGAGTTGTGGGGAAGATGCTTGTTAGTTTCTGCTGGGGTTACCTTTGTTTGAGATTAAAGCTTCTATCATCTCAATCTTAATGTTCCCCAGGATTTCCACAGAGTGAATTCTGGGCTGCTCTTTGTATCTCAGTCCCTTGTTTAGTTCAGAAACTGGAGCCCAATGTTCATTGTCCTCAGTATAAGAGTGGCTTTACAGATGGAAGATGATAAATACATTTAGCCTCAATTCTCTCTCTATATATATATATTTTGCCTTTCCTCTTTTCCTACCAACACTTTTCCTTTCTTTTATTGCACGTTTACTTACTCTAAGTTTATTTTGCTGTTGTGATTTTTTTGAACACATTTTATCACTTCCCTAGTACTGTTAATCTGAGATAGCTTTCCTAACATTTCTTCAAAAGCAAACTGATTTAAATATGTCTTGGGTTTTAGCCCAAAGTTGTTATTAGAGTACCTAATAGATTTCTGTTTCAGAGTGGTAAGCTTATACCTTTTACTGATTGCTCACAATCCCTGTGATGGTATTTTTGTCTGTTCATTGACACCATCCACTCACACACACTGTTCAAATATTTCCTTATGTATTTGCTGACTGCTTTGCATGGCCCCCTCCAGCCCAGCCCAGCTGCTCAGAATTTATAAACCAGGCCTTTGTGGTGAGAACAGAGCTGCATCAGACAGCAGGAGGAGCAAGATGGAGTCACAGACCCAGGTCCTCATGTTCCTGCTCCTCTGGGTGTCTGGTGAGAAATTCAAAAGTATTATAATCTTTTTAGACTCACTTCTTTGTATATAAGAAATTTACAATGTGTGTTAGGACATAACAGTTTTTACTCTATTGTGTAAGTTATACACTCTGACAACATGACATTACAAGGGAATAAAGTGACAAATTTCAACTGTTACTACATTCTGTGTTTACATATTATTCATTTTCTTTCTGTATTCCTGCTGCAGGTGCCTGTGCAGACACTGTGATGACCCAGTCTCCATCCTCCCTGGCTGTATCAGCAGGAGAGAAGGTCACCATCAGCTGCAAGTCCAGTCAGAATCTTTTTTACAGTGAAAACAAGAAGAACTACTTAGCCTGGTACCAGCAGAAACCAGGGCAGTCTCCTAAACTGCTGATCTACTGGGCATCCACTCGGGACACTGGGGTCCCTGATCGCTTCACAGGCAGTGGGTCTGGGACAGATTTCATTCTCACCATCAGCAGTGTCGAGGCTGAAGATCTGGCAGATTACTACTGTATGCAGCATTATTACAGTCCTCCCACAGTGCTTCAGCCTCCAACAAAAACCTCCTCTGAGAGTCTCACCAGCTGCATGCACCACACACAGTCCTGGACCTACACACTTCCCCCTTCTGCCTGAGAGCCAGTGAGCCTGAAACATTGATGAAAAAGTTTGCAGAGCCCAGAAAAAAATAATGGCTTTAATGTTTCTTATGTCTTCTGGTATGAAAAGCCTTTATACAGAATGCAAAGGAGAACACAGTATTATCTTTCTATTCCTTCTGTAACACATTACTACAAACTCTGTTGTTTGACTATGAGGGAATTATCTTTTTATAGTTCTGGAGTTCTGGTGTCCATCATAAGAGTCTATAGGCTGAAGTGCTGATGATGGCGAACTGTGTTTATGTTTGGAGGCTCTGGAGGGCTTTCTAGTTTCTGGAGGGCTTTCTTACTTCCTTACTCATGTCTATTTCTTCTGTTTTTATCTTTTACTTTTTATTACATTTTAGTTAATTAAGTACTTTTTTCTCTGTTCATGTGAGTATGCATTTGAGTGTCTATGTATATGTGTGCATGTTTCTAGGTGCAAATTTGACATGGCATAGTTGTGGAGGTCAGAGGACAGCTTGGACTTGATTATCTTGGTCACTTGAATTCTGAGGATCAAACTCATGTTTTACATCAGACTTGGTGACCAGTGTCTTTGGCATGTGAGCCATCTTGCTGCCCATTAAATTTTTCTATTGAAGTAAATTTATTGTGCACAATTTTCTTAAAAGCAATGTTTTTCCAGTATATCATATATTTTGAACTTATGTGTTAATCTTCCCCATTTCCCCTTCCCTTTCCTGCTATATTTTCTTCCCCAGTCTATCTTCTACTTTTATCTTTGTCTGTCATACACATACACCCACGCTCACCCCCCATGCACCCACATGCACCCACATTCACATACACACTTATGCACACATGTA
Organism: Peromyscus eremicus; assembly: GCF_949786415.1. Lineage (NCBI taxonomy): Eukaryota > Metazoa > Chordata > Mammalia > Rodentia > Cricetidae > Peromyscus > Peromyscus eremicus. The sequence continues at coordinate 82,643,780 of NC_081418.1, read as the reverse complement.
CACACAGATAAACACATATTCGCATAATACACATATATACACACTACATATACATACATACACATGTACGCACTCATGCATGCATAAGGAAATATACATAGCCATATATACACACATGAACTTACATACTTAGAATCCAGATACTTAGGATCTGCAAAGGAGGGAAAATGTAATATTTCTTGCACTTGTTTCTCAGGCCACATCTCTGTCTCAAGTCTCCATATCTGATTTCCTATTGTGGAGACTGAGAAACCTCTCTTCACTCTAATGTTGGATATAGTTCTTTGTCAGCAGATTCTGCCTTCCAGTCTTTACACTTCATATCAATTAATAAAGCTTACTGTTTGTAGGGGGGATACAATGTGCTTCAATGTAAAAAATGTGACAACTAATCATGTCCATATTCTGATTAAGAAAATTACTGAGCAACTATTTTGGAGATATGGCAGGGAACAAGTGTGATACAGACTACATAAAATTGTTGGAGTTCTCCCAGTTCCTTAAAGCTGAGTGATTCTTGGCAGTGAACCCTTGTGTGTAGGTTGCTAAATTTAGAAAAGCTTCAAATAAACCAAAAGAGGTACTTAAACAAAAGATATGAATAACAACACAGAAACACAGGATCATAAAAAAATCAAACCAAAAATTATGTCCCCTAAGGATCATGATTCAACTCAAAGATCTGAAATAGGTAAAATGTTGGGTGAAGATTTCCAAAATATACTCATAAACTGGTGAATTACCACAAAAGATATAAACAAAAAATTTATTCAATCAAAGATGTAGGGAGGAAGGATAGTAACATATAGGCAAACATAAACAAGATGGATAAAACAATCAGCAATATGGCAAAAATAAGTGAACAAGGGATAACCACAACTGAAATGTTAAATTAAAATTTTAATGTAACAGCCTGAACTCTCATTCAAAACTTTAAAGACCAGAAAAGCATGGAACAATGTATTTCAGACACTTATATTAGGTCATTGCCAAATAAGTTTGCTATGTCCTCAAAAATCATATTTAAAGTGAGAGAGAAATAAGTACATTACAAGCAAATCACAAACTAAGGCATTTCATGACCATAAAGACAGCACTGCAGAAGATATTATAAAATATTATGCACAGCAAAAAAGAAAGATCATCTCAATCATGAGAATACAGACAAAATGATAATATCAAAAGAGGAATAAATAAACAATGGTTATCAGGAAAGGAGATATCAGTATGTCCAACGCTATAAGCCAGAAACTCCAACATAGTTGAGGAATAGAATAAAAAGAAAACAAACGAACAACAATCTAATACATCAAGAAACACCAAGAAAATTATAGAAATTTATATACATTAATTAATGAACTTATGTGACCCCAATTCAGCAAGAATGATACACATACTGTTTTTACTAGGTTAAAAAACTATAACCAAGTGTCTGTTTTCTCTAAGAAACACAACTAACTGTTAATGATACATACATACTAAGATTTAAATTATGGAACTAAATTTAGTAAACAGAGGTTTATCTGTTTCACTATATTCCATAGCCACTTGTAAATAATCACTCAAAGGATTATAGTAATTATAAATGTTTTGCCAGTGGCTCAGGCTTACTACTAGCTGTTCTTACATTTAAATTAATGCATTCCTGCCGGGCGGTGATGGCACACGCCTTTAATCCCAGCACTCAGGAGGCAGAGCCAGGCGGATCTCTGTGAGTTCGAGGCCAGCCTGGGCTACCAAGTGAGCTCCAGGAGAGGCACAAAGCTACACAGTGAAACCCTGTCTCGAAAAACCAAAATAAATAAATAAATAAATAAAAAATAAATTAATGCATTCCTATTAATCTGTGTATCACCATGTGACCTGTTGCTTACCAGAACTCTGGCATCTTGCTTCTTGGGCAGTTACTGGTATCTGCCTCCACTCCACCCTCCTATCTCTCTGTATTCTGTTTGGCTTTCCATCCTAGCTATATGCTGCCTGGCTATAGGCCAAGTCAGCTTTATTTATCAATCAATGAGAGCAGCACATATTCACAGCATACAGAAAGAACATCCCAGAGCATTTCCCCCTTTCTGTCTAATCAAAAAGGAAGGTTTTAACTTTAACATAGTAAAATTATATACAATAAAATTATGGGAAGGGGAAATAGATAAGATCTTCATGAGTAAACTGGGGATGTGGGGTGGGCCAATAGAGGGTAGAGGATGGGGGATGAGAACATAAGGGAATGGGATGGTCAAGCTGGAACAGGGATGAAGTGGGAAAGCAATGAAAGAGATACCATGATAGAGGGAGACATCAGGGGGATAGGGAGAAACCAGGTGCTAGGGAAGTTCCCAGGAATCCCCAAGGATGACCTCAGCTTAGACTACTAGCAATAGTGGAGAGGGTGCCTGAACTGGCTTACCCCAGTAATCAAATCAGTGAATACCTTAACTGTCATCATAGAGCCTTTCTCCAATAACTAATGGAAGCTGATGCAGAAACCCACAGTCAAACACCAGGGTGAGCACCAGGAGTCCAGTCGAAGAGAGAGAACTGTAATTCTATGAGCAAGGATTACAAGATCATGATGGAGAAACCTACAGAGACAACCAAACAAAACTAATGGGAACTCATGAAATTTAGATCAACAGCTGTGAAGCCTGTATGGGATTAGACTAGGCCCTCTGCATGGTGAAACAGTTGTGTAGCTTGATGTGTGTAAGAGGCCCCATGGTAGTAGAATCAGAATCTATCCCTTGTACATGGGCAGGAATTTTGGAGCCCACTACCTGTGATGGGACACTTCACACAGCCTTGAGGCAGGGGGAGGGGCTTGGACCTGCCTCTACTAAATGTACCTCCTCACGGGAGGCCTTACGTTTTTATAGAAGGGATGGGGTTCTGCGTTGGGAGGGGGAGTCTGGAGAGATGGGAGGAAGGAAGAGGGTGAAATTTGATTGGTATGTAAAATGAATAAAAAAATTTCTGAATAAAAAAGCAATTATCAAGTAAGAATTAGTTACAATATTTAGTCTATTTGTAATTCGGCATAATTAAAGAAAATACTCTATCATCTATCATATCTTTGTGAGTCTAAAGTTTCAGATCTAATTTATCTTTTATCATAACTAAGGAAAACTATAATTGTAATTATCTAGTCTTCAGCTCCATCAAAACCCCAGAAGGATATAATATTACCTGAGTAAGCAATAAGTACAAGCAGGCGATTTTCAAAACTCAAGAAATGACAGAGACATCTGGCTGTTGGACAATTACCCAAAGTTTTTCTGCAATGTTGTGGCATCCATCTTCAGCCTACAGGCTTAGGGTATCTGGCAGACTTTTTAATGAAGCAGGGTATTTGAAGGACTGTTCCACCTATATTTGCAAAGCTCATCAGTCACTTTCCTCTTTGTCCTGCAAAGTGTTTGGCAGTTTCTTCTGTGAAGCAGGAACCTGAAAGACCATCATACTTTGTTGTGGGAAATTTTAGCAGTCGTTTTCCTGTGGGTCCTGCATGTCTAGTTTATACAAGCATACTGTCAAGCAGTCCAGGCAAAAGCAATTTCTTGCCCAAATGACTAGCCTTGCCACATTGAAAGCAAACTCCATAAAGAGTTTCTTCAATGCCCATCATCGTCTTTGAGTTATTGGTGCTGCCAGAAGCAGAAGTGTCTAATTGTTGAGAAAAGTTTAAGTTATTAAAACATTTTAAATATGATATTCTGTAGGTCTTTGAAGTGTTTGAAGATTATCTATCTAATTGAAATATATCTTTGTATATCTAAAAAAAACTAACAAATATGGCTATAAGTTTGAGTATTATAGATGAGTAAACACTAATCTGTACTTTTAATTATATATTACATTTTTAAATGAGCTTCATAAATAATACCTTACACAAAAGTAGAAATATACATACAGTATAATAAATTTGACCTTTAGTTTGAATTAATAAACCCAAATCCATACCAATGTAAGGTATTTTGAGATGAACACTTGTTTTTTGGATTAAAATACAGTCAATAATCTACCACTTTTTATCATAATAATATACTTTTACCCCCATCATTTCTATATCATATCCACCATTTTTCTTTAGGAAGAGATTAGCTATGAACATTAACCATTTCTAACCCACCCCACTTAAATAAAAACATTCATAATCAATATTTTGGGAATTTGGGCATAGTTCTCTAGACTACTTCTTGTTGATTGGGGTTGCTGGTAATCTTATGGGGATCCTGAGAAAATTTGAGAAAATGGCCAAATCCTGGAAAGACCCATTATAACCTTTGTTGATAGATATCATCTATCAAGCTTCAGTTCTCCCTTGATCAAATCTGGTTCATCTTAACCTGGAATGAATCAATAGCCTCTTGTTTGCTGTGGAAACAAAGCAGAATCAATTCTCCAAAGCAATGCATCTTTTAAGTTCCATTATACAAATGTCGTTTTTTACTTCTGTTTTAGGTTAGGGCATTTAAAAAATTTCTAGGCTGGTGTATTTCATCAGTCCTTCTTTCAAGTTCACATCTGTAACTGAAATTTTCCTATATCCATCTGGCTCCTGCAGCCGCTCATACCCAAGTAAACACACAGAGACTTCTATTACTTATAAACTGCATGACGATGGTAGGCTTCTTGCTATCTAGTTATTATATCTTAAATTAACCCATTTATATTAATCTGTAAGTTGCCATGTGGCTTGTGGCTTTCCAGTACTTTTACATCTTGCTTCCTCTGAGTCTGGCTGGTGACTCCTGACTCAGCCTTCCCGTTCTCAGCATTCTCTTCTCTGCTTGTCCTGCCTATACTCCCTGCCTGGTTACTGGCCAATCAGCATTTCATTTATTAACCAATCAGAGCAACACATTCACAGCATACAGAGCAATATCCACAAGACTCTCTCAGCAGCTGTTGTTTGCTTGTCAGCATTCAAAAAATTCAAAATCAAAACAATACAACACAGGATCCAGACTCCCTCTGTATTTTCCATCTCTATGTGGATTACCTTTTTATTAATTTATTTATCTCTTTAAAGACTTTATTATATTATTTTTAAATAATTTATTCCTTCCTACAACTGTCAATATACTTTTATTTCTTTCCTAAGCCTTCACACATTGTAAAACACATTTGAACCTCTTCTACACCCTGCCCTGGTGGAAGGCACCCTGTTCTTTACTGACCTTATCTGAGACTGTCTAGGCCCAGATGACTGACTTATCTCTAGCATGACCCTTGACACAGTTCCCTGCAAAAGTTTTCCCCTGTTGCCCAAATGGTAATTAGACATTGTGCTAGGAGATTTTTGATAGGACTGTGCTGCTACAGATGATAACCAAGACTTGTACTAGGAGCTTTATGATAGGATCATGCTGCTTAATGCAAATTATGTGATGCCTCAGCCACTGTTTCTATCCTTTACATCTCCCTTCACTCTAGAATAAGGTCGATCTGCCTCACTGAAGATGCCTCCTAGAAGACCATGTCCATCATGTTCACAAGCCATCTAAAGCTTTATTGCTGCTCCTGTCCCTTTGTCCTTGTGGACTGGTGGACAATGGACTGCAAGGGAAAAGTAGGCTTCAGAGATAGAATGGACATACAAGGTCAGATTTGTCATTATACAACAGCAAAGTGTCATTTCCATGCACTGATCTCTTCTTTAGAATCAAAGTGTAAACCACCAGAGAAATTTTTTAATTAAACTACACAAGAAACAAATGGCCACCATGACATCTAAAATATAGTCTAGCTATCATGTATATACTTCTATTATCTATCATTCTTAGCATCCCATCTACCTTTTAAAAAAACAGACTTCATTTTAAGTTACAATTTTAAGTCATAAAAAGAATAAGAGAATCTAAATGAAACTAGAAACAAGTACAGAGAGAAATTACAGGGGCTAAATAATTAATTGGATACTGCCCAGTAGCCTCTTGAAGAAGTAAGAGAGAAAAACAAATAACTCCTAGAAAGAAATGTAAATAACAGCACAGCTTCCCTGCATCTTTGGGAAGTAGCTATGTGATGCTGAGAGGAATGTTTATGGCTTTGAATGACTACAGTAAAAACCAGAAAGACCTCAAGTAAATGACTAAATTCAGAGAGATCCCAAATAAGTACCTAAGGAGGAGCCTTAAGGTCAAAGAAAATGATCGAATGAAACTCAAACTGAGTCAATGGCAAGAGGTGATAAAAAAATTATGGTAAAACTTCCATTAAAATAACAATTCATAAAATTATTCAAAGAGTTTGTTCTTTGAATAAATAGTTGGATAATAGCATGCAAACTAGCCTAGAGAAAAAGAAAGATACCTAAATGAATAAAATCAGAGATAGAAGAGAGAGGCTTGCAACAGATTCAAGTGAAAGTCATGTGATCACTGTGGAGTATTTAGAAATCTTATACTTCTCCCCAAAATTGGAAAAACTGGAACATAGATATGTTTCTACATACAATTGTTATAAAATTAAATCAAAAGAATATCAACAACATTATCAGAAAATAGCAAGCAACACTTTTGAAGCAACACTAAAATGTCTATCAAAGACAGAATTTATAGACATAAAGGATGTCTATCATATCACTGTAAAAAATCTGGAAGCTGAAATAGATGTTCGTAAACATGAAAATGCTGTTAGAACACAAGAAGAATGACAAGGAGGATCTGAAACTCCAGTCCACAGAATTCCAGATAGAGCAGGCACATGCTAAAAGCACAGCTGGAAAGATAAGACTAAGAACTGGGAGAAAAAGGGGAGAGATACAAGACCTGTTTAAAACTGTGGAGAGGCTGCAGAAGGAGAGGAGAATGATGGTGGTCAGGCACAGCTCCAGGGTCAGAAAGGAACCTTCTGCCAAAAGGCTGAAGAAAGATGTATGGCACCCAAATAGAGGAAACATAAACTCTTTCCCTGGAACCCTACATGCCAAACTGTACCACTGACATGCCTTTACTGATTCCCATATTTCAAAAGTTTTATGAGAAAACTATAGGTTGAGAAATGAGCTAGACAATTGATTTCAGAGAGAAATAAGTTGAGGATGGAATCTGAAGGACCAATACAGTAATTTGAAATAGAGATACTCTTTTGCCAAAATGCCTTAGACAATTCCTCTTCCAAAGTAGCCAAATTGAATTGTAAATTCAAAACTCAAGAGGTACTTATAAAACATTTCCAAGGTCAAGTTAATGAACTGTAAGGTTAACAAAAATCCTTACATTTCTCCAGTTTGAGAAGAAATCCTACAGGACAGATTGTAAACCTCTTGGGAGAATTTTAAAAAGACAATGAAGATCGTACACCAGAGATGAAACCGTTCATGAGCTTAGAAAGGATGCCTAGGCAGATTGAAATGGAGCATAAGCAAAGAGAGCAGGAACTCCAGCAGCTAATACAGCAAACTCACCAAGTAGTCGAAACTGAACACAAGGGAGTTGAGAAATGGAAGAGCGTTGCACAGCTAAAGAATCGAGAGCTGGAAATTTCTGTATAGAATTAGACTCCATACTAGATATTCTGTGGGAGCTGAACCAAAGGGGAGTAGTTGTGCCAGTTGCTCTTACACACGAAGTGCATACACCAAGAGTTTTAATTAGAACTTGGAACGCTGTGATCTCATTGGAAAACAGATGAAAATGTGCCACTGTTGGAACAGCTTTTGAAAAATAAGGATCCATTACACAGTCGTACATGAACATCACATGTCAGAATTAACTGCCCTGAACAAACAGGAAAATGATCATATATGATGTATTTTACCAAAGCCAATTAACTGATTAGCAAGGTTTACTGCAAAAGTCCTCTGTCCTAGGCTACAGTGGAAGAAGAGAACTCATCCTCAGCCACGTTTTATAGATTAGATGTGTGTTTTTTATTCTTTACATGTCAGAAAATCAGCTCTTTCTCATGAAATGGGTAGAGAAAGGTGGACCTCATAGTGGGAACAATCTGACAACTGAACTATGGAGTATCCTCAGTATTTAGACGATTGCTGTAATTTCTGTACAGGGAAACAGCAAGTTCCTTGGGGTTTTTGGGGCCTGATATAAAGTGACAAGTAATGGCATAGGTTAATGTATCTCTTAATGTAGGCTAGGTCTAGTAATCTATAGTCCTAAGTTTTGGCAGCTCTAAAGTTATAAATAATATAAGAAGTTTTACCTTTTTTGTTGAAATTGTTTTTCTAATAGAAAAAAATTAAAAAATTAATAAAATAGTTTATTTTGTAATCCAATTTATTAAAAATAAATCACAAATGCATGAGATGGTGGTAAACCAAAGCTGCAGCCTGTTTGTTTTCAAATGTCTCTTCCAGTCTGTCTTATAGACCCTTGGTATAGACGGAGCTGTTCATGGAGACACACTTGGTATCTATAATGGGTGCTCCTAATCATCCCTGTGGAATAGGCAGGTGTATGAGGACACCCAGTCTTCAGATAGCATAATATGAGCTGCATAGTATATTTTAATTTTTAGCCACTTTAAAATGTAAAAAATACTGTGCAGAAATCTTTTGAATATATTTTTCATTAATAGCACATTTTGATTTAGACTACATTCCAACTACACGTAAATGCAATTCAGAATAGAGCTTTTCATAAGGGACAGGTGAGAGTATCTTAGTGAACTCATGATCAAAGGATGTGAAATATATACCTGTTAAAAACAAGAAATATAATTATTGTGCCAACATATTGTAATATATTTTTTTCTAAGAGGGGAGTAAAAAAGCATTATCACTTTCAATTTTTTTTCTTGTACAATATTTCAAAGTTATAATACAAATAATTTATTTTAAAAAAGAGTGAATGAAGCAAAGGACTTATGGATACTTTGCATAATCCTGATAGACCTTTAATGAAGAGCTGACATTAACACTCTTGAAAGTGTTCCATGCTCCAGAAAAGGAGTACCACCAGACTCATTGTATGGAGCAAGCATTACTCATGATAAAAGAAAGATAAAGACAAAAAAAAGGCAGAGAGGAGAGAACAGTTTCCCCGATTAACATAAGGTCCCCTAATTCTTGGTAGTGAAATCTAAGGACACATGAAGAGATATGTATACTATAACTAAGTTGGTTTCTATTTAGGGATGAAAGTTTGGCTGAAACTCAAAAACACTACCTGCAATTCAGCACAAAGTGCTTAAGAAGCCAAAAACCCTGTCAACATCTTGATTAGTACAGAAAACTGATTTGAGCTCAGGATAAAATCCCTGAGTGAACCAGGAATAGAAGGGTCATTCCTGAATATAACTAAGAATATAGGGCACAGTTAGTGGCATGTGCAGCCCTGTCTGCAGCTTCTGCTGAAAGAAAGCAGAATATTCGTTTCTATTGTCAGCACCAAGACAGACAAAGTCAACTGTTTAGTTTCTTTCAATATTGGAGCATGTTGTTATGGAGACAGATGTTTTTGGTTGCACAATGACTGACCCTTAGCCAGACTATTTTTTATTGAAATCACCAAATTACCAAACAGTGCCCAGACAACTGATGGCTCACACTGTTCTGTGAAGGACATGGAGACATAGGAGCACATTCTATGTCACAGACACAGATTCTTTGAGGAAGTCTTTACTGATGTGGAACCAACGTACTAGTGGAAATGAATGTCTGTAACATCCTGGGATCCCGCTTATTGGGGAATATGTACATCAAGTTTCTCCTTGAAGAGGATATTGAGACAGTTGTGAAGGAGTTGAATAAACCATGATTTAATAGGCAGCCAAACCACACACAAGTATCGTAGGTGTCCAACTTAAGAGAAGCTTGCTGGCTCCAGTTTGAAATGGGAGAGTATAGTTGAAATTTTTCTTGTGTCCTACCCAGTCCACAGCCGCTTAGACACACAGAGGCTTATATTAATTAAAACTGCTCAGTCACTAGCTCAGGCTTACTACTGACTAGCTCTTATACTTAAACTCATCCCATTTCTGTTAATCTATATGTTGCCACATGTTCTGTGGCTTTATCTGCAAGCCATATTGTCCTGGCCTCAGAGGATGCCTGTTGCTTAAGCCACAACTACACTTGTCTTGGCAAGGATCAGTAGTCCTTTGTTTTGTGTCCTGTTTGTTCATTTTGGATAGCACACTGTCAGCAGTTGATGAGAGGGCACTTTGTTGCCCAGTGTCTAACTTTTCCACAATGAAAACTCCATATGCAGTTTCTTCAATGTCCATATCTTCTCTGAAGTAGATTGGTACTGCCAGGAGCCTACATGTCTTATAGTCCTAAAAAAAGAAAAAATTTCTAAGTCATTAAAACATTTTAAATGCCATATTCTGTAGATCTCTGAAAGGTTTGAATATGACCTGTCTATCTAAACCATATGTCTGCTTAGCCTTAACAACATACCTAATGTGACTACAAATTCAATTGTAATGCCTAACTACTAACTTTTATTTCTTTATGTCCTAACAGTTGGTAATAATAAAATTCAAGGACTAGAAAACTGCATTACATTGTTAAATGAACTGTATAAGTACAATATCCTGAAAAGATTAGAAATATACTTATAACATTTTCTTACAATATCAATCTCAATATATATAATTTGTATACAATATGTAACAATCCAATCTAATGTAATGTATTTAAAAGTAGTAGTTGTCTTTTAAAAGTAGATTCAATAATCTACCTTTTTATCTATACCATATCTATATGCTCTCTTTTTTCTTTCCAGAGTAGATTCAATAATCTACTCTTTATTCTATCATTTCTGTATTTCTTTTTTCAGAGTAGATCCAATAATCTACCTGTTATCTATAGGAGAGTGCACAGGAGAGGCTTCTGCAACTTCATGTAACTGAAGCATCTCAAGAGAGTTAAGGTGTGTGTGCCAGCTCAAGAAGTATAGATCTAGGTTACCATCCCTGCATTTGCGTTACTGATCCACCAACCCAGGACCTGGCAGCAGTGGAGGTGGTAGAGGATAATAGAATGATAGATATGGGCAATTCTGAGTCAAGCTGTTTTTACTGTGTGTCTGCTGGAGAGTGATGTACTTCATTGACAAGCCAATTCACAATGGGATTAAAAAACAATAATACTAACAACCAAACAAAAATGGATTTCTGAAAGAAATTAGTAATGACACGGTAAAACAATAGAAAATAAAAATAAAGTTTATGAATGATAAAATATCATTATAATTACACTAAGTGAGAAAAAATAGAGTATAGCTTCACAAATCTGAAATTAAAAAAGGATACATACTCACTCTCTCACTCTTATTCAGTACAATGCTCAAATCTCAGTTATAGAAAAAAGGCAAAAGGGAGAAATAAAAGGGTAGTAAATGAAGAAGTCAAATTACAACAATATGCTCTAATACTTAAAAGACCCTCAAAATTCAACCAGAACTCTTGGACCTGAAAATGCTTTCAGCAAAGAGCAGGATATAAATGAAGAGCGCTATATAAAGTGAACATACAAAAATCAGTAGCTTGTCTGTGTAATAGTAACAAACTTACTAAGAAAGAAATCAGGGATATATTCCATTCACAACTTAAAAAATAAAATACCTAGGAACCAGTTTAAGCATGGAAATTGAAGATTCTTACAGTGGAATCACTGGGATGTTTAATAATGAAGTTGAACAAGATAGAGAATGGAAAGATCTTCCACACTCACCAATAGAGAAAGCCATGCCGGCTATGATAACAGTGTGATACAAGAATGCAATCCACATCTATATCCCAGGGACATTGCCCTCAGAGTTGGAAAAACAGTAGTGAAAATCTCACTAACATCCACTGAAGTGAGTGTTGCAGTGTTCAATTATTCAGTGACTTAAGCATCTCTTGTGTTGAATTACATTGAAAGAATGAAGCTCTCTGTGTGCATCACTGTTTTAATCATGAGAAGAAAAGGGAATAATGAGTTTAATGTTGGCTCAGTTTTGGAGGCTCTGCTCCATGTTAGAAAGGTCTTGTGTGAGTCTGTGGTGAGGTAGCACATCAGGACAGGAGTGTGTGGAGCAAAGCTGAGCACTTTGTGAAGAGGAAAGAGGAGGAGATCACAGGCACACAGTTCTCCCCATGAGCACAGAGTTAGTGACCTCATACCTTCCCAGTGGCCCTGTATTCATTCTTGTTCCACCACCAAACAGAACAACAGCCTGGAGACCAAGGCTTTACTACATAGGCCTTCTGAGGAGAGTCAAGCTGCAGTGTACTTTGGTCCTTCATTGGGAAGCACTGAGCTTCACTTGGTCCCTACAAATAAAATGATACCATTCAAGGATATCAGGGTCTGAGACATTTTATCTGTCAAATACCTGGACACAGAAATGTCTGACTTTCTCTCACATTGTCAGTATCTCCAGTTTAAGTACCATAGAGAAGGGAAATGCTGATTATGAATGAGCCTTTCTTTCCAGCTAACCTGAGTTTTTTCTTAAAAACTGCAGAACTGTGGTATGCTGAGTGTCCAGAGTGATACTAAGTCCAGCTTCATTATCTGCCCTGGGTTTCATATTAGAGAGCTGGCCGGGATATCTGACACTCTGTCAACAGATTAAGCTGGGACTCCTAAGCTGGATTCTGACTGACAGGAATTGTGGATTATGAGGAGGTGTTACTGATTACAGGGTTAAATGTTCCTCCATTTGTGAAGGCTTCATGTGGACTCAGCATTGGCTTTAGAGGAAGAAGGCGGAGAGACCTGTCATACACTCCGTGATGCCTGTTCACTCTAAGTTAGGTTTCCAGACTCCTTCTTCATTTGAAACTCATGGCTCACTGTCTCTTCTGCTCCTGATGACATTTAGATTAAAGCGTCTTAGTGGAGCCAACTTCCCCTTCGAAGCAGGACACATTCTTCTTTCTCAATCTTATTAAATTCAACTGTTTTCTCTTGTTGAGAAGTATCCCAATGCAAAATATATTGTTATGAGATACAAAAAATTAGTTTGGGCTAGAGAGATGGATGAGTGGATAAGAGCCCTTCCTGGTCTTGCAGTGGACATAGGCTTAATTCCCAGCATCCATATGGCAGCTCACAGTCATCTGCCACAACAGTTCCAAATGAGCCAATGCCCTCTTATGGAATCCAAGGGCAAGAGTTGCAAATGTGGTACTTGAAGCCAAAACACATACACATAGAACAACTAGAAAGACAACTTTTTAAAAAGTTTAATTCTGAGGGATCACAGGGCTTCTGCAACTCAAATTCTTTACAGCAGAGCTGAAAGTGAACTCCTCACATGGAACCTCAAAATAACAAAAAGTGACAATTCCGAAAGACCATCCAAAAAGTCACCTGGGATACCCCACTTAGAACACTCTAGGGAATCCTTTGATAACTCTAACTGCCACAGGGTGACACAAGAGCAGGTGTCCTGTGAGCACCAAGTCAAGCTTCTCTGAGCTGATTTGTATATTGAGACTTTAGCCACAGTGAAGGCTGCTCAAAGTATTTTTAAAGGCAGCTTGCCAGTGCCCGAGGAACAGCTTCTAGTCCAGGTCTCAGAGATGGGGTCAGCTGTTCTCTTGGTGTGGGTACTGATGCTCTGGGTTCCAGGTGAGAGGATACAGTGCTGGGAACATCCCTAGTAACTCCGGTTGTGTTTCCTGCCTTGATGTCCTGATCACTGAAATTATGGCATTTAATTAGTGTTAAGTTTCCCTTTTATTTCATGGCTTCTCAGAATGTAGCTCATGAGTGCTGTTACAGATTCCACACACATAATGGTGTTTCACTGGGGTGCTTTTAGTATATCTGTGACAGCCAGGTGTGTTTATTATTTGTGACTCCATTGGCAACATAGTGCTGACCCAGTCTCCAGCTTCCATGCCTGTGTCTCTAGGGCTGAGGGCCGTCATCTCTTGCAGGGCCAGCAAGAGTGTCATTTCATCTGCCAATAGTTATATGCACTGGTACCAACAGAAACAAGGGCATTCCCCAAACTCCTTATCGATGGAACATCCAACTTAGCATCTGTTGTCCCTGCCAGGTTCAGTGGCAGTGGGTCTGGGACAGACTTCACCCTTACCATCCATCCTGTGGAGGCTGATGATGTTGCAACCTATCACTGTTAGCAGAGTAAGGAGTTTCCTCCCACAGTGCGCCAGGGCTAAACAAAAACTTCCTGGAGTTGTTGCTCACTGTCAGGCTTTTATATTATACAAAATATAACATGAAATTTTGTCCTTTTAATTTCCATGATCCCCCCTTATATACTGTGGGAAGCACATGATTAACTGCATGAGACTTTGGATTTGTAAGACCCCAGTCTCAATGTGCCCAACCTGAATGAGCAGCAGTAAATGACATGAAAACACAATCTGAGCTCACTGCAGCTGTCACAAAGCAAAGCACAAAGTTTAGCAATGATCAAGAGCAAATGACAACTTGTTAGACACTGACTGAGGCAGTTACTTGTCTGTCATATTCTTGACCTTGAGATTGGGAACTTTCTCAACCTACACACTGTTTGTCTCTCTCTTATGATGGTGTGTTAGCAGTTTACATGGAAGATCTAAAAATGCTCATCAGAAATAATTTAATATTTTGTACATGAAAAGTAGATGCATAAAATTATATAATTAATGCAAAATAAAAGGGAAGTGCATATTACTTAAAATGCTTATTTAATTTTCAATAATATTCTTGGCTTAATGCTAAAACATTAATGTCAGATAACTATTTTCCTTTGTATATAAAATGCCATGAACTGCTTTGTAAGGAGTTGATTAATAATACATAATTTGAGAAACTGTCTCCATGCACAGATTAGATCAGCCTAGAACTTGCTATGTATCCAAAGCTGGCCTCAAACACCTCATGCTCCTGCTCTCTCTCCCAAGTTCTGGGATTACAGATGTGAATCTTGACTTTTTGCCATGACAATTATTTTTATTTATTTATTTATTTATTTATTTATTTATTTATTTATTTATTTATTTATTTATTTATTTTTCTATTTCTTGTACCTTATACATAACACTAGGATTATAATATACTTCTTATATATACTTTCAGAGTCCACTAATCTGAATTCCATTCAGGTCCTGTGATTTCTGTTATTGCTATTGGTTTTCATTTATGTTCAAACATTTTTTTTTCCTTTGGTTGGAAGCAATCTCTGATGTCGAGGTCTATAGGTTTCTATAAAATTGTTACCTGATTTAGGATGGTGGAGTTCTCTTCTGGGAAGGTTTTTTTTCCCTGCTCACTCTGTCAGCAAGACCACCTTAACGCAGTTTCAATACTCCTAATTTCTAAATTATCCTAGAATATGAATTTCTACAATAAATACTCTTGGCAGTGTTGGTCTTCTATGACTTCTTGGAGGAATATTGTTTCTTTCATTCCCCTCCATCCCCCCAATGCAGAGCACTTTTTCTGTTTCCTGAAATTGTAGGGAGGATACATGTTAGTTTCTGTTGGGTTTACCTTACTTCAAGATTAAAATTTCCCTGATCTCAGGTTTAATGTCCCCAGGATCTCCAAAAAACGGTTATGGACTTCTCTTTGCATCTCTCTTCCATATTTGGCCCAGAATCTGGAGTCCAAATGTCTGAGGCACTGTTCATTGTCCTTACTGTAAGAGTTGCTGTGGAGATTGTTGATAACAAAAATAATGAACATTAGCTCTCTCACTTTTTGGCTTTCCTCTTTTCTGCCTTCTATCCTTCCTTTTTAATTGTATGTTTTCAAATCTATGTTATCTAATTTGTTGTTGTAATTTTTTTGAACATAACAATTCCTTAGGACTACCAATCTGAGATAGTTCTCCTAATGTTTCTGCAAAAGTCACCTGAAAAAAATTACGTCTTGGATTCTAACCTACATCTGCTATTAGAGCACCTAGTAGATTACTGTTGGAGAGCTGTAAGCCAATATCTTTCAGAGATTGATTATGCTCCCTGTGATGGTATGTTTGCCTGTTGATTGACACCAGCTACTCTCATACACACTGCCCAGGCATTTGATTTTGTATTTGCTGACCGCTTTGCATGCCCCCACCCACACAGTCTAGCCCAGCTGCTCAGAATTTATAAACCAGACCTTTACCATGAGAACTGAGAAGCATCAGACAGCAGGGGGAGCAGGATGGAGTCACAGACCCAGGTCCTCATGTCCCTGCTGCTCTGGGTGTCTGGTGAGAATTCAAAAGTATTATAATCTTTTTAGACTCTTTTCTTTGTATATAAGAAATTGACAATGTGTGCTAGGACATAATAGTTCTTACACAGTAATACTCTGACAATATGACATTACAAGGATATAAATGACAATTTTCAAGTGTTACTATATTCTCTGTTTGCATATTATGCATCTTCATTATGTGTTCCTGTTGCAGGTGCCTGTGCAGATATTGTGATGACCCAGTCTCCATCCTCCCTGGCTGTGTCAGTAGGAGAGAAGGTCACCATCAACTGCAAGTCCAGTCAGAGTCTGTATGGCAGCAATAACAAGAACTACTTGAACTGGTACCAGCAGAAACCAGGGCAATCTCCTAAACTGCTGATCTACTGGGCATCCACTCGGCACACTGGGGTCCCTGATCGCTTCACAGGCAGTGGGTCTCAGACAGATTTCACTCTCACCATCAGCAGTGTCCAGGCTGAAGACCTGGCAGATTACTTCTGTCAGCAGGATTATGATACTCCTCCCACAGTGCTTCAGCCTCCAACAAAAACCTCCTCTGAGAGTCTCACCAGCTGCCTGCACCACACACAGCCCTGGACCTGCACACTTCCCCCTTCTGCCTGAGAGCTGCTATGCCTGAAACACTGATGGAGAAGTTTGCAGAGCCCAGTAAAATATAATGAGTTCAATGTCTCTTGTGTCTTTTGGTATCAAAAACCTTTATATGACAATGCAAAGGAGAACTAAGTATTATCTTTTGTAGCTGAAGTTTTTCTGTGTCCTGGCCTGCTGGCAGTTGGGACATATCTCTCCCACTAGGGTCCACTAAGTAAACACACAGAGGTTTATATTAATTAAACTGTTTGGTCATTAGCTCAGGCATACCACTGACTAGTTCTTACATTTAAACTAACCCATAATTCTTATGTATGTTTAGCCACATGGATAGGTACCTTTTCCCAGTTCTGCCTTCACATCTTGTTTCTCCTAGTGGCAGCTGGCAGGGTCTACTGACTCAGCCTTCCTCTCCCAAGAATTCTCCTTGTCTATTTTTCGTGCCTATACTTCCTGCCTGGCTACTGGCCAATCAGTGTTTTATTTATCAACCAAGCAGAGAAACACATTCACAGCATACACAGTGACATCCACAGCAATCTTTCTATCTCTTCTATAACACATTGCTTGAATATGAGGGATTTATCTTTTTATAGTTCTGGTGTCCAACACAAGAGTCTATGGGCTGAAGTGATGATGATGACAAACTGTATTTCGGGTTTGGAGGCTGTGGAAAGAGTGTTTCCTACTTTTTCTAGACTCTGGAGTGCTTTCCTAATTCCTTACTGGAGCCCATTTCTTCTGATTTTTCTTTTCTTTTCTATAAATTCTTTTACTTTTTGTTACATTTTAGTTCATTAAGTACCTTTTTCTGTGTCTATGTGAGTGTGCATTTATGTGTGTGTATGCATGTGCATGTTTCTGGGTGCACATGTGACACGGCATAATTGTGGAGGTCAGAGGACATTTGGACTTGATTGTTTCTTTGTCATTTGGGTTGTAGGGATCAAAGTCAGGTTTGTCATTAAGGCTTGGTGGCAAGTGTCTTTGCCATCTGATCATCTTGCTGCCCCTTAAAACTTTTTATCGATGTAAATTCATTGTACACATTTTTCTTAAAAGCAATGTTTTTCAAGTATATCATATATTTTGACCACATGCAGTAACCTTCTGTGTTTCCCCTTCCCTTTTCTGCTATCTTTTCTTCCCTTAGTCCCTCTTCTACTTTTATCTCTCTCTCACATATACACTCACCCATGCATGCATATCCTGCCACACATACTCACATACACCCACATACACACTTATGCACATATATGCACATAGATACACACATATCCACATACATACACATACATGAACAATGCATTCACATATATATATGTGTGTATGTATATATATATATATATATATATATACATACACACACAGTCATGCACTCATACAAAATGTACATACTTAGGATCTGCAAAGGAGGGAAATTGTGATATTTTTTGCCTTTGTTTCTGGGGCCACATCTCCTTCAGAAATCTATGCATATGATTTCCAACTGTGGAGCTGAGATCCCTCCCTTCACTCTAATGGTGGATATAACTTTGTGTCAGCAGATGCTCCCTTCCAGTCTTTACATCTTTTTTTTTTTTTTTTGGTTTTTTGAGACAGGGTTTCTCTGTGTAGCTTTGTGCCTTTCCTGGAACTCACTTGGTAGCCCAGGCTGGCCTCGAACTCACAGAGATCCGCCTGGCTCTGCCTCCCGAGTGCTGGGATTAAAGGCGTGTGCCACCACCGCCCGGCCAGTCTTTACATCTTATGTCAATTAGTAGAGATTAGTTTTTGAGTGGAATATTTTGTGTTTCTCTGCAAACCATATGATAACTAATCATGTCCATATTCTCATTAAAAAATATATTGAACACTTATTTTGGAAATATTGCAGGGAACAAGTGTGTTACAGACTACATAAAATTGCTGGAGATCTCCCAATTCCTTAAAGCTGAATGGTTCTCTGAGTGATTTTGGGCAGTGAACCCAAGGAAGTAGGGAGGAAGGCTAGTGACATGTAGGCAAACATAAGCAAAGCAAGGTGGATAAAACAATCAGAAATACGGCAGAATAAGTGAATAATGGAAGAAACCACAATTGAAATGTTAAATTAAAATTTCAATGTATCAAATACAACATTCAGTAAAGGGACACTAGCCCACTTGAGCATATGACTCTGGCAGGCCTTCTCATTCTCCCAATTGCCTCTGCAGTGCTAAAAACCATTAGACTACATTCCTGAAGGTAGCCACCAAGGTCTATTTACTTATTTGGCCAATCCCTCCTCCTGAGGCTGACTACCAAGGTCCAGCTGTCAAATTATCAAAATTCAGCAACCAAAAGCCTCCATTGGTTCAACTAATTAACATGAGATTAAGCACCTTATCCTAACACTGGGTTATAAAACTATTATTTTCCTATGTTTATGTCTATACAGAGGCAGTTCTTTTTCCCTCCAGGACAAATACCCCTCTCCCCTTTTTTTCATTACATTCCCCTTCTCTCTTATCCTCTATCCTCTGTCTTTTTCTGTTATCACCTGCTCTCTCTCCCTCTGGCACAAATAAATCTCCTTTGTGCTGAGAAATTGGTCTTGAGGGTCCTGAGTTGATCCTTTTTCTTTCACACAGAACAAAGAAATTACCATAAGGCTCAGTAAAATGGAAGAAAGACTATCCTGGATCAAGGTAGAAATTGAAGAAACATAGCATTGAAATATCATTGGTTAAAAATTATCATAACTATAATATCAAATAATTCTAGCTTGCGATGAAGAGACCAATACCAAGAATCATAAGATATAGAAGGGCTGAGATAGAAACTAAAGACATAGGGAACATACTGAATTAAAGGAGAACAGAAAAATTCATATCTACACAAAAATTGGCAAATACAAAAGGCATTTAGTTCTCCAAAAAGATATCACCAGAGAAGAACCTCTCTACATCATAGATTGTGACTATTATGTAAAAAAACACAAAGTAAGGTATAATGGGAAAACGCCAAGTCGATTCCAAAGGCAATCACATCAGAATGACACCTGAAGTCCCATCCAAAACCTTAAAGACCATAAATGCATGAAACAATATATTTCAGACTCTGATAGTAGGTAATTGTAATAAGTTAGCTATGTCCAGCAAAATTGTATTTAAATTGAGGGAGAAATAAGGACATCACAAGACAATCACAAACTAAGGCATTTCATGACCATGAAGACAGCACTGCGGAAGATACTATAAAATACTATGCATACAGGATAAAGAGTGTTTCAATCATGAGAGCACAGACAAAATATTAATATCATGAGAGGAACAGATAACTATGGCTATCAGGAAAGGAGATATCAGTATGTCCTATGTTATAAGCCAGAAATGCTAAAATAGTTGAGGAGTTGGGGAAAAGGAAATAAACAACAATCTAATACACCAAGAACCTCCCCCCAAATTATAGAAATTAATGAACACTAATTAATAATCTATGTGACCCCAACACATATTGTTGGACTACGTTAAAAACTTTACCCAACTGTCTGTTTTTCAAAGAAACACAGCAACTGGTAATGACACACACTTGCTGAGAGTCAAATGGTGGATGTGTATCTAACAAGAGAATGGGGACCCAAAACTAAGCTGGCACAGCTCTGCTGTTACATTTTACATTAGAATTTGAACAAGGCTGAATCAAATAGATAAGTATAGCCATAAAGGAAGTGAGTCATCAAAAGTACATAACAATTTCAAATGTATACACATCAATTTTGGAGCTCCAGTTTTATAAAACAAAGCTGGATTGATGATAGGAGGCCCTACTGATCAGAGGTTGCAGTCTACTATAGCCGGACAGCCCTCTCCGAGCTTGGCAACATGGAAGACTTCCTTCCCCCAATCCCCTCTCTTGTGGAAGGCACCCTGATCTCTACATGACTTTATTTGAAGACTGTTTCTTGGCCTGGATGCCTGACTTATCTCTAGTATGATACAGTTCCCTGCAGAAGTTTTCTGCCTATTGCCTAAATGGTAATTAGACATTGTACAAGGAGCTTTTTGACAGGCCTGTTCTTCCATAGATGATAACCAAGACTTGTACTAGGAGTTTTATGATAGGATCATGCTGTTTAATGCAAATTAGGTGATGCCTTAGCCACTTCCCATCCTTTACATCTCCCCTCACTCTGGAATAAAGTGGAGCTGCCTCCCAGAAGGCCATTTCTGTCATTTTCACAGGCCATCTAAAGCTCTGTTGCCATTTCTGTCCCTTTGTCCTTGTGGACTGATGGTCAATGAACTGCAAGAAAAAAGGAGGTCCCACAGATAGAATCGACACAAAAGGTCAGATTTGTCCTGATACAATAGCAGAGGGTAATTTCAACACACTGTTCTCTTTAGATTCACAATGAAAACCACCAAAGAAACTTTAGAATTAAACTACATGAGAAATGAATGGTCACCATCACATCTAAAATATATCCTAGCTATCATGTATACATGTATATTATCTATCATTCTTAGTATCCCACCAACCTTCTAAAAACAGACTTCATTTTAAGCTGCAATGTAAGTCTTAAAATAGTAAGAGAATCTCAATGAAACTAGAAACCAGTACAGAGAGAAATTACATGGTCTAAATAATTCATTGGAGACTGTACAGTAGCCTCCTGAATTACCACTGATTACTGAAGAAGTCAGGGAGAAAAACAAACAGTCCCTAGAATCAAATGAAAATGATTGCACTGCTTCCCTGCATCTTTGGGAGGCAGCTGTGTGATGCCTGGAGGGAAGTTCATGGCTTTGCATGCCTACATTAAAACCAGAAAGACCTCAAATAAATGACCAAATTCAGAGAGATCTCACATAAACACCTAAAGATGAGCCTCAAGGTCTAAGGAAATGATCAAATCAAGTTCAGAGGCAGACAGTAGAAAGAGGTGACAAAAATTATGGCAGAAAGTAATGAAGTGGAGATTATAATAACAATACACAAAATAATTCAAAGAGTTTGTTTTTTGAATAAACGGTTGGGCAATAACATGCAAACTAACCTAGAGAAAAAGCAAGATATGTAAACTAATAAAATCAGAGATAGAAGAGAGAGGCTTGCAACAGATTCACATAAAATCCAGATGATCACTAAGGAGTATTAAGAAATCTTATACTTCCCCCAAACTGGAAAATCTAGAAGAAATAGGTATATTTCTACACACAACTGTTATAAAATTATGTCGAAAGAATATCAGTAATTCCAACAGAACCATAGCAAGCAACACTGTTGAAGCACTCAAAAAATGTCTATCAAAAGCACTTAAGACAGTGTCCATTATATTACTGTAAAGAAGGTGGAAGCTGAAATAGATGTTCTTAAACATGAAAATGCTAAGTTAGATCACAAGAAGAATGACAAGGAGGATCAGAACCTCCAGTCCATAGAATTCCAGGTAGAGCAGGAACATGCTAAAGCACAGCTGGCAAGACTCGACTAAGAACTGGGAAAAAAAAGGGAGAAAGATACAAGACCTGTTGAAAACTGTGGAGAGGCTGCAGAAGGAGAAATGGATGAAGGTGTCCAGGCATAGCCTCGGGATCAGAGAGGAACTTTCTGCCAAAAGGCTGAAGGAAGAAGTTTTGCACCCAAATAGAGGAAATGCAATCTCTTTCCCTGGAACCCTACATGCCAAACTGTACATACTTTTACTAATTCCTATATTTCAGAGTTTTTATGGGAACACTACCAACTGCAAAATGATATAGACAGATTGATTTCATAGAGAAATAAGCTGAGGGTGGACTCTGAAGTATCAATACAGCAATTTGAAAACTCCATGAAAAGGGTCAAGGACAACACAGCCACATGTATTGAGGCCCTCAAAGCATCTCATCAGAGAGAAAATACCTTAGAAAACTCCCCTTCTGAAGCAGCCAAACTGAATCACAAAATCACAACTCAAGAAGTACTTATAAATAATTTCCAAGGACAAGTTCATGATTTGCAGGGTTAACAAGAATCCGTGCATTTCTCAAGTTTGAGAAGAAATCCTAAAGGACATGTTACAAAACTCTCGGGAGAGTTCAAGGATTATAATGAAAACTATATAGCAGAAATGAAACATTTCATGAGTTTAGAAAGGATGGTCAGGCAGATGGAGAGGGAACATAAGCAAAGAGAGCAGGTACTCTAGCAAATATTACAGCAAGTGGTGTATTATTCCACCAAGTGGTGGAAACTAGGCACAGCAAGGGAGCTGAGAAATGGAAGAGACTTTCACAGTTAAAGAATCGGAATCTGGGAAAGTTCTGCACAAAATTAGACTTCATGGTAGATATTCTGTGGGAGCTGCATCATCAGAGGTTAGATGTGCCAGTTTCTCTTGCAGATGAAGTAAATACAGAAAGATTTTTAGTTGGACCTCTGAAAGGTGCGACCTTGTTGGAAAATAGATGGAAATGTGCCACTGTTGGGACAGCTTTTGAAAAATAAGGATCCACTTAAGCCATAGGTGAACACCACCAGAATAACATGTTGGAACTAATTACCCTCAACATACAAGAAAAAGAACATACGTGATGGTGTATTTTACCAAAAGCCATTAACTAATCACATTTGAGATGACTTATGAGAAGGCTCCATAATGTCCCATGACCATGATTTGCAAGGTTTACTGCAAAAGGGCTCTCTCCTAGGCTAGAGTGGAAGAAGAGAATTGGTCATCCTCAGCCACATTTCATAGACTAGATGTGTGCTTCTCATCTTCTGTATGTCAGAAAATCAGCTCTTTCTCATAAAATGGGTAGAGGAATGTGGGCCTCATAGTGGGAACAATCTCATTGACTGACAGCTGAGCTATAGAGCTTCCTCAGTAATTTCAACGTCTGTCATAATTTCTTCTGTACAGGGAAACAGCAAGATCTCTTGGGCTTTTTGGACCTGATATAAAGTGACAGATAATGGCATAGGTAAATATATTCCTTAATGTAGGCCAGGTCTAAAAAACAACAGTCCTAATTATTGGCAGCTCTAAAGTTGTAAGTCATATAAGAAGTTTACCATTTCTGTTCAAAAAGGATTATTATGTCCAATATAAAAATAGAAACATGCATAAAATAGCTAGTATATTTTACAATCCCATTTTTAAAAGTAGATAAATGCATGAGATAGTGGTAAATCGAAGCTGTGGCCTGTTCAATATGAGAAGTGTAATTATTGTCTTAATGCCAACATTTTGTAATGCATTTTCTTTCTAAGAGGGGAGTAAAAAGCATTATTGTTTTCATTTTTTTCTTGTACAATATTTCAAAGTTATAATACAAATAATTTATTTAAAAATAACTGAAGCAAAGGACTTATGGATGCTTTGCAGAATCCTGACAGACTTTCAATGAAGAGCTGACATTAACACTCCTAGAACTGTTCCATGCCTTAGAAAAGGAAGGAACATCATCAGACTCTTTGTATGGAGGCAGCATTACCCAGATGACAAAAAAAAAGATAAAGGGGAAAAAGCCAGAGAGGAGAGACCAATTTCCCTGATTAACATAAGGACCCCATAATTCTCACAACTGAAATCTAAGAACACATGAAGAGGCAAGTTGGTTTCTATTCAGGGATGAAATATTGGCTGAAACCCAAAAATGCTACCTGCAATTCGGCACAAAGTGCTTAAGAAGCTGAAATCTTGTCATTATCTTGATTAGTGCAGAAAATTCATTTAAACTCAGGATAAAATCCCTGAATAAACTAGGAGTAGAAGGATCATTCTTGAATATAATTATGAATATAGGGCACAGTTGGTGGCATGGGCAGCCCTGTCTGGAAGAAAGCAGAATATTGGTTTCTATTGTCAGCATGGAGACAAACAAAGTCAAATGTTCAATTTCTTTCAATATTGGAGCATGTCATTATGGAGACAGATGTTTTTGGTTGCACAATAAACTGCCCTTTAGCCAGATCATTTTTATTGAAATCATCAAATAGAGCCCCAAACAGTGCACAGACATCTGATGGCTCACACTGTTCTGTGAATGACATGGAGATACAGGAGCACTGTGATGGGTTCTTTGAGGAAGTCTTTACTGATGTGGAACCAGCGTACTGGCGGAGATAAATGTCTGCAACAATCTGGGAGCCCACCTGATAGGGAACACGTATGTCAAGTTTCTCCCTGAAGAGAATGTTTATAAGGTTGTGAAGCAGTGAATAAACCTTGGTTTTATAGGCAGCCAATACACACACAGGTGTCTTAGGTGTCTAATTGCAAAAAAGCCTAAAAACAAAATTCCAGTTTGAAATGGGAGATTGCACAAGAAAGGCTTCTGCAACTTCATGCACTTGAAGCATCTCCAGAGAGCTAAGGGAGCTGTGTGGTCGCCAGCTCAAGAAGCAGAGATCCTGCAACTGTGCTACTGATACAGAGACAAGGGTCTGGTAGCAGCATAAGAGGTGGAGGAGAAGAGAATGATAGATCTGGGCAATTCTGAGCCAAGCCGTTTTTACTGTGTGTCTGCCAGCAGTGTTGTAGTTGATTGACAAGCCAGTTCACAATGGTATAAAAAAATAATAAGAATAACAACCAAACAAAGATAGGATCTTGAAAGAAATTAGTAACGACACAGCAAAACAATATAAAACTAAAACAAAGCTTATGAATGATAAAGATATCATTATAATTTTACTAAGTTGGGAGAAACAGAGCATTGCTTCACAAATATGAAATGAGAAAAGGGTACATGCTCACTCTCTCACTCTTATTCAATGAAATGTTTAAACCTCAGTTATAGAAAAAAGGCAAGAAAGAGAGAAATAAAAGGACTATAAATAGTAAAGGAAGTCAAATTACAATATGTTCTTATACTTAAAAGACTCTCAAAATTCAACCAGAAAATTCTTAGACCTGATAATACTTTCAGCAAAGAGCAGGATATAAACAAAGAGCACTATATAAAGTAAACACACAAAATCCTTAGCTTTTCTGTGTAATAGTAACAAACTTACTAAGAAAGAAGTCACGGATACATTTCATTCACAACTTCAAAACAAAATATCTAGCAAGCAGTTTTGTAGCTAGAGTTTTCCTGCCTGGCCCACAGTCAGGACAAATCTCTCTCACCCGCCAGTCCCATAGCCATTCAGACCCAACCAAATAAACATAGAGACTTATATTGCTTACAAACTGTATGGCCGTGGCAAGCTTCTTGCTAACTGTTCTTACAGCTTAAATTAATCCATTTCTATAAATCTATATCTTGCCACATGGCTTGTAGCTTACCGGGATCTTCCCATGCGGCTTGTCATGGTGGCGGCTGGCAGTGTCTCCCTCTCAGCCTTCCACTTCCCAGAATTCTTTTCCTTGTCCCGCCTATACTTCCTGCCTAGCCAATGGCCAATCAGTGATTTATTTACTGACCAATCAGCAACACATTTGACATACAGACCATCCCACAGCACTTTCCCTTTTCTTTTCTTAAAAAGGAAGGTTTTAATCTTTACATAGTTCCAAAGTCAGCTTGGTATATTTGGGAATTTGGGCGTAGTTTCTCTTACTACTTCCTGCTGGAGGGGGGCATTGTATCTTATGGGGATACAAAGAAAATTTTAGAATTATGGAATAGTCCATGAGAGTATGTCGTCTGAGCCAGTCGCCTTGAAACCATTCTGGATGTTGGATCATCAGGGCCATGGTGTCATCGGAGATCTTTCAGGGGGTCTTGGCTGGTCAAACCTGATGTATCTTAATCTTGAACAAATCCATAGCCTCTGGCTTTCTGTGGAAATAAAATCAGAGCCTCCTTTCCAAAGCAACATATCCTTACATCCAAATTTTGAAGTCAAGGTACCTTTAAAATATACATTTTGGCATAACTCAACAGCTTTTGTAATCAAATGTTTTTTTTAGTTACGAATATCAAAGAGAACATAATCCAGATTCTCTGTGTGGTAGCCATCTTTATATGGCTTATTTCTTTATATTAGCTTGAGCCTA
Source organism: Peromyscus eremicus (assembly GCF_949786415.1). Classification (NCBI taxonomy): domain Eukaryota; kingdom Metazoa; phylum Chordata; class Mammalia; order Rodentia; family Cricetidae; genus Peromyscus; species Peromyscus eremicus. The sequence goes on along the minus strand of NC_081418.1, from coordinate 82,617,105 downwards.
TTGCTTTAAACTGCAGCCTTCTAAGCCTGAAATGGCGCTGGCGCTGTGGTTTCTGGTTCCGCCCATTTTAGCTTCCCAACATGGCGGTAGTACGTTTTCCGCCAGCTCTGGGAGCCATCAACTCTCAGAAATAGTGGGTCTATGCTTCTATCAAAGCAACGTGTAGCCCAGAAACCTCTTTTTTTTTTTTTTGTTTTTGTTTTTGTTTTGTACTAGCAAAGGCTAAATCCACCACACAGCTTAATGTGTCATTTGCAGAGGCCTCATTCCTGCCATACTGCAGGTCGAGCACATATGCCAGGAACCCGCCATAGTAGCTCAAACACGCAGGCTGCCGCTAGCTTGAAAGAGACAACTAGGAGCTGTTTTTAGCTCCATTTTAGAATCTTTTTACTCAGGTTTTAGGTGGAAACTCTTGCCCCACGTTGGGCGCCATTTGTAGCTAGAGTTTTCCTGCCTGGCCCACAGTCAGGACAAATCTCTCTCACCCGCCAGTCCCACAGCCACTCAGACCCAACCAAATAAACACAGAGACTTATATTGCTTACAAACTGTATGGCCGTGGCAGGCTTCTTGCTAACTGTTCTTACAGCTTAAATTAATCCATTTCTATAAATCTATACCTTGCCACATGGCTTGTGGCTTACCGGGATCTTCCCATGCGTCTTGTCATGGTGGCGGCTGGCAGTGTCTCCCTCTCAGCCTTCTACTTCCCAGAATTCTTTTCCTTGTCCCGCTTATACTTCCTGCCTAGCCAATGGCCAATCAGTGATTTATTTACTGACCAATCAGCAACACACTTGACATACAGACCATCCCACAGCACTAGTTTAAACAAAGAAGTTAAAGATTCCTACAGTGAAATCACTGAGATGTTAAATAATGAAGAAGATAGAGAATGGAAAGATCTTCCACACTCACCAATAGAGAAAACCATGCAGGCTGTGGTAACAGTGTGATACAAGAATACAATCCACATCTATATCCCAGGGACACAGCCTTCAGAGTTGGAAAAGCAATAGTGAAAATCTCACTAACATCCACTGAAGTGAGCATTGCAGTGCTCAGTTGTGCAGTAACTTAAGCACCTCTTGCTTTGAATTACACAGAAAAGGTGAAGCTCTGTGTGTGTGCATCACTCTTTTAATCACTAGAAGAAAAGGAAATAATGAATTTAATATTGGCTTAGTTTTGGAGGTTCTTCTCCATGGGAGGAAGGTTATGTGTGTCTGGAGTGAGGCAATACATCAGGACAGGAATGTGTGAAGACATTCTGAGCATCTTGTGGAATGAAAGAGGAGGAGATCACAGACACACTTCTCCCAATGAGCAAAGGGGTTAGTGACCTCAAACCTTCCCAGTGTCTCTGTATTCATTCTTGTTCTACCATCAAACAGAACAACATCCTGAAGACCAAGGCTTTACTACATGGGTCTTCTGGGACAGTCAAGCTGCCATGTACAGCAGTCCTTGATTGGGGAGCAATGAACTTCATTCCGTCTCTTTAAATATAATAATAGCATTCAAGGATATCAGGGTCTGAGACGTTTCTGTCAAATACCAGTAAACAGAAATGTCTAACTTTCCCTCACATTGTCAGTACCTCCAGCTCAGGTGCCATAAAGAAGGGAAATGCTGATTATGAACCAGCCTCACTTCCCAGCTAAGCTGAGGTTTTTCTTAAAAGGTGGTTAAGTGGATAAGAGCCTTTCCTGGTCTTGCAGAGGACGTTATTTCAATTTCCAGCATCCATATGGCAGTTCAAAACCATCTGTCAAAATAGTTCCAAGTGACCCAATGCCTTCACCTGGAATCTAAGGACAGCAGGTACAAAGTTGGTGCACACACATATATGCAGACAAAACATACACACATAGAATAAATATAAAATATCTTTCTAAAAGTTGAATTCTAAGGGAACACAGTGCTTCTCTAACTCACATCCATTACAGCAGAGCAATGACAGTGAACTACTCATATGGAACCTCAAAATAACAGAAAGTGACAATTCCAAAAGGCCAGCCAAAAAGTCACCTGGGATACCCCACTTAGAACACTCTAGGGAATCCTTTGCTAACCCTAACTGCCATAGGGTGACACAAGAGCAGGTGTCCTTTGAGCACCAAGTCAAGCTTCTCTGAGCTGATTTGCATATTGAGACTTTAGTCACAGTGCAGCATGCTCAAAGCAACTTTAAAGGCAGCTTTACCAGTGCCCATGGAACAGCCTGTAGTCCAGGTCTCAGAGATGGAGTCAGCTGCTCTCCTTTTGTGGGTACTGCTGCTCTGGGTTCCAGGTGAGAGGGTTCAGTGTTTAGAGCATCCCTTGTAGCCCTTGTTGTTTTCCATGCCTTGATGTTCTGATCATTGAAATTATGGCATTTAATTACTGTTACATTTCCGTTTTATTTTATGGTTTTTTGAAGTGTAGCTTATGAATGCTGTTAGAGATTCCACATACATGATGGTTTTATACTGGGGTGCATTAAGTATATCTGTGACAGCTGGGTGTGTTTTCCATTTCAGGATCCACTGGTGACATTGTGCTGACCCAGTCTCCAGCTTCGATGCCTGTGTCTCTGGGGCAGAGGGCCACCATGTCCTGCAGGGCCAGCAAGAGTGTCACTTCATCTGGCTATAGTTACATGCACTGGCACCAACAGAAACCAGGACAGCCACCAAAACTCCTCATCTATGGAGCATCTAATCCAGCATCGGGGGTCCCTGCCAGGTTCAGTGGGATAGACTTCACCCTCACCATCCATCCTGTGGAGGCTGATGATGCTGCAATCTATTACTGTCAGCAGTGTAGGGAGTATCCTCCCACAGTGCTCCAGGGCTAAACAAAAACCTCTTGGGGATGCTGCTCACTGAAGCTCAGTCTTTGAGCTGTGTCTTTCCCCAGTATATCTCAACCCCTTGATTTTACAAATCTTGTTATTAAAAGAGTGAAGCTGTGAAACAGAGATTTCTTAAACTAATGTGTGTGTTTGTCTAAACATGGGTGCTTTATACTTTTTCAATTTTCTTCCTAAATAAAAAATACTGTTTTCAAAGCATCTTTTTTATGTTCAATAGATTGACTACACAATTATTTAAAATTTACTGGAAACTTTCCTCAGTCTCTCAATATAAGAGCCTTGAATAGTGAAGATTGTTAGTTGTCTTAAAGACACAAGCTGACATTTTCACCTTAATGTCACATTTGCACTTCTATTTGCTTGAGATTTCAAAGTCCCTCTTCCAAGAATCACACACTTCTGCCTCCTGCAACTGATTTACTGCTTAGCTTCTGGTCTACATTTCTGTGTCTATCACAGATGCTCATCCACAGTCTTAGACTCATTAGCTGCTCTTTTCTCCTCATCCAAAACTCACATCTATCTCTATACTTCTTCCACAATATGGCCACATTCTCTTCTTGCCTGCTTTTGATTTTTGCTATCTTCTTAGATGGAGGAGTACAAAGTCTCACTGTGTATCCTGAGCTGATCTGGAAATCACTATCTAGCACCCTGAACCTGCAACCTACCAGCCTCTTCACCATGACTGCTAAACTACATGACACCATGCTCTGGAACTTTTCATATTCTAGTTATTATCCCATTGCAGGTGAATGAACTCTAGAGTGTAAGGCATGGTCATGGAAGCTTTACTTCATAGAAACCCTTCCCTTCTTCATGAACCTTCTTTGGGCCTTTGTATCTTCCCCATGTGGAGTGAGAATGCTCAAGCAAAATGACCCTTAGCAACACTTGCAAACCTTTGAGTTTTTCAAGTTTACAGTCCTATCACAGGATAGTGAAACTATATTGTATGACTTTCCTAGTGCTGCACAAAAAGTTACCACAAACTCTGTGACTTCTGAGCTCAACACCTATAATCTGAGCAGGGAATGTCTCAGTCCCCTCCTCAGGCTCTCACAGGTTATAGTTAAAGTGTTGTCAAGGCTGCGTTTTCATCTGGGTACTCAAAAGCATCTCATTGTAAGACTAGTGAGGTTGTTGTACAAAGTGTTTTTTTTTAAATTTGATTTCACTAAGTTTCCCAAGATAACCTTGACTTCCCAAATGTCCTAACCCAACCAATCATGTGAAGGGATTAGAAGCCTGATCCACCCTGCCCAATGGCTGTCACAGTTACTGATGGGACAGGCAATAAGGAAAACATCAAGGATATAGAAGATTTCAAGTCTACTACTAATCAGCTTGGACCAGGAGAAGTTGACTGAATTCCATCCTCAAACACAGGAAAATAAGTATTGTATTCACATCCACAATGAGTCTTTTCTGAAACAAATCCACATATTGAGCCTCAGAGAAAAATTCAACATGTTTATGGTGATTTCCATTTTCATTATAGCTGTACAAATTTCTTTTTATTATCCGTTCATCTGTTGATAGACACTGTGTTGATTTAAATTCTTACTTTTGTGACTAGTGCAGCAATAAACACGGGTGTGGAAGTATATCTATTTTATGAAGATTTACATTTGTTCAGGAATATACCTAGTGGGAGTAGCTAAATCATATTGTATTTTATTGTTTTCTTGTGGACCTGAAGTTGTTGGTCTATTGTTGACCAACAAGTTGTTGACTTGTTGGTCTATTGTTCTTCCTCTCACACAATTTCAGGCAATTTTCTATGATGTTGCAATGATATGTAACATGTGATAGCAGTTGGACTATCTAAGTAGGGAGCTTTGCATTTTAGACTACAGTACTGTATGTAGAGATTGAAGAGGGATGTAGAGATGGAAGAGGGTGCTGTGTCCCATGAGCTCAAGATCATCATCAGACTTCCTGGCTCCTAAACTGGGGTTAAATTAATCTGTGATGTTTTCAACCAGTAGGTTTGTAGTTCACTTTTAATCCCAGCCCAAGGAATCTAATGAACCAGGACAGCGTGGAAACCGGATTTGTGGGAAAACCAGTAACTAAGGACTGCCGGCTTTTCCTATTATGCATAAAAGAACATGGGAATTTTGTCCTTTTAGTCCCCATGCTCTCCCCTTACACATCGTGAGAAATACATGATTAACTGCAAGAGACTTTGGATTTGTAAGACCCCAGTCTCCTTGTGTCCAACCTGAATGAGCATCAGTAAATGACATGAAGCACAATCTGAGCTCACTGCAGCTATCACAAAGCAAAGTACAGAGTTTAGCAAAGATCGAGAGCACATGACAACTTGTTAGACAGTGACCAGGGCAATTACTCATCTGTCAAATTCTTGACCTTGAGATTGGGAACTTCCTTAATCCATATACTACTTTCTCTCTTATGATGGGCTATTTGCAGTTTACAGAGGAGATCTAAATATCCTTATCAGAAATAATTTAACATTTTGTGCATGAAAAGTAGATGTATGAAATTATATAATTAATGCAAAATAAAAGGGAAGTGCATGTTCCTTAAATGCCTATGTAATTTTTTTTTTAACTTTTTTTTTTAATATTTCTTTTTTTTTTTAAATTTTTATTTTGCAATACAATTAAGTTCTACATACAGGCACAGATTCCCTTTTTCTCCCCCCTCACGCCCCCCTCACCTTCCCCCCAGCCCGCCTCCCATTCCAATCTCCTCCAGGGCAAAGCCTTCCCCACAGACTGAGATCAACCTGGTGGACTCAGTCCAGGCAGGTCCAGTCCCCTCCTCCCAGGCTGAGCCAAGTGACCCTGCATAGGCCCCAGGTTTCAAATAGCCGACTCATGCAATGAGCACAGGACCCAGTGCCAGTGCCTGGATGCCTCCCAAACAGATCAGGCCAATCAACTGTCTCACCCACTCAGAGGGCCTGATCCAGTTGGTGACCCCTCAGCCATTGGTTCATATTTCATGTGTTTCCGTTTGTTTGGCTATTTGTCTCTGTGCTTTATCCGACCTTGGTCTCAACAATTCTCTCTCATATAAACTCTCCTCATTCTCGCTAATTGGACTCCCAGAGATCCACCTGGGGCCTAGTCATGATCTCTGCATCCAGATCCCTCAGTAGTTGGATGAGGTTTCTAGCACGACAATTAGGGTGTTTGGTCATCCCATCACCAGAGTAGGTCAATTCGGACTGTCTCTTGACCATTGCCAGCAGTCTATTGTGGGGGTATCTTTGTGGATTTCTGTGGGCCTCTCTAGCACTTTGTTTCTTCCTATTCTCATGTGGTCTTCATTTACCATGGTCTCCTATTCCTTGTTCTCCCTCTCTGTTGTTGATCCAGCTGGAATCTCCCATTCACCCAAGCTCTCTTTCCCTCGACCCTCGCCCTTCACTACCCCCACTCATGTCCAGGCTGTTCATGTAGATCTCATTCCATTTCTCTGTCATTGGGCGATCCCTGTGTCTTTCTTGGGGTCCTGATTTCCAGGTAGCCTCCCTGGTGATGTGAGTAGCAGTCCAGTCATCCTTGTTTCACATCTAGTATCCTATTATGAGTGAGTACATACCATGTTTGTCTTTCTGAGTCTGGGATACCTCACTCAGGATGATTTTTTCTAGGTCCATCCATTTGTCTGCAAACCTCATGATGTCATTGTTTTTCTCTGCTGAGTAGTATTCCATTGTGTATATGTACCACATTTTGTTTATCCATTCTTCAGTTGAAGGGCATCTAGGTTGTTTCCATGTTCTGGCTATTACAAACAATGCTGATATGAACATAGCTGAACAAGTGCTCTTGTGGTGTGGTTGAGCATTCCTTGGGTATATGCCCAAGAGTGGTATAGCTGGATCTTGGGGGAGATGGATTCCCAATTTTCTAAGAAAGCGCCATATTGATTTCCAAAGTGGTTGTACAAGCTTGCATTCCCACCAGCAGTGGAGGAGAGTTCCCCTAGCTCCACATCCTCTCCAGCATAAGGTGTCTTCAGTGTTTTTGATCTTAGCCATTCTGACAGGCGTAAGGTGGTATCTCAGAGTTGTTTTGATTTGCATTTCCCTGATGATTAGGGATGTTGAGCTATTCCTTAAATGTCTTTCAGCCATTTGGGTTTCCTCTGTTGAGAATTCTCTGTTTAGTTCTATAGCCCATTTCTTAATTGGACTGTTGGGCATTTTGATGTCTAATTTCTTGAGTTCTTTATATATTCTGGATATCAGTCCTCTGTCAGATGTGGGATTGGTGAATATCTTTTCCCATTCTGTAGGCTGTCGCTTTGCCTTGTTGACCGTATCCTTTGCCCTACAAAAGCTTCTCAGTTTCAAGAGGTCCCATTGATTGATTGTTTCTCTCAGTGTCTGTGCTACTGATGTTCTATTTAGAAAGTGTTCTCCTATGCCAATGCGTTCAAGACTACTTCCTACTTTCTCTTCTAGCAGGTTCAGAGTAGCTGGATTTATGTTGAGGTCCTTGATCCACTTGGACTTAAGTTTTGTGCACGGTGATAGATATGGATCTATTTGCAGCCTTCTACATGTTGATATCCAGTTTTGCCAGCACCATTTGTTGAAGATGCTTTCTTTTTTCCATTGTGCACTTTTGGCTTCTTTGTCAAAAATTATTTGTTCATAGGTGTGCGGATTAATGTCAGGGTCTTCAATTCGATTCCATTGGTCCACATGTCGGTTTTTATGCCAGTACCAAGCTGTTTTTATTACTGTAGCTCTATAGTAGAGCTTGAAGTCAGGGATCGTGATGCCTCCAGAGGTTGTTTTATTGTACAGGATTCTTTTGGCTATCCTGGGTTTTTTGTTTTTCCATATGAAGTTGAGTATTATTCTTTCCAGGTCTGTGAAGAATTGTGTTGGTATTTTAATGGGGATTGCATTGAATCTGTAGATTGCTTTTGGTAAGATTGCCATTTTTACTATGTTAGTTCTGCCTATCCATGAGCATGGGAGATCTTTCCATTTTCTGACATCTTCTTCAATTTCTTTTTTCAGGGACTTAAAGTTATTGTCATATAGGTCCTTCACTTGCTTGGTTAGTGTTACCCCAAGGTATTTTATGTCATTTGTGGCTATAGTAAAGGGTGATGTATCTCTGATTTCCTTCTCCGCTTTTTTGTCCATTGTATATAGGAGGGCTACTGATTTTTTTGAGTTGATCTTGTATCCTGCTATGTTGCTGAAGGTGTTTATAAGTTGTATCAGTTCCTTGGTGGAATCTTTGGGGTTGCTCAAGTATACTATCATGTCATCTGCAAATAGGGAAAGCTTGACTTCTTCCTTTCCAATTTGTATCCCCTTAATCTCCTTATGTTGTCTTATTGCTCTGGCTAGAACTTCAAGTACTATATTGAATAAGTATGGGGAGAGCGGACAGCCTTGCCTCGTTCCTGATTTTAGTGGAATTGCTTTGAGTTTCTCTCCATTTAATTTGATGTTGGCTGTTGGCTTGCTGTAAATTGCCTTTATTATGTTTAGGTATGTTCCCTGTATTCCTGATCGCTCCAAGACCTTTATCATGAAGGGGTGTTGGATTTTGTCAAATGCCTTTTCAGCATCTAGTGAGATGATCATGTGGTTTTTTTCTTTGAGTTTGTTTATATGGTGTTTCACATTGACAGACTTTCGTATGTTGAACCATCCTTGCATCCCTGGAATGAATCCTACTTGATCATGGTGGATAATTGTTTTGATGTGTTCTTGGAGTCTGTTTGCCAGTATTTTATTGAGTATTTTTGCATCAATGTTCATGAGGGAGATCGGTCTGTAGTTCTCTTTCTTTGTTGTATCCTTGTTTGGTTTGGGAATCAGGGTAATTGTAGCCTCATAGAAGGAGTTTGGTAATGTTCCTTCTGTTTCTATTGTATGGAACAATTTAGAGAGTATTGGTATTAACTCTTCTTTGAAGATCTGGTAGAATTCTGCACTGAAACCATCTGGTCCTGGGCTTTTTTTGGTTGGGAGACTTTTAATGACTGTTTCTATTTCGTTAGGGGTTATTGGACTATTTAAATAGTTTATCTGGTCTTGATTTAATTTAGGTATGTGGTACCTATCCAGAAAATTATCCATTTCTTTTAGGTTTTCCAGTTTTGTGGAATAGAGGTTTTTGAAGTATGACCTGATGATTCTCTGGATTTCCTCAATGTCTGTTGTTATATCCCCCTTTTCATTTCTGATTTTGTTGATTTGGATGCTCTCTCTCTGTCTTTTGGTTAGTTTGGATAAGGGCTTGTCTATCTTGTTGATTTTCTCAAAGAACCAACTCTTTGTTTCATTAATTTTTTTGTATTGTTCTCTTTGTTTCTATTTTATTGATTTCAGCTCTCACTTTGATAATTTCCTGGCATCTATTTTTCCTGGGAGACTTTGCTTCTTCCTGTTCTAGAACTTTCAGGTGTGCTGTTAAGTTACTAGTGTGAGATTTCTCCAGTTTATTTATGTGGGCGTTTAGTGCTATGAATTTCCCTCTTAGTACTGCTTTCATAGTGTCCCATAGGTTTGGATATGTGGTGTCTTCATTTTCGTTGATCTCTAGGAAGTCTTTAATTTCTTTCTTTATTTCTTCCTTAACCCATTGGTGATTCAGGTGGGTATTGTTCAGTTTCCATGAGATTGTAGGTTTTCTGTAGTTTTTGTTGTTGTTGAAATCCAACTTTAGACCGTGGTGATCTGATAGAACACAGGAGGTTATTCCAATTGTTTTGTATCTGTTTAGATTTGTTTTGTGACCAAGTATGTGGTCGATTTTAGAGAAGGTTCCATGGGGTGCTGAGAAGAAGGTATATTCTTTTTTGTTAGGATGGAATGTTCTGTAGATGTCGATTAAGTCCATTTGAGTCATGACATCAGTTAAGTCCTTTATTTCTCTGTTAAGTTTCGATTTGGGGGATCTGTCCAGTGGTGAAAGTGGGGTGTTGAGGTCTCCCACTATTAATGTGTGGGGTTTTATATGTGGTTTAAGCTTTAATAATGTTTCTTTTATATATGTGGGTGCCCTTGTGTTTGGGGCATAAATGTTCAGAATTGAGACTTCATCTTGGTGGATCTTTCCTGTGATGAGTATGTAATGCTCTTCTTGATCTCTTTTGATTGATTTTAGTTTGAAGTCTATTTTGCTGGATATCAGGATGGCTACACCCGCTTGTTTCTTAAGACCGTTTGATTGGAAAGTCTTTTCCCAGCCTTTTATTTTTAGGTAGTGTCTATCTTTGAATTTGAGATGTGTTTCTTGTATGCAGCAGAAAGATGGGTCCTGCTTTCGTATCCATTCTGTAAGCCTATGTCTTTTTATAGGTGAGTTAAGTCCATTGATATTGAGGGATATTAACGTCCAGTGATTGTTCATTCCTGTTATTTTTTGGTGGTGATGTGTGTGTACTTTTCTTCGTTGGGGTTTACTGCTGTGGCTTTATCTATTGCCTGCGTTTTCGAGGGTGTATCTGACTTCCTTAGGTTGGAATTTTCCTTCTAGTGCTTTCTGTAGGGCTGGGTTTGTGGATAAATATTGTTTAAATCTGGCTTTGTCATGGAATGTCTTGTTCACTCCATCTATGTTGATTGAAAGTTTTGCTGGGTATATTAGTCTAGGCTGACATCCATGGTCTCTTAGTGTCTGCATTACATCTGTCCAGGACCTTCTGGCTTTCAAAGTCTCCATTGAGAAATCGGGTGTTATTCTGATAGGTTTGCCTTTATATGTCACTTGGCCTTTTTCCTTTGCTGCTCTTAATATTCTTTCTTTATTCTGTACGTTTAATTGTCTAATTATTATGTGGCGAGGGGACTTTTTTTGGGGGTCTAGTCTGTTTGGTGTTCTATAGGCTTCCTGTATCTTCATAGGCATTTCCTTCTTTAAGTTGGGAAAGTTTTCTTCTATGATCTTGTTGAATATATTTTCTGTGCCCTTGAGTTGGTATTCTTCTCCTTCTTCTACCCCTATTATTCGTAGGTTTGGTCTTTTCATGGTGTCCCAAATTTCTTGGACATTTTGGTTCATGACTTTGTTGACTTTAGTGTTTTCTTTGACTGATGAATCTATTTCTTCTATTGTGTCTTCAACGCTAGAGATTCTCTCTTCCATCTCTTGCATTCTGTTGATTATACTTGCATCTGAAGTTCCCAATCGTTTTCTCAGATTTTCTATTTCCAGCATTCCCTCTGTTTGTGTCTTCTTCATTTTTTCTATTTCCCTTTTCAGGTCTTGGACTGTTTCCTTCATTTGTTTCATTGATTTTTCTTGATTTTCTTTCAGTACTTTATTGTTTTCTTCCAGGACTTTATTGATTTCTTCTAATTTGTTTGCCCTTTCCTCTAGTTGTTTACAGCATTCTTCACATTTCTTTGTCTTTTCCTCTACACGAGCCTCTAGCTTCTTCATGATGACATTCATAAGGCTATTTTCTTCTGCTTCTTCCAATTTCTGATGTTCAGGTCTAGGTGTTGGAGGAGGGCTAGGGCCTGGTGATGGTGTATTGCTATTCATTTTGTTGTATGTGTTTCTGCCTTGACGTCTGCCCATCTCCTTGTGGTTCGTTCTTGGCCTTATCCGCACACTTGGTTCAGACAGAGCTGACAGATTCAGGAAGTCTTTCTCTCTTGTCCAGATGGGAGCTCTCTGTGCTGTGCTGTGCTGTGCTTCAGAAGGGAAGTCCGGGGCAAGATGGGAGCTGGGAGCTGTGCTTCAGAAGGGAAGTCCGGGGCCAGATGGGAGCTGGGGGCCGGCCTCTAAGTCTCAGGAAGAGGCTTGGGGCTCAGGCGGATGGGCGTGGGGGCAGGGCGTGGAGACTGCAGGGTCTGTGCTTCAGAAGGGAAGTCCGGGGCCAGATGGGAGCTGGGGGCCGGCCTCTAAGTCTCAGGAAGAGGCTTGGGGCTCAGGTGGATGGGCGTGGGGGCAGGGCGTGGAGACTGCAGGGTCTGCCAGGGGTCTTAGAGAAGGGGATCCTTCCCGGTGGGGCTAGAAGGGCACCTGCCCTGTGACCAGAACCTGGGGCCAAGTTGGGCAGGTCTTCCCCGGAGTGGCTGGTGCCCAGGAATGGGGTTGGGGGCAAGCTAGTGCCTATGTAATTTTTAATAATATTCTTGGCTTAATGCTAAAACACTAACATCAGATAACTACTTTGCTTTGCATATCAAATGCCATGAGCTGCTTTGTAACTACTTGATTAATAACGCACATTTTGAAAGATTACCTCCATGCATAGATTAGACTGGCTTAGAAATTGTACCCCAGGCTGGCCTCCAAGCCATGATGCTCCTGCTTCTGTCTCGCCAGTTCTGGGATTTCAGATGTGAATCTCAACTCCTTGCCATGATGTTTTTATTTATTTATTTTTTCTGTTTTTGTACTTTAAACATTATACTGGGTTTATAATTTACTTCTTATATATACTTTCAGTGTTCACTAATCTAAAATCCAAGCAGGATGTCTGATTTCTGTTGTAGCTATTGACTTCATTCTTATGCAAACATTTCCCCTCCCCCTTGGATGGCAACAATCTCTGATGTTGTCTGTTGCTCTTCATAAAATTATTGCTTGATTTAGGATGGCTGCACTCCCTTCTGGAGAGATTTTTATCTGTTCAGTCTGTTAGCAAGACCATTTTAACCCAGTTTAAGTACTGCTAATTTGTAAACTATCCTAGAATATTTCTGTAATAAACACTCCTTTCAGTGTTGGGCCACAGCCATGACTTCTTGAAAAAAGAAAACCCAGTTTCTTTTATTTTCCTTCCATTTCCCAAAATTTTGAGCCCTCTTTCAGTTCCCCGAACTTGTGAGGAGGATACATGTTAGTCTTGGCAGTTTTACCTTTGCTTTGAGATTAAAATTTATCTGATCTCAGAATTAAATTAATTTTCCCCAGGATTTCCACAGAGTGAATTCTCAGCTTCTCTTTGTATTTCTATCCAATGTTGATCCCAGAAACTGGAGCCCACATGTCTGAGGAACTGTTCATTTTCCTCAGTATAGGAGTTTTAAACGCCCCCTCTGCTCTTTTCCCCCTACACCCTTATTTTCTTTTATTGCATGTTTTCTTACTTTTGCTGTTGTGGTATTTTCAGCATATCTTATCATTTCCCTAGGACTGACAACCTGAGAAAGCTCTCCTCACATTTCTGTAAAAGTCACCTGATTTAACTATGTCTTGGATTAATCCAGAGCTGCTATTAGAGCACCTAGTAGATTTCTCTTGGAAAGCTATAAACGGATCCCTTTCAGTGGCTGCTCATGCTCTCTGCGATGTTATTTTTGGCTGTTGATTGACACCAGCCACTCTCACACAACTGCCCAGGCATTTGATTTTGTATTTGCTGACTGCTTTGCATAGACCCCTCCAGCCCAGCCCAGCTGCTCAGAATTTATGAACCAGGCCTTTGTAGTGAGAACAGAGCTGCATCAGACAGCAGGAGGAGCAAGATGGAGTCCCAGACCCAGGTCCTCATGTCCTTGCTGCTCTGGGTGTCTGGTGAGAATTTCAAAACTATTATAATCATTTCATAATCACTTCTTTGTATATAAGACATTCATAATGTATGCCAGGATGCAGTACTTTTCACATAACAATACTCTGACAATATGATAAGAACACTAAATGACAAATTTCAACTGTCATATTATAATCTGTGTTTGTATCTATATGTGTTTTCCTTGTCTATTCTTGATTGCAGGTGCCTGTGCAGATATTGTGATGACCCAGTCTCCATCCTCCCTGGCTGTGTCAGTAGGAGAGAAGGTCACCATCAACTGCAAGTCCAGTCAGAGCCTTTTAGACAGTGATGACCAGAAGAATTATTTGTCCTGGTACCAGCAGAAACCAGGACAGGCTCCTAAACGTCTAATCTACTGGGCATCCACTCGGGACACTGGGGTCCCTGATCGCTTCACAGGCAGTGGGTCTGGGACAGATTTCACTCTCACCATCAGCAGTGTCCAGGCTGAGGACCTCGCAGATTACTACTGTCAGCAGGATTATGATTATCCTCTCACAGTGCTTCAGCCTCCAACAAAAACCTTCTCTGAGAGTCTCACCAGCTGCCTACAGAACACATAGCCCTGGACCTGCACACTTCCTCCTTCTGCCTGAGAGCCCGTTTGTTTGAAACAGTGATGAAAAATTCTGCAGAGTACAGTAAAGATAATAGGTTCAGTGTCTCATGTCTTTCTGTATGAAAAACCTTTATACAAAAATGTAAAAAAAGAACCCAGTGTTATGTTTCTATTCCTTCTGTAACACATTACTACAAGCTCTGTTACTTAAATATTAGAGATCTATCTTGTTATAGTTCTGGAGTTCTAGAATCCAACATAAGACTCTATGGGTTGAACTGATAATGATGGCAAACTGTATTTCAGTTTTGAGCTCTAGGAAACGTTTCTTGCTTTTTTTGTCTTCTGGAGGACTTTCTTACTTCTTCACTGCTCTACATTTCTTTAGTTTTTTCCCTTTCTTTTTCATAAATTCTTTTACTTTTTATTACATTTCAATTAATTACATTTTTGTACATGCATGTGTATGTGTGTACATGTATGTACATACACAAGTGCCGTGGCTGAGGTCAAAGGACAATTTGGACTTGATTCTCTTTTATCCATTTTGGTTCTGAGGATCAAGCTCAGGTCTGACATCAGACTTTGTGGCGAGTGTCTTTGCCCTCTGAGCCATCTTCAAGCACATTAAATTTCTTTATTAATGTGTATTCATTCCATACAAACACTACAAAAGCAATGTCTTTCAAGTATATCATATATTCGACCACACCCACTAACCTTCTCCATTTTCCCTTTTCTTCCCTGCTGTTATCTTTTGTTTTTAACCTTGAATTGGGAGCTAGTAAAGGTGGAACCATTTCAGTCCTTAACTGTTGGGGGATGCCCATAATGGCAAAGGTAGAGATAATAATTATACCTGAAGAAAAGTGTTAGAGTGTCAAATGACAATCAAAAGATTAAGAGATTAGTTTCAATGGAATATATTCTTATTTTTTGTTTTCCTCTGTCCCATACCATGTGGCTCTTTTGATAGGAGGCAAAGATTTTGGATTTTAACAAGCATGCCTGGGTTTAGAAGAGAGAGCCATGTTCTAACCCCAAAGTAAGCTTTAATTTTAATTGAATTGATACCACATAAAGACCATTTGCCACTTATGTCTGTAGAGGGCAGCGGAGACAAGCATTTAGGAGTTTGCCATGGGTGGGCCAGCCACATGGTGGGAAGAAAGGAAGGCGTGACTCCTGGGCTCTTCTGCCCACGGCCCACATCAGGTAGTTGTCAGGCAGGAAGGGGCAGCTGCTTGGGCAAGACAGTGGCATGGGTGCTGGCTCTAGTCTGGGCCTCCAAGCTGGGATTTCAGGCCAGTCAGCTGGAGGTGGCTCATACCACTAGGCCAATTTACTCTTTTGCTTTGGAGAATTTATCTTGTGACCCATGCTTTTTCTTCAGATGTTTCACTTGTCAAGTGGTCTCCAGATTCATTAGTTGTATACTTTTATTCTCCTGGAAAGATAAAAGCATAATCCTGCCCCAACCCTAACTCTGAGGGGAGGGGGTCCTTTTTGGCAGGTTATATCTTTCCCAGGGTAAAATGATTTTTTTTGCTACAAAAAAGTATTATCTTGTGTTGTGACTTTTTTGGCTTTAGTAGTTTCTTTGACTGACAATCCATTTCCTCTATTGTATCCTCTATACCAGAGATCCTCTCTTCCATCTCTTGTATTCTGTTGGTTATGCTTGCATCTGTGTTTCCTGTTCATTTTATACAGATTTTCTATTTCCAGCATTCCCTTTGTTTGTGTCTTCTTCATTGTTTCTATTTTCCTTTTCACGTCTTGAACTGTTTCCCTCACCTGTTTAATTGCTTTTTCATGGTTTTCTTTAAAGGATTTATTGCTTTCTTCCAATTTATTTGTCTTTTCCTCTATTTCTTCCAATTTTTTGTTTGTCTTTTTCTCAATTTCTTTATTGATTTCTTCTACTTTTTTGTTTATCTTTTCTTCCATTTCATTTTTCATTTTTTCTTGAAAAGCCTCTAGCATCTTCACGATGCTATTCTTAAGGTCACTTTCTTCTGCTTCTACTACCTTGTGATGTTCAGGTCTTGCTCTTTGGGGAGGGCTAGGTTCTGGTGAGGCTGTATTGCTCTTTATGTCGTTGTATGTACTTCTGCCTTGATGTCTGCCCATCTCCTCCTCTAATAGGTATAAGAGGTGCCTGTGTCTGAGTGAGTTGCTGTTGGTCCACTGTGGGTTTGTTGTGTCTGTGTCTCAGGGGGCCCTTCTGGGTCTAATCTTAGCTCTTGGTCTAATTGGAGCAGGCAGCTTCTGTGTCTCAGGGAGCTGCTCTAGGGTCAACACAAGCTAGTTGATTCTGTGAGTCACAGATGCTTTCTTGGTCTTCTCAGGACTCTTGGTCCAGTCAGAGCTGACTGATTCTGTTTCAGGAAGCCTCTCTTGGTCCAATGAGAGCTGGCGAATTTGCTGTCTCCTAAGGTTACTCTTGGTCCAATGACAGCCCTTTGTCCAATGAGAGCTCTCTCTCTAGGCCCGATGAGAGCTCTAGGTCGGAATAGCGCTGGGGGTTGGTTTCCAAGCCTCAGGAAGTGGCTGGGGTCTCAGGCAGATGGGAATGGGGGCAGGTTGTGTAGATTACAGGGTCTGTTGCTGAGGGGTCTTGGTGAACAGGAAACCTTCCCTCAGGAGCCCTGCCTGCTGGCTGGCAACTGGGGCCGATTTGGGCGGGTGTTCCTGGGCAAGGGATGGGGCCCACATGATAGAACTCTCATCCAGTGTCTGATGGAAGCAGATGCAGAGACCCATGGCAGTGCCCCAGGTGGAGCTCCAGGAGCCCAATCAGCGAGAGAGAGGAGGGATTGTACAAGCGAGAGATGTTGAGACCATGATTGGAAAAACGCACAGGGACAAATAGCCAAACTAGTGGAAATGTATGAACTGTGAACCAATGGCTGAGGAGCCCCCACGGAACTGGACTTGGCCCTCTGGATAAGTGGGACAGTTGATTAGCTTGAACTGTTTGGGAGGCCCCCAGGCAGTGGAGCCAGGACCTGTCCTTGGTGCATGAGCTGGCTTTTTGGAGCCTGGGGCCTATGCAGGGACACTTTGCTCAGCCTTGGTGTAGGGAGGAGGGGACTGGACCTGCCTCAGCCAAGTTTCCTCTGAGACAGAAACATTTCATACTACAGGGAAGCTCCAAGGAGTTCCTGAAACTGACCAAATTCACTAGACTCCTCCCTTCCAGAATACATAAAGCTGCAACAAAGACTCTCAGACAAGCCAAGTTCCAAAGACATTCTCATACTAGACATGAAGACACAGAGTTTAGAATTTGGCCAGCTGGTTTTTGTCTTGCTTTGATCCAGTATTCTTTTCTATGCTTCCTTCCCTGTTGTGGGATGTTCTGTATGGCAAATATGTTAATAAATAAAACACTGATTGGCCAGTAGCCAGACAGGAAGTATAGGCGGGACTAACAGAGAGGAGAATTAAGGGAACAGGAAGGGAAGGAGGGGACTGCCTGCAGCTGCAGCCAGGACAAGGAAGATGTAAGGTACCAGTAAGCCATGAGCCACGTGGCAAAGTATAGATTAATAGAAATGGGCTGAATATAAGGGTAAGAGCTAGACAATGATAGACCTGAGCTAATGGCCAAGCAGTTTAAATAATATAAGTGTTTGTATGTTTATTTTATAAGTGGGCTAAGGGAATGCCAGGGCTTGGCGGGTCCCGAAGAGAAAACTCTCCAGCTACACTTCCCTGCATTTTGGAATGGTAATGTATATCCTGTGCCATTATATGTTGGAAGCATGTGATCTACTTTTTGATTTTGATTTTGCAGATTAAAATTAAGAGACTGCATGACTCTTAGAAGAGACTTTGAGTTTTTAAACAATGCTGAGACTGTTATAAACTATGGGGACTTTTGAAGTTAGACTAAATGTATTTTGTATTATGATATTGTTAAAGGTTTATGGGGCAGGAAGTGGAATGTGGTAGTTTGAATGTATTTGGATGACATAATTTCATAGGGAATGGCAGTATTATGAGGTGTGGCTTTGTTGGAGTGGATATGGCCTTATTGGAGGAAGTGTGTCACTGTGGGGGCAAAATTTGAGGTTTCCTATGCTCAGGATACTTGCCCAGTTTGTCAGACTTCCTGTTGCCTGCAAGATGTAGCACTTTCAGCTCCAGCACCACATCTACCTGCAGGCTGCCATGCTCACTGCTATGATGATAATGGACTAAATCTCTGAAACTGTAGTGAGGTACCCCTATTAAATTTTTTTTTTTAATGAGAGTTGCTGAGGTCATGATATCTCTACAAAAACACAAACTAAGATACTAGGAGACAAAATCTCACAGTAAACTCCTTGATCCTCTGGCTCTTATAAAGTCCCCCCAATATTCCCTGGGCCTTAGTTATGAGAGAGTTTTGTAGATATATCTATTGGGATTGGACTACACAACTCCACATTTTGTTCAGTTGTGGTTTTCTATAACAGTTTCCATATGCTGCAAAGAGAAATTCTCTTTTTGAGTGGTGAGGACTACAGTTATCTGTAGTATGAGGACAAATGATTTACAGTGTAGTTGGGGATTATGCTAATTTTATAAAGTAGAATGTTTAGATTCTCTTCCAAGATCCAGGACTTCACTAGCACTGGGTAGCTGGCTAGTCTTCTGGTACCAGACATGATTTCCCTCTTGTTGAGTAGGTCTTTAAGTTTAATTAGAAAGATTTTGATTATCATCAAGGTATAAATGTTGTGTTAGTTAGGACTTTATTACTGTGAAAAGACTCCATGATGATGGCAACTCTGAAAAAGGAAACTAGTTAATTGGAACTGGCTTACAGTTTCAGAGATTTAGTCAGTTATCATCATGGCCAGAATCATGGAGGCATGCAGGCAGACATAGTGATAGAGAAAGGGCTGAGAGCTCTCCATCTTGATCTGCTGTCAGCAGAAGAAAACTGTGAGCCACACTGGGTATAGCTTGAGCACATCACATGAGACCTTAAAGCCTGCCCCCACAGTGACACACTTTCTACAACAAGAACACACGTACTACTAGTTCCACTCCCTATGGGCCAGGCATTCAATCATATGAGTCTATTGGGGGCATTCCTATTAAAACCACCCCACATGCCACTCCTGCCCTCTTAGGGTTATTGTTAAATGCTAATCCTTGTGGTTCATAGGTGTAATAGCCTTTGGATGCTTACATGGTGCCTTCTGATTATCATAAAAGATCTTCCTCCTGAGGAGTCATCCAGGCCGTATCCACCACTGAGACCTGTCTAAAGTGCATGGTGTCTGAATTGCAATATCATCTGTGAAATTTTTAGTGCAAACTTGGGCATATGGGTGTCTGAAGTAGTTATAGATGACAAGCATTCACTAATAACAAAAATATAAGAAAATTTGTTTTAAAGTCATTTTCTTATCGTATAATTTTACTATTTATTAAAAATGAAAACAAATCTGCATGTTAGTGACATGGGTGTGCTTGTTTACTTTTACAAAAGAAGTCAACCTTCTCTGAATAATTAATTTCATATAATGTAGCACAATTTCAACATATTTCAGAGTTCATAGATATTGTTATTTCATAACAATCAATGCTGAGATTTCCACTTCACATAAATGCTGTGGGATGTTGTTCATAAATACAATACAGAAAATGGTAGAAATATGTTTAGGGGTATTTTAGGAATTTTTGGAAATTATGTCCCTAATCCCAAGCTAAATTTCATTTGACCAATTTTCATGTACCTCATATCAGCACCTGAACCTCAACATGTACAGTAAAAATTCTAACACTATAAAATCCAAAGATATGTGAAATTGATACTTATATGGTAAAGAATCATGGTAGGCAACTAAAATACTATGTTTTAATCAGAGCAGAAAACATTTTATATGCAGGGAAAACATTATAATGCATAAAATCACATACAATGATCTAAAATCTAAGCTAAGGTCTCAGTTGCAGTGATATATGTTGAATCAGCATGCACAGTGCAAAGTGTGCATGTTTTGTGTCCAGAATCAAGGTTTCAGTGAAGTCCAATGATGCAACAGAGGTCTGCACTGCCTCAAATTCATTCTATATCTGCTTTTCAATTGATTTTTGGTTGATGTGCATTCAGAACCTTTTATTGTTGACATTTTTTTTTTCTTTGCCTACAGGGTCAGTTACATGATTCACAGATTTAGCACCTGAGATCTAGTACAGACATTTCTGGAATAAAGCAAAGTTTGTCAGTGTTGGGCTTCAGTGTTGGCTACAAAATGACTTCCTGAGGAGTTATTGCTTTTCCACTCTCACCTTCCACTTCACATTTTTTAAATCAGTCTTTTCAATCTCTAGCATTGGAATGGCGGTGCCAAGTTTCTATTTGACTTACATTTACAGTGACATTAAAAGCCTTTATAACCATGCTTATAACCCACAGTTATGAGGATGCCACATAAATCCATGGAATGAAACCTGGTTCTATCTTTGCCACTTTGGTTGATGCCCAGCCTGGAAACTGCAGCTCAGGAGTTTGCAGTGTTCTCTGCAGACACGAGGATAGTCTATAAACCAGCCCTTTGCAGTGAGAACTGAGCTGCCTCAGACAGGCAGGAGCAGAAGAAGATGGAATCACAGACCTAGGTCCTCATGTTCCTGCTGCTCTGCATGTCTGATGACAAATTTAAAAGTATTATTTTCCAGTGTAATGGTTCTACAGAGAAAAACCATGTATTTATAGAATGTAATAGGAGATAATTGCTATATTTTATATGAACCCAATAATATACAGACATTAGAAAATACTTTTTTTCCCTCATACACAAGTCTCTCTAGAAGCCCTGGATATCCTGGAATTCATTATGTGGACCAGGGTGATTTCAAACACACAGAGATTCTTCTGCCTTTGCCTCCTAATTCTGGGATCAAGGGTGTATGTCACCACACTCATATTAGAAAAGACACTTTAAATATCAATGTTTGTGTCATAGAATCTGAATATGACATTTAGCCTTTCCCAATTGTACGTGCCAATGGGGACATCACAATGAGCCAGTCTCCATCCTCCACAGCTGCATCAGCAGGAGAGAAGGTCACCATCAACCAGGCAGACTGTTTGACAGCTACAACCCGAAGAACCACATGGCCTGACACCAGCAGAAACCAGGGCAGGTTCCTAAACTGCTGGTCTCTGGGGCATCTAGAGTTCCTGATCAATTCACTGGCAGCCAGTCTGTGTCAGATTCCACTCTCACCAACAGCAGTGCCTATTCTGTGGACCTGACAGACTATTGTTGTGTACAGCATCACAGCTCTTCTCACAGCTTCGCTCTCCAACACAAACCTCTTCTCTGAGTCTGACCATCTGACTGCACTACGCATAGTCATGGACACTTTCTTCACCTGCCTGACAGCCAGTGTGCCTAGCATATTGATGAGAAAACTTGTAAGACTCGGCAGAAAATGAATAACCAAGGTGCCTCCCAGATCCTTGGAGCACACTGTATTTAAGTTCTCTGTGTAAATCGCTATTTCTTCTTTAACAATTTACCACAGACTCCGGCTTGAACAAAAGCAATTCATTGTAGTGGGAAGCTGTTCCAGCTTTGACCTGGAAGTACTACCCCCATTGATGCTTCGGTCACTGTCATGCCTACAGGGCGGGGCTGAGACAGAAGCCCTTAAGTCCTGAGATCCAGATGTGTCTGCTCTCTTGGTTCCTGAATCCTAGATGCTAGAGGTAGACGGAGTGGAGTTCTCCAGAGAACACCGCTGGACTGCGCTACACCTTTCCCGGACCCTATAACCTATCCCTTTACTTGTAAGTTACCCCACAAAATAAACCTCCCTTTTAACTACATGGAGTTGCCTTAATACTTCCACCAATATCTGGCGCTCACATGAGGCAAATTCCAAAGGCCTGGGTGGCTTCCACCCTCAGCCTTTTCTGTGGCTGCTGTGGCACGCTTGCCATACTTACCATACTTCCCTGTCTCTTCTTTCCCTCCTCCTGGGCTTGCAGGCACCTAAACCCACCTACAGAACTCCACATAACCAGGGAGCACCTCCTCCCTCCGTTCCATTCCCGAAGAAAGGGAGCAGCTGAGTCTGGTCTCAGTTCCCAGGCAAGCTCAGCCCCCAGACTGGCGGAAAAACCTCTGTGAGTGAGGTGTTCCCCTCCCTCCCCGAGTGCCAGTTCCCTGGAGGCTTCCACAGTCTCAGCACCCTTCAGAGGCACTGAGAGGGGCTTGGAGCTGCCTGGAGCTCTCAGGAGGCCAGCCTGAAAGCTCCAGGGAGTCACTGGAAGAACTGCTTAAGGCTGCCCCCTGCCTGAGCTCACTAGGCTCCTGCCAGCAGCTGTTGCCAGCCAAGGTCTTCAGCAGGACCTGCTTTGGAGCTATACCAGCACCTCCTTCTGGCTGAAAAGTGCTACTACACCCCCCCAAAACCACAGAAAGGTAAGCTAGGCAAACAAGCGTCTTATTTCAAGTAAAAGTACTTGATAATTTTACACCTTAAAACTGACTAATAAATTTTGAGTAATTTTTGTAATATGCCAACAACATTACCTCACAAGAATTTAAAAACTTTTTTGCCTGTATGATGAATGACGTTTTCCTGGAAATATACGACATTCCTAAGGCATATCTGGCCTGTACCATTTTGGCATTTACTGCAATAATTCACACAGTGTTCAAACACTGGTTTAATAATAAGAACAAAGATGAACCATTATTGGGACTGATACAGGCTTTAAAAGATAGCAATGAACGCTTACATAAAAAGATTCTTTCTTTGGAATTGGCTAACCAGGATTTACAAAACAGGCTTCTTAGTTTGGAATCTTCTAACTTAATACAAGAACTTCAGTTCATTAATAATAAATGTATAGCCAAAATTAATTTTATTGATAATAAATATTAATATTTAATTGATAGAACAATAACTCTTCAGAGTGAAGTTGTAGCTACTCAGACACTATATAAGGAAGAAAGATTATAATTAACTGATAAGATAAGGTCTACAGAATCATGTGTTTCAGAAGAACATAAAAAGTTGCATGATTCCATGAGAAATCTAGAATCCCTTTCAAGAGAGGAGGTTCACTCCCTAGAGCAGACCCCACCAAATAAACCTCCCTTTTAACTATGTGGAGTTGCCTTAATTCTACAACCAGTAATTTATCATTTTGTAGTTCTGGAATCCAGAAGCCCAACATAGGACTCAGTGGCCTGAAGTTAATATTTTGGCAGTCTAGAATTCCATCTGAAGGAGTAATTAATTAATTTTTAAGTGCATGGATGTTCTGCCTGTAATAATGTCTTGTACCTTGTGCACACAGTGCCAGCAGAACCCAGAAACAGAATTGGGTCCCCTGGAAATGGAGTTACAAATAGTAGTGAACTGCCATTTGGGTTCTGGGAATTGAGCTCGAGTACTCAGGAAGAGGAACCAGTGCTCTCAACTGCTGAGACATCACTCCAGTCCCTACATTTCTATGTGGAGGCTTGGCAAGGTGATAGAGCTTTTATTTTTTTCCAGGTCTTTGTGGGTGCCTCACTCTCAGCATTGTGACTATTCTTCTGCACTTTTTGTTTAGTTTCATAAAAATTTTTGCTGTAATCTATCTCTTTTCTTGAAAGTCTTTCAATTCCTTTCAAATGTGGCATGCATTTTGAAAAAACATTCACCCATTTGCCCTCCTCTTACCTTTCCCCCTTTTCTGTATCCTACTTGGTTCATTCTTTCTCTAGTTTTGATTCTACTTTTCTCTCCCCCCACTTTCTCATAAAAACACATCTACATATAAGAATTTATATTTCTATACAATCTAGGGTTTACAAATTAGACTTAAGGTGGTATATACATTTTGTTCAGCAGCATTTTTGCTTTCTCTCCTTCTTTCATGGCTACATTCCCTTCTCATGTCTTACCATTGAACTGTGAAGACTGAGAATACTCACTGTCCTAATGGTGGATCTAATTTGGTGTCACTGTGATATATTTTCCAGTCTTTATATCTTTAAATAATTAATAGAATTAATGTGAGTTCCTGCCATGGCTTCCTTCGATGATGGACTGTTACTTGGAATGGGAAGAAGAATAAATTTTTCCATCCTTTTAAGTTGCTTTTGGTCATGATATTTCACTGCAGCAAGAGTAACTCAAACTAAGACACCTCCGTTCCTCTACTTTTCTCTGTTCCATATTTTATTCCCCACAAGTTTCCTTCCCTCTCCTAATTTGCCTTTATAATTCCCCTACATATGTAATTATGTTTTAAAAAATCTAAGATTTATGAATGAGAGAACACATGTAGTGGTTTTGTTTCTACTCCATATATCTGCCCCCTGCTTCTTCTTCATGGATCACATATCACTCTAAACTCTACCTACTTGTTCTCTGATGTGGAGACCCAAAACTTCACTCCATACTAAAGAAATATGACTTTGTTTTGATAGACTCTACCTTCAAGAAATTTATCTCATATTTATGAGTAAATTTAATGTTTATGAAGCAGAAATCCAAGACCCCATATAAACAGTATGCTAACAAATACTATCTAGGTATTCTTTAAAACAAATTGATCTAGTGGTTTGGGAGCCAACAGATACAACAGGGAATTACAGTCTTATAGACCACATACAATTGTTCGTGCTTGGTGTGTGCTTCTTTACAGTTATAATATCCTGTTGATAAATGGTCCCTTTTATTAGTTATCTTTTGTTGTGATAAAACACCATAACCAAGGTAACTTATAAAGAAAGAGTTCATTTGGGCTTTCTGAGGGTTAGAGTCCATGAGGGCAGAATGGAGGCAGCAGACATGGTAGCTGGAGTAGAAACTGAGAGCTCATATATAGAACTTCATGTATGTATATATGTACATATGTATGTGTACTGTGTGTGTACCATAACTGGATCTGCAGATGGCTAATAACTATTTTGTGAATGCTTGAAATTATACCTGAGTCCTCTACAAGAGCAACAAGTGCTCTTAACTGCTGAGTTTACTATCCACTTCAAACCTTCCTTTTTTAAAAAAATATTTCACCTTCTTTATCTCCTCCATTCCCTCTTTCCTCTCAACATTTTTCTTTCCTCCCCAATACAAACTTCCCACTCTTTTAACCATCTTCTTCCTCCCCCTCCCCTTCCTTTCCCCTTCTTTTCTTACATTCTTCTTTTCCACTTCCAATCTCTCTCTCTCTCTCTCTCTCTCTCTCTCTCTCTCTCTCTCTCTCCTCCATCATGCTTATTGTTTCCTTAGGTTTGTAATCAAAGGTAGTTCTGTTATTATTAAACTTACCTGCTGTCCTGAGAATATTTAGACATTAGTGGTTTGAGAGCTATGTGTTGGTTCTTTTGCTTCTATGTTAACTTCCTTCCCAGTGATTGCTTGCTCTCTTTGTTGGTATTTTTGACTGTTAATATCAGCTGGATACTCTCACACCCCACTGGCCAAGCAATTTACTTCCTTATTTGGTGACTGCTTTGCATAGGTCCCTACAGGCTGGCCCAGCTGCCCATGTTTTATAAACCAGGCCTTTTCAGTGAGAACTGAAATGCATCAAACAGTGAAGGGCATCAAGATGGAGTTACAGATCCATGTCTTCATATTTCTGCTCTTCTGGGTATCTGGTGAGAAATACAACTGTATTATAATATCTTCAAATAATTCATTTGTAGAGAAACACATATTTCCTATTGGAAGCCAATGGCATGCAGATATAATGCCATTGGAAAAGACATTTTAAATTTCAAAATTTGTATCATGAAGTCTTTTTTTGTATTTGTATATAATATTGTTTATTTCTGATTGCAGGTGCCTATGGGAACATTGTAATGACCCAGTCTCCCCAGTCATTATCTGTGTCAGTAGAAGACAAAGCCACCATGAGTTGTAAGTCCAGTCAGAATGTGGGTACCAATATAGCATGGTATCAACAGAAACCAGGGCAGGCTCCTAAGTTACTGATCTACTATGCATCCACTCGGTATACTGGGGTCCCTGATCGCTTCACAGGCAGTGGGTCTGGGACAGATTTCACTCTCACCATCAGCAGTGTTCAGGCTGAAGACCTGGCAGATTATTACTGTCAGCAGCATTATAGCTATCCTCCCACAGTGCTTCAGCCTCCAACAAAAACCTCCTCTAGAGTCTCATCAGCTGCCTGCACCACACACGGCCCTGGACCTGCACACTTCCCCCTTCTGCCTGAGAGGTGGTATTCCTGACTCATTGATGCAAAGCTCAGTAGGATAAAAGATAAGCACTAAGTTTATTCTAAATTATTATGCTTACACCCACAGATAATTGAAGCTCTCACTCCTAATAAAGAAACTTATCTTTTCCATAGAAAGTATTACAGAGATCTATAACTGTTCAAAATGCAAAGAATAAGTGAGCATGAGGTAGCCATTCCACAATTGATAAAGCTATAAACACCAACTCATAAATATGCAATAAAATACCTCCACCTAAAGCTCAGGGAATGCCGCAAAAGAAAGAACTGAAATAATGTAGGAGGCAGAGGACCTGTACATCTGTCTACTCCTATGTGCTTGTAGGTATTCCAGGGAAGTTGCACTCATGAAATCTCAAACATATGGTTTTCTAGAAAAGAAACAAGTTCATATGTGACATGAATGGGGGAAATTTTCTAAGGTGCCACCCCTAGATAAAGAACTACAGGCAATCAATGACTATTGAGAAAGGGGTAATCGGTTTTCTCCCAAGATGAGTTTCTGATATGTCATCCAGTGCTCAGTGCTCAGACCTAAACAAATCTAAATAGGAACAGCACTAAAGTACTCAGTAGGGTGTGTGTGTGTGTGTGTGTGTGTGTGTGTGTGTGTGTGTGTGTGTGTGTAAATTAATAATAATTACAGAAGAGTTCATGAATTGAAGGTAGTTGGTGCCACATTTGAGGAGTTGGAGGGGAAACAGGAGGGTAGGAAACCATATAAATATACAACTCATGATAAAGTTATAAAAAATTAAAAATTATAGTTTACAATGCCTTTCCTTTTCAATATCTATGATTCCTTTCATTTTCATTCGTTAAGGTGTGTATTTGTTCAGTCTTCTAGCTTAGAACCAATGTCTATTTGTTATCAGTTTCTATACTTCACATGCAAATATCTTTCTGACATATACCTATAAAGTTGTATTACTCTGATATTCTCTCTGTGACCATCATCAAGTTCTAACAATGTTACATGCATGACTACCTCACCCAGTCATAGGGCAACCCCAACCAGAGGACTTTTATGCATATAAACACTACTCATCCTATCCCTTAGTAAAACACTCTGAGCTTCTACTGATCCACTCTAACGCTTTACCTTTAAAGAAAAGAAAATCAGCCATCCATAATATTGATGGGTATCAAGGAAATGATACTGTGAGCCTTCCTGCACCTCTAATATTGTGCCATAATGAATGACCTCTGCCCTAGATAGAATTGTGCCAGTCTGATGAAACTAGGAAGATTCAAAATATCTTGCTACTCTCATGACACAAGACTTGTTTTCTCCTTTTGATCCCCAAAGGAACACACATTCTTTGTATAAAAATATGCTCATCCCAGGCCTGGCCTGAGATACCTGGGGACTCTGACCCCTTGCTGAGTAACTGAACTGAACAAGCCCTGCAGCTGTGCACAGCCCCTGGTGATTTGATGTGCTCAGAGCACAGTCCATTGCCCTGAGGACTTCTTCATAGGATTTTCACAGTCTATGCTGTAGCCAGTTGTGACCAGGTCATGGCATGGACATGGGGTCCCTACTCAGCTCCTGGTACTTCTGCTCTGGTTCACAGGTAAGGAAGCACAACAATGGTCATTTGCTTGGCCCAATGTGATGAGTACTGACTGATTAGTCAGGTAATTAGTTTGCCACATGCTTACTCAGTGGATATATTTTGTGTATTTAATTGCATGTGTCAGATGTGATATCCAAATGACACAGACTCCTTCCTTCCTGTCCTGATATCTGGTAGAGACAGTAGCTATCATTTGCTGGGCTATTGTGGACATTGTAAGCTTTGTTGCTTTGTACTGGTAGATTTCAGGGACAGCTCCTAAGCTTCTGATTTATATCACAATTTCCTTGCTTGGTAGGGTCCCATGAAGGTTCAGAATCAGATATGGGGCCAATTTCATTCATCTGCAGCCTGAAACCTGAAGATACTGCCGCATATTACTGTCGGCAAGGTTTTTATTCTTCTCTCATGCAATACATCCCATTTCCCCTCCCTGTGAACCTCCTAGTCAATGAGGAAGAGCTAGAAGGGAAGGATGAAAGGGTAGGCAGAAAAGAGCTAAGGGAGTTCTGGGTCTGCACCAAGAATTAAAATTCACAGGAGTGGGGATATGATGGGAAGGAAGGCTCCTACAGGCAGGCTGGTAAATGAATAAGAGACATTCATTATAGGAAGAAACTCCTGATGAATTCAAGAAGCAAATTGGGGTTACTTTTACCAAAGAGAATGTGTATCAACCTACAGTCATGTCTTTAGTTCTGGAGAAAGATGTCCCTCATATATTCTGTGAATAACAAAGGGCACAGACAAGTGCATTCACATTTCAAAATGAAAAACATCTCAATATTCTGTTGGAGATTAAAATTAAAACTAACAATCAAGGACAAATGTAAGTGTGTTTGAAGAGGTTGAATGCCTCATGAAATCAAACACTGTGGCTCATCTTCAATCTTAGTGACCATCTCCATGGGAACAATTATGCTTACACAAATAATCACATTATCACACTCACAGAGCACACACACAGCCATACACAAATACTTTCCAACTCCAGTAGAGAGAAAACAACAAGGTATTACATCTGATGAAGAAAAGTTAATGAAGTAGAGCCTTGAAGCTTCTAGTTATACATGTGAGGTACCTAGAAGAGGCCTCCCCATATTGACGAAAAGGAAGAGATTGAACAAACTGTTAACTCACCAACTTTGTTGAGACCAAAAGAGATCACAGAGAAAAAGCCACTACCAAGATTACAGACACAGGCTGTTATAGCAAATCAGAACAGGACTGAATCATTTCTGGGTAGCAGGGCAGGATAGGACACCCTGAAGTTTCTGCTGTATTTCTGGAGGATAGGTGTGGACAAGTGCAGGAGTGAACATGAGTTCAGCCACTAACCACAGCTGGGTTTGTTGCTAGGGTATATATATGGGCTGATTTGGGGAAAATGTGTGTGTGTGAATGTGTGTGTGTGTGTGTGTGTGTGTGTGTGTGTGTGTGTGAGAGAGAGAGAGAGAGAGAGAGAGAGAGAGAGAGAGAGAGAGAGAGAGAGAGAGAGAGAGAGAGAAGCAGAGGGAAAATTCACCTTTGCATAGCATTCTTCTACAATAAAGCACTGAATGTGACTTTCATGTGTCTGAGACATGGGCTTTTGATTCTCTCCAGTGCATATAGCATGAATCTTAGAGAGTCTTATTAATAAAATCAAACCCGAGGCCAGTTATTGGGGTGAATGCTGGAAGGTCAGAGAGAGAGAGCAAGCCACAGCTAACCTCACCTGGCCAACTTCTCAGCTGGTCCTGTTTCCTCAGACTAGAGACTTCTGTGTCCTCATCCCAATGGCTCTCAGCTGAACTGCTGCTCCAAACCTAAAAGCTTAACCAGCCAAAAATGCTTAACCAGGCCAAATGCTTCTAGTTTCTGGTCCTCATGCCTTATAAACCTTTCTGCTTTCTACCACCACTCCCTGGGATTAAAGGCTGCTTTCTGGGATTAAAGGCGTGAGTCACCGTGCCTGGCTGTTTCCAATGCGGGCTTGAACTCACAGAGATCCAGAGGGATTTCTGTCTCTGGAATGCTAGGATTAAAGGGGTGTGCTACCACTGCCTAACCTCTATGTTTAATATTGTGGCTTTTCTGTTCTCTGACCCCAGATAAGTTTATTAGGGTACACAATATTTTGGGGAACACAATACCACCACAAGTGCATTTTTTTAAACCTTCCTAGCTAGTTTTTTTTGTGTCTCAGTCTTTCTTCTCTCATGACTTCAAGGTCTCTGTTGAGTGGCCATTTCTCTCAATACATTGTAAGATATATGATTAGGGCAGATTTTTTTTAGAAGGTCATCTATGTTCTGCTGGATTGAGAGACAGTGTGTGTTGGGATCCAAGGTATATTTGGTGATGATAGTTACTGAAAAGAAAAGGAACCTAAACAAAAGAATAGAAAGTTACAGCCAGAAGGACTGAACCTTTGTGGTCTATTGGTACAGTGACTTTAGTTACTAATGATATATATTTCAATATTACTAAATGATTTTAATTCATGTACCACAAGAAAATGTTAAATGATTTAGGCAGTGAATATGCTAGTTATTTGTTCACAAACACATATTCTTGCATACTTTTCTTTGAACATCAAACACAGTATACCCTCATAAATTTGTATAAGTATATATCTATTTTTTTTCCAAATTTGAAAAAAAACACATAGTGGGAGACATTCATTCCACACTACTCCCTCACTGAAAATGCATTGGCATTAGGACCACAATGTATGGTATAAATCATCAACATTACAGAATCTAGAATCATCTAGGAGATAAGGCTCTGATCAAACTCGTGAGATGTATAGATTAAGATTAGCCTCTGGGAATGTCTGTGAGGGATCATCTTCATTAGGTGAATTGACATAGGTAAACCTTTTCAACTGTGGGCAAGACCATGCTCTACATAAGGATCTTGACCTTCAGAAAATGGAGAAAGTGAGCCAAGCTCTAGCATTCTTCATTCTCCGATTCTCATTTGCAGATGTGATGTGAGCAGCTGTTTCAAGCTCCTTCCACTTTGTCTTCCACTCTATAATAGTTGTATGCTTGACCTGTGTTCCCAAACATCTATGTGCCCAAGTAAGGGACAAAGGCTCCTCAACTGGCTTTTGCTGGGAGTTTTGTCACAGCAACAAAGACATCATCTGTATGACCTGGAAATGATGTCTTCACTGACATGCTTCCTGAAATGGAGTCCTGCTCTCCATCCATGATGGAGAGGAAAATCGGACTTCATGATATCCCCACAGAACCCTGAACTAAGTGGAGCAAAGAACAATATTAAATACAAACACTGAATTGTTCCCATGATTTTCTCTATTTTCTCATTTCAAATGAAGTCATTTTCACATGTAAGCAATTTCCTTTTCAGTTTCAAAGAATAGATTTTACAAGGAACAAGGAGCTTTGAAAAGTCATCTTCCTCTTTCCACTGCCCTCCTCTTCCTGAGTGAGAGCCTTCGGCAACACAGTTCTTTACCTTTCCATGGATCTTCCTTATTCTCCATCATGCATATTTACTCAGAAGGCATTTATAGGGCTGAAGAGAATTCTCATTGGTTAAGAGCTTTAGCTGCTTGCTCTTGCCAAGGATCTGGGTTCAATTCCCAAAACGATGTAGTGGCTCATAAAGAGCCGTAACTCCAGGGATCCTATGCCCTCATCTGGCCCCTGAAGGCACTAGGCATACAAATGGTGCATGGACATGCATGTAGCCAAAACACATGCAAAAATAAAAATAAGTAAATAAATAAAAAAGAAGACACTGGTATCACATCTATTTCTTTACCAGTATGCCATCCATGGCTATTAAAGCTGATGGATCATTAATGGGTTTATCTTAAGTGCATCTTGGAACAAATGTCAAAGTGTTCTCAGCGATGATTGGCTGCTTCAAGTCCTCCAACCTCATCTGCTCACACAGACTCAGAGAATCTGCACAGGCTCTCTTGAGAGAAGCAGCACATATAGACTCTAGGCTCCTTAAGCAGGGCAGATTCTGTTCATGGCTGTCACCCTGTATAAGGACCTCACATATCTTGAATGGAATAATGAACTCCTACATCTTCAGGTAACACTCTGCTGACTTTAATAAAGAATAGTATGTTAATCTTTTATCTGAGTTATTGAAAACCTTCCTGTATCTACCATTTCTTGTCATGGGTATTGGGTAGCCACAGACACTCATCCAGAGAATAAAAGAAGATTTTATATGCTAAAACAGAAAAGTGATTTTGGTTTTGTACTGTGTCAAGATAATATGAATCTCAGACTAACATTTCCTGGGCCTCCTTCCAAAATGATGCCCATGGAAGATAGTGCTGTGTCTCAGGTGCTCAAAGTCATCAGCTTCACACTTCCTGATTTCAAAGCTGGAAGCAAATTAATGTTTTCAACCAGCATGTTTATAATCCATTTTTTAATTACAGCCCACTGAATATAATGCACCAGGACATGGGGGGGGGACTTGATAAACAACTAAGGACTGTGGGGCCTTTTGTATTAACACAGGATTTTTATCATTTACTCTCAACTTATATACTGTGAGAAGCACATGCTTAACTGTAAGACCCCTGTCTTCATGTATCCAATCTGAATGAGCAGCAGCAAATGACATGAAGCACAATCTGAGCTCACTGCAGCTGTCACAAAGCAAAGTACAGAGTTTAACAAAGATCGAGAGTACATGACAACTTGTTGTACACTGACAGGGCAGATACTCCTCTGTCATATTCTTTTTTTTTTTTTTTTTGGTTTTTTTGAGACAGGGTTTCTCTGTGTAGCTTTGTGCCTTTCCTGGAACTCACTTGGTAGCCCAGGCTGGCCTCGAACTCACAGAGATCCGCCTGGCTCTGCCTCCCGAGTGCTGGGATTAAAGGCGTGCGCCACCACCGCCCGGCCTCTGTCATATTCTTGACCTTGAGATTGGGATCTTCCTTAATCCACATACTGTTTGTATCTCTCTTATGATGGTTTGTTAGCAATTCATAGATGAGATGTGAATATACTTATCAGAAATTATTTAATATTTTATACCTGGGAAATTGATATATAACATTATATATTAAATGCAAAATAAAGGGAAATACATAGTGATTAAATGTATATTTTGCTCTGGAATAATCCTTCTGTATGCTGTGAATATGTATTACTCTCATTTGTTAATAAAAAGATGATTGCCTGATAGATGTGCAGGAAGAGATTGAGTGGGAGAGCCAGGCTAGGAGAATTCTGGGAAAAGGAAGGACAGAGTCAGAGAGTCACTGGCAAATGCAGAGAAGAAAGTGAGAATGCTGTACTGAGAAAAGGTACCAAGCCACATGGCTAAATACAGATAAGAATTATGGGTTAATTTAAGTGTAAGACTTAGTAACAAGCCTGAGCTATCAGCTAAGCATTTACAATTAATATAAGTCTCTGTGTGGTAATTTAGGAAGCAGTTGTCAGGTATTTGGCAGCAGGTGGTCAAGATAGGGAATGTCCAACTATACATATATTTAACTTTTAGTAGTATTCTTGCCTTCATGATAAAACTTTAACCTTAAATAAATAATTTGCTTTGGATAGAAAATGACATCATCTGCCTTGCAACTTGTTGATTAATAATACATTTTTGAGTGATTGTCTCCATGCATAGATTAGACTGGCCTAGAACCTGCCATGTATCCCAGGCTGACCTCAAACATACAAGCCTTCTGCTTCTGTCTCCCCAGTTCTGAGATTAAGGATATGAATCTTAACTTCTTCTTCTTCTTCTTCTTCTTCTTCTTCTTCTTCTTCTTCTTCTTCTTCTTCTTCTTCTTTCTGAGACAGGCTTTCTCTGTGTAGCTTTGGCACCTTTCCTAGAACTCACTCTATAGCCGAGGCTGACCTGGAACTCACAGAGATTCACCTGCCTCTGCCTCCCGAATGCTGGGATTAAAGGCGTGCACCACCACAGCCTGGATGAATCTCAACTTCTTGCCATGATATTTTATTAATTTATTTTTCTGTTATTTTGTACTTTACACATAATACTGGGTTTATAATTTACTTCTTATATATACTTTCAGAGTTCACTAATCTGAAGTCCAGGCAGATTCTGTGATTTGTTATTATTATTGATTTTCATTCATACTCAAACATTTTTCCCCCTTGGATGGCAACCCTCTCTGATGGTGTGGTCTATTGGTCTCTGTAAAATTATTACTTGATTTAGGATGGCTGTGTCCCTTCTGGAAAGACTTTTACCTGATCATGATGTCAGAAAGACCATCTTAATTAATTAATCCAGTTTCAATACTGCTAATTTCTAGATTACACTAGAATTTCTAGATTATACTAGAGTATGTATTTCTGGAACAAAAAACAATGACTTTGTGAAGAAATCTAGTTTGTTTTATTACCCTTCAATTCCCCCAATTTAGAGCCCTCTTTCCATTTCCTGAAGTTGTGGGGCTAATACTTGGTAGCTTCTGCTGGGGTTGGATTTGCTTTGAGATTAAAGTAGCTCTGATAAAAGTCTTAAATTAATAT
Organism: Peromyscus eremicus; assembly: GCF_949786415.1. NCBI lineage: Eukaryota > Metazoa > Chordata > Mammalia > Rodentia > Cricetidae > Peromyscus > Peromyscus eremicus. The sequence goes on along the minus strand of NC_081418.1, from coordinate 82,582,868 downwards.
CTCCCAGGATTTCTACAGAACAAATATGGAATATGGGCTTCTCTTTGCATCTCTGTCCCACATTTAGCCTGGAGGAGCCCAAATATCTGAGGTACTGTTGTTCATTGTCCTCAGTATAGGAGTGGCTTTGTAGATGGGAGAGAATGAACAAATATAGCCTCAATTCTCTCTCTGTCTCTCTCTCTCTCTCTCTCTCTCTCTCTCTCTCTCTCTCTCTCTCTGCCTTTTCTCTTTTCCTGTTTCTTTTGATGTTGTGATTTTTTCAAATATATCATTTACCCAGGACTGACGGTCTGAGATAGCTCTCCTAATGTTTCTGCAAAAGTCACCTGATTTAACTATGTCTTGGATTTTAACCAAAATTGCTTTTAGAACACCTAGTAGATTTCTGTTGGAGAGCTGTAAGCCAATATATTTCAGTGATTGCTCATGTTCTCTGTGATGATACTTTTGCCTGTTGATTGACACCAGCCACTCTCATACAACCTCCCAGGACTTTGCTTTTGTATTTGCTGACTGCTTTGCATGGCCCCCTGCAGCCCAGCCCAGCTGCTCAGAATTTATGAACCAGGCCTTTGTAGTGAGAACAGAGCTGCATCAGACAGCAGGAGGAGCAAGATGGAGTCACAGACCCAGGTCCTCATGTCCCTGCTGCTCTGGGTGTCTGGTGAGAAATTGAAAAGTATTATAATCTTTTTAGAGTCATTTCTTTGTATATAAAAAATTAACAATGTGTGCCAGGCTGTAATATTTTTATTCAATAATACTCTGACAATATGACATTACAAGGACATTAAATGACAAATTTCATCTGTATTGAATACTGTGGGTGTTTTTTTTATTATGCATGATCACTTGTTTTCCTGATTGCAGGTGCCTGTGCAGATATTGTGATAACCCAGTCTCCATCCTCCCTGGCTGTGACAGCAGGAGAGAAGGTCACCATCAGCTGCAAGTCCAGTCAGAGTCTTTATTCAAGTAACACCAAGAAGAACTACTTGGCCTGGTACCAGCAGAAACCAGGGCAGTCCCCTAAACTGCTGATCTACTTAGCATCCACTCGGGACACTGGGGTCCCTGATCGCTTCACAGGCAGTGGGTCTGGGACAGATTTCACTCTCACCATCAGCAGTGTCCAGGCTGAAGACCTGGCAGATTACTTCTGTCAGCAGCATTATAGTACTCCTCCCACAGTGCTTCAGCCTCCAACAAAAACCTCCCCTGAGAGTCTCACCAGCTGCCTGCACCACACACAGTCCTGGACCTGCACACTTCCCCCTTCTGCCTGAGAGCCAATGTGTCTGAAATAATGATGAAAAATTTGCAGAGCCCAGAAATAATAACAAGTTCAATGTCTCTTACATATTTTGGTATGAAAAACTTTGTAAGTAAATGCAGGAAAGAACTGTATATTATATGACATATTTTCGGTAACCAACAAATTCTTTTGCTTGAATACAAGTGATTTACCTTTTTATAGTTCTGGAGTTCTGGTATCCAACATAAGATTCTTTGGTCTGAAGTGATGATGATGATGGCAAACTGTATTTCTATTTGGAGACTCTAGTAGAGAGTTTTTTTTTTCTTTTTCTAGACTCTGGAGAGATTTTTTTTTACTACCTTACTGGTGCCCATTTCTTCTGTTTTCTTTTCCTTCCCTTAAATTCCTTTAATTTTATTACATTTTAGTTAATTAATTACCTTTGTGTGCATATATGTGGCCATTCATTTGTGTGTATGTGTGTACATGTTTGTAGGTGCACAGGTGGCATGATATGTTTGTGGAAGTCAGAGAGTAACTTGGACTTGATCCTCTCTTTTTGCTATTTGGTTTCTGGAGATCAAACTCAAGTTTGACATCAGGCTTGGTTACAAGAGTCTGATGCCCTCTGGGTCACCTTACTGGCCTTAAAATCCTTTATTGATTTTTTTTTCTGTCTCTCTCATATACAAACATTCAGGGACACACACACACACAAACACACACACACAGACACATATATGCACCCATACATATGTACATACATACACACATACACACATACCCACCACACACACATCTACATACACATTCACAAACATCCAGATATATATACATATATAGACATACATATATACACAAACACATGCACTCATACAGAAACATACACATACATACATATACTTTTCTTCCTGGAGTCCCTCTTCCACTTTTATTTCTCTTTCTCCTACACACACAGACACACACACACACACACACACATACACACACACACACACACACACGTATCACACACATACACACATATACACTGTGGCAGTTTGAATGTAATTGGTCCCCATAATCTCATAGGGAGTGGCACTGTTAGGAGGTGTGGTTTTGTTGGAGTGGGTATGGTCTTGTTGGAGGAAGTGTGTCAGGTGGGAGCCAATTTTGAGGTTTCCTGTGCTCAGGATACCACCCAGTGCCTCAGTTGAATTCCTGTTTCCTGCAAGATTTAGGACTCTCAGCTACCTCTCCAGAACCATGTCTTTCTGTCCATGGCCATGCTCCTCATCATGATGATAATGAACTGAACCTCTGAAATTGTAAGTGAACCACCATAATTAAATGTTTCTTTATAAGAGTTGCCTTGGTCATGATATCTCTTCCCAGCAACAGAAAACCTAACAAAGACATACACATATATACACACATACACACATGCACTCATACAGAAATACCTACATACAGACATGATGTTCATATCTTTAGAATCCATATTTTTAGGATCCACAAAGGAGAGAAAATGTAGTATTTGTTGCTGCTCTCTTTGGAGCTACATCTCCCTCTGAAATCTCTATATCTGATTCCCAACTGTGGAGACTGAGAAACCTCTCTCCACTCTAATGTTGGATATAATTTTGTGTCATCAGATGCTGCCTTCCAGTCTTTACATTTAATATCAATTAATAAAGCTTAATGTTTTTAGAGGAGAATATTTTGTGCTCCTGTATAAACAATATGCTAACTAATCATGGCCATATTCTCATTAAGAAATGTACTGAACACATATCTTAGAAATATGGCAGGGAACAAGTGTGTTACAGACTACATAAAATTGCTGGAGATCTCCAAATACCTTAAAAGTGAGTGGGTCTCTGAGTGATTCCAGGACAGTAAACACTTAAGGCTCAAATAAATCAAAAGTGGTACTTAGACCAACATATGAATCATAACACATAAACACAAGATAGTAAAAAATCAAGTTAAAAATGATGGCCATATAGGATCATAACTCCCTCAAGGATTCAACTCAAACATACTGAAATATGTAAAAAATGATGGGTGAAGATTTCAAAAACATATTCATAAAATGACAAATTTGCCAGTGACCATGTCAGAGGAGCAGCAGATGGCAATTGAATTCAGGGGATTGGCCCACCAGGAAACAAACCCCTGATGGGTGAATCTCGGTAGGCAAGGCCCCGAGATCCTAGGCCCCAGAGTGTTTCTTGTTCCTGCTGTTTCTTTGTGTGTTTGCCGCTGCCATTTTTCTCTGGTATCTGGCATGGTGTGAATGGGCATGGGGAGATCCCATTGTCATGAATGCAGTATCATCATCTCTTAAAAATAGCCCATTCTAAGTGTGCATTTTTACCTGTGGATTATTATGAAGATGATTTCTTCCTAAACTGAACTGTTAAACTGAAGCATTTATTTTATACAATAGTAGTGTTAGTTTAAATAGGACTTGGATGATTAAGGACTTTAACAAATATAGTAATGGATTATAAAAGAGGTTAGTTTAGTGGGGAAATTAACATAGGTAAAGGTAGGATAAAATGTGGCCCCTGCCTCTGATAAAGCAGAGGCTGCAGAGGATAAAAAATAAAACAAGGAAGTGTCACAGAGCTAGAACACATGAGTTTCTACTGAGGAGCCTTATAGGCTGTGGCTTAGGTTAATGATTAAGAAAAACAACTGACTGGACTCCTGCGTCTCAGCCTGGTGCTTGGCTGTGAATCTCTACATCTGCTTCCATCAGTTACTGGATGAAGGTTATTTGATGACACCGATCTGATTACCAGGGTAAGCAAGCTCAGGCACCCAGGAGTCCAGTTGAAGAGAAGGAAGAGGGATTCTATGAGCAAAGGGCATCAAGATTATGATGGGGAAATCTATAGAGTCAACAAAAACAAACTAGTGGGAACTTATGAACTTTAGACCAACAGCTGTGGAGCCTCCATGGGATTTGACTAGGCCTCTGCATAAGTGAGACAGTTGTGTAGTTTGATCTGCTTACGGGATCCCCCAGAAGTAAGATCAGAATCCATCTCTGGTGCATTAGCTGGCTTTTTGGAGCCCATTACCTATGGTGGGACACCTTACATAATCTTGATGCAAGGGGAGGGGCTTGGACCTCCCTCAACTGAATGTACCAGCCCCTGCTTACTTCCCATGGGAGGCCTTACACTTTTGGAGGAGGGAATAGGGGTGGGTTGGGGGAGGAGGCTGGGGGGATGGGAGGAGGGAGGAGAGGGGGAATCTGTGATTGGTATGTAAAATGAATAAAAATTACTTAATGAAAAAAGAAAGAAAAACAACTGAGTCCCAGTAGCCCAGCTAACTTAAATTCTTTTAATCTTAATGTGGAGAGATGTGTTCACAGATTTCAGAGTGCATCATAGCTGAAACAAGGCTTTGAAAATAACTTAAGGTTAGACTAAGATGTTTTTGACAAATAGCTTTGAGGTGAAGAGCCCAAGAAGACAATCCAAAGTTTTAGAAAGGCTTATAGATAAGTGAGGGGCCTATTAAGGTGGGGTAATAAGAACAAAGCAGTCCAATTATTATTAGCTGACATACCTTTCTTGCTACGATTGGTTGGTGATCAAAGATGATGATTAATTACTTGTGCCCATTTCTACCCTCAGCTCCCTGAAATAAAAAACTGTTGATGAGTGGGTATGCACCCTGAGGATTTAAAATAGAGCTTACTGATTCTTTTTATATAAAAGTTTAGGTTTGTGATTCTTTCAAAATTCTTTATAAGATTACCTTCCATGATAAATAATAAAGTGATTGATTTTTTCTTTGTACCTACAATATGAAGCCTGCCAGTAAAAGAACTGGCTGAGAAAAATAACTTGATTGTACATATTCTATTAATCTATTAGATGTAAATGTATGTGAGTTCTTGGGATAACTTTGTTTAATCATTTATAGGAAATGAAAAATATGTTTTTTAACCTGTATTCATTATAATCAATCACCTGAAAACAGAATATAACCACACTGTAATTTTTATATTTTCTTAAAGATTTTTTTGGGATATAAAAGCTGTAGGGAAAAAATAAAAAGACAGATGAACAGAATACAAAATAAATCAGAAGGAAATCATTAAGACTGCATGTGTCTTTTTCCTTACTCCCTCAGGTCCTAGTTCACCAACTCCATTCGATCCCTATCAAGCACTGAGTTGTTGGAGGCTGGTCCTCATGGCAGTGGTATGAATTATCACAAATAAATATAAACAAAACATTTACTCCACCAAGGCTGTAGAAAGAAAAAAAATGACGCCGGGCGGTGGTGGCGCACGCCTTTAATCCCAGCACTCAGGAGGCAGAGCCAGGCGGATCTCTGTGAGTTTGAGGCCAGCCTGGGCTACCAAGTGAGTTCCAGGAGAGGCGCAAAGCTACACAGAGAAACCCTGTCTTGAAAAACCAAAAAAAAAAAAAAAAAAAAAAAAAAAAAGAAAAAAAAATGACAAACACAAAAAGACATTCAGTTCCCTAAATGGACCTCACCAAAGAAGGACCTTTACATGTCATAGATCACATCTATTAGGTAAAAAAAATACAGAGGAAGGAATCAAACTCAAAAGATATAATAGAAAAATTCCAAAGACAAACAAAAGAGAGTGACAGCTGAACTCTCATTGCATAATGTAAAGGCCAGAAAAGCATGGAACAATGTATTTCAGGTCCCAACCATAGGTAATTGTTAAATAAGTTAATTATATCCAGCAACATTGCTTTTTTTTTTTTTTTGGCTTTTTGAGACAGGGTTTTTCTGTGTAGTTTTGGTGCCTGTCCTGGATCTCGCTCTGTAGACCAGGCTGGCCTCAACCTCACAGAGATCTGCCTGGCTCTGGCTCCTGAGTGCTGGGATTAAAGGCATGCACCACTGCTGCCTGGCTGTATTTTAAATTAAGGTAAAATTAGATTTCAAGTAAATCACAAGCTATATAAGTTCATGACCATAAAGAAAGCACTGCAGAAGATACTATAAAAATGCTATGCATATAGAGCAAGAGTGCCTCAATCATGAGAGCATCAGGAGAGGGATGGACGAACAATGGTTGTCAGGACAAGGGATATCAGTTTGTCCAACAGTGTAGGCAAGAAAATTCCAATGTAGTTGAGGAATAGGAAAAAAGGAAACAACAATCTAATCCACTAACAAATCCCAACAGAATTACAAAAGCAAATGAACATTTCCTAATAACCTTATATGACCTCAATTCAGCAATAAAGATGCACATATTGTTGGACTAGATTAAAAAACTATACCCAACTGTCTGTTTTCTCCAGGAAATATGCCTAACTGGTAATGACACATGGGTACCGACAGTCAAATGATAGAAGTAACTCTACCAAGAGAATGGGGGCCCAAACTAAGCTAGCACAGCTCTGCCGATATCTGGTACAGTAGAATCCAAACAACGTGGAATCAAACAGGTAAAGAAAGCAATAAAGGAAATGAGACACCAAAAGTACACAATTCCAAATGCATACATACCAAACTTTAGGACTCAAGTTTTACAAGACAAGCCTATATATAATAGACATAGAATGTTAGTTATGTCCTGATACAATAGCAGAGGGCAATATCAGCACACCACTCTCACCTTTAGATTCAAACTGAAAAACTACTGGAGAAACTTTAGAATTAAACTGCATGAGAAATTAATGAACACAAGAGACATCTAAAATATGTTTCATCAAGCATGTATACATTATTCTTAGCAGCCCATCAACATTCTAAAAATATATTTCACTTTAAGCCACAATGTAAGTCTTGACAAGAATAAGATAATCTAAATGAAACTAGAAACCAGCACAGAGAGAAAGTATAGGAACTAAATAGCTATTTGGAGACCGCACAACAGCCCCTTGAATTACCATTGATTTATTGAAGAAGTCAGGGAGAGAAACAAACAATTCCTAGATCAAATGAAAATGACAGCACAGTATCCCAGCATCTTTGGGAGGCAGCTATGTGATGCTGAGATGAAACTTTATGGCTGTGAATGGATACATTAAAAACCAGAAAGACCTCAAGTGAATATCAAATTCAGAGAGATCTCAAATAAGCAATTAAAGGTGAGCCTTAAGGTCTAAGGAAGCAATCAAGTCAGACCCAGAATTAGTCAATGGTAAGAAGTGGTAAATATCTGGGCAGAAATTAATAAAATGGTTATTAAATAATAATACAGAAAAATATTCAAAGAACAGAGCCTTTAGATGAACAACAGCATGCAAACTAACCTAGAGAAAGAGAAGCATATCTAAGTTATCAAAATTAGAGGTAGAAGCGAGGAGTTTGCAACAGATTCAAATAAAATCCAGATGATCTCTGGGGAGTAATTTGAAATTTTATACTCCCCTCAAAACTGGAAAAATCTAGAAGAAATGGATATATGTCTAGATAAATATTATATAACAGCATTAAAACAAAAGAATATCAACAAATTCAACAGAACCAAAGTAAGTAAAACTATTGAAAGGTTAATAAAATATCTTTCAAAAGAATGAAAAATCATAATGTATGGATGCTCTGTGGAATTCTGCCAGACCTTTAATGAATTGCTGACTTTCATTAACTCTCCTGGAACTGTTCTATGCCATAGAAAAGGAAGGAACACACCTGGACTCATTGTATGGAGCCAGCATTACCCAGATGACAAAATAAAAATAGAAAGGGGGCCGGGCAGTGGTAGTGCATGCCTTTAATCCCAGCACTCATGAGTCAAAGCCAGGTGGATCTATGTGAGTTCGAGGCTAGTCTGGTCTACAGAGTGAGATCCAGGACAGGCACTAAAACTACACAGAGAAACTCTGTCTCAAAAAAGTTAAAAAAAAAATAGAAAGGGGAAAAAGTCCGAGAGAGAGAGAGAGAGAGAGAGAGAGAGAGAGAGAGAGAGAGAGAGAGAGAAAGAAAGAGAGAGATATTTCTGTGATTAACATAAGGATCCCTCCCCAATTCCTACAAATGAAATTTAAGAACACATTAAGAGGAGTGTACAGTATAACCAAGCTGGTTTCAATTCAGTGATGAAAGGTTCACGCAAAAACAAAAATACTAGCTGCAATTCAGAATGAAGTGCATAAAAAGCAGAAATCCCATCATCATTTCAGTCAGTGCAGAAAACTCTACTAAACTCTAGATGAAATTCTGGAAAGGACCAGGAGTAGAAGGATCTTTCCTGAATATGACAGAGAATATAGGAGACAGTCAGCTGCATCTGCAATCCTTTCTGCAGCCTTTGCTGGAAGAAGAGAGAATACTTGGCTTTCATCTGAGAAAAACAAAGCCAAATTATCCTCACTCAGGAAGGGAGGACATCACTAACTTTGGCTGATAATGAGGAAAGTAATGTGACAGTAAGGAAGACTGTTTAGCTGGAGAAGACAGGTTAGTAATGCAGATCTTACCCTTTATTATTAATTCCCCCTCCCCCGTGTGTGGCCACACTTGTTATACTGCTATCCTAACATTTCAAATACATTAGAGAAATGGAGCAAAGAGAACAACTTGGTAGGGAGAAGCTCTTGCCACACAAGCCGACAGCCTGAGTTGGATTTTGGATCCTATAAAAAAAAATCTTTAACCTAAACACCCTGTGGGAAGACAAGAAGTGAAAAATAAGAGAACTGTCTATAAGCTTAACTTATCATCCAGATAGCCCAGCTACGAGACACAGTGGAGGAGACAAGAGTGACCTGATTATAATAGAGTAGAATGAGAACTGACTCTCAAAACAACTCCAGTGAGCACCATGGGATGTGAAAATGGACAGCTGCAGATATGTGTGTGTGTATGATCACATTCTGTTTTTAAACAAAGAAAATCAGTTGATCACTAATAGTGGGAGGCATCAAGGAAATGAGCTCTGTGAACTTTGTTGCAGTTTGGAGATTGTGTCATAATGAATGACCCCTGAATGATATAGAAGTATATCAAGCAAAGCATATACTAAATGGAACTGGAACTATCAAAATTATAAGCTATTCTCAGATTACAAGATTAGTTCTATTGTTTTGGCTCACTGTAAGGCACACATTATTTTTTATAATATTAACACTATTGTTATGTAATTAATTGCTTTTATTTTATGCACATATGTACATGTACAACCTGGGTGCTTCAAGACTGTGGAGGTCAGAAGAGGGTAAGGGATCTCCTGGAAGTTATAGATGGTTGTGGATTGTTGTGGATGCTGGGAATCAAACACAGGTCCCCTGCAAAAGCAACAAGTGCTCTTAACCACTGAGCCACCTCTCAAAACCAAGAAGCATGCTCTTCATAGAATAACATGTACTTTCCAGTTTTGACCTGGGACACTTGGGGACCCTGGTACCTTGCTGAGTCACAAAGTTGAGCCAGCTCTGAAGCTGTGGCCAACCTTAGATGATTTGCATGTGCTCTGAGCACATACCTGTCTTGAAGACTTTTTTAAAAGGCTGTTCAGAACTAGTACAAGACTCAGTTACATCCAGAATACAGCAGGGGTATGAGGTTCCCCCATTCAGTTCTTGGGGTTCCTGCTGCTCTGACTTCCAGGTAAGAGAGGACAGTGATGATAATGCACTTAGCCTAGTGTGGTAGGTCCCACCTGGTTCATCAGGTAATTTCTCTCACAATCTGCTTAATTGGTAGATACTTGTTTTGTGTTTTTTATTGCAGGTATGACATGTAACATCCAGATGACACAGACCCCCATCCTCTCTGTCTGCATCTCTGAGAGAAAATGTCACCATCACCTGCCAGGCTTGTGGAGACATTTTCACCTTTTTAACTTGGTATCAACAGAAACCAGGGAAAGCTCTTAAGTTCTGGATCTATGCTGCAACTGTTTGGGAGATGGTGTCCCATTGAGGTTCAGTTACAGTAGATATGGGACCCATTTTACTCTCACCATCAATGGCCTTGGATCTGAAGATGTTGTAACTTATTATTGTCAACACTATCATGAAATCTCTCTCACAGTGATACACATCATAACATAAACCACCCAGAGAAGCAGAAGTGTGAGACTGGACTACTACAATTGCACTTTCTCATGGCTGCATCATCTAAGAACATTTTTAAGTCATAATCAAGATTTGAAGGACACTATGAGGTTTTAGTAAAAGCAGCCAGTCAGGCAAGCCTTATTAAACCCAGTGCTTGTCTTTGTATCTATTCTTCTCTTGATTTCAATAGGTTACTACATTTTAGTTATCTGCATTATATCATCGATTTCATACAGTAAAATGGAAGACATCATAGATATGAGAAACAGGAACTTTTTAACACAGGGATTTGAGTCCATCTCACAGCCATCAACTGGCTCAAGGTAGGAGCTGTTAGATGAATCTGTATGTTGGTATTACAAATAATGTAAAGTCTGCTGCCTGTTTCAATGTTACAGATCACTTGCTAATGAAAGTATAAGCTGGATAAGAATGTGCTTCTGATAGTTGTACCAGTAGCCAAAATTGAGGATGCTAATGCTCCCATCTGCCTGTAACATTACTAATATTGATTGTGTAGTTAGTTCTTATGTCTGTTCCTGAATCAATCTGCCTATAGGTGCCAATAGATATTTGCATTCTGGTATTCTGATCCTCAAATACAAAGGGATAACATTTGTGATGGTTTGAACAAGAACGAGCTCCCAGAGGCCCATTTATTTAGATGCTCAGTCCCTAATTGGTAAACTGTTTGTAGATGATTAAGAGGTGTGTCCTTATTTGAGAAGGTGAGGCACTGGGGGGTAGACTTTGAGGTTTCAAAAACCCAGGCCATTCCCCATGTTTCTCTCTCTCTTTGTGCCTGCTCCCTGTAGATCAATACATAGCTCTCAACTACTTCTCCAGCATCATGCCTACCTTTGTACTGACATGTTATCTGCCATAATGATAATGGACTAAACATCTGAAACTGTAAGCATGTTCCAAATTAAATGCTTACTTTTAAAAGGGTTACTTGATCATGGCGTCTCCTCACAGCAAGCAAAACCCTAAGTGAGAAAATATATATTAAGCCATAGAAGGACAGGTTAAAGCTCAAAATCAGTCCAAAATTCACCAGCATCATCTATATAAGAAGTAGCTTGTCACAAATATAATTTATCAGTCTCCCTCCATGAAATTTTAATATCAAAACATTTGCATATTAAGGAAAACCAGGGTTTTAAAAGATTTCTAGTAGATTCCTGGGAATTTTGCTAGTACCATGTTTCTCCCTTACCCCATAATTTCTCCCTTTATCAAAATATCTCTTTCATTGCTCTCCCACTCCATCCCTCCCCCAGCTTGACCATCCCATTCCCTCATGTTCTCATTCCTCATCCTATGCCCTCTATTGCCCTCCCTGTCCCCAGTTTACTCAGGAGATCTCATCTCATTCCCCTTCCCAAGGTGATCCATGTATCCCTCTTAGGGTCTCTCTGGAGCTGTGGGTTGTAGTTTGGTTATCCTTTGCTTTACATCTAGTATCCACTTATGAGTGAGCACATACCATGTCTTTGTGAGTCTGGGTTACATCATTCAGAATCATATTTTCTAGTTCCATCCACTTACCTGAAAGTTTTATGATGTCATTGTTTTTTACAGCTAAGTAGCAATAGTGGAGAGGGTGCCTGAACTGGCCAACCCTGGTAATCAGATTGGTTAATACCCTAACTGTCATCATAGAGCCTTCATCAAGTAACTGATGGAAGCAAATGCAGAGATCCAGAGCCAAGCACCAGGTCAAGCTCCAGGAGTCCAGTTGAAGAAAGGGAAGAGGGATTATATGAGCAAGGGGTGGAGGAGGTTCAAGTTCATGATGGGGAAATCTACAGAGACTACTGAACTAAACTTGTAGGAACTCATGAACTTTAGACTGACAACTGTGGACCCTGCATGGGACCTGACTAGGCCCTCTGCATATGAGAGACAGTTGTGTAGCTTGGTCTGTTTGAGGGGCCCCTGGCAGTGGGATCAGGATCTATCCATGGTACATGAGCTGGCTTTCTGGAGCACATTACCTATGGTTAGACACCTTACTCACCCTTGATGCAGGGGGAAGGGGCTTGGTCTTGCCTTAACTGAATGTACCAGGCCTTGCTGACTCCTCATGGGAGGTCTTTCCCTTTAAGAGGAGGGAATGGAGGGGGGACTTGGGGAGGTGCGGGGGAGCAGGAGGAGGAATGAGAGGGGGATCTGTGATTGGTATGTAAAATGAGTAAAACAATTAAATAATAAAAAAAGTTTCTATAAATTGAATTCCTTTCTTTTATTTTTCTTTTCATGTTATGAATATACTGGACTTGCTGATAATACTATTGTAAACTTCCATCATTACCAGCACTTCTGGACATTTCTCAGATACCCACTTTCTACTATAGTTTCCTCAATTATGGGTCTTGCCATGAGACACAGATGTCAGAGGGGAAGGATTCAATATCCACAAGCATCTGAATAAAAATATTTGCACTGATAGAGGTGAAGAAGGACTGGGAAATATGTGTTGTAAAGAGCAAAGAACATCATTTGGCAATCCTGCGATTCCTGGACTTGTCTGTAGACAACTGGCTTTGGAGCATCTAACTTAGAATAGATGCATGAATGAGCACTAGAGAATTCCCAATTATAAATAGCAACTTCTATGGAGTAATAGAATCCCTGAATTCTTTTGCATTTTTGTATTCCAAATACCTGGCAGAAACAAGAAGGAAAGATTTGTCTTATGTTCTCACAGGTGTTAGTCCATCATAAGGCAGAAGCATGTAGAGTCACTCAATAAACATTGTAACGGATCTAGGGCAGAAAACAAAGACAGAAGTGGTTATAGATAATAATATACAGATGAAGACCTGTCCCTGTGAACTACTTTATCTAGGATCCACCCCAAGCTTTCCAAAGCTACCAAAGTAGTGTAGCTATTTTGAATAGTAGTTATATTAAAAACACTAAATGGGAGACATTTAAGTTTCAAACTATAGCATGTTGAAATCCATGCAATGGCTATTATTTAGATACCGATGGCCTATGTCAGCACAATCCCTGCTTGGAATATTTACAAAGGTTTCTGTTCTCTTATCCAGATCACTCAAATGTGAGGAAATGATGATTGCCATACCTATTCTGTTGAGACTTATGGGACAATGAATATAATTTTAATTATCTTTCTCTTAATTAAGTTCATAAGACACATGGAATGTTTAAAGGTGTTTTGTGTGATATTGCACAAAATTTTGTAAAAAAAAGTCTAAAAATTTGCATTACAGCCACTTTGACTAAAGTTAGTCTGTAAGAGCTTTACTATCGTTACAAAGATTCTTGTTGTATTATTAAAAAGTACGTTTTCATTTATCTGTTACTTTTGTAGTCACTGTGACAAAAACCTGACAGAAACAACATGGGGGTATTTTGACTCACAGTCAACTGAAGGATGTCTGATTATCTTGAAGTAAGTCCTGGCAATGAATTCCCTGGAAGCTGGAGGCATAGATATCACCAGATCGAGGAGTGGATACAATTTTCAAAGATCCACTGTCAGTGACATACTTCTGCTATGCACTCTCCATCTGCTGAAGCCTCATCACCTTGATATTGTCCAAAAGGTTCATACCCTAGCTTTCTGCCTGGTCCTCCTTTGGCTTTTGGTTGTTTTAAAAGCTAAGATAAATGTTCAACCTAATATCACCCTATAGTCTTAATTGTCCCAACACATTTCAAAAGTCCAAAGTTCAACAAATATTTTGAAATTCTAGACAATCTCTTAGCATTTTACCTCGTGAATCAAAATGAATGTTACAAACCTCCATACACAGCACTGTGGTGGTATTGTGTTCCCCAAAATATTGTGCACCCTAATAAACTTATCTGGCGTCAGAGACAGAACAGCTAAACATAGAGGTTAGGCAGTGGTAGCACACGCCTTTAATCCAAGCATTCCAGAGGCAGAAATCCCTCTGGATCTCTGTGAGTTCAAGGCCACATTGGAAACAGCCAGGCATGGTGACACACACCTTTAGTCCCAAGAAGTGAGCCTTTAATCCCAGGGAGTGATGGCAGAAAGAGAAAAATATATAAGGCGTGAAGAAGGGAAACTAGAAGCATTTGGCTGGTTAAACTTTTAGCCTTCTAGCAGCAGTTCAGCTGAGATCCATTCAGATATTAGGACTCAGAGGCTTCCAGTGTGAGGAAATAGGATCAGCTGAGGAACTGGCAAAGTGAGGAAGCTGTGGCTTGTTCTGCTTCTCTGATCTTCCAGCATTCACCCCAATAACTGGCCTCAGGTTTGATTTTATTAACAAGACTCTTTAAGATTCATGCTACACAGCACATGGAACATATATTTCCATTCTCAATAGAATGAGTGTGGACATAGCAAGAAAAGAAAGACCAAACACTAAATCTTGTAGCTCCATGTTTAGCACTGAAGAGCCATGGCATTATCATGAGATCGATAATAGGCTTAGGTAGCTGTAAGCATGGGCTTGAACCTAAGTCACTGAACTGTGAAGAACTTATATGAATTTCCTGGACGTATGTTTAAACAACTCAAACTGAGATATCATAGACTGCCATAAAAATGACTTGTGTAAACCCATACTGAGTAGTAAATAAATTTATTCCAAGTTACTTACACAGCTGTAGAAGAGTTAATGTCTCCAGATTCTCAGAAGTGGTCAACAGGCATCTTATCAAGCTCCTGTTTTATCGAAAGTGGAATCAAAGCAACTTGGGCTCAAGTCACCACCTAGGGCCAAAACAGAAGAGACTGCCAGCTCCCAATAACAAGGCACAGAGAAAACCAGACTTAAGGAAACTTAGAAATTTATGTGGACTCATTCCTTACTGTTATCAGGGATTTTGCTGGTCTTGTTAAATTCTGTCACTGTGGGAATGATGGCTCTGCCTTGCTGTTATTTGTTATGTGCAACAGCTCAGTGGTGACTTGCCCCAGGATGGAGTTTCTCTGTCTATGAATTGGAGGACCAGTGTCCCTATACCACTCCTGCAGCTTGTCGTCAGGGTATAGAGGCAGGGTATCTGAAGATTGGATTAGAACATTTTGCATTTTCAAATCTGCTATTACATAAACCAGGGATATTTAATATAAACAGGCAATCTATTTCACACATGAATATGTACAAATTATAATTCTCTAAGGAAGAATTCATGAGTAAAGGATCTGTTTTACTTTAAGATGGATTCACTGAGGCACACAGGTGGTAGGATGACATGTCTTGGGATCTCTCTGGTGCCTTCTAGGAGGAGGAAGAGGCTTGCTATCATTTTCTCAGTTCCTATTCTTACCTAACTTGAAGAGCAACAGAAAGCATAAGGCAGATGGACATCTTTTGTTGTTTGCAGAGCTCTGATCCATTCCTACCAATCTGTATCCCCTCTGGGGATCCAATAATAGCAACTTTGAGATCTGGGTCATCTCTGGGGAAGGACTATGCAAAGCAGATTCTGTTAGTGTTGAAAGTACAGGTGTTATAGCAGACACTATTTCTTTTCTTTTTCTTTTCTTTTCTTTTTTTTTTTTACCATCACCACGTTATTAGACATGGAGAAAAAAAGCACTTGAACTAACTTCCCTAGAAGCTGTGACAACACAACCAACAATGGACCATCAACCAAATGAGGGAAGCTGATAGGATCACACTTTTACTCTTGCTATTCAGAATTGAAAGGGACAATAAAAATTAGGCTCATCTAACACTACCAAGGCTGGATAAATAATCACAGCAATAAGAGAAAACTCTAAACAAGAATTGTATTGCAAAATAAAAATTTAAAAAAGAAAAAAAAGAAGCTTACTAGAAAATATATGAAAGGATAGTAATAATTCATGATAACATTTTTCATATTTTAAGTACCTAAGTCTAGTGTGCTACAGTTTTCTATTTGTATGAGTGTTCAGCCTATTAAATACTCACCACTGATTGTAATTAACAGCTAAAAATTTCAGACATTTTGCATTTTTTTCTGTAAATGTAAAATGGAAGAACATTTGTGCCTAGAAAGAATATATCAAAGTTTATTAAAAAATTGAGATATCTGTGTCTAGTGAGTTGGCTAAAGTCAGCACAGTGTGTTCTTCTGCAATGTCTCTTCTCATGGACTATTATATTGGCTACAGTCCATTAAAAATTATTGTTTAATAACAGCTAAACATGCATAACAATGCAATCTATTTATTGATTCCATTTATTTACTAACTTTAGAAATGGATACTGAGCATGGAAAAGGCACTATATATTTTATAGCTTCATTTCTTGTGTCCAAACACCCTCATTAGGATACTGTGGTAAAATTACTGTTTATTTTTTTAATTTTTTAATTTTTTTGGTTTTTTGAGACAGAGTTTCTCTGTGTAGCTTTGTGCCTTTCCTGGAACTCCCTCTGTAGTCCAGGCTGGCCTCGAACTAACAGAGGTCTGCCTGCCTCTGCCTCCTGAGTGCTGGGATTAAAGGCATGTGCCACTAGGTTCTTGGTAATATAAACATTTTAAAACATAATTTGTCTTGATATGCTTTTACATGCCTTCCATACTTAACCATACCATGAAATAATTTAACATATCTTAAATGTAACAAGCAATTATCAGCTTCTGAGACAATGCTAGGTGCCTAGCACTAATTTTAAAATTCTCACTTGTCTTTAAGCCTGGAATATTTCCACTGTAGAAATGGAATTAAGTGGTGTTGATTATCTTCTAACAAGTTCAGGTTTGTGTTATTTCTATGACTCATCTAAAACTAAAATCCATTTGTGAGAAAACATCAGCTAAAACCCACATTGACAATCTGTAATAAAATATGAGTTAAATACTAAAAAAAAAAAGAAAACATGTAAGGAGGTGTGAGACTGAGAAAATTTTCTGGTGATCCTTTGCAAGTGTCCTTATTTTGAAGAAATGAAGCAGAGGATGGAGTGACATTTAGTCTTACAGCCTCATTATTTGAACTTTTAAATATTTTGCAGATTTCATAGAAATGTGACAACTGTTTCCTGGTTTAAATATAGGCAAAAGGCTACTTTCTCATAATTTTGGAGATGGCATTATGCTGTGTAGATAAATATGACTACAGATAGTCTTATTGCTCCAAAATGAAGAAAAATGTGTCCTATTAAAGTGTTTTCCCCCTACTAAAACAGGGTAAAACTGTGAAACTGAAAATTGCTAAAGTGATAGGAAGATGAATAGGAATCTCACTTACACAACTTAAGTAAAACACAGCTCTTTGAACAGATAGATTTCTTCTGTATTCCAGAATCTAATCAATATTTATATGTATAATTCAGCTATCATTTGGCTTAAAATGGCTTATTGGGAAATGTTATCATTTATACTATTTTTTTTGTTTTTGTTTTTTCGAGACAGGGTTTCTCTGTGTAGCTTTGCGCCTTTCCTGAAACTTGCTTTGGAGACCAGGCTGGCCTCGAACTCATAGAGATCCGCCTGCCTCTGCCTCCCAAGTGCTGGGATTAAAGGCGTGTACCACCACCGCCTGGCCTATACTATTTTTTACAGAGAAAATGTTTTACTGTTTAAAATAACCCCAGACTTTTAAATTGTAACCTGTTTTTATGTTCAGTCTATCTGAATATTATTTCTCCTGCAGTTGTACATAAAATGTTTTTACATTCAAAAAAGACAAATACTATGGAATTGTATTACATGAAATATACTGAATATACAAATTCAAAGAGACAGAAAGATTAGATGTTATCTCAAGATAGAGAAGAAAGGAATATAGTTCAATGATTTCCTAAGTACAGAATCTCTGTTTTGTGTGATGGAAAACGCCCACAAATGCACAGTAGTATCAGGACATAATATCATGAATGTAATAAATCAATACTATTAATGTAATTAATGAATATCATAAATATAATTATTGAATGAATACTGTGAATGTAATCAATGAATACCACAAATGTAATTAATACCATGAGTATAATTAATGAATATCATGAGTGTAATTAAAAAATAAATAAAATAAAGTGATAGGTGCATTGGGCTTACTGTGGGGCGTTTACCCACCAACCCCACAGCTCCTCAGAGTTTTCTTGAGTGTGAGCAGCAGGAAATATTAGATAGAAGGATTTATTGTGGAGAATATCATGGAGATAAAATAAAGAATAGCCTCGAGAGGGCCTGGAACCTTTTCCAAAGGGGCCCCCGACTGTCTCTGCCCCAGGGTTTTTATAGAGATGCCAAGCGGTGGAGCAAAGGACCTCCTCCCCCAGCACAGCCAAGTGCAGACCATCTCAGACACCTGCACTCAGGCCCGTGGTCTAATCATCCTCTATGCGGACATGCTGGGTAAAGCCACAGGGACCCGAGAACAGGCTCCCACAGCTCACCCTTTATTTTCAGAGGTTTCTAGTATTAGTAGCATGGAGTAGTTTTTATTCAAGAGCTGGTGATATCTCTACTACTAGGTAATGCATAAAAATGATGGAAACATGTACTAGAAATGTTCTTTTTCTGAACCTAATAAATTAAGTCCAGTAAACGTATTCAAGTACAAAGAACTTGGAAGATGAAAACAATTATTTTTTATTATATATGCTACAGCCCTATTAGAGGCAAAACCAGGAAATAATCTTGTACCTGGTGGGAAATATTAAAGTTCTGGTAAATATATACAGTATTCATAAACATGAATATTATGTCATATTTTTATCCATATTTATATATGTCTATATGTAGATATAGATATATGTGTTTATATGTGTATATTAGATTAATCAAAAATTTTCTTAAGGGTGATCGTACTGGCTAGTTTTATGTAGACTTGACACAAACTTGCAACATGAATCTTAAGAGGTTTTAATTAATAAAAAAGCTAGAGCCAGATATTAGGGTGAATATTGAAAGATCAGAGAAACAGAACAAGCCACAGACAACCTCATCTCCCTAACTCTTCAGCTGGTCTTGTTTCCTCAGACTGAAAGCCTCTGAGTCCTCACCCAAAAGGGTCTTACTTGAGCTGCTAAAAAGCCTCTAGTTCCTGGTCCTCATGCCTTATATACCATTCTGCTTCCTGCCATCACTTTCTGGGATTAAAGGTGTGTGTCCTTCCCAAGCAAACACATGACATCTCAAGTGCTGGGATTAAAGGTGTGTGCCACCACTGCCTGGTTCTCTTTCCAGTGTGGCCTTGAGCTCACAGAGATCCAAAAGGATCTTTGCCTCCTGAGTGATAGAATTAAAGGTGTGTGCCACCACTGTCTGGACTCTATGTCTAATCTAGTGACTGTCTCTGTCTCTGATCCTCAGATAAATTTATTAGAGTGCACAATATATTGAGGAACACAATATATCACCACACAAACTAGAGGTATCAGAGAGGAGGGTGCCTCAATTGAGAAAATGCTTCCTTAACATTGGACTGTAGACAAGCCTATAGGGCATTTTCTTAATTATTGATTGATGTGGGAGGGCTCAGCCCATTTTGAGTGGTGCCATTCATGGGCTGATCATTCTCAATTGTATTATACAGCAGGCTGAGTAAGTTATGGGGAGCAAGCCAGTAAGAAGCACTTCTCCACAGCCTCTGAATCAGCTTCTGACTCCAGCAGATTCGTGCCCTGCTTCAGTTCCTGCCATCACTGCTTTTGATAATGAACCATTATATTGAAGTGTTAGTGAAATAAACCCTTTCCTTCCCAAATTGCTATTGTTGCATCACAACAATAGAAACTCTTATTAAGACACTGATGATGTATTGGTTTTAGCATCAGTAATCATTGGTATAGTAAACTTAGATTTATTTTTGTTCTTAATACCATTGTTTTATTGTTACAAAGTATTTACTACATTCAAGTTCAGTATTTGGAATCTTGAAAGAGTATTGTTGAGAAAGTCCATGTCTTGATATCATTAGGTGATTTCTGATAGAAACAAGATAAAGACGCTAGTAGTATAGCTGTCACAAAATGAAAACCATTCTTTTGACATCCTTCTGTGTTAGGCACAAATGCATTAAAAAACATTCAATGGAAACATGAGCTATCTATGACTGTCCCACAGGATTTGATTGACTTTAGCATTAATCTTAATCTTGCTGGCAGAGCCTTGGGATCTCCAGGCATCAGTCCTGTGTTTATCTCCATATACCAGTGTTTTTGTTTTTCTTCCACAAGCTCACTCCAACCTTCTCTCAATCCTGCACTTTCTAAATACGTCTTCTCAGAGCATGCAAAGCCTTCCTCCAAATATGAACGCAAGCACCACTTCTCAAAAGATATTCTTGTCCCCATATTTTGTTCACCCTCCACTGTCCCAGTTTGTAACTGGCTTTCTTTTGGACCACCAACTAGCTCCCAAATCATGTCACAAAGTCTTAATATCAGCCCTATCTTATGATTGTCCCACTAGCTCTTATAACTTAATTTAATCTGTTTCTCTTCATCTACATTTTGCCTCAGGGCTTTTTTACCTTTCTTTAATTCTGTATGCCTTCCCTGCTTGCTTCATGACTGGCTGGCTGGCCCTGGTGTCTTCATCTCTTTCTCCCTCCTTCTCTTCTCTCTCATTTTCTCTCAAGCCTAGATTTATCCTCCTACTTATACTCTCTGATGACCAGCCCTGCCTATCCCTCTACTACCCATCTATTGGCTGTTCAGCTTTTTATTACATCAATAAGGTGGCTTAAGCAGGCAAAGCAAAACAGTAACACATTTTTTTCATAATTAAAACATGCAACATATCCTTGCCTAATTAAGCAAATGCAGCACAAACAAATGCAACACACCTTTCCATAGCTAAAGTAATATTCCACTGTATTTCCCCCTTTTTGTCTAAATAAAAAAAAAGTTTCAGCTTAACATAGTAAGACTATATACAGTAAGAACAATTATCAAGTAAGGATTATATTTATAATATCCAGTCCATTTATATTTGGCAAGGTCAGAGACAATACGCCATTATTTATCTTATCCTATCTTGGTGAGTCCAAAGTTTTGTACCTAATTTGCCTTCTATTATAACTAAGCAAAGCTGTAACTATAACTATCTAGTATTTAACTCTATCAAAAACCCCAGAGGGATGTGCTATTAACTGAGTAAACAGAAAGTGCAAAGCAAGAAACTTCCAAAACTACTGAAATGACAGAGATATCTGGCTTCCTGGACAGTCACCCAAGATTCCTCTACAATGCTGGTGCATCCATCTTTAGTCTACAGGCCTAGAATATTTGGTAGACTTTTCTATGAAGCAGGGATTTTTTTAAGGACTATCCTTCCTTGTCTTGTCAAAGTTTAGCAGTCACTTTCCTTTGTGTCCTGCAGAATACCTGGCAGACTATTCTATGAAGCAGGAATTTCAAAGGGCTGTCCTGTCTTGTCTTGGCAAAGTCCAGTAGTCACTTTCCTTTGTGTCCTACATGTCCAGTTTAGACAGTATACAGTCTGCAGTTAAGGCAAGGACAGTCTCATGCCCAAATGGCTAGCTTTGCCACATTGAAAACAAACTCTGTATGGAGGTTCTTTGATGCCCACCATCCTTTTATGAGGTAGATTGGTGCTGCCAGGAGCAGATATGTCTCACTATCATGAAAAGCCTTAGATTATTAAATATCTTAAATGCCATATTCTGTAGGTCTCTAAAACATTTGAAAATCATCTATATATCTAAAATATATCTGTTAACCCTGAAAACATACTAATCTGACTATAAGCTTAATTATTATAGATGACTTATTACCAACCTGCATTTCTTAATTATGTGTTACATTTTTAAATGAGCTGCACAAGCATAATATGCTAAACAAAAGTAGAAACATACAGTGTGACAAAATAATTTTAAATTTGTATTAATATACCAAAATCCATACCAATGTAAAATATTTGAGGTTAATAGCTGTATTTTATTCTATATTCCTATAACCCCACTAAATGATGACAAACATCAATAAATCACCAAATGATCAAAACAACCCACTCCACCTCTTGGGACTAAGGACATTATGTTTTCTAGACTGCTTCATGTTTTCTGAGGGTGATGATACCTTTAGGAGACCCTGAGAAAATTGAGATAATGTTCAAGTCCTGGAAAAATGGGTTGTAACATTTTTTTGTCCAGTCTCATAACTGTTCCCATGTAGAGGGATCAGTATACATGTCACCTCTCTTGTAGTTTTTCTTGGTTTATTTCTTTATGTCTGTAGCCAATATTTTCAAGAGGTCTCCCTGCATCAACTCTGATCTCAGTTAACTTTGAAGAATTCCACAGCCTTTCATTTCTTGTGGAAACAAAAGCATAAGCTCTTGCCCAATGCAATACATTTTCTCACTTGCATTTTAAAGCTAAGACATCCCTAAAGTATCTAGGCTGGTTAAATAATTCATCAATTCCTTTTACAGTCCAATTTCTCTCATTAGCATTCAAAAATTTAAAGACAACACAACACCATAAAGGATCTCTATTGACTCTGTATTTCCCATCTTTATGAGTTTTTTCCTTTATATTACTTTACTCTTTCTTTAAAGACTTTATTATATATAAACTATTTACTTTTTATGACTGTCTATATCCACTTTCTTTTCTTTCTTAAGCCTACTCACATTTTTAAACACACTGTAACCTGTTTAGAGGGTTTTCTTCTGTCTAGACTTGTCTTCACTGCGTATCTGTAGCCTTTTCTGACCATGTGAGTCAAACCTTAAGCTGCTAAGCTACTGCCCCATGGCTCTGGCAGCTGGCTCTTTCCCCTCCTTGGGTCCATGACAGCCAGCCTTAAGACTGTCCTCTCAGTCAGGAGCTGCACTTAATTTAAGTCCATTTAAGTGTTTAAACAAGAGCTGCATTCAAGTGCCCCAGCTCTAGCATGGTGGTGCCTGCACTGTGGCAGGTGTTTTTTCTTAGCATGCTGTTTCTACTTAGTGTGCTGGCTGCTTAAATGTTGTATGAACATTCACCAAGTAATATTCCCTAAGACCCCTTAAAAATGGGTATTCAATCTGATTCTCTACTGTGGATTCAGATTGCTTCAGTTTAACCCACCTTTAAGAAAACAGTGAAACTGATGACCCTGCCCAGTAGCAGAACACCTGCCATTTCTCTCTGCCTCCATTTCCTAGAGACTCTGAAGATCCTCAAGGGACCCAGCCTTTCTCTCTTATCCTATCCCTTTGTGTAAGTCACCAATATCTGGAAGCAATCTCCACCTGGAAACCTGAATGATTTCATAGTTGTGGTTTATGGTTGTGCAGGCTTGGGAATCAATTAGGGGATCTTCATTATCCTTCTTGTTCTCTTCAAGTTACCCAGTCAGATTTCTAGCCCTGTAGCAAAGCACCTACAGGGACCTCTCTTTCATCTCTACATCCATTTCCTAGTAACTCTGCAAGTCCTCCAAGAAGACCCAGATTTCCTCTTTTCTGTGTACGCTCTCTTTATACTCTCACCTTTCAGTCCATTCCTATAACTTCATGTCAGCTCTCAATATGTAGAAACACATTGTACCTTGGACCTAACAGTGACCACACCTGGAAGAGGCTCAGAAGCATTCCTTACCATGCAACACATAGCAGCTATACTATTCTTAAGACCTAGAGAAGGCAACAGAAACTAAGGAATAAAACCCTCATCCAGCAAAGACAAGACCAGATATCAACACCTAGAAACACAATTATCCCAAAACCAGAGCCTATTACAAAAACACAATTACCAAGAGCCAGGACAATATGTCTCTACCAGAACCCAGCAACACTACTACAGTAAGGCCTGGGATATGCAATATAGCTCAACCACAAGGCAAGGACTCGAAATAACTATATGTTCAAGAACATTAAAGGGGATATAAATAAACTTATTAATGAAAACACAGATAGTAAAATGAAAAGAAGAAAACAGACTAGCATATTAAAATAGAAGTAGAATCACTAAGGAAAATTCAAACTGAGGTAAAACTTGAATTAAAAACTTAAAGTCAAACAAAAATCTCAGAGGTTAGCCTCACCAACAGACTACAATAGATGGATAAGAAAATAACATACATTAAAGACAAAATAGACAAAATGGATAAGTCAGTTAAAAAAGTACCAAGTCTAAAATGTCTTGGCATAAAACATCCAGAAAATTGGATGTTTCTTAAAATAATATGTCTGTGGATCTCTGCATCCAGTTCCCTCAGTCGATGGATGGGGTTTCTAGCACGACAATAAGGTGTTTGGCCATCCCATCACCAGAGTAGGTCAGTTCGGGCTGTCTCTCGACCATTGCCAGCAGTCTATTGTGGGGGTATCTTTGCGGATTTCTGTGGGCCTCTCTAGCACTTTGTTTCTTCCTATTCTCATGTGGTCTTCATTTACTATGGTCTCCTATTCCTTGTTCTCCCTCTCTGTTCTTGATTCAGCTGGGATCTCCCACTCACCCAAGCTCTCTTTCCCTCGACCCTCGCCCTTCATTACCCCCACTCAAGTCTAGGCTGTTCATGTAGATCTCTTCCATTTCTCTGTCATTAGGTGATCCCCATGTCTTTCTTAGGGTCCTGTTTTCCAGGTAGCCTCCCTGGTGATGTGAGTAGCAGTCCAGTCATCCTTGTTCCACATCTAGTATCCTCCTATGAGTGAGTACATACCATGTTTGTCTTTCTGAGTCTGGGTTACCTTACTCAGGATGATTTTTTTCTAGATCCATCCATTTGTCTGCAAACCTCATGATGTCATTGTTTTTCTCTGCTGAGTAGTATTCCATTGTGTATATGTACCACATTTTTTTTTATCCATTCTTCAGTTGAAGGGCATCTAGGTTGTTTCCAGGTTCTGGCTATTACAAACAATGTTGATATGAACATAGCTGAGCAAGTGCTCTTGTGGTATGATTGAGCATTCTATGCCCAAGAGTGGTAGGCTAGGCCCCGAGTGGAGCTCTGGGAGTCTAATTAGCGAGAAAGAGGAGGGTTCATATGAGTGAGAATTTTTGAAAACAAGGTTGGATAAAGTACAGGGACAAATAGCCAAATGAATGGAAACACGTGAACTATGAACCAATGGCTGAGGGGCCCCCAACTGGATCAGGCCCTCTGAATGGGTGAGATAGTTGATTGGCTTGATCTGTTTGGAAGGCACCCAGGCAGTGGCACTGGGTCCTGTGCTCATTGCATGAATTGGCTGTTTGAAACCTGGGGCTTATACAGGGTCG
This sequence comes from Peromyscus eremicus, assembly GCF_949786415.1. Taxonomy (NCBI): domain Eukaryota; kingdom Metazoa; phylum Chordata; class Mammalia; order Rodentia; family Cricetidae; genus Peromyscus; species Peromyscus eremicus. Next base: position 82,557,477 of record NC_081418.1, on the reverse strand, counting down.
CTTGGCTCGGCGTGGAAGGAGGGGCCTGGACCTTCCTGGACTGAGTCTACCAGGTTGATCTCAGTCCACGGGGGAGGCTTTGCCCTGGAGGAGGTGGGAATGGGGGGTGGGCTGAGGGAAGGGGAGAGGAGCGGGAGGGGGGAGAACAAGGGAATCCATGGCTGAGATGTAGAACTGAATTGTATTGTAAAATAAAATAAAAAATAATAAAGGCAATTTACAGCAAATATATATATATATCTGTGAAATAAACCTAAATGGAATCAATAAACAACAGGAAGGACAGAGTGCCAACTGAACATCTCTCATCAACAAATGAAACCTCCATTGCCATGAATGGATTACATCTAATAGAGTTACTGGCCAAAGGGGCTCCGTAGAAAACCAAAGCAACTCAGGATATTCTCAAGGCTATTGGTGGCTGTGCACAAACTGATAGTGAGGTCCTATTGCATTGTTTATAAAAACGTCTCTGGCTTCCATATCACACCAGGATACTGGTATTACCAGTAACTTGTGTACCCTGAGGTTATGTAATCCATAGCTAAATAACTCTGGAACTAAACATTTTTATGTTGTGATTTAAAAATGTGATTTCTTTGATTTGTAGCTTTAGTATGAAAGAGGAGGGTTCTTTCCTGAAACACCACAATAATTCCACAACTTTGTGCAACAAAGTATTGGATAAATAATATCTGATTATGAATCAAGAGCTGGTCTTCTTTTAGTTTCACACACAATGGTTTATTTTCTCCTGTCTTTTTGAGGACTTTATTTTATATGGATGTAACCAATATCTGACTTTTGTGGTAGCTTATTTTAAGGACATCAATATCCAGGCCATACACTGAGACTTAAATTTTCCAAGTGGCTACAAAGGCTGTTTGAAGAGACCTCACCAGGGAAAGAAGAGGGAGGTCATATAGGAACATATTCCCTCTCCTAGTTGGCTTTTTTGTTGCTGAGATAGATTCCATGTTCAAATACCACTAGGGGGAGGGAAGGGTTTGTTTCATTTTACAGATTACAGTTCATCATTAAGGGAAGTCAGGCCACAGACTCAAGACAGGATCTTGAAGCAGAAACATTGGAACGCTGCTTACTGGCTTGCTCAGCTATCTTTCTTATGTACCAAAGGTCGATCTGCTTAGGGACAGAATTTCCCACAGTGGAGTGGACTCACCCTGCCCTTTATCAATTAGTAATCAAGAAAAATCTCTACAAATATGCACACAGGCCAATATTATCAAGGAATTTCCCCACTTGAAACTCTATAAGGTAACTCTGGTCTGTGTCAGGTAGAGAAATGAGGCTAACTATGAGACATCCTGGTTTTTTCAATATCCTCTGCTGATGTCTCCTCTTGACCACCCTATATTTCTTTTCCATACTGTGTTAACATGGAGGATGATCTAATCTGATAATCTTCTGAAGTTTCACTTGATCTTTTGTGTGTCCATATCTTGTGTTTGCAATGAAAAATATATTCTTTAGGATCTGGATAAGGTTGTGATGGAATAAAACACATGTTTAGGGAACATGGCAAATTCAAGGGTATGTAAGCAGTTGGTCTAGGGAGGACTTTTGCTTCCAAAGGAAGTAGGTAATGTTAAAATGGTGAATCAGAAGAAGCACTAACACAAGAAACTCAAGAAGCAGGTAAGTGTTGTGTAGAAAGACATGCAAAGTAATAAATGGAACTGGCATTCAGAAGGATTAGGTAAAGCTGACAAGTTACTAGTCAGGGTGAGTGTTCATTTCCATCCATTCCTTACAAACCACACTCTTTACTTTTTGTGTGAGATAGTGTTTTACCCCTTCCTGTTATTTCTCTATGAATTTCTGGTTGGTGATACTAATAATTTATCATGGTAGGGTCTTCAAAATGCACAGAGGAGGCCCTCTGCTAAATAATACCCACCATAGTTAAACCTAAGAAGCCAATGAAATTTCCTACAGGTTCAAAAGCTTTGATTTTTACGTAGTCAGAAAACAGTAAATGTTGTCTTTAACAGTTAACATACCATAGACCTCTGCACTCATAGGAGAGTAGAATGACTACTCCATTATTTCCAGAGATAACCTTGTTCTCTGTGGTGAAATCTGGCCTGAGATACCTGTGGACAGCAGCCTGTACTTAGTGACTGAGATGAGCTAGCCAAGCATCCATGCTCAAGTCTCTAGAGTTTCCACTGATTTGCATATGCCCACAGCACAGCTCAGTTCCCTGAGTCCTTCTTAATAGACTGGTAACGTCCTATGCTTTGGTTAGTTGTAGTCAGGACACATTGCAAACATGAAGACTCCCAATCAACTCCTGGGTTTCCTGATTCTCTGCCTCCCAGGTAAGGAAGAACAGCCCTGTGCATTCCAGTCAGTGCTGCCTGGGTCTACAGGGAAGTACTTAATGACACCATTAACCATGTGGATGCCCTTTTATATATTTCTGATTTCACGTGTCCAATGTGACATCCACATGACCCAGAGTCCAGTTTCTCTGTCTGCCTTTGTAGGAGACACTGTCACCATCACTTGCCGGGTCAGTCAAGACATTGGTAGATATTTAGGCTGGTACAAGCAGAAAGTGGGGGAAAGTCCCAGGTTTCTGATCTATTATGCATCCAATTTACTCTCTGGTGTCCCAAAGATGTTCAGTGGCAGTGGCTTTGGGGCAGAATACACTCTCACTATCAACAGCATGGAGCCTGAAGATGCTGGGATTTACTACTGTCAACAGTGTTTCAGTTACCCTCCACAGTGCTACAAAGTGTAACAAAAACTACCAAGAGAGGCAGATGTTTGAGACATCTGCACCCAACAGTGACACCCAACAGTGACACCCAACAATGACAGAGTGTCTAGTTGCCTACAAGGTTGCTCAGATGCAACTAGGCTCTGGAGATTACAGAGTGGTTCTGGTAGGGGTTCCAGGGACGCTGCTTTGTACTGCTACTTGCTTTTCATCTTTTTCTCATGAGCAGGACAGACAGGGAACTTCCTTTTCCAATCTCTTTCACCCAAGAACCTGCATTATGGCTTCAAAGTTCTACCTAACAAAGGAGAGGTCCACCAGCATACTCGAAACTGTGATTGTTTTAATAGAAGAAAGTAGAGTTAAAAACTACAATATTTCATTTCTGACACTAGTCAGAAATCAACACTAGAAACAAGATTTCTTTTTAGTGCTTCCCTTAAAGCCATAGGCATCTTCCACTACCTGTTCAGGCTGCCACATCCTGTAGCCCTCACCCCCAGATGCTTGTAGGAAGCCAAGGTGGTAGATACTAATGATCTCAAGTTCCTTAACCAAAATTTCTTGATCATTCCATTGGTGGAAAAACAACTTCAGAGCCAAATATAATACTGAATAAGACATACTTAATCTATATACTAAAATACATAATAATGTTTAAGTATTGTTATTTTCAGTACTACTTACATGGAAAGTGAAAAAAATGAGGCTCAGCTGATAACTGTTACGTAATCAGAAAACTGACCTCATTTGACTTCGGACTTGAAAATACATCAGCAACATTGGAATGATAATGTTCATGTGTGAATTAAACACCTCTTCTAGAACATATGAAGATTTCCTTGGAATCTGTAATTGCATCACCAAAGCTGTTCCAGTAAATGTTGAGAAAAGGGGAGAAGGCAAAGGGGTTTAGATGGAAAGGAAAGGATTGTAGAAATGAGGGTTACTTGTGAAATGAAAGCTTGAGAAATTACTTGAGTAATTCACCAGCACAGCAGCACTCACCACCTTATGTGCTTTATTCTGAAGATTAAAAACTGACAACTGATTCCTCTTAGGTCAGGTGTGTGTGTGTGTGTGTGTGTGTGTGTGTGTGTGTGTGTGTGTGTGTGTGTGTATGCAGAAACTGTTTGCATTTTTAAGATGCCAGGGCTTGGAACGGCTTTTATATGTGTGCCATAAATAAGAGCTGCTTAGAAAGTAAATCACTCACCAGAAAGCCCCCAACTTACTAGACAGAATGCTCATTTCTACTAAGGTAAAGCCATAGCCTGTGTTGTGCTCATCTACACAGCTGGAGTGTTTCTTCAACACAAATTGCTCCTCTGACTTGAGTGCTTTCATTTATGTTTTATTGTAAGGATATGGCTGCCTTAATAGACTCTAGAGCAAACAAAAGAATCCGAAACACAAGTGTATGATCAACTTTTTCCATCTCATGAACATGCACTGAAGGGGACTTCTGTATGTGTTGGTATTAGTGAGCTGTGGGACCGCTGGCATTATTCTGTCAATAGGCTTATGGCAAACCTCATTTGGCTGAGCCTAAGGAGAAAGTGTAGTAGGGGTAAACAGGGATAAATTTTGTGAATTCAAGAGTGAAATTCTACCCTTAGACTGAGCCGATGTCTTTTCTTAATGTGACCCTGTGGGTACAAGTTGCTTGAGTGCACAGGAAAGGACAAAAAATTTTCTGCAGCTGGAGGCCCAGCCAGTCCCTCCCCTACTGCTTTGCATCTTCTCCCAGAACCTTCTGCTGTCTGGAGTTTATAACTGTGACTCAGAACTCTGCTTCAGAGAGAAAACAGAGTAAGTCATGGAAACTCCAGCCCTGCCTGTCTGTCTCCTTTTACTGTGGATCTCAAGTGAGTGGAAACCACATAACTCTGTACATCTATGAAAAGTCTCTGAACATTATTGAATGCTATTACCAAGAAGCAAGTTTAAGGTGAAATGATCATAGTTCTGCCAGGAAGATAATGAGTGTGGTCTAGATTGCACAGGTGACTTTTCTTGTTCCTTTCAATTTTCAGATGTCACTGGAGAAACTACAACACAGTCTCCTGCCTCCCTGAGTTTTTCTCCAGGTGAAACAGCAACTCTGACATGCAGATCCAGTCAGAGTGTTGGCACTTATTTAGCTTGGTACCAGCAGAAACCAGGGCAGGTTCCCAGGCTCCTTATCCATAGTGCATCCACCAGGGCCAGTGATGTCCCAGTCCGGTTCAGTGGCAGTGGATCTGGGACAGACTTCACTCTCACCATCAGTAGCCTGGAACCTGAGGATGTTGCCACTTACTATTGTCAGCCAATGAGTGGTTGGTCATCCACAGTGATTCAACATGTGACAAAAACATCAAGGAGACCACAATGTTTTTGAGTCTACCAACTGTTTCTCTTATTGGTAGCTTATGTGAGATGATTTTCAGTACTTCCAGGGTAAGTTTTGTATTCTGATTTAGGGTAGATCTCAGCCTGTTTCAAGGGCAATTTTGGTACCACTGGCCTCAGAGAATATGTATAAAGGTGAATAGCTCTAAAGATTTTTGTGCTCTATTCTGTACTGGGAGAATACCACCACCATCAACAGCAACACAAGACTTGAAAAGGTGGCACTCAAAATATAATGACTAGCATCCAAATGGACTTTGTTTAGAGAGAATTCAAATACTCCACCAAAAATTATAGTTAAGAAGAGTGAAGGAAATACATTTGTTTCAAATTTGAAAATCAGTTTGGTTTATCCATAACTGAAAAAAAAATTATAAAATTTAAATTATAAATCACCTGTTTGTTTTGCTTTCTATTGCTGTGATGTAAACCATGACTAAAACAAACAAATAAAAAAGCAACTCTGAGAGGAACTGGTTTATTTGACTCTCACTGAGCTGAAGCAGAGGCTGTGGAAGAACACTGCTTACTGGCTATATCATCATGATTTCTTCATCCTGTTCTATTACACAACATGGGACCACCTGCCCTGGGTGGCACTATCTACAGTGGACTGGACCTTACCACATCAATCATTAATCAAGAAAATACCCCCATAGACTTGCCTACTACCCCAATTTGTGGGAGTATTTTCTCAATTGAGGTTCCCTCTTCTCAAATTCGTCAAGTTTTTTGTGTCAAGTTGACAAAAAGTAACCAGCAAAAAAACCTATACCTTTAAATAAATTGTCAATTATTTAGAATAAATTTATGGAGTATGATGTCATATTTGCAAGTTGCTATATGCAGAGTATTGGTTTTTTGCTAAACTGTTCTATTTTTCCAATAAAGACTTGGGAGTCAGATGTTGGGGTAAAAACCTGCTAGATCAGAGAAGCTGAGAAGCAAACAGCTGAGCTTCCTTTTTTGGCCATAGACCCAGCAAGAGAATATTTTCCCCATGCATCCCAATCAAAAAAGACTGTGGATCCCTAAGTCCCTCTCTACTCTTTCCTGTACATCTCTCTATCTATATTTCTGCCTCCTCCATCCTCTCTATGGCTATTTCCTATAAATTAGTCACTGACTTTGGCCCTGATCCAAAGTTAATTTTATTAACATAGTCTCAGAGTTTCAGAGTGTGATCAAATAACCTGTAATATTTCCCCCTTTTTGTCTACATAAAAAGGAAAGGCTTTAACTCTAACACAGTAAAGCTATACACAATAAAAACAATTATCAGATACAATTTAAATAAAAAGGTTTTAACTCTAACACAGTAAAACTATATATAATAAGAACAATCATCAGATAAGAATTATATTTACAATGTCCAGTCTATTTGTATTTGGCAAATTTGGAAAAAATATCCTATCTTGGTGAGTCCAGAGTTTTATACTTAAACCAGTTTCTATCATAACTTGTATTACCACCCTAAAAATATCCTTTGGATCTTAAAATATTTTCTTAGATATACAGCTTAAACTTTCATGTCTCTTGACCTTGTATTACATCTCTTTTACAAGTGTCTTTTCTAAACTTGATAACAATAACAATGTTATAACTATCTAGTCTTCAACTCCCATCAGAGACCCAAGAAGGATAAACTATTACCTGAATAAGCAGGAAGTGCAGAGCAAATAACTTCTAAAATTGTGGAAAGGACGGAGACAGCTGGATGGTTGGACAGTCTCCTGTTTCCTATGCAACACTGGAGCATCCATCTTTGGCCTACAGGCCTAGAATATCTGATTGACTTTACTGTGAAGCAGTAATTTTGAAGAACTGGCATACCTTGTCTTGGCAAAGTTCAGCAATCAACTTCCTTTGTGTCCTGCTTGTCCAATTTGGACAACATACTGTCAGCAGTCAAGGCAAGGTCAGTTTCTAGCCCAGTGGCTAACTTTGCCACATTTAAAGCAAACTCCATATGGAGGTTCTATGATGCCTATCATTCTGTTTTGAATATTAGTGCTGCCAGGAGCAGATGTGTCTCACTGTCATGTAAAACCTTATGTTATTAAAACATCTAAAATGCCATATTCTGTAGCTTTCTGAAGTGTTGGAAGACCACCTATCTATCTAAAATACATGATGCTAAATAAAGCTTATTTCTGCCTACATTTATACCCTTACTACAAGTTTGACTGTTATCTTAATTATCCTAAATAGTTTGTAATAGCAGCTTTCAAGGACTAGAACTTTATATTACAGTTTTAAATGAATTGCATAGGTACAGTACCTTACAGTATGTCGTAACAAAAATAACCTTAAATTTGTACCAATATAAAAAAATCTATACCAATGTAAAATGTTTGAGACTATTAGTTGCTTTTTAGTCTGAAAGTATTCGGTAATCTACCCTTTTATCCTATTATTCCTATATCCCCCTTTTTTCTTTTTAGAAAGATAGCCCTGAATCTAACCTCTTTTGCTTAGTTTCCTCCCTAACTATGACCAATAAACCTTGCATCTAACCCCTCCAAACAGTGACAAACATCCATAACCCACCAAATAACCAATAACCACCTACTCCCCTCTTGGGAACGTGGGCATTGTGTTCTTAAAATTACTTCCTGCTTTCTGGGCCTTACAGCATCTTTAGGAGACCCTGAGAAAACTGCAATAATGGTCAAGGCCTGGGAGAGCTAGCTGTATCATTTATTGTCCAGTCTCTGTGTGATGGGAAGGTGAAGGGCTTATCAGAAGTCTTGGATGGGGCAGCCCATGAGGCTGAAACATCTTAGCTAACCATTTTGAAGTTGTCTTAAGTATTTTGTAGTCCAAAGCTGATTTTTGGATGGTATTTGTCAGCTAAGCAGTGTTACCACAATCCAGGTGTTTTGTCATTGCCAGGCCCCATGATCTTCTTAGAGTAGCAGAGGTTACTGCCAGGAATGATTACAGTTCACTACAGAAAACGCAAACATTTTAAGTATCATATGTAGCAGATCTCCAAAAGGTTAAAGGACCACAATCTGTTAAATACATCCAGGGTATGTATACAAACTTAATTGCTAGTTACCGGCTTCAGACTCAAACTCCAAAGCATGTATAGGAAGCTAAATGAACCTTATTTATAGAATTAGTGCTCTTTATGACCACTAATATCACAACAAAAAGTTATATATATATATATATATATATATATATATATATATATATATATTCTTACAAATTTTGATGGTATTGATAGCTTTCTTTCTCCTGTGGAAGCAAAAGCAAACCCTCTTCCCGAGTGTAACACCCCAATGTAACACATATCTTTGTTTCCATTCTGAGATCAACATATCTTTAAAATATATAGGATGATTTAAGTCAGCAGTTTTTTTATTACCCAGTTTCTCGTCACAGCTGTCATTCCTGTTTTGTTAGCATTGAAAAATTAAAGTTAATAAAACACTGTGTAATCTGTCTCTGGGGTTCTTCATTACACCTTTTCTGTTTATTAAGTGTATCTTTAAAGTCCAATTATATCTTTCGGTAACTGCTTGTCATATAGAATTGTGTGGTATACCTGTAATATAGTTTGTTTTTAATATGCCATTTTAATATAAAGTATATTACAGGTACATTAAGGAGGATGGGCCCATACAGTTTCTCCTGTGTCACCATCACACAGAAGAGGTTCTGTCCCATAGCCCTGTTGATTGCACTCATCCCAGTACCACACCGAAGTCCTGTTCTGTAAGTCCTCATCCTGTAGATTTCTCCAGTTTTCTATAATTGCACTGTCTTCTTGGATTCTCCTCAATAAATAAATAAATATCATGGATTTTCAAATGCTGAAATGTCCTATCACTGAGTGTGATGCGATTTTCTAGTTCCCTAGAATCTGTAATTCAATTGAATAGTACTTTGCTGTTGTGGGATATTTGATTGCACTGTGAAACTCTGAGACTTTGTTAATGTAAGTTAACCTTGGATTAGGGGGTGGAACCAGTGGCTAGTTGACAGGAATAGAGAGGATGGAGGAGCCAGAAATACAGATAGAGAGACATACAGGAAGGAGTAGGGAGGGACTTAGAGATTCATGGTATTTTTGGTTTGGGATGGGTAGAGGGAGGCTCTCTTGCTGGGTCTCTGGCCCAAAAGGAAGGTTAGCTGGTTGCTTCTTGGCTTCTCTAATCTAACAGGTTTATACCCCATCATCTGACTCCTGAGTCTTTATTGGTAAATAGAACAACTTAGCAAAAAACAACATTTGGTGTCCAACGTGTAGTACAAGATCACACTAGCCAGCACAGTAGTGCCACCACTCCTCCACACGTACAGCCACCACATCTGGCTGCTCTCCCACAGCCCCAAGTGTCACTGCCACAGCTGACTGCCTCACATAGTCCCACCATCACCGCTACTGCTACTGTGTATAAACTGAAAAATTAGCAGAATTTGTGAGACACATGGGAAATCCTTATGAGAGAGTGAAGTAATGTTAAATCTCTCCCATTTTACAAACAGGAATTATCACAATGTAGGGAATTAGGACTTTGTATAGTGATACTTTAGATGGCTTGAAAATAGAAGCAAAAACAGAAAGATAAATGACAACTGAGAATAAACCAATACTGATTATACGTATTATCAATCTTGAAATTAATATTTTATCAATAATAGTCATAGTGCCTGTTGTGTCCAATATGAAAAGTTGACTAATAAGATACAAGCTTTAGAAAGACTAATAAGTGAGATAAGCAAAATACTCACAGGCAGAGTAATTTAGAAAAGAACTTACCACACTACCACATGATGACACTGAAGAGAGGCAGCCCAAGGGTTATTAGAAAACAAACCTTAGTTTATGCATCAACTATATAAGAATGACCAGCAGACAATAGAAACAATAGGCACTCCCAAGCTTATGTAAAAGTTAAATGAAATCTTATAGAAATATTTGATTTGAGGAGATTTAAGAAAGTAGTCATTTCATATGGTATGCATTCACCTTATATGAAGCAGATGTTAAATTCATGGGTAACTAAGAACAGAATTATCTTCCCAGACTGGCAAGATTTAGCTATCACAATATTGATAGCTGAACCTCAGTTACAATGGAGAACACAGTTTAAAGAGGAAGCTATGGCCATAGAACAACAAAATAAAGTTTAGGGGTGTTGATATTTCTCTAAATCAATTCCTTGGTGAAGACCAATATGCTGAATTGCAAAGACAGATTGGCCATTTATGATATAAAAGAGAGGGGAAGTCAGCAAATTACGTACAGCATTGTACTGGCTAGTTTTATGTCAACTTGACATAAGTTGGGGTTATTTGAAAGTACAGAACCTCAATTGAAAAAATACCTCCACAAGAATTGTCTGTAGGTATACTGTAAAGCATTTTCTTAATTAGTTATTGATGAAGGAGGGCTCAGTCCATGGTCGGTGGTGCTATCTCTGGGCTGGTCATCCTGAATTTTATTAGAAATAAGGTTGACCAAGTCATGGGTAGCAACCCATTAAGTAGCACACATCCATTGTCTTTGCATCTGCTGCTACCTCCAGGTTCCTGATCTGACTTCTCTCAGTGAGGGACTATTACCTGGAAGTGCAAGTGAAATAAACCCTTTCCTCCCTTAGTCACTTTTGGTCATGGTGTTTCATCACACAATGATAATACTAAGGCAAACATTCAGAAATTTTAATTAAAATATAAAATGTTTCACATATGAGATATAGCACAGGGAACAAAAAAAAGGTGCTGATGCATTATGCTTGGAGATACAATGTTGTCAACAAGCTGTGGAACTGACATTGAACCTACACATCCCCTATGATTCTCCTCTTCCACTCAGAACATGCAGACGTACACTGAACAAATTACACCATGACATTTGTGTATTGTTCATTCATAAATCTAATATAGGAACAGCTTACATGTCAATCAACAGAACACACGCGCGCGCACGCACACACACACACACACAATATTCAAATGTGTAGAAAAATAGTGTATAACAATGAAAACATACAAACTACTACCGCATCCTGGAATATGATTGAATAACTGGCACACTGATGTATAAAGGTTAGAAATACAAGAGCTCATCAGTCATGATGTAGAAGAAGACCATTTTGGGTTATTTTTCAAATTCAAGAAACCCACATAACTCTCTCCTCTATGTACACTGCTATACAGACCAGGGTATTTGCATATTGCTCCCTGGGGAGGTCCCTGCCTTGCTGTCGTGAGATAAAAGCTCAACTGTCCTCTTGCCTTCACTCTCCTTAGTTCATTCTTCAAAATGATGTGCCCTGTCCAGTCCTTGTTCCTGTTAGTGCTCTGGATTCTGGGTAAGGAGAGAGTGAGGTGCAGGAGGAGAATGGGGATGGAGGGTGGGCTCTGGCTATCAATATGTGCTGCCCATGTGTGATGAGGCAGGTCCCATTCTCTAGGATGCCCATGTGAGTTTTAGTTACATAACAATGAGAAATTCCAGATAAGACAGGAGCTGTGCTAGGATATGGGATGGGGTTTTGTAAAAATGCATTTGATAGATTTTTAAAAATCTTAAAACATACCAGGATCTCACTTGTAATGAGTAATAAAGAAATTCACAAAGATTGTTTGGGTAGTTTTAACATGACTTTGTACTATTCTGTTGTAATTTCAGGAGCCAGTGGTGATGTTGTGCTGACCCAGACTCCACTCTCTTTGCCGGTTACCATTGGACAATCAGCCTCCATCTCTTGCAGGTCAAGTCAGAGCCTCTTATATAGTGATGGAAGAACCTATTTGTATTGGTTCCTACAGAGGCCAGGCCAGTCTCCACAGCTCCTAATCTATTTGGTGTCCAACCGAGACACAGGGGTTCCAGACAGGTTCAGTGGTAGTGGGTCGGGGACAGATTTCACACTCAAGATCAGCAGAGTGGAGGCTGAGGATTTGGGAGTTTATTACTGCATGCAAGCTACACATGATCCTCCCACAGTGATACAGACCTTAACAAAAATCTCCTTGCTTGAGACAGGCCAGCTGCCAATGTACTGCTTGACTGGAGAGTAGCAGAGCACACTGCATCTGGGTGAGAAGGAGGAGCTGGGAAACTTGGGTAATTGCAGCTGAGAGCCCTGGCTAGACATATCTGGTTGCATAAGTGATTTGGCTAGACCTCAAGTGCCACCAATTTCTCATCCTTCTAGCTGCAACAGCCATAGTATTGCCTTTGTATCAGGAGAATTTCATCTCATTAATCTAGTTTATTTTGGAAGATTTTAATCATTTAATATTTTTCATTAATTTCTTAAGCTTCATTTTCTTGTTTCCTTTTAAGAATGTATGTTTGTTAAATTATCATTTAACTTTTTAAATGCTAAGGTACCTATTTATGTTCTCTTTAATCTTTCTTAGTAGTAGCCGGGCGGTGGTGGCACACGCCTTTAGTCCCAGCACTTGGGAGGCAGAGCCAGGAGGATCTCTGTGAGTTCAAGGCCAGCCTGGTCTCCAAAGCGAGTTCCAGGAAAGGCGCAAAACTACACAGAGAAACCCTGTCTCGAAACCCCCAGCCCCCCCAAAAAAGAAAAAAAAATCTTTCTTAGTAGCCTTAAGACCTTCTTTTGAATATCTTTTGAAAGAATTACATGTTCTATTGGACATGCAACCAGAAAGTTGTTATGTTCAGTTGAATATTTAATTTTAACTGATTTTTAAAAGTATCTTAAATCTTTATATGTATATTTCTGAATCTTCCAGAATGGCTGGCTTTAGAAAATTTATTGATGGTTTTCAAAGTGAAAGATTTTCTTCTGAAAGTATGCCTGGGATGTATGTAGTCTGGCTACTGCAGGTTACTTGGCTCAGGATGTTTATACTGTTGCAGTCAGTGTAATTCTTCTCTAATTGTTATCAACATCACCAAAGTCTTCAAGTGTCCCCAGTGGCCTAAACATTGAAATTTCAAGTCTTGTCTACCTCCTGAGAAGTGGATCTAACCAATCTGGTTACCTGAAGTTCTGTGTATGGCAGGTTTGGGACAGGACCTCATATCACACAGGACTGTGTGAACATGTTCCTTCACAGTTTCCCCAGTCTGTGGAGGATCTGGATTCCTCAGTGTCATAGGGAGGCCATGAGATGCTTTGGTGAATGAAAGTACAATATAGACTAGGTGCCTCTGTGAAGAAATGCAATAGTGACAACTTTGCAGCAGCTCCCTACAGTGAACGTGAGGGGAGATTCACCAGTAACAAAGACTTCTCGGGCATATGTATGACATAGGCCTCAACTGTACACTCTTACAGCCTCAGAAGATGCGTTTGCTTGGAGGTTGTTCTCATAAAGTGACACATGGAATTTCACATTCTTCCCAAGGCCATTTGATTTGTTTGAGTACCTTCATGTTTTCATGGTGTCTCAATTCCCTCCATGTTTTTTGTCATATACTCTAGTTGTGAATTTTTATTCTTCACCCTGGTTTCGTTATATAAATGAAGGCTTAGGAAGCATCTCTCATCAGTCATTGTACTAGAGGTCTCTAAGTGTCTTTCTAGATGGTCTCTCTGCTACCATTTATCAATGAATCTCTCTCTCTTTCTCTCCTTTCTCTCTCTCTTTCCATTCCTCTTTTCCTCCTCTAATTGATTTTCAAAAGTAGTTCTCCCTCGTTAAAGACTGATTTTGATTTATGTTGAAATGTGGATTTCTGTTCATTAATGATAGTTAATAAATCAGTTATACAGTTGTCCAATTAATGTTTTATTTAACTGAATGAGTGAGCAAGAGATCCTCTAAAGCAGAATGAACATAGAAGACAAACATTTAAAAGGACTGGAACATAAGTCTTGAATATTCCTGAATAATAAGAATTATAACCAACATTGAGTCACCACATAACAGAAGAAACACTGAGAGTGATGGAGACAGGTTTCAATGGAAGCATTTAGATTTTTCTGAAGACTAGTGGGACAACAGAACTGATAATATTTTTGTTTAGTATGTTACAAGAAAGAAGTAAATTTATCAAGTTTATAGGGCACTTGTAAACTATGTATGTGCATATGTATACACATTTTTTGTTTGTTTGTTTGGTTTTTTTTTGTTTTTGAGACAGGGTTTCTCTGTAGCTTTGGAGCCTTTCTGGGAACTCAATCTGTAGCCCAGACTGGCCTTGAACTCACAGAGATCCACCTGCCTCTATGTATACACCTTTTATCAACAGAAGAATAGACAATAAAATATCTCAGGATCTAAAGTGAGATAAACGTTTCTATACAGTAAAACACGGCCTACACCACTTCAGTTTCATCAACTGATCACCAAGAAACAAAATGAGAATAAGTGAACACTACAGACAAAAGAGTCCTAACAATTACAGAATATTCTGTTAGTTTCAGAACATACCTTTTTCTTTTTAGCAGAAGAACATTGTAGACGAATTTCTAAGTGGTCTTATTAAATAAAAAACACGGAGCCAAATATAGGGGTGAAAGCTTTAGAGATCAGGGAAATAGTGACAGCCACCAAACTTACCTCTCCATCTCTGCAGCTACCAAAAAAGTGAGCTACTTCCTGTCTATCTGTGCATTGGCTCTTAGCCCAGCCACATCATTTCCTTGTCACTGCCTGTCTGTACAGACCTGCAGGTCTCTATGGTTGACACTGGGATTAAAGGTGTGTGTCACCACCTTAGCTGTTCTCTAGTGTGTCCTTGAACACACAGAGAACCTTCCTGCCAAGTAATTGGATTAAGGGCGTGTGCTACCATTGCCTGACTTCTATGTTTACTTAAAAATGCCTGGCGTTTTCCCTCTTGATTTCCGGCATGTTTTATTTATTAACATACAAATAAAATATCACTACAGAACATTGTTCAAAATATAAAATATGTTACATCGTAAAATGAATATTAACAGATTAAAAATACAATTGTATTTTATATTTTCAACCTAAGTAGATATTCATTGAAGAAATTAATAAAATATGTAAATATGAAAATGGCTTGGTCTTCAATAACCAGTAGTGTAATAGATAACTAAAGAAGGACATTTAAAATTTTCTTTAAAAAGTAAAAATTAAGGAAACATAATTCTCACATAGTTTTCGTTCATCATAGATAGTATAGATGCCCTATTTACACACAGCTTCCGTGGGAATCTTTCTTTGAATGTATCAGGTCTGAAAGTCTAAATTGGTGTTTAGAAAACTTTGTAATCAGTTTCATATGCTTGATTTTGAAAAGTATGTGTCAGGTGTGTAGGTTTAGTTTTTGTTTTGTTTTGTTTATTTGGTAGTTTGGTGTTTTTACCACATTCATTTTTATTTTTTACATAAATAAAAGACCTTTACTGATGTGTGTTTTATATGAGAAATCAATATACATTTAATATAAACACCCTTTATGAGCTTGATACCATCACTACCATCACTGATGTGAATCCATCCCTTAGCTCCAATGGTTTCAATCTATCCTGTCAATTAATTCATTCTGCTGTTCTCTAACATTTATTTTGAATTGGCAGACAAAATCTCTTTTTTTTAAATATAGAAATACCATTCATTTGAGATAGTGCAGATGCATTTGTATATTTTTTCTACTCTAAAGCAGCATGTCATTAGACATTTGGGATGGAAGAATTATATACAACAAAGATTATGCAGTGTACAAAATGCTTTAGCAAAATGGTACGGGGGTCAGGGAGATGTTTCAGTACTTAAGAACACTTGTTCTTGCCGGAGGACCTGTGTTGAAAACTTAGCACCTTCATGGAAGATCACAATCACGTGTAACTCTAATTCCAGAGGATTTAATGCTTTCTTTTGGCCTCCCTTGGTCACCATGGTCCATATACAAATATGCAGACAAAACAGTCATACACGTAAAAGTTTTTAAAGTGCCAGACCTGTCTGTATGAACTAGCCCTAGAGCAGCTTATTCCTAAGCTGCCATTATCAAATTCAGATTTACAATGCTGACTGTTTTTGTAAATGACTCTTGGATTTGTCTTTTTGTAATTATATGGTTTACTTTACTTAATAAGGAAACTTCATCCACAATTGTCAATAACAGAAATATCTCAGGAAATAAAATCCTAGATTTATTCTTTGATCTCTCTGATGTACACAGTCAGTCATCACCTACACACAAGTTTTCCCTAGTACTCTTTCATTCTCCGTGTGCAGATACTGGCAAGTCAGTCTCTGGGCAGGCAACTTCCATACAGCACTGCACAGAGAAACCTCTCTAGTCACCTGAAGCTTGTGTGTGCTTTTGCTATACAGTGCTTGTGTGATTTCTTTAATTAAATCTAAATATCTAAAATTTCTATTTATCTCTAGAGTAGACAGCCCAAAAAAAATCTCACAGCTACTTCTCCATTCAAAGGACACTGATAACTTTATGTCCATTTTGAATATCCACTAAATTAACAGCTTTCTCCATAGGCTACCATGAGAGTTCCTATGGTATTGTACCTATACAGTTCATTTAACAATGTAATGCAATTTGCTAGTCCTTAAGAGTTTTTATTAGCAACTATTTAGGATAATAAAGAAATGCAGGTAAATAGTCATTATAATCAAACTTGTAGTCATGTTAGGTATGTTTTCAAGGTTAATCAGAGATGTATTTTAGATAGGTTATTTCCAAACACTTCAGAGATCTGCAGAATATGGCGTTTAAGATCTTTTAATAACATAGATTTTTTTTCATTTTTTTATGACAATTAGACATGTCAGTTCCTGGCAGCACCAGTATACTCCACAGAAGATGATTGGCATGGAAGAAACTCCATATGGAGTTTACTTTCTTTGTGGAAAAAGTTAGTCACTGGGCAAGAAAGTGCCCTTGCCTCAACTGCTGACAGTATGCTGTCCAAATGGTAAAAGCAAGGCACAAAAGAAAGGACAGCCAATCCTTGCCAAGACAAGGTAGGAAGGTTTTTTAGAAAATCCTGCTTAACAGATGAGTCTGTCAGACATGCTAGGCCTGTAGGCCGAAGATGGATGCCACAGCATTGCAGAGAAATCTTGGGTGACTGTCTTGGCAGCCATCTGTTTCTGTCATTTTTCACATTTTTTGGAAGTTGCTTTTTTGCACTTCCTGTTTACTCAGTTAATATTATTTCCTTTTCAGGTCTCTGAGGGAGTTGAAGATTAGATAGTTATAGTTTTCCTTGTTAAGAAATTCAGTAAAGAAACTCACTAAAGAGGAGTAAAGTGTATGAGTTTGAAAGATATCAAAAGATTGTTTTGGGTTGGTATTGTAAATTAGGATAGAATGTGAACTAGGCACAATCCTTTGGATTCACCAAAATAGGATAAATAATGAATTTTTTTGTCTGAATTTGTCAAATGTTAATGGACTGGACATTGTTAATGTAATTCTTGACTGTATATATTGTATATACTTATTATACTTACTGTACATATTTTTTCTTGTATTAGTTATAACCTTTTATTACTTTACACAAAAAAGGGGAAATGTGGTGATACATTGTGTACCCTAATAAACTTATCTGGGAATCAGAGGACAGAGCCAGACACTAGATTAGACATAGAGGCCAGACAGTGGTGGCCTACACCCTTAATCCTCTCACTTGGAGGGCAGAGATTCATCTGTATCTCTGTGAGTTCAAGGCCACACTGGAAACAGAGCCAAGCAGTAGTGGCATACACTTGTAATCCTAGCACTTGAGATCTCATGGCTTTGCTCGGGAAGCACACATGCCTTAAATCCCGGGAAGTGATGGCAGGAAGCAGAAGGATATAAAAGACATGAGGACCAGGAACTAGAGGCTTTTAAGCAGTTCAGCTAAGACCCTTTTGGGTGAGGGAGGACTCAGAGGCTTTTAGTCTGAGGAAACAGGAACTCTACTCTTGAGGCAGAGGATTTCATAAGGGTAAGAACTAGTGGCTTGCTCTCTGCCTCTCTCAGCTCTTAGCCCAATATCTGGCTCTGGGTTTTTTATTAATAAGAACTTTAAAGATTCATGTTACAGTTAGCACCATGAAGACAAATCTTTTCTTATCCTTTTCTTGTTGAGATATAGTGAACAAACAGTCTTTTAAATCAATAACTATAATAGCCCATCCTTTAGAATATTATAATTGCAAGAAGATACATACTTAACATGAACAATTATATGTGGTCTATAAACTTGCCATTCTCTGCTGTATCTGTGGGCTCCAAAAGCCAGTGGATCAATTTGTTTTTAAGGAATACATAGACGGTATTAGTTGACATATTATTAATATGGGGTCTTGGATTTCCCTATTATAAACATTAAATTTACCATAAACATGATATATATGTCTAGAAGGCAGAGTCTATCAACACAAATTCATACGTTTTTTAGTATGGAGTGGGGTATCTGGATTTCCACATTTGTAAGCAGGTATGGAGAGTTCAGAGTGATATGTGACCCATGAAGAAGAGACAGGGAGCAGATATGTAATTTAGAAACAAAACTATCACATAGCTAGACATATGCAGCCAGTGCTAGAGTTTGGAACACTCAGCCCTAATTGAAATATCTCCATTAAATCACTTCCCACAGGGCTCAGGAAGAAGAGGTAGAAAGAGTGTAAGAATCACAGGTGATGGAAGACACCAAGAAAACAAGGACTTTTAAGATCAACATGATTGACATGTAGACAAACTCACAGGGACTGAGGCACCTGCACAGGGCCTGCACAGGGTCTGCACCATTTGGGGTCCTAGAGCTGAAAGAAGTGGACACATGCCTCATTCCTAACCAGAGGCTGTCTCCAGTTTATAATCAAGACCACATCCAAATGAAAATATAGTTTCCTGAGAAAAAAAATTACTCTTAAAGGTGGGTTGGATGCACAAGATCAGATGGCCAAGAGAAAATGAACTCAAAGACATGTTTGGAGGTTCCTTGTCCCTTAATGTCATGTTAGAGCTCACCATTTTTAATTTTTATCAATTATTTTTATCCTAATTTTATTATATATATATATATATATATATATATATATATATTCTCTTTTTACCCTACTGGTCTTTTGCATATATATATATATATATATATGTGTATATATATATATATATATATACATATATATATATATATAATAGCTTCCAGTTTAGTGCTTATGTGGCATTCCTGAGTCTGTGAGCAACTGAGTCTATTTCTTGAGTGTTCTCCTGGGCTCTCTCCTTCTGTTTGTTTATTTTGTCCAATTCTAAAGTGTTAGTCATTATTTTAATTTATTATATTATATTTATTTTACTTTACAATTTATTAATATTATAATTTATTGCATTCAAGCCTGTTTGCTTTCTAATAAGAGATAGAAAGAGTTTGAATCCAAGTACAAGATGGTGGGGAGGATCTGGGAGGAGTACAGAGATGGAAAACCATAATCAGAATATATTGTGAGAAAAAAAATCAGTTTTCAATAAAAGGAAATCAGAGAAGAAAGGAAGAAAGAACCAAAGAAGGGAGGAAAGAAGGAAGAAATGTTGGAAGGAAGGAAGGAAAGAAAGAAAGAAACAAAGAAAGAAAGAAACAAAGAAAAAGGAAGAGATACTGTCCATGATACTTCAGTATCCATGTGTCATGTGTATCTGGGTTTTAATGATAATAGATACACCATATACCCTGAAATTCTATGAAAGCTCTTTCACTGTACAGTCTTCTTGTACTGTTAAGGAAATGCTAATTACACATATCTGCTCCTTGCATTGAGTGCCTGCATAAAACCAGTCACCAGATACTCCATTATCTCCAATGACTCATCCTAAATTTGCTCATCAAGTATGAGTTACTAGTCTGATTTGTTTTCCTTTTGCGATTAGTAAAACAATTTTAATGTTTTTAACCCTCCTTTTTCTCAACCCCTCACTCTAAATCATAAACAAGCATTTCTTCCCAAAGTATCTGCCTATTTTTATTTCCTATCACATGTGTCTACTCTCACCCCTCCAAAGACATCCCAATTTTGGGGCCCCTTTTCAGCTTCTTAGGTTGAGTTATAGTCCAAGATAAACAGACAAATTAAAAAATTTGAAGGCATAATTCACACATCAGGGAGACATGTGGCAAATTTCTATCAGGGACTAGAGTAATTCAGTCACTGTATTTTTTCTAGGTCCATCTATTTTCCAAAATTTTTAATAATTTTGTGATTCTTCATAGATGAATAAAATTCCATTGTACAAATGTACTACATTTTAATTATCCATTTATCATGTAGCGCACATTTAAGTTGAATCCATTTCCTAGCTATTGTGAACAGTTCAGAAAAATGCATGGATGTGTACTTATATCTGCCATAGGCTATATAGTCCTTTGGGTATATCCATGGAATGGCATAGCTGGGTCGTGTGGTAGTCCTGTTTGTAGTTGTTTGAGGGAATTGCACACTGATTTCACAGTGAATGAGGGCTCCCCTTTCCTCCTATTCTCATTGCACTAAAATCTTGGCAGTTCATGGTACAGTTACTAAGGATTTTTAAAATGCTCAGACATTGTTTTTGTATAGTAAATATGCTCTATCTTGGTTTTCTGGCCCAAGTGACAGGAATACCTCTTTCTTCAAATGAACCTGATGCAATTATCTCTCCTGATTTAGGCTGTCTCAGAATCATGGTCTTTTAAGTAGTGTGAAAATCATGTCCTAGGGAAGGAATTTGTTTGAACATTCTAGAAATATATCATGGCACTCTGCATCATTCTTGGGGGTAATATATGCAAGATACAATATTGTCTTTTATCTGGGAAGTGCTAAACAGATAATAAGAAATCCTGACCTCTGAAATTCTTCTCTACTTTATCAGACTGTAAACTTTTATAAAAATTCCATTCTCCCTACTGGAGAAATATGTCTTCCTAAGATATCCAGACTTTCTAATTTCTTGTCCACAATATCTCAATTATATCATGTCTCTTTAGAACTATATGTTGTGATGCTTTGTGCAATGTTCATACAATTAAAGAAGCTTATCCCATATTGTTAGAAACATCAAGGAAGAAAACATAATCCTAGACCATGGATATGAAATGCTCTTCCTTTCAAATTCTTGAATTTATCCAAGAGACTTCTTTAGATTGTGCTAATTTTGCAACTATGCATGTGGGATACTTTCAAATCTTAACATCTCATCAAATAACCAGAAGGGGGAGATATAATTCAAGAAGGCACAAGGAGCCTGCTCTCCTGAGCAGTTCTTTATTAGAACATATATGAAGTCAGTAGTATCATTTGCACAAGTACTTCTTCTTTCTAATATTTCTGCCTCTTAGAATAGTATAAGAAGTTGTTTTTCTGGGCTGTGGCATGACACTTTTAAACTCAAGGAGCAGGAAGATGGTGTCCACATCTCAGCTCCTTGGGCTTCTGCTCTTCTGGTTTTCAGGTAAGAGTGTTTAGACATGGCAAAAGTGGAGATGTTAATTAAATACAGGGTTTTCCTATATCATTATGGAATTTGACTTCCTGTTTAAAGAAATTGATACAAAAATAATCTTTTCTTTTCTTAAGTAGTTTAGAAGTGACTTTCATATGCAGTGTTGTGTTCTAGTAATATTTCTCCTATGTTTTCAGCCTCCAGAGGTGATATTATGCTGACTCAGACTCCAGCCCCCCTGTCTGTTACTCCAGCAAATAGAGTCAGCATGACCTGCATGGTCAGCCAGGGTATTGGCAATAACTTATATTGGTATCAGCAAAATCCGAATGAGGCTCCAAGGCTTCTTATCAAGTAGGCTTCTGAGTCCATCTCTTGGATCCCCTCCAGGTTCAGTGGCAGTGGGTCAGGGACAGAATTCACTCTGAGCACCAACAATGTGGAGCCTGAAGATGTTGCAAGTTATTCCTGTCAGCAGGGTAACAGCTTGCCTCCCACAGTGTTAGAGACCCTAGCAAAAAACACCAGGGAAGCAGAAGTGTGAGGCTGGACTGCTTCATCTACCCCTGGTGGTGTCTTCACCTCTTCAAAATGTTTCACAGATGCAGACAGCCTTGCATTTTCAGGGAAAATACAAATGAAGAAGCTTGGCATCTCTCTTGCCTCTGAACTCTCTTCACACCACTTTAGTTCCAGAAGCCATAGCCTACAACAACTCTCATGGTGTAAACAATCTTCCTCCAGAGTATTATAACCCAGAGAAAATCCCAGCCTGGATAGAGAGAAAACAATTGATTTCATGCTCTTATAATTGTTGGAAATGCATGTGAAGCATTGTTTGAACCCATAGTGTATAGTACACTCCTGACCTCACAGAGATGAAAGCTGAGACTTACTGCTTCACTTCTCAGTTGTAACTTTCACTATGCACATTTTGTAGTAAGTGAACAAGTCTTGAGGATAAAGTGTTTTTCCTGTTTATAGATTTATATGAACTGGCCGAGCCAGTTTGGTGAAAATTGAAAATTTCCTAATAAGTGGTTTACAGTTACTACTTAACAGGAAAAAAAATGAAAATAGAGTTGGAAACAATAACATGTCTGGCAACCAAAGCATCCACAGAGCCCTTGGAGTTATGTTTCAATTATCATGAGTTCAGATGACTAACAAAATGCAGTTTCTTTTATAAACAATAGAATCATAGGGAATATATGAACATTTAGACTCACTTTTGCGACTACAGAATTTCATAGAAATAGATGAAGCTCTGTTTGTTTAGCATTTCATTAGAAAATTACCAGTGAAAAGTGTGTAAGTTCATGGACAGAGGGTTGCAAAAGGAGAATTGCCATGGAGGTATTTCAGCTAAGTACAAAATGAATCTGAGTTGTCTCTTACTGGAGGAACACTGCAGAAAAGTATCTTCAGGCCTGAAGTTAAGAAGGCCTTTATCAAGAATTGTGTAGAATAGGGTAGACGTAAGCATTTAAAAATTCTGTAAATATGACTAAGAATTTAAGATTTGGTGGAGTATGTTAGTTCATGTCTCTAAACGAGCACTTGGGATTCTGATGCAGGAAGATATAAATGGGCTCAAGGCCGGTCTTGTCTAAAAAATAAAAACAAATACAAATAATTAAAAAATTAGTTGGTTTTTTACTTTCATTTCATGCCCTAATTAAAATCTGAGGATGACTTTGGTGTGTGTGTGTGTGTGTGTGTGTGTGTGTGTGTGTGTGTATGTGTGTGTAAACCAATAATAATTATGTAATAAAAGATCACAAATTTGAGAAGATGTTAGAAGAGGAGAGTAAATGTTGGAAATGAAATTCTCAAGAGCTTTAAAAATGCTATTTTAAGCATCTAATGTAAAAAAACATTTATGATAAAATAGGAAATCTATGTATTTAGAATTTGGAGCTAACTTTATTTCCATTGAACATTACAATCTGAATATGTAATTTTGAAGAGAAAATATCTGAACTTCAAACATTGTAGAGGATAAATGCAAGATGTAGACAGATGGCTGTGATTTGCTTCATATATTTAATAACCAGAGCAACTATGGACAACCAAAATTGTAGAGGATAAATGCAAGATATAAACAGATGGCTATAATTTATTTTAGATATTCAATAACCAGGGCAACTACAGACAACTTTGGCTAAAAGTTCTCACCTGTCAAACACGATTTGTTTCTTCTATTGCTAAATCACCAGCCAACTTAATGGTATTTTGTTGTATTATTCCAAATTTTCTCATTGAAAACAGCCTGCTTTAAGATTCTACCTTAGATATTGTCAGGAAATCAAGGGGGGTGATGTTCCTTTCTGTCCTCTGTTACGATCTCTCCAGTTACCCAATTTCAGTAGGTCATGAGAAATGTAATGTAGCTCAAGCACAAGACAAAGAATTCAAAATAGCAATTATGAATATGTTTAAGGACCTTAAAGAGGTGATGGATATACTCCTTAGTGAAGTCTTAGTGAAAACACAAACAGTGGAATCAAATAATGAAAAAAGTCTAAGGCATGAAAGTAGAAAGGAATCACTAAAGAAAACCCAAACTGAAATAATACTAGAAACAAAAAATTTAGGAAGTCAAAAGACAAACAAACAACAACAAAACCCCCAAATCCCAAGCACCTCAATATTAAGCCTCACCAGCAGAGTTTGAGACATGAAAGAAAGACGTTCAGTTATTGGAGACAGGGAAAAGAAACTCTAGATACCCTAACCAAAGAAATTGTTAAGATTAAAAAAATGGACACAGGCCCCGGACTTCCCTTCTGAAGCACAGCACAGGAGAGAGAGAGAGAGAGAGAGAGAGAGAGAGAGAGAGAGAGAGAGAGGAGAGCACCCATCCTCCCCGGACATCCCTTCTGAACAAGAGCTCCCATCCTG
This sequence comes from Peromyscus eremicus, assembly GCF_949786415.1. Taxonomy (NCBI): domain Eukaryota; kingdom Metazoa; phylum Chordata; class Mammalia; order Rodentia; family Cricetidae; genus Peromyscus; species Peromyscus eremicus. The sequence goes on along the minus strand of NC_081418.1, from coordinate 82,533,076 downwards.
CCCCGGACTTCCAATTTGGACAAGAGAGCTCCCATCTGGACAAGAGAGAGAGACTTCCTGAATCTGTCAGCTCTGTCTGAACCAAGTGTGTGGATAAGGCCAAGAACGAACCACAAGGAGATGGGCAGACGTCAAGGCAGAAACACATACAACAAAATGAATAGCAATACACCATCACCAGGCCCTAGCCCTCCTCTAACACCTAGACCTGAACATCAGAAATTGGAAGAAGCAGAAGAAAATAGCCTTATGAATGTCATCATGAAGAAGCTAGAGGCTCGTGTAGAGGAAAAGACCAAAAAATGTGAAGAACGCTGTAAACAACTAGAGGAAAGGGCAAACAAATTAGAAGAAATCAAAAAAGTCCTGGAAGAGAACAATAAAATACTGAAAGAAAATCAAGAAAAATCAATGAAACAAATGAAGGAAACAGTCCAAGACCTGAAAAGGGAAATAGAAAAAATGAAGAAGACACAAACAGAGGGAATGCTGGAAATAGAAAATCTGAGAAAACGATTGGGAACTTCAGATGCAAGTATAATCAACAGAATGCAAGAGATGGAAGAGAGAATCTCTAGCGTTGAAGATACAATAGAAGAAATAGATTCATCAGTCAAAGAAAACACTAAAGTCAACAAAGTCATGAACCAAAATGTCCAAGAAATTTGGGACACCATGAAAAGACCAAACCTACGAATAATAGGGGTAGAAGAAGGAGAAGAATACCAACTCAAGGGCACAGAAAATATATTCAACAAGATCATAGAAGAAAACTTTCCCAACTTAAAGAAGGAAATGCCTATGAAGATACAGGAAGCCTATAGAACACCAAACAGACTAGACCCCCAAAAAAAGTCCCCTCGCCACATAATAATTAAACAATTAAACGTACAGAATAAAGAAAGAATATTAAGAGCAGCAAAGGAAAAAGGCCAAGTGACATATAAAGGCAAACCTATCAGAATAACACCCGATTTCTCAATGGAGACTTTGAAAGCCAGAAGGTCCTGGACAGATGTAATGCAGACACTAAGAGACCATGGATGTCAGCCTAGACTAATATACCCAGCAAAACTTTCAATCATCATAGATGGAGTGAACAAGACATTCCATGACAAAGCCAGATTTAAACAATATTTATCCACAAATCCAGCTCTAGAGAAAGCACTAGAAGGAAAATTCCAACCTAAGGAAGTCAGATACACCCTCGAAAACACAGGCAATAGATAAAGCCACAGCAGTAAACCCCAATGAAGAAAAGTACACACACATCACCACCAAAAAATAACAGGAATGAACAATCACTGGACATTAATATCCCTCAATATCAATGGACTTAATTCACCTATAAAAAGACATAGGCTTACAGAATGGATACGAAAGCAGGACCCATCTTTCTGCTGCATACAAGAAACACATCTCAAATTCAAAGATAGACACTACCTAAAAATAAAAGGCTGGGAAAAGACTTTCCAATCAAATGGTCTTAAGAAACAAGCGGGTGTAGCCATCCTGATATCCAGCAAAATAGACTTCAAACTAAAATCAATCAAAAGAGATCAAGAAGGGCATTACATACTCATCACAGGAAAGATCCACCAAGATGAAGTCTCAATTCTGAACATTTATGCCCCAAACACAAGGGCACCCACATATGTAAAAGAAACATTATTAAAGCTTAAATCACATATAAAACCCCACACATTAATAGTGGGAGACCTCAACACCCCACTTTCACCACTGGACAGATCCCCCAAATCGAAACTTAACAGAGAAATAAAGGACTTAACTGATGTCATGACTCAAATGGACTTAATCGACATCTACAGAACATTCCATCCTAACAAAAAAGAATATACCTTCTTCTCAGCACCTCATGGAACCTTCTCTAAAATCGACCACATACTTGGTCACAAAACAAATCTAAACAGATACAAAACAATTGGAATAACCTCCTGTGTTCTATCAGACCACCATGGTCTAAAGTTGCATTTCAACAACAACAAAAACTACAGAAAACCTACAATCTCATGGAAACTGAACAATACCCAACTGAATCACCAATGGGTTAAGGAAGAAATAAAGAAAGAAATTAAAGACTTCCTAGAGATCAACGAAAATGAAGACACCACATATCCAAACCTATGGGACACTATGAAAGCAGTACTAAGAGGGAAATTCATAGCACTAAACGCCCACATAAATAAGCTGGAGAAATCTCACACTAGTGACTTAAAAGCACACCTGAAAGTTCTAGAACAGGAAGAAGCAAAGTCTCCCAGGAAAAATAGATGCCAGGAAATTATCAAAGTGAGAGCTGAAATCAATAAAATAGAAACAAAGAGAACAATACAAAAAATTAATGAAACAAAGAGTTGGTTCTTTGAGAAAATCAACAAGATAGACAAGCCCTTATCCAAACTAACCAAAAGACAGAGAGAGAGCATCCAAATCAACAAAATCAGAAATGAAAAGGGGGACATAACAACAGACATTGAGGAAATCCAGAGAATCATCAGGTCATACTTCAAAAACCTCTATTCCACAAAACTGGAAAACCTAAAAGAAATGGATAATTTTCTGGATAGTTACCACATACCTAAATTAAATCAAGACCAGATAAACTATTTAAATAGTCCAATAACCCCTAATGAAATAGAAACAGTCATTAAAAGTCTCCCAACCAAAAAAAGCCCAGGACCAGATGGTTTCAGTGCAGAATTCTACCAGATCTTCAAAGAAGAGTTAATACCAATACTCTCTAAATTGTTCCATACAATAGAAACAGAAGGAACATTACCTAACTCCTTCTATGAGGCTACAATTACCCTGATTCCCAAACCAAACAAGGATACAACAAAGAAAGAGAACTACAGACCGATCTCCCTCATGAACATTGATGCAAAAATACTCAATAAAATACTGGCAAACAGACTCCAAGAACACATCAAAACAATTATCCACCATGATCAAGTAGGATTCATTCCAGGGATGCAAGGATGGTTCAACATACAAAAGTCTGTCAATGTGATACACCATATAAACAAACTCAAAGAAAAAAACCACATGATCATCTCACTAGATGCTGAAAAGGCATTTGACAAAATCCAACACCCCTTCATGATAAAGGTCTTGGAGCGATCAGGAATACAGGGAACATACCTAAACATAATAAAGGCAATTTACAGCAAGCCAACAGCCAACATCAAATTAAATGGAGAGAAACTCAAAGCAATTTCACTAAAATCAGGAACGAGGCAAGGCTGTCCGCTCTCCCCATACTTATTCAATATAGTACTTGAAGTTCTAGCCAGAGCAATAAGACAACATAAGGAGATTAAGGGGATACAAATCGGAAAGGAAGAAGTCAAGCTTTCCCTATTCGCAGATGACATGATAGTATACTTGAGCAACCCCAAAGATTCCACCAAGGAACTGATACAACTTATAAACACCTTCAGCAACATAGCAGGATACAAGATCAACTCAAAAAAATCAGTAGCCCTCCTATATACAATGGACAAAAAAGCGGAGAAGGAAATCAGAGATACATCACCCTTTACTATAGCCACAAATGACATAAAATACCTTGGGGTAACACTAACCAAGCAAGTAAAGGACTTATATGACAAGAACTTTAAGTCCCTGAAAAAAGAAATTGAAGAAGATGTCAGAAAATGGAAAGATCTCCCATGCTCATGGATAGGCAGAACTAACATAGTAAAAATGGCAATCTTACCAAAAGCAATCTACAGATTCAATGCAATCCCCATCAAAATACCAACACAATTCTTCTCAGACCTGGAAAGAATAATACTCAACTTCATATGGAAAAACAAAAAACCCAGGATAGCCAAAAGAATCCTGTACAATAAAACAACCTCTGGAGGCATCACGATCCCTGACTTCAAGCTGTACTATAGAGCTACAGTAATAAAAACAGCTTGGTACTGGCATAAAAACCGACATGTGGACCAATGGAATCGAATTGAAGACCCTGACATTAATCCGCATACCTATGAACAAATAATTTTTGACAAAGAAGCCAAAAGTGCACAATGGAAAAAAGAAAGCATCTTCAACAAATGGTGCTGGCAAAACTGGATATCAACATGTAGAAGGCTGCAAATAGATCCATATCTATCACCGTGCACAAAACTTAAGTCTAAGTGGATCAAGGACCTCAACATAAATCCAGCTACTCTGAACCTGCTAGAAGAGAAAGTTGGAAGTAGTCTTGAACGCATTGGCATAGGAGACCACTTTCTAAATAGAACACCAGTAGCACAGACACTGAGAGAAACAATCAATCAATGGGACCTCTTGAAACTGAGAAGCTTTTGTAGGGCAAAGGATACGGTCAACAAAGCAAAGCGACAGCCTACAGAATGGGAAAAGATATTCACCAATCCCACATCAGACAGAGGACTGATATCCAGAATATATAAGGAACTCAAGAAATTAGACACCAAAATGCCCAACAGTCCAATTAAGAAATGGGCTATAGAACTAAACAGAGAATTCTCAACAGAGGAAACTCAAATGGCTGAAAGACATTTAAGGAATTGCTCAACATCCCTAATCATCAGGGAAATGCAAATCAAAACAACTCTGAGATACCACCTTACGCCTGTCAGAATGGCTAAGATCAAAAACACTGAAGACACCTTATGCTGGAGAGGATGTGGAGCTAGGGGAACTCTCCTCCACTGCTGGTGGGAATGCAAGCTTGTACAACCACTTTGGAAATCAATATGGCGATTTCTTAGAAAATTGGGAATCCATCTCCCCCAAGATCCAGCTATACCACTCTTGGGCATATTCCCAAGGAATGCTCAACCACACCACAAGAGCACTTGTTCAGCTATGTTCATATCAGCATTGTTTGTAATAGCCAGAACGTGGAAACAACCTAGATGCCCTTCAACTGAAGAATGGATAAACAAAATGTGGTACATATACACAATGGAATACTACTCAGCAGAGAAAAACAATGACATCATGAGGTTTGCAGACAAATGGATGGATCTAGAAAAAATCATCCTGAGTGAGGTATCTCAGACTCAGAAAGACAAACATGGTATGTACTCACTCATAACAGGATACTAGATGTGGAACAAGGATGACTGGACTGCTACTCACATCACCAGGCAGGCTACCTGGAAAACAGGACCCCAAGAAAGACACAGGGATCGCCCAATGACAGAGAAATGGAATGAGATCTACATGAACAGCCTGGACATGAGTGGGGGTAGTGAAGGGCGAGGGTCGAGGGAAAGAGAGCTTGGGTGAGTGGGAGATCCCAGCTGGATCAACAACAGAGAGGGAGAACAAGGAATAGGAGACCATGGTAAATGAAGACCACATGAGAATAGGAAGAAACAAAGTGCTAGAGAGGCCCACAGAAATCCACAAAGATACCCCCACAACAGACTGCTGGCAATGGTCGAGAGACAGTCCGAACTGACCTACTCTGGTGATGGGATGGCCAAACACCCTAATTGTCGTGCTAAAAACCTCATCCAACTACTGAGGGATCTGGATGCAGAGATCCATGACTAGGCCCCAGGTGGATCTCTGGGAGTCAAATTAGCGAGAATGAGGAGGGTTTATATGAGCGAGAATTGTTGAGACCATGGTCGGATTAAGCACAGAGACAAATAGCCGAATGAACGGAAACACATGAAATATGAACCAATGGCTGAGGGGTCACCAACTGGATCAGGCCCTCTGAGTGGGTGAGACAGTTGATTGGCCTGATCTGTTTGGGAGGCATCCAGGCAGTGGCACCGGGTCCTGTGCTCATTGCATGAGTTGGCTGGTTGAAACCTGGGGCCTATGCAGGGTCCCTTGGCTCAGCCTGGGAGGAGGGGACTGGACCTACCTGGACTGAGTCCACCAGGTTGATCTCAGTCTGTGGGGAAGGCTTTGCCCTGGAGGAGATTGGAATGGGGGCGGGCTGGGGGGGAAGGTGAGGGAGGCGGGAGGGGGGAGAACAAGGGAATCTGTGGCTGATATGTAGAACTGAATTGTATTGCAAAATAAAAATTAAAAAAAAAAAAAAAAAAAAAAAAGAACAAAAAAAAAAATGGACACAAAACATCCAGGAAATCTAGGACACAATAATAAGACCAAATCAAAAAATAATAGGAATGAAGGGAGAAAGTAAGCCAGATCAAAGACACAGAAATATATTTTCAAGAAAATAATAGAAGAAAATTTCCGAGCATAGTGAAGACAGTGTCTATTAGTAAGTGAAACACACAGATATCAAATAGAGCCAGAAAAGAAATTCCCCAAGATACATAATAATCCTAGCACTGTAGATATTCCAAACAGAATGGTTTAAATAAATAGTCTGAGCAACAGCCATTAGGCAACTTTATGCTCATATCAAGGAAGTTGATAATAGAAATTAGGGGTCTTTGGTGTTTCTCTAGAGATCATCTGACTCAAGGTGTAAGCTAGTGAATCTGTGATGCTCAGGCCTGTCCAGACAGTTCAGGCTTGGGGTACTCACACTCTCAGCTGCTTGTTGCACTTTATAGGTGATTTCCCAATCCTTACCTTTATCAGACTATGCCTCTTCTGGCAGGTCTTGTTTCTGTTAAATCCTCATCTTCTGGTTATATGAATCACAGAAATAAAGCAATTCCATCAGAACAGATAAAGTTGAAAAAGGATTCTGAGAAATGTGCTTCTAGCAGAGCTGATAACATAGGAAGTTAGAATGGATAGTTGGATGAGCATTCCTGGGATAGATCCTCATGAAGTCAAATAGTAAGAAGGAATGAAGAATTACATTATATATGTACCAATACATTAAACAAGATAACATTATATAATCCTCCTTTTTCTTTTAAATTGCATTGCAGTTCAAAGGTCATGTAGCTATTGTGCTTCTCTAAGCAGCCGTGTGTCTTCTGTTCTTAGACAGTGATTCTGCAGAGGGCCACAGATCCCTTAAGATCATGACTGCAATGGAAGGCTGATCATTCTCCTTTAAGAAGCTGTTTCTTTAAATAAAACTTCGCCTGTTCTCTCTCTCTCTCTCTCTCTCTCTCTCTCTCTCTCTCTCTCTCTCTCTCTCTCTCTCTCTCGTTGTTCCACACATATTCCATGGTGTGTATACACACTTTGATGAAGTGCATGTTGAGATCTTTACTTCTTTTTCTGAAATGATATAATTATATTATGATTTTAAAAGTAAAAAAATTGTTTGGCTTTATTGTTGTACTGAAGAAAGTTTGAATATTTAAGATAGTAATCCTTTAAGAGTTAGAGATTTTCCATTCTGGTCTCTTGGCAGTGTTATTCACAGACCAACATTTGCCAAATTATTAAAGTCTGTCCTATACACTTTTGTTCATGGCTCATCACTTTGTTGCTGTACTAAGTCATCCCCAAATCTCAGGCTGACAAGAATTTGCCTACATTATACTTTAATCAGCTCTCTGGTAATTAGTTTGTATGTCGGGTGAATTACTTGTGCCCATATGTAATGGTTTTTTTAATGGATATGTATTTGTTCTTCCATTTGTTCAAGCTACTGTGATTTGCTCCCTGTCTTTTTGTATAGCAAATTGAGGCAGTATCAGTGGGGTCCTAACCTGTCATTTGGAATCATGCATATTGGATAGAAAATAATTATGAAAATAATTGCTAGGAAATGTAACCAAGTCAGTTGCCCTATGTAACCAATACTTTTTTTTAACAAGCAGCTGCATTGCATATCTTGTCATTTATTTGATAACAGCAGCCATACCTTGTCAAAATCTAAAAGGCATTAGCAACAAAATGATGTTCATGTTAAGCAGTCAATGACCTAGAGACAAATTAAGAACAGTGAGAACTACAGGGGGAGCTGTGAACAAAGTGTAAGCAATGCATCTACACTTAATACTTTAGGGCATAGTCTCTTGCTTGTATCAGGAACCAACAAAGAAGACCCAAGAATTCAATGACCAAGCATCTCTTGTGACTATAAGGAAATGTATGTCACAGTGACTGAGAACGATGTGTGTTACAGAACATTGACACTGCTTCACAAAACAATCTACTGTTAATGAACCCAAATAGATTTAATTTTCATATCTGAAATGGAGGTGGCCAAATACACAAATAGGTACCTGCTCAAGATAAATGAAGATACATGTTTACATATAATCTGGTACAAAAGTATTCATAATACCTTTATTAATAACTTTACGAGGTAGAAAAATGAGAATGTCCACATGGAAGAATAAATGTTGCCATCACTAAGGGATACAGCAATAGAGACATTTTATTTACTTATTCACAGAACATGAAAAAACCTTTAAAGAAACAGGTATACTCAGAAAATGAAATTAAGTCACTGAGGCACAAAGCTGTATGATTTCATTCAAATGAGACTTGAGAACTTCAAAAAATACATAATCTGCAGTGACAGCAAGAAGGTCAGAGTTTCTCTGATGTGTAAGCTTAAGAGAAATTAAATAAAAAGAACACTACAATGTTATGAAAATTATGTATATGTTTATTACGGCAATGATTAAAGTATGCATTTCTTTGTCAAATGTACTCAGCACATGAGTCAGTTTCCTGATTATAATTAAGTCTATTTTCTAATACTTAGTAAGATACAGTCAATACATTGACGAGAGAATTGAGTGACTTGATTCCATCTTGTAATCTTGCAATGCACCATTGACTATGAGCACAAAGACTCATCCATGACAATCATGGTCCCAGTGACTTAATTACATTTCCCTAGTTATCTGTAATTTTTTTATGAATGTTTACAAAAAATTAAAGTAAATTTCAAATTAGAAAACAAGACTACTTTGTTAATGTATATTTACATTTAATTTGAACCACATTGCTAATCTTTCAGCATCCAACTAGTCTCTCATCAGTCACCACATTTTGTTTTATTACATTCACTCCTGATGTAGAAAAAGACATTTTTGGGTTATTTTTCAAATTCAAGAAACCCACATAACTCTCCCCTCTATATACACTGCCATACAGACCAGGGTATTTGCATATTGCTCCCTGGGGAGGTCCCTGCCTTGCTGTCCTGAGATAAAATGTCCTCTTGCCTTTACTCTCCTTAGTTCATTCTTCAAAATGATGTGCCCTGTCCAGTCCCTGTTTCTGTTACTGCTCTGGATTCTGGGTAAGGAGAGAATGAGATGCAGGAGCATACTGTGGGTGCAGGGTGGGCTCTAGTTGCCTCTATGTAATGTCCATGTGTGATGAAGCCGGTCCCATTCTCCAGGATGCCCATGTGAGTTTTAGTTACATAACAATGAGAAATTCTAGATGAGACAGAAGCTGAGCTAGGATGAAGATTTTGATGTAGATGGGAAGGTGTGCTGTAGATTATGAACTTGAGGACCTTCTACTCACTTGTTTTGTAAAAAAAAGCATTTGATATGTTTTTTAAAATCATAAAACGTACCAGGATCTCACTTGTAATGAGTAACAAAGGAATTCACAAAGATTGTTTGGGTAGTTTTAACATGACTTTGTACTATTCTATTGTAATTTCAGGAACCAGTGGTGATGTTGTGCTGACCCAGACTCCACTCTCTTTGCCAGTTACCATTGGACAATCAGCCTCCATCTCTTGCAGGTCAAGTCAGAGCCTCTTACATAGTAATGGATACACCTATTTGAATTGGTAACTACAGAGGCCTGGCCAGTCTCCACAGCGCCTAATCTATTTGGTGTCCAACCGGGACACAGGGGTTCCAGACAGGTTTAGTGGCAGTGGGTCGGGGACAGATTTCACACTCAAAATCAGCAGAGTGGAAGCTGAGGATTTGGGAGTTTATTACTGCATGCAAGGTACACATGCTCCTCCCACAGTGATACAGACCTTAACAAAAACCCCTTGCTTCAGGCAGCTCAGCTGCCAATGTGCTGCTTGACTGGAGAGGAGAAGAGCACTCTGCAACTGTGTAAGGGGGAGGTGCTGGGGAACTTGGAAAATTGTATCAGAGAGCCCTGGCTAGACCCATCTGGTTCAATGAGTGATTTGGTTAGATCTCAAGTGCCACCAATTTCTCATCCTAGCTGCAACAGGCATATTATTACTTTTGTATCAGGAGAATCTCATCTCATTAATATAGTTTATTGTTGAAGATTTTAACCATTTAATATTTTTCATTAATTTCTACAGCTTAATTATGTTGCTTACTTTTAATGATGTGGGTGTGAATTGTTAATGTTATGCCCAGATCGTGGGGACCCCCAAAAGACCACCACAGAGACCAAATCCTGCGTGTAAAAGCGAAGAGCCTTTATTTCAAGCTCAGGAGCTTGGTCCCTCTGTCTGTCCAACACAGTGATGAGAGCAGAGAGCCCTGAGCTCAGGTGGGGTGGGGTTTTTATCATAGCTGAGGTTCAGGTGAGGGGATTTCCAGAGTTCAGGACCCTGATTGGCTGACAATTGTCTAAGGGTATCTGTAAAACAAAATTAGGTGTGTGCTAGACTCAAGGACATCTGGCCACCTTATCTAATGGTTGGAGTGTTTGGGATGTCATATACTTCCTCATCCCTGAGTGGATCCCTGGGCTTACTGGTAGGTCCTCAAGTTCATAATCTACAGCACACCTTCCCATCTACATCAAAATCTTCATCCTAGCTCAGCTTCTGTCTCATCTAGAATTTCTCATTGTCATGTAACTAAAACTAAAAGCTTAAGGCTTTTCCTGGATCTGGGTGTTGCCTACCAGTAAGCCTGTCACAAAAGCTGTGTCTAGGCCCCCAAGCCTTTCATGGCTGCTGTGTGGTCAAACTTTTTTTGGGCCCTCCACAGTTAAACTCTCATTAACTTTTTAAATGTTTAAGTGTCTATATTCTACATCTATATTCTCTTTATATATATTCTCTCTATATATTTATATATATTTTCAATATTTATTTTCTCTTTAATCTCTAAGTAGCCTTAAGACATTGTTTTGAATATGTTTTGAAAGAATTACATTTTCTTGTTTTTCTTTTCTTCATTATCAAAAAATTTTCTATTAATTTTACATACCAACCACATATCCCCTTGTGGTGATATTTTATTTGTGCTGAAATGTGGTGATATTTTATTTGTATGTTAATAAATAAAGTTCGTCTGGAGATCAGAGGTAATAACAAGCCATTAATACAAAAGTCAGGCTGTGTTAGCACACACCCTTAATACAATCACTTGGCAGGCAGTGTCTCTGTGTGTTCAAGGACACACTAGGGAACAGCAAAGTGTTGTGACACATGCCTTTAATCCTACTCCCAATGATAGAGACATGTACAGACAAGGCAGTAACAAGGAAGTGAGGTAGCTGGGCTAAGAGCCAATGAGAGGGCAAAAAAGGAAAAAAATAAAGATGCAGATTAGACAGTAAGGAGTCACATTTTGGAGGCAACAGAGCTGGTGAGGTACGGTGGTTGGTGGCTCTCACTATTTCCCTGATCTCTGAGGCTTTCACTCCTATATTTGGCTCTGTGTTTTTTATTTAATAAGACTGTTTAAAAAATCATCTACATCCCCCCTCCAATCCCCCCAGATTTCCCCCATCCCTCACTGATAGGTTCACAACACGCCTCCATGGTTGGGCGTGTTTGCACATGCCCGGCACACCTGGACACTTCCGTCTAGCCAGTTCCAGGTCAAAATAGCAATTTCCAGGTCAAGGTGTCTCAAGTGACCAGGCTCCGTGACTTTGCATGGTTGTGTAAGAGCGTGCAACACAGCCATGCGATCTATGCACATACGTGGAGTAGTTACATCGACCTGTACACGCCCAGCCTTTATAAGCCAGCACCATATTCCCGGCTGCCTCTTCTTCTTCTTCTTCTTCTTCTCTACACACGTCTTCCACAAGCCTGGGCACTCTCTGTCCCTCTCATCTTAATAAAACTCTTGTTAGCGGATTCTGTCGTGTTTCGTGACATTTCCTCGCAGGGTAAGAGCGCCCCAAAATAACTAACACTCCACCCATTCCCACCTTCTCCAAGTCAAGGTCTCCCATGGGGAGTCAGCAGGGCCTGTCATGTTGGACCCCAAAGTTTAGGGTCTCAAGTGGGTGCCCCAAGAACCCAGACTCCAGTCCAGTTGATGCAACAGCATGAGGATTAATTGGCTTCTGTACAGAAGGGCAAACTCTGCTCCTAAGAGCAAGAGCCGCAACTTACTGCAACCCCATGAGGGCTTTTAAAGGAAAAACCCACAAAAGTCATAAGATTACAATTCCCATACAATTTCGTTTCACAAGATCATGGTCTGGTCACAGAGTGTTCACAGAGTGGGTACAGTTACGTCAGTGTGCACATTTTTCCTGAAACCTCAAGGGGGGTATCAGGGTGGGAGTCGAGTTTACAAAGGTCACAGTGGTCCTTCCTGGAACACTTGCAACTATCCCAGTCATGGTTGAGCACATCTCTTAACAGAAATCTTTTTACAATGTTACATTGTTATAGGGGAGGTTGAGTAATGATTGAGTCAGGTGGCCCTTGGAACTAGTTTTCTTTTCAGTTCCTTATTTCCTGGGGCTTGGGGGGGTAAGCCTAAAGGGTTAGGGTCACTTATATTCAGTTGAGGCAGGTCAAAGCCCCTCCTCCCTGCACCAAGGCTGCACAAGGTGTCACACCTTAGGCACTGGGCCCCAAGAAGCCCACTTGTGAACCAGAGACAGATACTGATCCCCCTGCCTGGGGGCCCCTAAACAGTTCAAGCTAAACAACTGTCTCGAGTATCCAGAGGGGTAATTCAGTCCCATGGGGGCTCCACAGCTATTGGTCCACAGTTCATGGATTTCCACTAGTTTGGCTGGCCATCAATGTACGTTTTCCCATCATGATCTCGATGTCTCTTTCTTATAGAATCCCTCCTCTCTCTCATCAGCTGGATTCCTAGAGCTCAGTCTGGCACCTGGCCGTGGATCTCTACATCTGCTTCTATCAGAAACTAGACGACTGCTCTATGATGACAGTTAGGGTATTCACTAATCTGGTTACCAGAATAGACCAGTTCACAAACCCTCTCAAGTATTGCTAGTAGTCTAAGGTAGGGTCATCCTTGTGAATTCCTGGGAACTTCCCTAGCACCCTGTTTCTCCCTATTCCCACGATGTCTTCATTTATCATGGTATCTCTTTTCTTGCTCTCCTACTCTGTCCCTGTTCCAGCTCAAACCTCCCATTCCACATGTTCTCATCCCCCATTCCTTGCTCACCGTTAACCTCCATCACCACCAGTTAGCTCATGTAGATCTCATCTGTTTCTCCTTCGCTGGGCTATCTATGTGTCCCTCTTAGGGTCCTTCTTGTTAGCTAGGTTCTCCGGAGCTGTGGTTTGTAGTCTGCTTATCCTTTGTTTATATCTAGTATCCACTTATGAGTGAATACATAATGACAGCCCACAGAGTGGGAAAATATTTTTACCAACCCCACATCTGACAGGGGGCTGATCTCCAAAATATATAAAGAATTCAAAAAAATAGACATCAAAATACCAAACCAATTAAACATCCAATTAAAAAATGGGCTACAGAGCTAAACAGAGAATTCTCAACAGAAGAATCTCAAATGCTGAAAGACATTTAAGGAATTGCTCAACATCCTTAGACATCAAGAATTACATTTTCTAAGGGACATGTAACCAGAAAGTTGCTATGCTCATTTGGATATTTAATTGTACTGCCTTTTAAACATTTCTTAAGTTTTTATATTGGTATTTCTGAATCTGACAGAATGGCTGGCTTTATAAATTTTATTGACAGTTTTCAAAGTGAAAGATTTCCTTCTGGAAATATGCCTGGGATGTATGTAGTCTGGCTACTGCAGGTTACTTGGCTCAGGATGTTTACACTGTTGCACTCAGTGTAATTCTTCTCTAATTGTTATCAACATCACCAGAGTCTTCAAGTGTCCCCAGTGGCCTGAACTTTGAAATTTTGGGTCTTGTCTACCTCCTGAAAGGTGGATCTAATCAATCTGGTTATCTGAAGTTCTGTTTATAGCAGGTTTGGGGCAGGACCTCATATCACACAGGATTGTGTGAACACGTTCCTTCACAGTTTCCCCAGTCTGTGGAGGATCTGGATTCCTCAGTGTCATAGGGAGGCCATGGGATGCATTGTTGAATGAGAGCACAATATGGACTAGGTGCCTCTGTGAAGAAATGCAATAGTGACAACGTTGCAGCAGCTCCCTACAATGAATGTGAGGGGAGATTCACCAGTAACAAAGACTTCTCGGGTGTATGTAGGGACTGACATTTGCCTCACTTGTACACTCTTACATCTACAGAAGATGCTTGCAGATTGTTCTCATACAGTGACACAGGGGATTTCATATACTTCTTCCCAAGGCCATTTGATTTGTTTGAGTACCTTAGTGTTTTCATGATGTCTCTTTTCACTCCATGGGTTTTGGTCATATACTCTACTTTGAGCATATTTATTCTTCACCGTGATTCTTGTTGTGTAAATGAAAACATAGGAGGTACCTCTCAACAGCCATTGTACTAGAGGTCTCCAATAGCCTTTCTAGATGGTCTCTCTGCTACTATTTATCAATGAATCTTTCTCTCCTTTCTTTCCATCCCTCTCTTCCTCTTCTCATTGATTTTCTTTTTTTTTTTTCTCATTTAAACTTTTTTTTTTTTTAAATTTTTATTTTGCAATACAATTAAGTTCTACATACAGGCACAGATTCCCTTGTTCTCCCCCCTCACGCCCCCCTCACCTTCCCCCCAGCCCGCCTCCCATTCCAATCTCCTCCAGGGCAAAGCCTTCCCCACAGACTGAGATCAACCTGGTGGACTCAGTCCAGGCAGGTCCAGTCCCCTCCTCCCAGGCCGAGCCAAGCGACCCTGCATAGGCCCCAGGTTTCAAATAGCCGACTCATGCAATGAGCACAGGACCCAGTGCCAGTGCCTGGATGCCTCCCAAACAGATCAGGCCAATCAACTGTCTCACCCACTCAGAGGGCCTGATCCAGTTGGTGACCCCTCAGCCATTGGTTCATATTTCATGTGTTTCCGTTTGTTTGGCTATTTGTCTCTGTGCTTTATCCGACCTTGGTCTCAACAATTCTCTCTCATATAAACTCTCCTCATTCTCGCTAATTGGACTCCCAGAGATCCACCTGGGGCCTAGTCATGATCTCTGCATCCAGATCCCTCAGTAGTTGGATGAGGTTTCTAGCACGACAATTAGGGTGTTTGGTCATCCCATCACCAGAGTAGGTCAATTCGGACTGTCTCTCGACCATTGCCAGCAGTCTGTTGTGGGGGTATCTTTGTGGATTTCTGTGGGCCTCTCTAGCACTTTGTTTCTTCCTATTCTCATGTGGTCTTCATTTACCATGGTCTCCTATTCCTTGTTCTCCCTCTCTGTTGTTGATCCAGCTGGAATCTCCCATTCACCCAAGCTCTCTTTCCCTCGACCCTCGCCCTTCACTACCCCCACTCCTGTCCAGGCTGTTCATGTAGATCTCATTCCATTTCTCTGTCATTGGGCGATCCCTGTGTCTTTCTTGGGGTCCTGATTTCCAGGTAGCCTCCCTGGTGATGTGAGTAGCAGTCCAGTCATCCTTGTTCCACATCTAGTATCCTGTTATGAGTGAGTACATACCATGTTTGTCTTTCTGAGTCTGGGATACCTCACTCAGGATGATTTTTTCTAGGTCCATCCATTTGTCTGCAAACCTCATGATGTCATTGTTTTTCTCTGCTGAGTAGTATTCCATTGTGTATATGTACCACATTTTGTTTATCCATTCTTCAGTTGAAGGGCATCTAGGTTGTTTCCATGTTCTGGCTATTACAAACAATGCTGATATGAACATAGCTGAACAAGTGCTCTTGTGGTGTGGTTGAGCATTCCTTGGGTATATGCCCAAGAGTGGTATAGCTGGATCTTGGGGGAGATGGATTCCCAATTTTCTAAGAAAGCGCCATATTGATTTCCAAAGTGGTTGTACAAGCTTGCATTCCCACCAGCAGTGGAGGAGAGTTCCCCTAGCTCCACATCCTCTCCAGCATAAGGTGTCTTCAGTGTTTTTGATCTTAGCCATTCTGACAGGCGTAAGGTGGTATCTCAGAGTTGTTTTGATTTGCATTTCCCTGATGATTAGGGATGTTGAGCAATTCCTTAAATGTCTTTCAGCCATTTGGGTTTCCTCTGTTGTGAATTCTCTGTTTAGTTCTATAGCCCATTTCTTAATTGGACTGTTGGGCATTTTGATGTCTAATTTCTTGAGTTCCTTATATATTCTGGATATCAGTCCTCTGTCAGATGTGGGATTGGTGAATATCTTTTCCCATTCTGTAGGCTGTCGCTTTGCCTTGTTGACCGTATCCTTTGCCCTACAAAAGCTTCTCAGTTTCAAGAGGTCCCATTGATTGATTGTTTCTCTCAGTGTCTGTGCTACTGGTGTTCTATTTAGAAAGTGTTCTCCTATGCCAATGCGTTCAAGACTACTTCCTACTTTCTCTTCTAGCAGGTTCAGAGTAGCTGGATTTATGTTGAGGTCCTTGATCCACTTGGACTTAAGTTTTGTGCACGGTGATAGATATGGATCTATTTGCAGCCTTCTACATGTTGATATCCAGTTTTGCCAGCACCATTTGTTGAAGATGCTTTCTTTTTTCCATTGTGCACTTTTGGCTTCTTTGTCAAAAATTATTTGTTCATAGGTGTGCGGATTAATGTCAGGGTCTTCAATTCGATTCCATTGGTCCACATGTCGGTTTTACAGCAAGCCAACAGCCAACATCAAATTAAATGGAGAGAAACTCAAAGCAATTCCACTAAAATCAGGAACGAGGCAAGGCTGTCCGCTCTCCCCATACTTATTCAATATAGTACTTGAAGTTCTAGCCAGAGCAATAAGACAACATAAGAAGATTAAGGGGATACAAATTGGAAAGGAAGAAGTCAAGCTTTCCCTATTTGCAGATGACATGATAGTATACTTGAGCAACCCCAAAGATTCCACCAAGGAACTGATACAACTTATAAACACCTTCAGCAACATAGCAGGATACAAGATCAACTCAAAAAAATCAGTAGCCCTCCTATATACAATGGACAAAAAAGCGGAGAAGGAAATCAGAGATACATCACCCTTTACTATAGCCACAAATGACATAAAATACCTTGGGGTAACACTAACCAAGCAAGTGAAGGACCTATATGACAATAACTTTAAGTCCCTGAAAAAAGAAATTGAAGAAGATGTCAGAAAATGGAAAGATCTCCCATGCTCATGGATAGGCAGAACTAACATAGTAAAAATGGCAATCTTACCAAAAGCAATCTACAGATTCAATGCAATCCCCATTAAAATACCAACACAATTCTTCACAGACCTGGAAAGAATAATACTCAACTTCATATGGAAAAACAAAAAACCCAGGATAGCCAAAAGAATCCTGTACAATAAAACAACCTCTGGAGGCATCACGATCCCTGACTTCAAGCTCTACTATAGAGCTACAGTAATAAAAACAGCTTGGTACTCTCATTGATTTTCAAAAGTAGTTCTTCCTCCTTAAAGATTGCTTTGTATTTATGTTGAAATGTGGGTTTCTGTTCATTAATGATAGTTAATCAATCAAATATGCAGGTGCCCAATTAATGCTTTATTTAAATTAATGAACAAGAGATCCTCTAAAGTAAATGTACATAAATGACAAACTCTTGGAAGAACTAGAACATAAGCCATGAATTTTCCTGAAGGAGAATTATAACCAAAACCAAGTCATCCACATAACAGAAAGAAACACTCAGTAGATGGAGGCAGGTTTCAATGGAAGCACTTGGATTTTTCTGCAGACAAGAGGGAAATGGACCTGATTTTTTTTGTCTAGTATGTTACAGCAAAACAGTTAATTTGGCAAGTTTATAGGCCATGTATCAAGTAGGTATGTGCACATGTACACACGTTTATCAACAGCAGAATAATCAATAAAGTATTTCAGAATCTACAGTGATACAAAGGTTTCCGTACAGAAAAAAAGGGAGACTATACCACTTCAATTTCATCAACCTATCACCAAGAAACAAAATCAGAGTAAGTGAACACCACTGACCACAGAATCCTAACAAATAGTTACAGAATATTTCACATGTTAGTTTCAGAACATATGTTATTCTTTTAAATAAAAGGAATATTATCCAAAATATAAAATATCTTACACTGCCAGATAAATATTAACAAATTAAACATACAATTGTATTTTTTATTTTCTGTACCCACCAAATAACCAAAGTAGATTTTTATTGAAGAAATTCATAATATATGTAAATACAAAAGTGGCTTTATCTTGAATAACCAATAGTGTAACAGATAACTAAAGAAGGACTTTTAAATTTTTCTTTAAAAAATTAAAGAAACACATAATTCTCACATAGTTTTTGTTCATCATAAATATCATAGATGCCTTGTTTACATACAAGTTCCCTGGGAATCTTTCCTTAATCTGTGAGTCTAGATCAGTGTTTTGAAAATATTTTAAGGTGTGTGTCAGGTGTGTAAGTTTAGTTTTTTTGTTGTGTTTTGTTTGTTTATTTGGTAGTTTGGGGTATTTTTGCCACTTTCAGTTTTATTTTTATTTATTGTTATGGCTATAAGATTAATTTTTATTTATTAATCTATACAACAAATATTTTGCTTGCTTACTATTATAAGTTTATTGGAGATCTTGCAACAGTTTGGGTAGTTCTTCTCATCAGTTGTGAAATCAAAGACCATTGGTGTGGTAGTTTGAATGTAAGTTCATAGGAGTGGCCCTATTGGGAGGTGTGGCCTTGTTGAAATAGGTGTGATCTTGTTGAAGGATATATGTTACTGTGGAGGCAGGCTTTCATGTCTCTGTTGCTTAAACTTCCCTCAGTGTCATAGTCCACTTCCTGTTGCCTTCTGATCAAGATGTAGTCAGTACCACATCTAAATGTACATTGCTGTGCTCCCCACCATAATAATGGACTGAACCTCTGAACTGTAAGCCACCTCAATTGAATGTTTTCCTATATAAGAGTTGCCATGATCACCGTGTCTCTTCACAGTAAAAGAAACCCTAACTGAGACAATTGGTGGTTAAAATTTTGGAAAACATAACAGTGAATCAGAATTGTGATTCTAAATAGAACTTCTCAAAAAGATATTCTAAACCAGATTTGTTGGTTCCTACTTGAGCCTTAGTTTCAAAATGAAAAATCTCTTATTATGCTATGTCTCAATTTTTAAGGTACATTTATTGTTTGCCTGTATATTGTTTCTGTGCATGTGTGTACATGCCGTGCCTGGAGAGTCCCCAGCATCCAAATACAGCTTACAGCCCACTGTAACTCCAGTTCCAGGGATCTGAGACCCTCTTCTGGCCTCCACTTTTAATTTCTATATAAAATATTTCAGAAAAATAAAAAAGCCCCTTTACTGATGTGTGTTTCACATGAGAAATCCAGACATATTTAATATAAACACCTTGATGAACCTAATATCATCACTACCATACTGCTGATGTGAAGCTGTCCTTTGGCTCCAATGGTTTCATAATTCACTCTGCTATTCTCTTGTGGGAGCCCGTTCTCGGGTTCCTCGTGGCTTTACCCAGCAGGTCCTCATAGAGGATGATTAGACCACGGGCCTGAGTGCAGGTGTCTGAGATGGTCTGCACTTGGCTGTGCTGGGGGAGGAGGTCTTTTGCTCCACCCCTTGGCGTCTCTATAAAAACCCTGGGGCAGAGACAGTCGGGGCCCGTTGGAATAGGTTCCAGGCCCTCTCGAGGCTATCCTTTATTTTCTATCTGTTTATCTCCGCGATGTTCTCCGCAATAAATCCTTCTATCTAATATTTCCTGCTGCTCGCACTCAAGAAAACTCTGGGGAACTGTGGGGGTGGTTGGGTAAACGCCCCACAGAATGGCGCCATGAACAGGGACTAAAGAAAAAAGAAAAAAAAGGGACTAAAGAAAAAAAGGGGGGACTAAAAAAAAGGGGGGACTAAAGACAAATGAACAGGGACTAAAGACAAAGTAATAGGGACTAAAGATAAAGGAAAATAATAGTTTTATTACAGAGTTTTTGGCGAAAGTGCTGAGTTCAGCCCTGCCAGTGGATAAGGCATGCCGATGTTATGGAAAATATATATTTTTTATATATATTTTTGAGAGGCAGGGGTTTTATCCTCGAGAGAAAAAGAAAGCGGACTGGAAGGATGTCCGATGCTGCAGCGAAATTCTCTTCTGTCAAAATTCTCTATCTTCTATCCCTTTCTTAATTTCTATCTGTGAAAAATAAGTATAAGGCATAGGGTAGTAATATAGTATAGGAAAAACTTAGAAGTGTAAGATTGTGTAGAAAAAAAATAAGGCAACTAGACAGGAAAAACTCTACAATTTTCTCACTTTGGGGGATATAAACGCAAACTGGGGAAAAAAATCTTTCTTTGGACTTTATGGGTAGTAAAAAAGCTCTTCTTTGAGCTTATGGGGAAGGAGAAGTTTCCTATGGAAGCTTTTGACCTGGGGACAGCTGAAATGCTAAGTTCAAGCGGCAGGAGAAAGTGATTTCTCCCTGAGGCAAAAATGGGGGTGTAAGAAGCCAAAGTTTAAAGTTGGGAAGTTTTGGGAAAAGTTGGTATTTCTCCTGGGGAAAAAAATCTTTCTCTTAAACTAAAAAGCTTTTCTTGAAAATTTGGGGGAAAAAAATCTCTCTAAAAAGCCTTCATTCTCAAAAGCTCTCTTAAACTTAAAAACTAAAGCCTTTCAGAACTTTCTCAGAAGGGCAAAAATTAGAATCACCTGAAGATATTAGTATGGGGACCACCTGTGATTAGCTCAAAGGGAAAACAACAAACCTCTGAAGACAGCAAAACCTAAGTTCTTTCAAGCTTTAAAAATCCTCCCTGCAATGCAGGAGGCAGGGACAAGTTCCTAAAAACCTCTTCTAAGCTCTGTCTCTTCAAGCTAGTAAAAGACAGTGGGTCAAAGTCCCCTGAGAGAAACGCTTGGGAGAGTGTGGGTAAAGAGCTACAGAGAGCCCAAAAGGGCAGGAAACTTTACCTGAGAAAAGCAAAAAAGCCAAGCTTTTCAGTTACAGCCGAGCTGAGGCATCAAGGGTTTTGTTTCTGAGTGAGCGTCTTTGAAAAGGTGCTCCCAATTGTCCTAACGCAAAGATCCCCTCAAGTAATGCAAACTGTTAGCATTGTATCCTCACTTCTGACCAAAAACCCAGAGTCGACTGGCCAGCATCTCTGAGTTGGGGTGCATTTCGGGGGATACTAGGGTTCTTGCTGTTGTAAACTTCCTGGAGCACAGAGCTGAGGCAGGAAGGTGCAGGACCCAGGGGAAGATTGCTAATGATGAACAAACAAAACTAAAGCCAATGGAAACGGCACAGTTGTCCACTTTCCTACAAGTCCCAGGTTGATAGGTCCACAGCTGCAAAAAGAAATCTGAGAAAAAGCTTTTCTATCAAAGGAAGGACCTTTCTGGGAAAACAGTAAAGCTGAACTGTGTCTGAAGCAGTTGTGCTGCTGAGTCAGAACGCTGTCTGGGGAAAGAGCCCAGCCAGGGCAGAACAGAACTATCCAGGAGTAAAGCTTTCTTTTCTGTCAGAGAAAGCACCTCTTTGAGAAAAGCTTTGTTTCAACTGACTCCCGATGAGATGAGGGAGTGTAGCCCTGAGGGGTGATTGCCTCTGGCCTAAGCTCTGTCCTTGAGCACCCAGACAAGCAAATGCAACCCACTGGGGGACTGGGCCAGGTGAAGGTCTGATGAGACAAAACGCCTGTCCTAATGGGAGTTTAGAAATGGCAAAAACCTCCCTTGTTAGACTTTCAGTCTGTACGCAAACCACACAGACCCCAAAAACAGAAACGGACAAAAAGCCCCTACCTTCAGTAGCAGGGAAAGCCACCACTGTAGTGTCGGAAACTGTTTCTGGGGTAGAGCGGATAAACTGAGACCAAACTGGGAACTGTCTGGGAGAAAGACTCTGAAGAAAGAGATGGGACATATTCCTCCCCAGAAAAATATGACCTGAAAAAGCTGCTAGAATTTGAGGCAGATTCGGGGGGAGAAAAAAAAGCCCCTACTTCCAAAGGCAGCTAGGAGAGGTACAGAGCCGCAGATACCTGAAGCTCTGCATCTGGGGAAGGAAGGAACAAGCAAAATGGGATAGATCAGTGGGAGAAAATCTCTCTGAAAGAGCTGTGGAAAAGCTGTTGTACATGATCTTGTTTTTCACTGACTGGCTAAGACAAACACAAGCCCCTAGGAAAGTTGCTATCAGAAATGCCAGCCTCAATGCCGGCTAATGAGGCAGGTGCAGTTCTGATTTGGGGGCCAGTGTCAAATGAAAGAGAGACACCTGATAAAGCCAGCTGAGGAGAGAATAGGAATCTCCCAATGTGCCATAGCTGAAAATGTAAAATGCTTGTTCAAATCTCTCGTTGCAAAAGCAAAAAAGTTTGTTCAAACCTCCTGGGCAAGAATTTGTAAGCAAATCTGCTAAAAAAGAACTTAGAAGTTGACTCTCAGACCCAAAAAGAACGATGGGAAATGACTGATATAAGGGACTGATATGGGACTGATATTACTATGGACTGATATAAGGGAAATGCATTCTGGGAAAGGTAGTTTTTCCGCTAAAGATGGCGACATTGTCCTGAAACACGTTTGTCAGTTCGAAAATACGTTCATGGTAAACCTAAAATACTGCTTTTAAAAGAATAAGGAGGAAAGTCGTCTAAGAGCTTAAGTATCAATTCCAATGAAAATTGAAAGGATACGGAGCTAGGTGCTTCGCGGTTTGGGGCTCCTTGGTATAATGCCTTATTTACCCTAATAGCTGTGCAAAGTTTTTGCAGTAGTTGGATGACAAAAAGCTACCTTTAAGAGCAAACAAGCCACTTTAAAATCCTTAAAACAAGGGAAAGCAGTTTATACACTGAACGTTGTCTTAGAATTGAAGCACTTAGGGAAACTATTATGAATTTGGATGAAGGGACAGCCTCTAGTTAAAAACTGTTTACCGCTAACAGTGCATCTCTGCCGGTCCAGAACGGCTGAGAGAACTGGCAACTTTGGAGTGTGGCATCATCCTGGGAAGGTTATAGTCCCCTAGCAACAACTATCACAATTCTATAACAACACTCACTAAATCCTAGTGCTTTATAACAAAGCTGACTATAAACTCTAAACTTTGGAAATATGTATGTACTTCCTGTCTAGTTAAGAGAATCTGTCTAATAGAGATAGTACTAATAATTAAGAGTAAGAAATAGAAAAAGATGAAAATAAGATATGTGAGTTTGTAAAAATTCTGTCTTGTTAGATCTGTGTTAAGAAATCTTTGGGTGTTTTCTAAGTTAAATATATGCTAATGGTAGCCCTATATAAGTTTGTAAAATAGATCTATAGAGTTCATTTAAGAATATAAGCTTGCAAGAAATATCTAAGGTAGTCTTAAGACATGTAGTAATAAGCTTGTAAGAAGTGAAGATACTAGTTGTAAATGTAAGTTTAAATAAGAAATAAGGAGTATATAAGAAGTAACAAGAAATATATTTGCTAAAGTAGTTCTATAGTTTCCTTAAAGAGTATAAGTAGATGTTAATGTTATATATGAGTTTGTAAAAATGTGTAAATGTTGAATGTGAGTCTAAATGCTTTGCAAGGCAAAAGGTTATATGTGAGTTTGTGAAAAAGTGTAAATGTTAAGTGTGAGTATTAATGTATATGCTGAAAAAACCTGAGATACAGAACTTAGTGTCCTAGCAGACTGCAAAACAGGCAGTCTGAGCGGTTTTCAAAAGCTCCAGAAGCCGCTAAGAAGCTAAGAATGGCGGACGCGAGAACCAGCACAAGGCATCCGCAGCTGAGATCCGTGGAAAATCGATGCAACACAGAAAAACCTGAGCTAACATCAAAAAATGGTGCGGTTTAGAATACTACTGTACCTAAAAAGGTCGGTCTATGAGAACAAAAGTTGCAGAGACGCTTGTTTGAATTAAAATTGTTAACTGCAAAAAGTTTTGGTTATGGATTTCTTCATATTTTGAAGTGTGGAAGCCTGATACTAGAATTTATTTCTTGTTTGAACTTTTTGAACTTAAAATGAGATAAAACTACAAAGATTTTGGTTATGGATTTCTTCATATTTGGAAGGCTCGTACCAGAATTTATCATGTGAATTTTGGGACTTAAGAAATGAAATGAACAGTAGAGATTTCATTGCAATGGGACAATTTTGAGTTTACTTATAGTGATGACCTAGGAACTGTTTTCTGGAATTGGGTTAAAAAATGGAACTGTTTAAATGAAGAAATTTATTATTTCTACCTAGAATCAAGATGCAGTTTTGTGTATGCATATATGCTTTATTAACTGGTGATTCATGAATTGTTTTGTGGAACTGTTTATGTAAAATGGAATTACTTATGCAACTGGTTTGTGTTACAAACGGAACTGTTTAAACAGAAGTTTGGGTTTTCTAACTAGGCTTGAGATTTTGCTTAAATTATAAAGAAAAGGGGGAGAGTTAATATTCCTTAGTCTAATTTCAAAAGTTGTTTGAGTGGATTAATGTCATGTTTTTGTTAGTAAGAAATGCAAATGGGGTATATTAAGAGACTACTTTTAAAGTGTAAAGAGTTTTATTAAGAAACTGCTTTTGGATGTTTTGCTAAGTTTTCAGAGTGTTAATGGTTAGATTGAGAAGATTGCTTTTCAATATGGGTTTGTAGGAATTATATATGTTTGGGTTCCTCTAACTAGGTTTGAGATTTTGTTTAAAAAATTATAAAGAAAAGGAGGAGTTATGAGATTGAATTATGTTTGCAGAAACCTATTGATATTAATGCACCCTGGTTTTGTGGAGTTAAGGAAATATTTAAGTTTGATGTGAATACATCGAAGTTTTTCCTATGTTCTGTTAGCAAGAAAATTCAAATGATTGAGTTAAAGTTCTAAGGCGGAGAAAATTGTTAACTATATTTAGCACCATATATGCTAATTCAAATGGTTCTGTTAAGAGTTTGCTTTGTGTTATAAGATTGAGAGAATTGTGACTATGTATAGCAATATTTATGTTAACCTGTTAATGATAATGATGAAGCTAAGGGATTCTTTAAGTTTGTAGTCGCCTTAAGAGTTTTTGGCTTAGAAAGGGCTTGAGGCAGCTAAGACTGCTGTAGTCACCTTGGACCTAATTCAAAAGAGAAACGCCATCTATATCATCCTCTACTCCATATTGGGAGGTGTAACAGCTTGGAGATTGCTGTAAGCCATTAATAGTTATTTTTTTTATATATTAAGAAAGGGGGACCTGTGGGAGCCCGTTCTCGGGTTCCTCGTGGCTTTACCCAGCAGGTCCTCATAGAGGATGATTAGACCACGGGCCTGAGTGCAGGTGTCTGAGATGGTCTGCACTTGGCTGTGCTGGGGGAGGAGGTCTTTTGCTCCACCCCTTGGCGTCTCTATAAAAACCCTGGGGCAGAGACAGTCGGGGCCCGTTGGAATAGGTTCCAGGCCCTCTCGAGGCTATCCTTTATTTTCTATCTGTTTATCTCCGCGATGTTCTCCGCAATAAATCCTTCTATCTAATATTTCCTGCTGCTCGCACTCAAGAAAACTCTGGGGAACTGTGGGGGTGGTTGGGTAAACGCCCCACATTCTCTCGAAATTCATTTTGAATAGGCAGACAAAAATCTCAATTTTTAAATTTAGAAGTACTCATTTCAGATTATGCAGATGAATTTGTGTGTTTGTGCTCTAAAGAAGCATGTTGTTAGATACTTGGAGTTGAAGAACTCTATACAACAAAGAATATGGAATGTACAAAATGCTTTAGCAAAATGGAACAGGGGTTAGAGAGATGGCTCATCAGTTAAGATCACTTGTTGTTTTTGCCAGGGAATCTCTGTGAGGAACTCAGAACCTACACTGAAAACTAAAACCACGTGTAACTCTAATTCCAGAGGACCTGTTGCCCTCTTTTGACTTCCTTGGTACCACGATGCATATATGAATATGCAGACAAAATAACCATACTCATAAAAAGTTTTAAAGTGCCAAATCTATCTGGGTGAATTAGCCCTGGGGTATAGGTTATGCCTAAGCTGGCATTATGAAATTCAAATTTACAGTGTTGACTTGGTTTTGTAAATGACTTTTGCATTTGTCTTTTTGTAGTTATATAGTTTACTTAATAAGGAAACTTCATCCACATGTTGTCAATAACAGAAATATCTCAGGAAACAAAATCCTAGATTTATTCTTTGATCTCTCTGATGTATACAGTCAGTCATCACCTATACACGTTTCCTCCAGCACTCTTTCATTCTGCATGTCCAGGGATTGGCAAGTCAGTCTGTGGGCAGATAATTTCCACCAGGCACTGTGACAGAGAAACCTCTCTATTCATCTGCAACTTGAGGGTACTTTTGCCATACAGTGGTTGTGTGATTTCCTTTAATTAAATTGAAATACCTGAAATTGCTCTTTATCTCCAGAATAGACAGCCCAAGGAACCACACAGCTACTCCTCCATTCAAACGAGACTGTTGATTGCATGTCCATTTTGAACATCCAGAAAATTAACAATTTTCTCCATAGGCTACCATGAGCGTTGCTATTGTATAGAATTATGTGTTTTTGTTAGTATCAGAACATGATGCTTACCTTGATGGCACCTGTAGCTCCTTCTCAGAACATGGATTTGCTGGAAAATTCCATTTGCTTGGTATTCTGAATTTGTATTAGTCGTTTATGAAAGGACACAAGGATGTGGATATGATTACACAGTTTGCTATTACACTCAAGTATACTTTATCACACATAAATCCACGCAAAATAAGATGCAAATTGGATCTGCTCAGGCCCAATACTAAAGCTAAATCCATCTTAAAAATGACAGCTGTTGAGTCAAACCTAACAATGAACTTTGACAAGTCTAGCATCCTAAATTTGGGCAATCTTAACATGTACTTTAGTTAAGATCTAGTTACTTCCCAAGATGTCATGGTCTGAGAACAAGGGTCAGTTTGTATTTTCTCATATTTATGTAGCATCAAGCTAGAATCTTAATGATTGATAGTGTGAGAAATTATTAGGGAATTTCACAAGCACAGAAATGACCATTATTCAACAAACATACTCTGGGTTGGTTATTTGATGCCATTGAAAGACTACTTGCTTTAAAACATAAACATGCAGAAGTGCTTCTCCTGATTTAAATATCCTCATTGCTATTATTTTAGCTACAGTAACGAATTAATTGCTTTCCTGTACTGCATGTGGAGTCCCTGGCAAACTTGCTGGATTCACAATCAGTGATAAGAAATGCAAAGTGTAGTACTTGGTTTTTATCTGCTATGGGACAAACTAACATTTTAATGTTATGAATTCTCTGTGCAAGTGTTCAGACCCATGGACTTTTTAAGGTTTATATCACCCCACTGGAAGACAAATATCTACCTAAGACCACAAATCTCTGCAATCTATTGTTTATGAGTACTAATTTGTACAAACTTTATATGGTATGAGACTTTATAAAATATTCAGAAGATAAAAATATAAATAAACTAACTCTATACTGTGAGAAATGCCAACAAACACAACACAACCATGGGACCAAGAAAAGTTCTGAGGTGCTGTTCTTTCCTGATAGCTTCACTGGTAACAAAAACTGAATTATATTGTACTCACTGCCAAACTCTGTGAGTGGTAGAGCATGCACAGATGTCTACCAATTATCAACACTGCATTCACCATCAAGGAGAGGGAGTGATAACTTACTCAGAGAATTGCCAAATAGCCTGCTCTCCTGACAGTCCTAGTATTTATAACAATATGAAGTCAGCATCATTTGCATGGATATTTCTTTTGTCTGGTGTCCTTGCCTCTTAGAATATTGTAAGACTATCCTCTTCTGTGTGTGGTGTGATCAACAAACACCAAAGTACATAAAATAGGAAGATGCTGTCTTTATCAGAGATCACTATGTTTCTTCTCCTCTGGATTTCAGGTAAGATTATTGGACAAAGCACAAAAGCAGAGGATGACATATAAACAACCACTTTTGACTCTGTACATGGAAATCTTGAGTCATAGGGAGATTTTTTTGGTTTATGTCTGAAATATAAAAAAAAAAGTATTCTTCCTTTTCTGCTACTGATCTTTTATATGTGAAGTTAGCCTCAAGGGTTGAAATTGTGATGACCCAGGCTCATGCTGTGCTGTCTGTGAATCCAGGTGAAAGAGTGACCATCAACTTCAGTGAAAATAAACTGCAGAGCCAGCCAGGACATTGGGACAAGCTTATGCTGGTACCAGAAAAATGAAAAAAACAAACATCAGCGAGGACTTATGAGCTTGCACTTGAGGAGTCATATAGACTGTGATTTAGTCATATAGACAGCGGTTGTTGATTTAAAAAAATATATCCCCAGGAATTAAGCTAGCTCAAGTTCTTTTTGATGTTGGGAAATGTGTTCACAGGTTTAGGTGTGCATCATAGCTAAAACAATGCTGTAAATAATAACTTCATGTAACTAGAAAACAAAGAATTGAGTGATTAGTTAAGATAATTGGACAGAACTCAAAAGTATAAAAGTAAAAAAATAACCTGTTTTTTTGACAATTATAAAACTATTTCCTATGTAAACACTTATGGTTGAAATACTCCTGATACTGCCTATGTAGATGACTATGGATGAATCTCTTGATCCGTGAGACATTTAATAGATAAATGTTTACATGAGTGTAGGTTTCTAAGAAAATGTGTAGGGGTGTGTTTAAGAAACATAATGGGGCTAACCTGTTCCCAAAAATATGTTTTTATTGTGATTATGTAGTAACTATGTAACTTGTTTATGGAAAAAATCCTCTTTGTAATTAACTTGATGTGGAGAATATTGAGAGTGTCTGAAAAATAAAGAAGAAGTTTTTACCCCTTAGAAAAGAAGTTTGTATGTTTTTCTTGCCAACTCTGTGTCTTCTTCCCAGTCTCTCTGATTTGCAGAAGGCTGGACCCTCTGCAAGAAATATGCAAACTCATATCCAAAATGACTGTATCAGCTTGTTCTCCTACCTACATTGATTAAAGGTGCCTCTTTTCCCAAATTCCCATCAACATCTGCTTTCAGAGTTTTTGATGGTAGTCAATTTTGTATCTGGATGTTTTCTGTGTCCCATCCAGTCCTACAGGCACTCAGACCCAAATAAACACTTGGAGGCTCATATTATTTTCAAACTATTTGTCCTAATGGCTCAGACTTCTCGCTAGATAGCTCTTACATCTTAAATTAACCCATTTCTATAAATCTATACTTTGCCACGTGGCTTGTGGCTTACTGTTACTTTACATCTTACTTCTTCTTCTGGCAGCTAGCAGCATCTTCTCTGCTCTTCTTTTCTCTCTCTAGTGGGAATGTCCCACCTCACCTTATTCTGCCTCACCATTGACCAAACAGCTTTATTTATAAACCAATCAGAGCAACATATATTCACAGCATACAGAAGGACATCAACCATCACAATTTAATTTGCATTTCCCTGATGACAATGTATGTTGAGCATTTAAAAATACTTATTAGATGGCTCAGTGATGAAAAACAATAATTTATCTTCCAGAAGACCTGGATTCAATTCCCAGCAACCACATGGCAGCTCAAAACTGTCTCTAAGTCCCATTCCAGGGGACTCAACCAGACACCCATGGTAAAACACCAATGTACATAAAATTAAAAAATGAATAAATAAATAAATAAAATTTAAAAGTACTTATTATCTATTTGTCACATATAATATCATATAAAATTATACTTTCATTTATGTGCATTTATATATATATCTGTGTGAGTGCATGCAATGTGTATGAAAGTTCCACAAAGGCCAGATAATAGTGTTTGATCCCATCCTCTGAAGCTGGACTTACAGTTGATTGTGAACAACTGACAAGGGTGCTAAGAACCAAACTTAGATTTTCTGGAATAGCACTAAGTACACTTGACTACTGATCCCTTTCTGTAGCCCCTGCTCATAACAATGTTTTTCCAAAGTTACAATGCTGTATTTTAAAAAGAAATATTTTAATGATTCATTTTATGACTTCATACATACAAACACAATTTTATACAGTATGCTGTGGTGGTACTGTTTAGTCAAGAAAGGTCCTATGAGACATCTTTAAACTGTTTATCATGAATTACGGAAGGCAAATAACAAGAAAAAGAGGACAGGGAAGCAGATAGGCTACTTGAAGATCATCACTGCTCCTTCCTCTTCTCCAAATCCAATCCTCAAGTCTCATGCCCATCTCTATAGCACACCATTAGCTGAGGCATTCTCTCCTTATCTACCTCCATCTCAAGAGGATCACAGAGATATTTTCCTCCAGTCTCCTTATGCAACTCTTCCTAATATTCCATCTGCCAATACCAGCAGGCTTTCTCTGTGAAACTGCCATCCAAGCCTACAAGAGAAGAAAGTAGGAAAGTGAAGCAGGTAGGTGAACTGCGGATCTTCACTCTTCCTCCTCTCCAACATATCCAATTCTCCAGTCCTATTCTCAGTTCTGTAGCTGACTACCTGTTGTAGTCCCTGTTCACTCTCTGCTCCTATTTCCAGGGCTCTAAACAGATCCTGGTAGAACTCTTTTCATTCCTTTCTGTGGAGATTTTCACCCCCACCCTCCTAGCCAATCCTATTACCAAATGTCAGCTCTCAATCCTCCAAGACATATTTTACTTGGAAACTCCATGGTTACATCACTAAGTATCCCTGAAGAATTCCATACTAAGAAACACACAGCCACCACACTGTACTAAGAACCAGAGAGGGTAACAAAAAATGAGCAATAAAATATCCACCCAATAAAGACAAGACCAGGTATCAGCACCTATATTTATAATTTTCCCAATCCCAGATACCTAGACACTAGTGTAAAAACATAATCATTAATATCCAGGACATGTCTTTCCTAGAGCACAGCAACCCTACTCCAGTAGGCCCCATGTATTATAACATAGTTGAAGCACAAGGTAAGACCTTAAAATAGGTTTTATAGATATGACAATGGTCCTCAAAGAGGGTATGAATAAATCCCTTAAAGAAATCTGTGAAGCAAAAACAAACATTGGAAGGAAATGAATGAAACAGTTCATGACCTGAAAGTGGATGTAGAATCAATGAGAAATCAACTCAAGCTTTCAATTACAATAGGTGGAGAACATAGGATATTCTATTATAAAACCAAATGTATGCTGTATTTGTCTACAATCCAGTCCTTCAGAAGGCTAGAAAGAAAATTCCAACTAAAGTGGTTGTCTAAAACTACAAAAAAGGAATAAATGATCTCAGACGTGTAAAGTCAACAGAAGGGAAAACACACACACACACATACACACACACATACACACACACACATACTGTGAATATTTCTCTGTATGTTGTGAGTGTGTAGCTCTATTGGTTGATAAATAAAATGCTGATTAGCCAGTAGCCAGACAGGAAGTATACGTGGGATAAGCAAACATGGAGAATTGTGGGAAGCCTGGAAGGCTGAGCCAGGAGAAGCCAGCCTGCCTCCAGGGAAGAGCATGTAATGGCATACAGGTAGAGCCACGGAACACGTGGTGACATATAGATTAACAGAAATGCCTGAGTTTAAGAGTAAGAGCTAGTAGGTAGTAGGCCTGAGATAATGGCCAAGCAGTTTTAATTAATATAAGTCTCTGTGTGTTTACTTGGGTCCAAGCAGCTGCAGGACTGGCAGGTAAGAGAGATTTGTCCTGGCCACAGGCCAAGTGGAACCTAGGAAAACTTCAGCTACACACTCATGATCACACACACACACACACACACACACACACACACACACACACACCCCAAGCCCACAACAACAACATAACCTAGTATCAAGAACCAACACACATTGTTCATTGATAACTCTCAACATCAAGGCCCTCAATTTCCCAATAAAAAGATAAAGGCAACAGACTGGAATGGAAAACAGAATTCTTCCTTCTTATGCATCCAAGAAACACACCCTACCATCAAAGATAGACATCACCTAGGGTAAAACAATGGGAAAAGATACTCTAAGCAAATTCATCTAAATAGCAATCAGGTATAGCTATTTTAATGTCTGATAAAATAGACTCCAACCAAAAGTAATTAGGAGAAACAGAGAAGGGCACTATATATTCATCAAAGGAAAAACCCATCAAGAGGACACTGAAATTCTTAAAATCTATGTATCAAACACAAGAGCACTCAAGTTCATAAAAGAAACACTGCTATAACTTAATTCATATATTTACCCTCACACCCTCATAGTGGGAGACCTTATAACCACACTCTCATCAATGGATAGGTCATCCAGACAAAAACTAAACAGAAGAATACTGGCACTAACACTTTTTATAAAGCAAATGGACCTATCGAGTATTTATAGAACTTTTCACCCAAAAGAAAAAAAATGCATACTTTCTTCTCAGGACCTCATGGAACTTTCTACAAAATTGGTGACATACTTGGACACAAAGCAAATCTCATCATATATAAGAAAATTGAAATTGTCAATTTTCTGCAAATCTGACTACCACTAATCAGAACTGGATATCAGCAAGAAGAGAAACAATAAACTAATGGAAATTGAACAACTCACTATAGAATAACAAATGAAATCACCAAAATATGAGGGATGCAGGACCCCAATTGGCCATGTTCTTTCACCAAATGTAGTTTCTGTACTGTGATTGTGTTACATCTAATTGAATTGTTGGTTACCATGAGAACAACCCATACTGTTGCCAGACTATAGGTTGCTAAACAAAAACTGACAGCAAAGCCCAATTGCTAAAGACAACACCTATACAACTCATTTAACATGGAGGAGTTGAACAAAGCTTCACAGAACCTTTAACTCTATGTGCTAGTGTGTTTGGTACATAAAGGTATTTTGCAGGGTAACATAGGACAAAGGTAAACCATCAAGCCAGCCATATACCCTTTGATCCACAATGTTTTCCTGTCTGTGAGATATGCTAGCACAATGGTGGCACAAATTTTATGGGAGTAGTCAACCAATAACTGATTTGCCTGAAGGCCTACTCCATAAGATAGAACCTGTACCCAATGCTGCTTGTGTGGCCAAGAAGCAGAGATTAGATATCCCAGAGTCATAAAGTAAAACCATGTGCGACTATTCTAAAAGAAACACACAAAACAAACACCAAAAAAAACCAAACCAATCAAAAAAACAAAAACAATCAATTGTAGCTAGAGTTTTCCTGCCTGGCCCACAGTCAGGATAAATCTCTGACACCCGCCAGTCCCACAGCTACTCAGACCCAACAAAGTAAACATAGAGACTTATATTGCTTACAAACTGTATGGCCATAGCAGGCTTCTTGCTAACTGTTCTTATATCTTAAATTAATCCATTTCTATAAATCTATACCTTGCCACATGGCTCATAGCTTACAGGCATCTTCACATGCTGTTTGTCATGGTGGCAGCTGGCAGTGACTCTGACTCAGCCTTCCACTTCCCAGAATTCTTCTCCTCCTTGTCCTGCCTATACTTCCTCCTGCCTGACTACTGGCCAATCAGTGTTTTATTTACTAACCAATCAGAGCAACACATTTGCCATAAAGAACATCCCACAGCAATCAATAAAATGACTACCAATAACATTCTATTATACACATTGATTACTATCCTGCTGCACTATCATCAGGAAAGCTTTTTTTCTGCAGAAAATAGGAACAAATATGGAGACTCACAACCAGACATTATGTAGAGAGTGATAGAGTTTAGAAACTCAGTCCTAAATGGAATATCTCCGTTGAATCACTCACCTCAAGACTCATGAAAAAGAGGTAGAAAGAATGTAAGAACCACTGGTGAAGGAAGACACCAAGAAAACAAGGTCTTTTAAAATCAGTAATATTGGCATGCAAATGAACTTGCAGGAAATGAGGCACAACATAGACCCTAATATTCTGTGCAAGCTATTTCACTGTACAGTCTTCTTGTACTGTTAATGAAATGCTAATTACACATATCTGCTCCTTGCATTGAGTGCCTGCATAAAACCAGTCACCAGATACTCCATTATCTCCAATGACTCATCCTAAATTTGCTCATCAAGTATGATTTACTAGTCTGATTTGTTTTCCTTTGGGGATTAGTAAACCATTTTAATATATTGAACCCTACTTTTTCTCTATCCATCACTCCAATTCATGAACGAGTATTTCTTCACAAAAATACCTGCCTATTTTAATTTCCTATCACATGTGTCTATTCTCATCCCTCCAAAGACACACCAATTGGGAGGCCCCTGTCTAGATTCTAAGATCAAGTTATAGTCCAAGTTAAACAGACAAATTAAAAAATTTAAAGTTACAATTCACACATCAAGGAGACATGTGGCAAATTTCTGTCAGGGACAAGAGTATTTCAGGCACTATAATTTTTCTAGGTCCATCCATCTTCCACAATTTTTCATAATTTCATGATTCTGCATAGCTGAATAAAATACCATTGTACAAATATACTGCATTTTAATTATCCATTTATCATGTAGTAGACATTTTAGTTGAATCCATTCCCTCGCCGTTGTGAATAGATCCAAAAATGCTTGGGTGTGCATTTATGTCAGCCATAGGCTATAGATTCCTTTGAGTATATCCACAAGAATGACATAGCTGGGTCATGTGGTAGTCCTATTTGTAGCTGTTTGAGTGAATTGCACACTGATTTCACACTGAATGAGGGCTTGCCTTTCCTCCTATCCTCACTGCTCTAGAATCTTGGCAGCTCATGTTCCAGCTGTTGACCACTTTAAAAATGCTCAGATGTTTTTATATAATAAATATGCTCTAGCTTGGTTATCTGGCCCAAGTGACAGGAATACTTCTTTCTTCAAATGGACCTGATGCAATTTTCTCTCCTGATTTAGGCTGTCTCAGAATCATGGTCTTTTAAGTAGTGTGAAAAATTATGTACTAGGGAAAGAATTTGTTTGAACATTCTAGAAATACATCCAGGACACTCAGCATCACTCTTAGTGGTAAGACAAGCAAGGTTCCATATTGGATTTTATCTGGGAAGTGCTAAACTGATATTTAGAAATTCTGATCTCTGAAATTCTTCTCTAATGTGTCAGACTATAAACTTTTATAAAGCTTCAATTCTCCCTATTGAGAAATCTGTCTTCTTAAGACATCCAGGCTTTCTAATTTCTTGTCCATGATATCTCAATAATATGCTATCTATCTCTTTAGTACCATATGCTGTGATGCTTGGTGAATATTCAATTAAAAATGCTTCAGCTCATATTGTAAGAAACATCAAGTAAGAAAATATAATCCTGAACCAAGACCATAGATACGAGATGCTCTTCCTTTCAAACTTCTGAATTTTTTCAAGATACTTACTTAGACTGTGCTAATATTGCAGCCTTGTATGTGGGATACAAGCACAAATAACTTTCAAATCTTAACATCTCATCAAGTAACCAGAAGGGGGAGATATAATTCAAGATGACACAGAGGAGTTCTTTATTGCAATCAATATAAAGTCAGTATCATTTGCATAAGTTCTTCTTCCTTCTAGAGTTCCTGCCTCTTACAATATTATAAGAAGGTCTTTCTACAGGCTGTGTCATGACACACTTAAACTCAGGGAAAGCAGGAAGATGGTGTCCACATCTCAGGTCCGTGCGCTTCTGTTCTTCTGGGTTTCAGGTAAGAGTGATTACACATGTCAAAAAGTGGAGACATTAATTAAAGACAGAAATTTTACATCCTTAGGAAGCCCATCATCACATGGTATTTTACTTCCTGTTGAAAGACATTGATACAAAAAAAATCTTACCTTTTTAATAAGTAGTTTAGAAGTGACTTTCAGATGCAATGTCCTGTTCTGATTAATATTTATCATATGTTTTCATCCTCCAGAGGTAACATTGTGCTGACTCAGTCTCCAGCCACCTTGTCTGTGATTCCAGGAGAAAGAGTCACCATGACCTGCAAGGCCAGCCAGGGTATTACAACAAGCATACACTGGTATCAGCAAATTCCAAATGAGGTTCCAAGGCTTCTCATCAAGTTTGCTTCTGGGTCTGTCTCTGGGATCCCCTCCGGTTCAGTGGCAGTGGATCAGGGACAGATTTCACTCTCAGCATCAACAATGTAGAGCCTGAAGATGTTGCAAGTTATTACTGTCAGCAGAGTAGCAGCTGACCTCCCACAGTTATAGAGGCTCTAGAAAAAAAACACCAGGGAAGCCGAAGTCTGAGGCTGGGCTGCTTCAGCTGCTTCTAGTGGTGTCCTCTACCTTCTTCAAAGTGTTTCACAGATGCGGACAGCATTGCAGAAAATACAAATGAAGAAGCCTGGATGGCTCTATTGCCTTTGAACTCTCTTCACTCCACTTTCTCCATAATACATAGCCTATAATATTTTCCTGGTGTAATCAATCTTCCTCCAGTGTACTACAACCCAGAGAAAATCCTAGCCTGGATTGACAAAATAATTGATTCCATGCTCATATAAGTGTTGGAAGTACAAATGAGGCATTGCTTGAAGCCATAGCATATACTATATTCTTGTCCCCACAGAGATGAAAGCTGAGACTCACTGCTTCATGTCTCAGTTGCAACTTTCCCTATGCACGTTTTACAGTAAGTGAACAAGTATTGAGTATAGAGTGTTTTTCCTGTTTATAGATTTAGATGAACTAGCCAATCTAGTTTGGTGAAAACAGCAAATTTCATGATAATTGGTTACATTTACTACTTAATAGACAAAAAAAGAAAGTGTAGTTGGAAACAGTAAAATTATGTCTGTCAACATAATTTTCCATACATCACTTGGAGTTATATCTTAAGTATCATAAGTTCAGATGAGTAACAAAAATGCAGTTTCTTTTATAAACAATGGAATCATGGGGGATATACCAGTTTTTAGATTCCCCTTTGCCACTACAGTATTTCATGGAAATAAATGAAGCTTCTCTGTATTAGCATTTCATTAGAAAAATGTCAGTGAAATGTGTTAAAGTGCATGGACAGAGGCTTGCAAAAGGAGAATTACCATGGAGGTATTTTAGCTAAATATGAATAGAAATCTGAGTTGTCTCATACTGAAAGAATATTGCAGAAAGAATCTTCATGCCTCAAGTAAGAGAGCCTTCATCAAGGATTGTGTTTAATAGAGTAGGGCTAACCATTAAACAATGCTGCAAACATGACTAAGAATTTAAAGTTTGGTGGAGTATGTTGGTTCATGTCTCAAAACCAGCACTTGGGATTCTGAGGCAGGAGGATCTCCATGAGTTCAAGGCCAGTCTGATCTACATGGCAAGATTCAGGTCAGTCAAGGCTACATAGTGAGACCCTATTTCAAAAACAAAAACAAAGGGAAATAATTAAAAAATCAGTTGGTTGAAAAATTTCATTTTGTGCCCTAATTAAAATCTGGGAGTAACTTTGGTGTGTGTGTGTGTGTGTGTGTGTGTGTGTGTGTGTGTGTGTGTGTGTGTTATATGCATAAGACAAGGGGATAAATCATAGGTAGGCTTAAAGACTCTCCTCTATCATTCTTCATTTTTACTTTTTGAGATAGGCTCTCCTGCGGAATGAGGAATTTTTCATTGTCTAGAATAACTCATCAGAGAGCCACTTTGATCTGCTTGTCTCTATGTCTGATTGCTGGAGTTACAGAAAGTGTGGCTAAAACTGGCTTTAATGTGAGTGTCAGGAATTGAAATTTGGGTTCCATTCTTTCATTGCAAATATCTTACAGAGACATACCCTTGACACTGAAACTAATTATTAAAAATAATAAAACATTTTTGTCCCTCAGGACAAGTCTTTTGAGGTTAATGCATTTTAATACCAAGATCAATTATTTTCATCTACTTAGGTCCAGTTTCCTGCTCATGCATTAATTAGAAATGTATGATTCACAATCTAGGCATTGTGAAATACCTTCCACTCACAGCACTATAGGTACTTTTATGAAAAAATTACATATGTTTATATTTGGTATGAATGATTACCCTAAATAAGACATTCTATCCAATGTTTAAAAAATGTATTTTAAGATGTTAGGATTTTGTGTTTGGTTCTGTGGTTATGCAAACTCATCAATTTATGCTCCTGGTACCTGTTATTCAGTGAAAATCCTATGGAATTTGTTTAGACTATGTACCATGATCTCATAAACCACAATGTCAAGAAAGAATAAAGAGATAATTTATGTAATACTTTGGTTTTTATGTGTGGAGAGAAGATACACACACATAGTGGTTTTTTTATATGTGTTTTCAAAACTTACTTTTCTCTACAAATTGAGATAACCTTCCTATAATTTAAAATTTGTGGTTCTCAATATTTACTTTTATGTCTTAAACAATTTTGATAATTTCACATATATATAATGTGAGTTGTGAACAATTTTACACAGTATTACCCCTTCTCATTCCTCCCTCTGACCCACTTAAACCTTTTTCCATGCCAACAAGACCCCTCTGAAAAGTGGGTTTATTTGTGGTTACTAGCCTGATACAACTTATACAACTTGGTTATATAAGACAAGATCAATAAATGACTTCAGACAGGACTTGAAGTTTTTTCTGTCAACAAATGGTATTGTCCAAAGTGAATTTATTACCTGATCATCCCTTCCCCCATCTACCACTCATAGAAGATAATAGGGAGGCAAACATTTGCTCCCATTAGTAATAAAAGAAGCAAGCATTTTACATTTTTGTTTTCAAAAATATAAATCAATTTATTTTAATAAACTTACATACAAAAACACTAACCAACAGATTAAGTAACCACTCTAACACATACTTCCTAACTCCCAATCCCGACTCATCTCAATGAACTTCAGTTGGAAAAGCCATCATATAATATAATTATTATATAAAAATGATTATCTTTATATCCCATGAGTCCTCTTGCCTATATTCTGTCTTTACCCATCACCTACTATAACCTTTTCTTGATCTTCACTCTACATGCTGTACTATATGAACAATTATAGCTCTCCACCATAATTTTTAGTCTTCTTTGCAGTTTCCTTATAATTTGCATTATTAAAGGCTAAAAGTTATGAAATCAGCAATACAGATACCTAAGCAAGACCACCATAAGAAAACACTAGTGAACATGTCAGCTCAGTAGGGAAAATTTCATACAGCCCCAGACCTTGTTGAATTGCTCCAGGCAATCAAAACTTGCTGAGAGAGCAGAAATCAATCTTCTGCATGGGTGAACCTCTTGGTAGGTTATTAAATCACAAGTGGTCAGCCTTAAACACACATACACAAGACCAACATTAAATGGACCTACTAGGTAGTGTGTGTTTGTAAACAATAATAACTATATAATAAAAGATCACAAATTTGAGAAGGAGATGTTAGAAGAGGAGAGTAAATGGTGGAAATGAAATTCTCAAAAATTTTAAAAATGCTATTTTAAGCATCTAAAGTAAAAAACCATTTATGATTAAATAGGAAATGTATGTATTTAGAATTTTGTGCTCACTTTATTTCCATTGAACATTACAATCTGAATATGTAATTTTGAAGAGAAAATATCTGAACTTCAAAAAATATATAAACAGATGGCTATAATTTGTTTCAGATATTCAATAACCAGGGCAACTATAGGCAACTTTGGCTAAAAGTTCTCACCTGTCAAATACGCTTTTGAATCTTCTATTGTTAAATTGCCAGCTCACCGAATGATATTTTGTTGGATTATTCCCAATTTTCTCATTGAAAACAGTCTGCTTTAAGCATCTACCTTAGATATTGTCAGGAAATCAAGGGAGCAACAAGCTAGAAGTGTAACAGCTGCATGAGAATTTAATTGGTATTGTACTTTGAAAGTTCTTGAGCTGATACTATTACTTGGCCCATGAGCTTTAGCAACAGTGTTTGAGCAGTTGAATGGAAAACATAGAAGGAAACCCAGCACACACACACAAATGTTTTACCAATTAGGGAAGTTATCAGGGAATGAAAGAGACTTTTGTGCTACATGTGATTAAAATTGGTATTTTTTATGTGCCCATGAGATAAGAGAGAATCTGGACAGATATCAGATTTAAATATGACCACTTAGCATGTAGCAGTTGTTAAGTGAAGCCCTAGAGGTCCTCAGAAAGAGGCACTATATACTGAAATGTCACCCTCTCCACTCCATTGCTACATTGCTCTTTAGTTCACCGAGATTTTCTTTTCTTTCTTTTATTATTTGTTTCATTTCTCGTGGGAAAGTAAGAAAACAGATATAACTGTTATCCAATTTTCTGTCCATCATGTATACACACACACTCACACATACATATCAAACACACCAAAAGTGCCCCACCAAAGAAAAAGCCATCTTCAAATTGAAATATTTCATATTCTGAACAAAAGAATAGATTTTGGGAAGAAGTGATAATGTGAAATCAAATGTCAGAGAAGTGCTGAACAAACAGCTTTACTAATACTCACAATATTTATATTACTGAAATATTACCAGGTAATGTTCTCCATGTCTGTAAAACTTTGGAACCACAGAACTGATTGTTAAATATAGTCCATATCATCTTCCAAAACCCAGAAGAATTTAGTTAGTTTCATTTTTCAATGTTTCATTAGCATTTTCTACAAGATCTGCAATATCACCAGTCTCTTCATCTATGTCTTCTGGTTTTGGGGTTTTACTATTTCATACTTGCCATGGGAAATGTTCAGCTACCTTTCTAAGGCTCCTGAAGTTGTCAGCAGCATGCTGACTTAATATTCCAGGAAGCATTTCTATAACTGGTATGTATTCTGCATGAGGAATAATTGCAAAGTTGTTGGTGGAAAGGGAAGCATGGACTTTGGGACTTTGGGATTATTTAAATGAATAATCCTTCCATCATTGTCTTTAATCATGTTCATCTCTTCAATACTAGCTGTATTATTCACAACCATTTTTTTTGATAACTCTGGAGCCTTTTGTCTTTAGCTGTAAATGTCCTAAGTACCACCTTCTCTGTTTTGAGTGCTGTGCTCTTGCCCCCTATCTGGACCTGAGATTGAAGTCTCCTAACTTTTCTTGATTCATGCTTTTGTTAAATCTGCAGCAGAGAGGTTCTTCCAACACCAGCACGCAGCAATAGCAAGATGGCTCCATCTCAACAAACTTTGCTAAGAGCCATCTGGAGTCCTACGAATCCAAGATTAAAGGACACACAGCTCTACCTAGATTTAAAAGTAGAAAACTCTAGACCTCAGCCTGTATTACGGTAGCTCTTCACTTATCCCTTCCCCACATTACAACAAGTATTCATAAAAATATTTTAAATTGAAATAGAATCATGTCACTTTCCTCTTTCTTCCCCCAAAATCCTCTTAGGTAGCCTTCTTTCATTTCCTCCCACTTCTTCTCCTCACTCTCAAGTTGATAGCCTTTTTTCCTGAAATTATTATTGTTACATATGTGTATTTGTGTGTGTGTGTGTGTGTTGTGTGTGTGTGTGTGTGTGTGTGTGTGTGTGTTGTGTGTGGGTGGGTGTGATCTATGTGTGTGAATATGTATGCACAAGTGTATAAACACAAACTGCTGAGTCTCAGCCACAACGCATACATCTACATCACAGCACAGTATCTATGGCTCAGGGAACATTATGGAAGAGGGAGCAGGGAGATTGTAAGGGAAAGAGTGCCAGGAAGTCTGTAAAACAGTCTATCTTAACAATGGCTAAACTTGCTTTCAGGTTCCTCTCCTCTCACATTACTTCACTACCCTAGGGCCTTGGCTGAACTTCTTTGCACTCAGATTTCCCTCCCCCTATAGACCTTATCTGCACTGTCTCCTAGCCTATTCCTCTTCTTTGTGTCAGCCACCCATACAGTGAAGTGCTCTCCACAGGGATCCCCAGTGGGTGCAGTAGGCTGGGACTCAAGTAGGTGATGTTCACTCTCCTTTCTGTCCTCCATTACAGTCTCTCCAGCTACCCAATTTCAGTAGGTCATGAGAAATATAATGTAGCTGAGGCACAAGACAAGGAATTCAAAACCATAATTGTGAATATGTTTAAGGACCTTAGAGAGGTGATGGATAAATGCCTTAGAGAAGTCTGTAAAAACACAAACAGTGGAATCAAATAATGAAAAAAAGACCAAGACATGAAAGTAGAAATAGAATCACTAAAGAAAACCCAAATGAAAATAAGACTGGAAATGAAAATTTTAGGAAGTCAAAACCTAACAAACAAGCAAACAAACAAACAATAACAACAAAGCCAAAAATATCAACCACCTCAGTGGTAAGCCTCACCAGCAGAGTATAAGACATGGAAGAAGGACTTCAGGTATTGGAGACAGGCAAAAGAAACAGATACCTTAACCAAAGAAATTGTTAAGATAAAAAAAAATAGACACAAAACATCCAGGAAATCTAGGGTACAATGATAAGACCAAATAAAAAGAAACAATAGGAATGAAGAGTAAAGATAACCCAGGTCAAAGGCACAGAAAAATATTTTCCATAAAAGAATAGGGGAAAATTTCCCCAGCTTAATGAAGACAGTGCCTATTAAGGTAAATGAAACACACAAAATATCAAATAGATGGAGCAAGAAAAGAAATTCCTCAAGATACATAATAATCCTAGCACTATAGATATTCCAAACAGAATGGTTTATATAAATGGTCTGAGCAACAGCCATTAGGCAACTTTATGTTCATATCAAGAAAGTTGATAATAGATATAAGGGGTCTTTGGTGTTTCTCCAGGGACCATCTGACTCAAGGTGTAAGCTAGTGAATTTGTGATGCTCAGGCCTGTCCAGACAGAGCAGGCTTGGGGTACTCACACTCTCAGCTGCTTGTTGCACTTTATAGTTGATTTCTCAATCCTTACCTTTATCAAACTATGCCTCTTCTGGCAGGTCCTGTTTCTGTTGAATCCCCATATTCTACTTGTATGAATCACAGAAATAAAACAATTCCATCAGAACAGATAAAGTTGAAAAATGATTCTGAGAAATGTGCTTCTAGCAATGCTGATAATGTAGGAAGTTAGAATAGATAGTTTGATTAGCATTCCTGGCATTGATCTTCATGAAGTCAAATAGTAAGAAAGAATGAAGAATTACATTATATATGTACCAATACATTAAACAAGATAACATTATATAATCCTCCTTTTCCTTTTAAATTGCATTGCAGTTCAAAGGTCATGTAGCTATTGTGCTTCTCTAAGCAGCCGTGTGTCATCTATTCTTAGTCAGTGATCCTGCAGAGGGCCACAGATCCCTTATGATCATGACTGCAATGGAAGGCTGATCATTCTCCTTTAAGAAGTTGTTTCTTTAAATAAAACTTCTGTCATAACTTAAAAAGTCTCTCTCTCTCTCTCTCTCTCTCTCTCTCTCTCTCTCTCTCTCTCTCTTTCTGTGTGTGTGTGTGTGTGTGTGTGTGTGTGTGTGTCTGCCTGTCTCTCTCTCTCATTGTTCCACACATATTCCACTGTGTGTTTATACTCTTTGATGAAGTGCATGTTAAAATCTTTACTTCGTTTTTTAAAATGATGTGATTATATTATGATTTTAAAAGTAAAAAGTTATTTGGCTTTATTGTTATACTGAAGAAAGGTTTGGATATTTAAGATAGTAATCCTTTAAGAGATAGAGATTTTCCATTCTTGACAGTGTTTTCACTGACCAACATTTGCCAAGTTATTAAAGTCTGTCTTATAAATTTTTATAAATGTCTCATCACTTTGGTGCTGTACTAAGTCATCCCCAAATCTCAGGCTGACAAGAATTTGCCTACATTATAATTTAAGAGTGCCCTAGTTTCATGTTCACAATCAGGTCTCTGGTAATTAGTTTATATGTCAGATGAATTACTTGTGCCTATATGTAATGTTTTTTTATGGATGCGTATTTGTTCTTCCATTTGTTCAAGCTACTGTGATTTGTTCACTATCTTTTTGTATAAATAATTGAGGCAGTATCTGTGGCGTCCTAACCTGTCATTTGGAACCATACATATTGGAAAGAAAATAATTATGAAAATAATTGCTAGGAAATGTAACCAAGTCAGTTGCCCTATGTAACCAATACTTTTTTTACAAGCAGTTGCTTTGCATATCTTGTCATTTATTTGATATTAGCAGCCACACCTTGTCACAAATCTAAAGGCATTAGCAACAAAATGATGTTCATGTTAAGCAGTCAATGACCTAGAGACAAAATTAAGACAGTGAAAACTACAGGG
The DNA here is from genome assembly GCF_949786415.1 of Peromyscus eremicus. Classification (NCBI taxonomy): domain Eukaryota; kingdom Metazoa; phylum Chordata; class Mammalia; order Rodentia; family Cricetidae; genus Peromyscus; species Peromyscus eremicus. The sequence goes on along the minus strand of NC_081418.1, from coordinate 82,488,795 downwards.
GGAGCTGTGAACAAAGTGTAAGCAATGCATCTACATTTATACTTTCGAGCACAGTCTCTTGCTTGTACCAGGAACCAACAAAAAAGACCCAAGAATTCAATGACCAAGCATCTCTTGTGACTATAAGGAAATGTATGTCACAGCGACTGAGAACGACGTGTGTTACAGAACATTGACACTGCTGCACAAAACACTCTATGTTAATGAAACCAAATAGGCTTCGTTTTCATATCTGACATGGAGGTGGCCAAATACACAAATAGGTACCTGCTCAAGATAAATGAAGATACATGTTTACATATAATCTGGTCAAAAGTATTCATAATACCTTTATTAATAACTTCACGAGGTAGAAAAATGAGAATGTTCACATGGAAGAAGAAATGTTGCCATCAATAAAGGATCCAACAATAGAGACATTTACTTATTCACAGAACATGAAAAAAACCTTTAAAGAAACAGGTATACTCAGAAAATGAAATTAAGTCACTGAGGCACAGGAGCTATATGATTTCATTCAAATGAGACTTGAGAACTTCAAAAAATACATAATCTGCAGTGACAGCAAGAAGGTCAGAGTTTCTCTGATGTGTAAGCTTAAGAGAAATTGAATAAAAAGAACATTTCAATGTTATGAAAATTATGTGTATGTTTATTATGGTAATGCTTATAGTATGCATTTCTTTGTCAAACATTCAGCACATAAGTCAGTTCCCTTGATTATAATTAAGTCTATTTTCTAATACTTAGTAAGATACAGTCAATACATTGATGAGAGAATTGAGTGACTTGCCTCCATCTTGTGATCTTGCAATGTATTATTGACTATGAGCACAAAGTTTCATTCACGACAATTGTGAGATTAATGTCTTAATTACATTTCCCAAATTCTCTGTAATTTAGTTATGAATGTTTACAAAAATTAAGTAAATTTCAAATTAGAAAACAAGACTACTTTGTTAATGTATATTTACATTTAATTTGAACCACATTGCTAATCTTTCAGCATCCAACTAGTCTCTCATCAGTCACCACATTTTGTTTTATTACATTCACTCCTGATGTAGAAAAAGACATTTTTGGGTTATTTTTCAAATTCAAGAATCCCACATAACTCTCCCCTCTATATACACTGCCATACAGACCAGGGTATTTGCATATTGCTCCCTGGGGAAGTCCCTGCCTTGCTAACCGGAGATAAAAGCTCAAATATCCTCTTGCCTTCACTCTCCTTAGCTCATTCTTCAAAATGATGTACCCTGTCCAGTCCCTGTTTGTGTTAATGCTCTGGATTCTGGGTAAGACAATGAGATGCAGGAGGATAATGGGGGTAAGGGATAGGCTCTAGTTGCCTCTATGTAATGTCCATGTGTGATGAAGCTGATCCCATTTTCGAGGATGCCCATGTGAGTTTTAGTTACATGACAATGAGAAATTCTAGATGAGACAGGAGCTGAGCTAGGATGAAGATTTTGATGTAGATGGGGAGGAGTGCTGTAGATTATGAACTTGAGGACCTTCCACTCACTTGTTTTGTAAAAAAAGCATTTGATATATTTTTTAAAATCATAAAACATACCAGGATCTCACTTGTAATGAGTAACAAAGGAATTCACAAAGATTGTTTGGGAAGTTTTAACATGACTTTGTACTATTCTATTGTAATTTCAGGAACCAGTGGTGATGTTGTGCTGACCCAGACTCCACTCTCTTTGCCGGTCACCATTGGACAATCAGCCTCCATCTCTTGCAGGTCAAGTCAGAGCCTCTTATATAGTGATGGAACAACCTATTTGTATTGGTTCCTACAGAGGCCTGGCCAGTCTCCACAGCTCCTAATCTATTGGGTGTCCAACCGGGGCACAGGGGTTCCAGACAGGTTCAGTGGCAGTGGGTCAGGGACAGATTTCACACTCAAAATCAGCAGAGTGGAGGCTGAGGACTTGGGAGTTTATTACTGCATGCAAAGTACACATGATCCTCCCACAGTGATACAGTCCCTAACAAAAACCCCTTGCTTCATGCAGCTCAGCTGCCAATGTGCTGCTTGACTGGAGAGGAGAAGAACACTCTGCTACTGTGTAAGGGGGAGGTGCTGGGGAACTTGGATAATTGCAGCTGAGAGCCCTGGCTAGACTCATCTGGTTCAATGAGTGATTTGGTTAGACCTCAAGTGCCATCAATTTCTCATCCTTCCAGCTGCAACAGGCATATTATTACTTTTGTATCAGGAGAATCTCATCTCATTAATCTAGTTTATTGTTGAAGATTTTAACCATTTAATATTTTTCATTAATTTTTCAGTTTAATTATGTTGCTTACTTTTATTGATGTATGTGTGCTGTTAATGTTATACCCATATCATGGGAACCCCCAAGACTACCACAGAGACTGAATCCTGCATTTAAAAGCAAAGAGCCTTTATTTCAAGCTCTGGAGCTTGGTCCCTCTGTCTGTCCAACACAGTGATGAGAGCAGGGAGCCCTGAGCTCAGGTGGGATGGGGTTTTTATCATAGCTGAGGTTCGGGTGAGGTGATTTCCAGAGTTCAGGACCCTGATTGGCTGTCAATTATCTAAGGGTATCTGTAAAACAAAATATAGGTGTGTGCTAGAATCAAGGACATCTGGCCACCTTATCTAATTGTTGGAATATTTGGGATGGTGGATCTCTGGGTGGTATCAGTAAGGCTTTTCCTGGATCTGGGTGTTACCTGCCAGAAAGTTTATCACAAAAGCTGTGTCTAGGCCCATAAACCTGACATGGCTGCTGTGTGGTCAAGCTGTTTTGGGGTCCTCAACATTTAAACTCTCGTTAACTTTTTAAATGCTTAGGTGTCTATATTCTATGTCTATATTCTCTTTATATATATTCTATATATATTTATACATATATATATATATATTTGATATCTATATTCTCTTACTCTTTCTAAGTAGCCTTAAGACATTGTTTTGAATATCTTTTAAAAGAATTACATTTTGTTGTTTTTCTTTTTTTTATTATTAAGAAATTTTCTATTCATTTTACATAGCAACCACAGATCCCCATGTGGTGATATTTTATTTGTGCTGAAAAGTGGTGATATTTTATTTGTGTGTTAATAAATAAAATTTGTCTGGAAATCAGAGGTACTAGCAAGCCATTACCACAAAAGTCAGGCAGTGGTAGCACATGCCCTTAGTCCAATCACTTGGCAGGCAGGGTCTCTGTGTGTTCAAGGACACAATAGGGAATAGGCAAGTGTGGTGACACATACCTTTAACCCTAGTATCAACCATAGAGACCTTGAGGTCTGTACAGACAGGCAGTAACAAGGAAGTGAGGGAGCTGGTCTAAGCGCCAATGAGAGGGCAAAAAAGCAAGTAAATAAAGGTGCAGATAGACATTAAGGAGTCACATTTTGGAGGCTACATAGCTGGAGAGGTAAGGTGGTTGGCAGCTCTCACTATTTCCCTGATCTCTAAGTTTTTCACCCCAATATGTGTGTTTGGCTTTGTTTTTTTTTTTTTTTTAATTTAAGAAGACTGTTTAGAAAATCGTCTACATCCCCCCTGTTCCGTCTTCCTTCCCCCCAGCCTTCCTCCCAAGCCTCCCTCCATTCCCACCCCCTCCAATTCAAGGTCTCCCACGGGGAGTCAGCAGAGGATGCTACATTCAGTTGAGGCAGGTCCAAACGCCTACCCCTTTCACCCAGGCTGTACAAGGTGTCACACCTTAGGCCCTGGGACCAAAAGCCCACTTGTGCACCAGAGACAGATCCTGATTCGCCTCCCTGGGGGCACCTGAAACAGTTCAAGTTAATCTACTGTCTCGAGTATCCAGAGGGTTATTTCAATCTCATGGGGGCTCCACAGCTATTGGTCCGCAGTTCATGGGTTTCTACTAGTTTGGCTGGCCGTCTCTGTACTTTTTCCCATCATGATCTTGATGTCCCTTTCTTATAGAATCCCACCTCTCTCTCATCATTTGGACTCTTAGAGCTCAACCTGGCACCTGGCCATGTATCTCTGCATCTATCAGAAACTGGATGACTACTCTATGATGACAGTTAGGGTATTCACTAATCTGGTTACCAGAGTAAACCAGTTCATGAACCCTCTCAACTATTGCTAGTAGTCTAAGGTAGGGTCCTTCCTGTGGATTCCCGGGAACTTCCTTAGCACCCCGTTTCTCCCTATTCCCACGATGTCTTCATTTATCATGGTATCTCTTTTCTTGCTCTCCCACTCTGCCCCTGTTCCAGCTCAAACCTCCCATTCCATATGTTCTCATCCCCCATTCCTTGCTCACCATTAACCCCCATCACCACCAGTTAGCTCATGTAGATCTCATCTGTTTCTCCTTCGCTGGGCTATCTATGTGTCCCTCTTAGGGTCCTTCTTGTTAGCTAGGTTCTCTGGAGCTGTGGTTTGTATTCTGCTTATCCTTTGTTTATATCTAGTATCCACTTATGAGTGAATACATAATGACAGCCCACAGAGTGGGAAAATATCTTTACCAACCCCACATCTGACAGGGGGCTGATCTCCAAAATATATAAAGAATTCAAAAAAATAGACATCAAAATACCGAACCAATTAAACATCCAATTAAAAAATGGGCTACAGAGCTAAACAGAGAATTCTCAACAGAAGAATCTCAAATGGCTGAAAGACATTTAAGGAATTGCTCAACATCCTTAGACATCAAGAATTACATTTTCTAAGGGACATGTAACCAGAAAGTTGCTATGTTCATTTGGATATTTAATTGTACTGCCTTTTAAACATTTCTTCAGTTTTTATATTGGTATTTTTGAATCTGACAGAATGGCTGGCTTTAGAAATTTTATTGACAGTTTTCAAAGTGAAAGATTTTCTTCTGGAAATATGCCTGGGATGTATGTAGTCTGGCTACTGCAGGTTACTTGGCTCAGGATGTTTATACTGTTGCAGTCAGTGTAATTCTTCTCTAATTGTTATCAACATCACCAAAGTCTTCAAGCGTCCCCAGTGGCCTAAACATTAAAATTTCTAGTCTTGTCTACCTCCTGAAAGGTGGATCTAATCAGTCTGGTTACCTGAAGTTCTGTGTTTGGGGCAGGACCTCATATCACACAGGACTGTGAACGTGTTCTTTGACAGTTTCCCCAGTCTGTGGAGGATCTGGATTCCTCAGTGTCATAGGGTGGCCATGGGATGCTTTGGTGAATGTGAGCACAATATAGACTAGGTGCCTCTGTGAAGAAATGCAGTAGTGACAACTTTGCAGCAGCTCCCTACAGTGAACGTGAGGGGAGATTCACCAGTAACAAATACTTCTTAGGCGTATGTAGGAACTGACATATGCCTCACTTATACACTCTTACATCCACAGAAGATGCTTGCAAGTTGTTCTCATACACTGACAAAGGGAATTTCATATACTTCTTCCCAAGGCCATTCGATTTGTTTGAGTACCTTAGTGTTTTCATGATGTCTCTTTTCACTCCATGGGTTTTGGTCAAATACTCTACTTTGAGCAGTATTTATTCTTTGCCCTGATTCTTGTTGTGTAAATGAAAACAGAGGAGGCACCTCTCAACAGCCGTTGTACCTGAGGTCTCCAATAGCCTTTCTAGATGGTCTCTCTGCTACCATTTATCAATTAATCCTTCTCTCCTCTATTTCCATCCCTCTCTTCCTCCTCTCATTTATTTTCAAAAGCAGTTCTCCCTCCCTAAAGATTGCTTTGTATTTATGTTGAAATGTGGGTTTCTGTTCATTCATGATAGTTAATCAATCAAATATTCGGGTGCCCAATTAATGCATTATTAAAATGAATGAGCAAGAGATCCTCTAAAGTATAATGAACATAAGTGACAAACTCTTGGAAGAACTAGAACATAATCCATGAATTTTCCTGAATGAGAATTATAACCAACACCGAGTCATCCACATAACAGAAAAAAAAAACACTCAGTAGATGGAGGCAGGTTTCAATGGAAGCACTTGGATTTTTCTGCAGAGAAGTGGGAAAATGGAACTGATTTTTTTTGTCTGGTACGTTACAGCAAAACAGTTAATTTGGCAAGTTTATTGAGCATGCATCAAGTACGTATGTGCACATGTACACACTTTTATCAACAGCAGAATATTCAGTAAAGTGTTTCAGGATCTACAGTGTGACAAAGGTTTCCATACAGAGAAAAAGGTGCCTATACCACTTCAATTTCATCAACCAATCAATCACCAAGAAACAGAATCAGAGTTATTGAATACTACTGACCAAAGAATCCTAACAAATAGTTACAGAATATTTCACATGTTAGTTTCAGAACATATCTTATTCTTTTAAATAGAAGGAATATTGTCCAAAATATAAAATGTCTTACACCACCAGATAAATATAACAAATTAAAAATACAACTGTATTTTTTATTTTCAGTACCCACAACACAACCAAAGTAGATTTTCATTGAAGAAATTCATAATATATATAAATAGGAAAGTGGTTTTCTTGTGAATAACCAATAGTGTAACTGATAACTAAAGAAGGACTTTTAAATTTTTCTTTAAAAAATTAAAGAAACACATAATTCTCACATAGTTTTTGTTCATCATAAATATCATAGAAGCCTTTTTTGCACACAAGTTCCCTGGGAATCTTTCCTTAATCTGTGAGTCTAGATGATTGTTTTAAAAATATTTTAATTTATTTGACAGGTGTATAAGTTTAGGTTTTGTTTTGTTTTATTTGTTAGCTTGGGGTATTTTTTACTACATTCTTTTTTATTTTTATATTTATGGCTATAAGATTCATTTTTATTTATTAATCTATACAACAAATATTTGCTTGCTTACTATTATAAGATTAATGGAGATCTTGCAACAGTTTTGGTAGTTCTCATCAGTTGTGAAATCAAAGACCATTGGTGTAGTAGTTTGAATGTAAGCTCATAGGAGTGGCCCTATTGGGAGGTGTGGCCTTGCTGAAATAAGTGTGATCTTGTTGAAGGAAGTATGTTACTGTGGAGGCAGGCTTTGAGGTCTCTGTTGCTTAAGCTTCCCTTAGTGTCATAGTCCACTTCCTGTTGCCTTCTGATCAAGATGTATTCAGTACCACGTCTACCTGAACATCACCATGCTCCTCACCATAATAATGGTGGGAACCTCTGAACTGTAAGCCACCTCAATTGCATGTTTTCCTTTATAAGAGTTGCTGTGATCATCATGTCTCTTCACAGTAAAAGAAACCCTAAAAAAATTGGTGGTTCAAATTTTGGAAAACTTAACAGTGAATCACAATTGTGATTCTAAATAGAGCTTCTCAAAAAGATATTCTAAACCAGATTTGTTGGTTTCTACTTGAGCCTTAGTTTCAAAAAGAAAGATCTCCTATTATGCCATGTCTCATTTTTTAAGGTTTATTTATTTGATATGTTTGAGTGTTTGCCTGTATATTGTTTCTGTGCATGGGTATATGCAGTGTCTCTAGAGGCCCTAGCACCCAAATAGCATCTTACAACCGACTATAACTCCAGTTCCAGGGATCTGAGACCCTCTTCTAGCCTCCACTTTTAATTTTTATATAAAACATTTTACAAAAAATGAAAAAAACCCTTTACTAATGTATGTTTTACATGAGAAATCCAGACATATTTATTATAAACACCTTGATGAAAGTGAAACCATTACTACCATACTATGGATGTGAAGCTGTCCCTCGGCTCCAATGGTTTCATAATTCACTCTGCTGTTCTCTCAAAATTAATTTTGAGTAGCCAGACAAAAATCTCAATTTTTAAATTTAGAGATACTCATTTCAGATTGTGCACATGAATTTTTATGTTTCTTTGTGCTCTAAAGAAGCATGGTGTTAGATACTTGGAGTTGAAGATCTTTATACAACAAAGAATATGGAATGCACAAAATGCTTTAGCAAAATGGAACAGGGGTTAGAAAAATGGCTCATCAGTAAAGAACACCTGTTGTTCTTGCCAGGGAATCTCTGTGAGGAACTCAAAACCTACATGGGAAACACAACCATGTGTAACTCTAATTCCAGAGGACCTATTGCCCTCTTTTGACTTCCTTGGGGACCTGGTGCATATATGAATATGCAGAAAAAACAATCATACCATAAAAAGTTTTAAAGTGCCAAATCTATCTAGGTGAATTAGCCCTGGTGTAGCTTATGCCTAAACTGGCATTATGAAATTCAAATTTACAGTGTTGACTTGGTTTTGTAAATGACTTTTGCATTTGTCTTTTTGTAATTATATGGTTTACTTCACTTAATAAGGAAACTTAACCCACATTTGTCAATAACAGAAATATCTCAGGAAATAAAATCCTAGATTCATTCTTTGATCTCTCTGATGTACACAGTTATCACCCATAAACAAGTTTCCCCCAGCACTCTTCATTCTCCAAATCTAGGTACTGGCAAGTCAGTCTATGGGCAGACAATTTCAACCAGGCACTGCAACAGAGAAACCTCTCTATTTATCTGCAACTTGAGGGTACTTTTGTCATACATTGGCTGTGTGATTTCCTTTAATTAAATCTAAATACCTAAAATTGCTATTTACTTCCAGAATAGACAGCCCAAGGAACTTCACAGCTACTGCTCCATCAAACTAGACTGTTGATTACATGTCCAATTTGAATATACACAAAATCAACAATTTTCTAAATATGCTACCATGAGGGTTGCTATTGTATAGCATTATCTGTTTTTGAAAGTACCAGAACATGATGCTTACCTTGATGCCACCTGTAGCTCCTTCTCGGAACATGGATTTGCTGGAAAATTCCATGTGCTTTGTACTCTGAATTTGTATTAGTCATTAATGAAAGGACACAAGGATGTGGATGTGATTACGCAGTTTGCTATTACACTAAGTATACTTTATTATGAATAAATCCATGCAAAATAAGATGCAAATTGGGTCTCCTAAGGCCCAATACTAAAGCTAAGTCCATCTTAAGAATGACCACTATTATTCATCCCTGTACTTTTTCCAATCTCAGTCTCAAAAATTCTCACTCATACAATCCCTCCTCTTTCTCATCAGTTGGACTCCCAGAGGTCCACCTGGGGCCTGGGCATGGATCTCTGCATCTGCTTCCATCAGTCATTGGTTGAGATTTCTAGCATGACAGTTATGGTGTTTGGCCATCCTATCACCAGAGTATGTCAGTTCGGGCTTTCTCTCAACCACTGCCAGCAGTCTATTGTGGAGGTATATTTATGGATTTCTGGGGATCTCTCTAGCACTTGCTTCTTCCTATTTCCATGGGGTCTTCATTTATCATGGTCTCTTTTTCCTTGTTCTCCCTCTCTGTTCTTGATCCAGCTGGGGTTTCCTGCTCCCCTAAGCTCTCTTTCCCTCTACCCTTGCCCTTCATTACCCCCCTCCATGTCCAGTTTGCTCATGTAGATCTCATCTATTTCTCTGTCATTGGGTGATCCCTGTGTCTTTCTTGGGGTTCTGTTTTCTAGGTAGCCTCCCTGGAGTTGTGAATAGGAGCCAATCATCCTTTGTTTTACATCTAGTATCCTCCTATGAGTGAATACATACCATGTTTGTCTTTCTGAGTCTGGGTTACCTCACTCAGGATGATTTTTTCTAGATCCATCCATTTGCCTGCAAACTTCATGATGTCATTGTTTTTTTCTGCTGAGTAGTACTCCATTGTGTATATATACCACATTTTATTTTTTCATTCTTCAGTTGAAGGCATCCAGGTTGTTTCCAGGTTCTGGCTATTACAATCAGTGCTGCTATGAACACAGCTGAGCATGTGCCTTTTTGGTATGATTGAGCATTCCTTGGGTATATGCCCAAGAGTGGTATAGCTGGGTCTTGGGGGAGATTGACTCTCATTTTTCTAAGAAAGCACCATATTGATTTCCAAAGTGGCTGTACAAGCTTGCATTCCCACCAACAGTGGATGCGAGTTCCCTTTGCAAATTGGATCTGCTAAGGCCCAATACTAAAGCTAAATCCATCTTAAGAATGACCGCTGTTGAGTCAAACCTAACAATGAACTTTGACAAGTCTAGCATCCTAAATTTGGGCAATCGTAACATGTACTTTAGTAAAGATCCACTTACTTCCCAAGATGTCATGGTCTGAGAGCAAAGGTCAGTTTGTATTTTCCTATGATTATGTAGCATTGAGCTATAATCTTAATGATTGATAGTGTGAGAATTTATTAAGGAATTTCACAAGCACAGAAATGATCATTATTTAAAAAACATACTCCAGGTTGTTTACATGATGCTATTGAAAGACTACTTGCTTTAAAACAAAAACATGCAGAAGTGCTTCTCCTGATTTAAAGAACCTCAGATTGCCATTCTTTTAGCTACAGTCACAAATTAATTGCTTTCCTGTACTGCATAAGGAGTCCCTGGCAAACATACTGAATTCACACTGGGTGATAGGAAATGCAAGGTGTAGTACTTGGTTTTTGTCTGCTATGGGACAAACTAACATTTTAATGGTATGAATTCTGTGCCAGTGTTCAGACCCATGGACTTTTTAAGTTTTACATCCCCCCACTGGAAGACAAATGTCTCATTAAGACCTCAAATCTCTGCAATCTATTGTTTACTAGTACTAATTTGTAACAAACTATATATGGTATGGGGCTCTATAAAATATTCGGAAGACAAAAGTATAAATAAACTCACTCTATACTGTGAGAAATACCAACCAACAAAACATAACCATGGGACCAAGACAAGATCTGAAGTGCTGTTCCTTCCTGATAGCTTCACTGGTAACAAAAACTGAATTATATTGTACTCACTGCCAAACTCTGTGTATGGAAAAGCATGCATAGATGTCTACCAATTATCAACACTGCATTCAGCATCAGGGAGTGATAACATACTCAGAGAATGGTCAAGTAGCTTGCTCTCCTGACAGTCCTAGTATTTATAATAATATGAATTCAGCATCATTTGCATAGATATTTCTTTTTTCTGGTGTCCTGGTTCTTAGAATATTGTAAGACTATCCTCTTCTGTGCTGTGATGTGATCAACAAACACCAAAGTACATAAAATAGGAAGATGTTGTCCTTATCAGAGATCTCTTGATTTCTTCTCCTCTGGATTTCAGGTAAGATTATTGGACAAAGCACAAAAGCAGAGGATGACATACAAACACCCACTTTTCACTCTATATATGGAAATCTTGAGTCATAGGGAGCCTACTTTTGTTTAGATCTGAAATTTAAAAAAAAACATATTCTTCCTTTTCTGCTACTGATCTTTTATATGTGGATTTAGCCTCAAGGGTTGAAATTGTGATGACCCGGGCTCCAGCTGTCCTGTCTGAAAAATCCAGGGGAAAGAGTCCCCATCAACTTCAGTGACAATGAACTGCAGAGCCAGCCAGTACATTGGGGCAAGCTTATGCTAGTACCAGAAAAATGAAAAAAACAAACATCAGCGAGGACTTATGAGCTTGCACTTGAGGAGTCATATAGACTGTGGTTTAGTCATATAGACTGTGGTTGATGATTAAGAAAAACAATCTATCCCCAGGAATTAGGCTAGCTCAAGTTCTTTTTGATGTTGGGAAATGTGTTCACAGGTTTAGGTGTGCATCATAGCTAAAACAATGCTGTAAATAATAACTTCATGTAACTAGAAAACAAAGAAGTGAGTGATTAGTTAAGATAATTGGACAGAACTCAAAAGTATAAAAAGTAGAAGAGTAACCTGTTTTTCTGACAATTATAAAACTATTTCCTATGTAAACACTTATGGTTGAAATACTCCTGCTACTGCCTATGTAGACGACTGTAGATGAAAGCTCTTGATTTGTGAGACATCTGAAAGATGAATGTTCAAATGAGTGTAGGTTTCTAAGAAAATGTGTAAGGGTGTGTTTAAGAAACATAATGGGGCTAACTTGTTCCAGAAAAGTATGTTTTTATTGTGATATGTAGTAACTATGTAACTTGTTAATGGAAAAATCCTCTTTGTAATTAAATTGATGTGAAGAATATTGAGAGTGTCTGAAAAATAAAGAAGTTTTTACCCCTTAGAAAAGAAGTTTGTATGTTTTTGTTGCCAACTCTGTGTCTTGTTCCCACTCTCTCTCACCTGCAGAAGGCTGGACCCTCTGCAAGAAATATGCAAACTGATATCCAAAATGATTGTATCAATTTGTTCTCCTACCTACAATGAATAAAGGTGCCTCTTTTTCCAAATTCCCATCAACGTGTGCTGTCAGAGTTTTTGATGGTAGTCAATTTTGTATCTGGATGTTTTCTGTGTCAGTTTAGTCCTGCAGCCACTCAGACCCAAATAAACACTCAGCGGAGGCTTATAATGCTTTCAAACTATATGGCCTAATGACTCAGGCTTCTTGTTAGCTAGCTCTTACATCTTAAATTAACCCACTTCTATAAGTCTATACTTTGCCATGTGGCTTGTGGCTTGCTGTTACTTTACATCTTGCTTCTTCTGGTGGAGGCTAGCAGCAACTTCCCTGCTTTACTTTTCTCTCTCTAGTTGGAATGTCCTTCTTAACCTAATCTGCTTCACCAATGGACAAACAGCTTTATTATCAAGCAATCAGAGCAACATATATTCAACCATCACAGTTTAATTTGCATTTCCCTGTTGACAATGCATGTTAAACATTTAAAAATACTTATTTGGGTGCTGAGAGATGGCTCAGCAATTAAGAGCACTAATTGATCTTTCAGAGGACCTGGGTTCAATTCCCAGCATCCACATGGCAGCTCAAAACTAATTGTAAGTCCCATTCCAGGGGACCCAACCAGACACCCATGGTAAAACATCAATGCACATAAAATTAAAAAAATAAATAAGTAAAATTTAAAAATACTTCTTAGCTCTTTGTCACATATGATAGTTTATAAAATCCTAGTTTTATTTATGTGCATTTATATGTGTCTGTGTGAACACATGAAATGTGTATGAAAGTTCCACAAAGGCCAGATAATGGTGTTTGAGCCCATCCTATGGAGCTGGAGTTACAGTTGATTGTGAAGCACCTGACAAGGGTGCTGAGAACCAAACTTAGATTTTCTGGAATAGCACTAAGTACACTTGACTATTGATCCCTTTCTCTAGCCCCTGCACATAACAACCTTTGCCCACACCTACAATGCCATGTTTTAAAAAGAAATATTTTAATGATTCATTTTATGACTTCATATATACAAACACAATTTTACATAGTATGTTATGGTACTGTTTAGTTAGTAAAGGTCCTATGAGACATCTTTAAACTGTTTATCATGAACTACAGAAGGCAAATAACAAGAAAAAGGGGACATGGAAGCAGATAGGCTAACTGTAGATCATCAACGCTCCTTCACCTTCTCCAAATCCAATCCTCAAGTCTCACCCCCATCTCTATAGCAGACCACTAGCTGAGGCATTCACTCTTTATCTGCTTCCATCTCAAGAGGATCACAGAGATATTTTCTTCCAGTCTTCCTATGTGACTCACCCTGATATCTCAGCCCCCAATACCAGCAGGTTTTCACTGTGAACCTGCCATCCAAGCCTACAAGAGAAGAAAGTAGGCAAGTGAAGCAGGTAGACAAACTGCAGATCTTCATTCTTTCTTCTCTCCAACATATCCAGTCATCCAGTTTTTATCCCAGTTCTGTAGCTGACTACCTGTTGTGGTCCCTGCTCACTCTTTGCTCCTATTCCCAGGGCTCTAAACAGATCCTGGCAGAACTCCCTTCATTCATTTCTGTAGACATCTTCCCTCCCACCCTCCTAGCCAATCCTATTCCCAAGTGTCAGCTCTCAATCCTGCAGGACATATTTTGCTTGGAAGACTCCACAGATACATCAATCAGGATCCCTAAAAAATTTCACACTAGGAAACAAACAGGCATCACACTGTATTAATAACCTGAGAGGGTAAGAAAAAATAAGCAATAAAATACCCACACAATAAAGACAAGACCAGGTATCAGCACCTATATTTATCCCAGATACCTAGACACTAGTTTAAAAACATAATCATTAACATCCAGGATATGTCTTCACTAGAGCACAGTAACCCTACTACAGTAGGCCTCATGTATTATAACGTAGGTGAAGCACAGGGTAAGACCTTAAAATAGGCTTTATAAATATGACAATGGTCCTTAAAGAAGGTATGAATAAATTCCTTAAAGAAATCTGTGAAGCAAAAACAAACAGTGTAAGGAAATGAATGAAACAGTTTAAGACACAAAAGTGGATATAGAATCAATGAGAAAATCCATGCTTTCAATTAAAATAGGTGGAGAACATAGGATAGTCTATTATAAAACCAAATATATGCTGTATTTATCTACAATTCAGTGGTTCAGAAGGCTAGAAAGAAAATTCCAACCTAAAGTGTTTGTCTAAAACTACAAAAAAGGAATAAATAATCTCAGACCAGTAAAGACAATAGAAGGGAAAAACACACACACACACACACACACACACACACACACACACACACACACACTGTGGATATCACTCTGTATGCTGTGAATGTGTGACTCTGATTGGTTGATAAATAAAATGCTGATTAGGCAGTATCCAGGCAGGAATTATAGGCAGTATAAGCAAACTAGGAGAATTGTGGGAACTCTGGAAAGCTGAGTCAGGAGATGCCAGCCTGCCTCCAGTGAGCAGCATGTAATGGCATACAGGCAGAGCCACAGAACATGTGGTGACATATAGATTAACAGAAAAGGCTCAGTTTAAGTGTAAGAGCTAGTCAGTAGTAGGCCTGAACTAATGGCCAAGCAGTTTTAGTTAATAGAGCCTCAGTGTGTTTACTTGGGTCTAAGCAGCTGCAGGACTGGCAGGTAAGAGAGATTTGTCCTGACCACAGGCTAAGTGCAACACAGGAAAACTTCAGCTACACACACATGATCTCACACACACACAGACATACAGACACACACAGACACACACACACCAACCCCACAACAACAAAACGTAGTATCAAGAACCAACACGCATTTTTCATTGATAAATCTCAACATCAATGCCCTCAATTTCCCAATAAAAAGACAAGGGCAACAGACTGGGAATGGCAAACAGAATTCATCCTTCTTATGTATCTAAAAAACATACCCTACCATCAATGATGGCCATCACCTCAGGGTAAAACAATGGAAAAAGATACTCTAAGCAAATTCATCTAAATAGCAATGAAGTATAGCTATTTTTAATGTCTGAAAATATAGACTCCAACCAAAAGTAATTAGGAAAAACAGAGAAGGGCACTACACATTCATCAAAGGAAAAAGCCATCCAGAGGACACTGTAATTCTTAAAATCTATGTATCAAACACAAGAGCACTCAAGTTCATAAAAGAAACACTACTATAGATTAAATCATATATTTACCCTCACACCCTCATAGTGGGAGACCTTATAATCACACTCTCATCAATGGATAGGTCATCCAGACAAAAACTTAACAGAAAAATATTGGCGCTAACAGTTTTTATAAGGCCAATGGACCTATTGAGTATTTACAGAACTTTTCACCCAAATGCAAAAAAAAAAAAAAAAAAAAAAAGCATACTTTCTTCTCAGCACCTCATGAAATTTCTGCAAAACAGTGACATACTTGGACACAAAGCAAATCTCATCACATATAAGAAAATTGAACTTGTCAATTTTCTGCAAATCTGACTACCACTAATCAGAACTGGATATCAGCAACAAGAGAAACAATAAACTAGTGGAAATTGAACAACTCACTATGGAATAACAAATGAAATCACCAAAATACGAGGGATGCAGGACCCCAATTAGTTATCTCCTGTCACCAAATGTAGTTTCTGTACTGTGATTGTGTTACATCTAATTGAACTGTTGGTTAAAGGGAACTTTAACTATGGGAACTTCCAAACAACCCATACTGTTGCCAGACTATTGGTTGTTATCCAAAAACTGACAGCAAGGCTCTGTTGCTCAAGACACCTATACAACTCATTGAACATGGAGGAGTTGAACAATGCTTCATAGAGCCTTTAACTTTATGTGCTAGTGTGTTTGGTACATAAAGGTATTTTGCAGGGTAACATAGGACAAAGGTAAACCACCAAGCCAGCCATATATCCTTTGATCCACAATGTTTTCCTGTCTGTGAGATATGCTAGTGCAATGGTGGCATAAATTTTGTGGGAATAGCCAACCAATAACTGATTTACCTGAAGGCCTACTCCATAAGATGGAACCCATACCCAATGCTGCTTGTGTGGCCAAGAAGCAGAGATTAGATAGCCCAGAGTTCTAAATTAAAATCATATGTTACTGTTCTAAAACAAACAAACAAACAAAACAAACACCAAAAAAAAACAAACCAACCAAACAAAAATAATCAATAAAATAACCACTAATAACATTCTATTATATGCATAGATTACTATCCTGCTCACCTATCATCAGGGAAGCTTTTTTTCTGCATCAGATAGGAACAAGTACAGAGACTTACAACCAGACATTATGTATAGAGTGATAGAGTTTGGAAAACTCAGTCCTAAATGGAATATCTCCATTGAATCACTGGCCTCAGGGCTCATGAAGAAGAGGTAGAAAGGATGTAAGAACCACTGGAGAAGGGAGACACCAATAAAACAAGGTCTTTTAAAACCAACATGATTAGCATGCAAATGAACTAACAGGGACTGAGGCACAGCATAGACCCTAATATTCTGTGCAAGCTATTTCATTTTACAGTCTTCTTGTACTGTTAATGAAATGCTAATTACACATCTCTGCTCCTTGCATTGAGTGCCTGCATAAAACCAGTCACCAGATACTCCATTATCTCCAATGACTCATCCTAAATTTGCTCATCAAGTATGATTTACTAGTCTGATTTGTTTTCCTTTGTGATTAGTAAACCATTTTGATATATTGATCCCTACTTTTTTTTCTCAGTCCCTCAATCCAAATCATAAACAAGCATTTTCCCAAAGTACCTGCCTACTTTAATTTCCTATCACATGTGTCTACTCTCATCCTTTCAAAGACACCCCATATGGGAGGCCCCTTTTTTGATTCTAAGATCAATTTATAGTCCCAGATAAACAGACAAATTAAAAAATTTGAAGTTACAATTCACACATCAAGGAGACATGTGCCAAATTTCCATCAGGGACTAGTATTTCAGTCACTATAATTTTTTCTAGGTCCATCCATCTTCCAAAATTTTTCATAATTTCATGATTCTTCATAGCTGAATAAAATACCATTGTACAAATATACTGCATTTTAATTTTCCATTTATCATGTAGTGGACATTTTAGTTGATTCCATTCCCTTGCCATTGTGAATAGATCAAAAAAATGCATGGGTGTTTGGTTTTATGTCTGCCATAGACTATAGATTCCTTTGAGTATATCCATAAGAATGACATATTTGGGTCATGTGGTTGTCCTATTTGTAGTTGTTTGAGGGAATTGCACACTGATTTCACACTGAGTGAGGGCTCGCCTTTCCTCCTATCCTCACTGCTCTAGAATCTTGACAGCTCATGTTGCACCTATTGACCATTTTAAAATGCTCAGACGTTTTATATATATATATATATATATATATATATATTCTAGATTGGTAATATGGCCCAAGTGATACGAATACTTCTTTCTTCAAATGGACATGATGTAATTTTCTCTCCTGATTTAGGCTGTCTCAGAATCATGGTCTTTTAAGTAGTTTGAAAAATCATGTACTAGGGAAAGAATTTGTTTGAACATTCTAGAAATACATCCAGGGCACTCTGCATCACTCTTAGGGGTAAGATAAACAAGGTTCAATATTGGCTTTTATCTGGGAAGTGCTAAACTGATATTTAGAAATTCTGATCTCTGAAATTCTTCTCTACTGTGTCAGACTATAAACTTTTATAAAGCTTCCATTCTCCCTATTGGAGAAATCTATCTTCCTAAGACATCCAGGCTTTCTAATTTTTTGTCCATGATATCTCAATAATATGTTATCTATGTCTTTAGTACCATATGCTGTGATGCTTGGTGAATATTCAGACAATTAAAAATGCTTCAGCTCATATTGTAAGAAACATCCAGTAAGAAAATATAATCCTGAACCAAGACCATAGATATGAGATGCTCTTCCTTTCAAACTTCTGAATTTATTCAAGATACTTACTTAGACTGTGCTAATATTGCAGCCTTGTATGTGGGATACAAGCACAAATAACTTTCAAATCTTAACATCTCATCAAGTAACCACAAGGGGGACACATAATTCAAGATGACACAGAGAAGTTCTTTATTGCAATCAATATGAAGACAGTATCATTTGCATAAATTCTTCTTCCTTCTAGAGTTCCTGCCTCTTACAATATTATAAGAAGGTCTTTCTACAGGCTGTGTCATGACACACTTAAACTCAGGGAAAGCAGGAAGATGGTGTCCACATCTCAGCTCCTTGGGTTTCTGCTCTTCTGGGTTTCAGGTAAGAGTGATTACACATGTCAAAAAGTGGAGACATTAATTAAAGACAGAAATTTTACATCCTTAAGAAGTCCATCATCACATGGAATCTGACTTCCTGTTGAAAGAAATTGATACAAAAAAATCTTATCTTTTTAAAAAGTAGTTTAGAAGCGACTTTCAGATGCAATGTCCTGTTCTGATTAATATTTATCGTAGATTTTCATCCTCCAGAGGTAACATTGTGCTGACTCAGTCTCCAGCCACCTTGTCTGTGATTCCAGGAGAAAGAGTCACCATGACCTGCAAGGCCAGCCAGGGTATTTACACAAGCTTACACTGGTATCAGCAAATTCCAAATGAGGTTCCAAGGCTTCTCATCAAGTTTGCTTCTGGGTCTGTCTCTGGGATCCCCTCCAGGTTCAGTGGTAGTGGATCAGGGACAGATTTCATGGTCAGCATCAACAATGTGGAGGCTGAAGATGTTGCAAGTTATTACTGTCAGCAGAGTAGCAGCTGACCTCCCACAGTGATAGAGACTCTAGAAAAACACCAGGGAAGCTGAAGTCTGAGGCTGGGCTGCTTCAGCTGCTTCTAGTGGTGTCCTCTACCTTCTTCAAAGTGTTTCACAGATGCGGACAGCCTTGCAGATTACAGGGAAAATACAAATAAAGAAGCCTGGATGGCTCTTTTGCCTCTGAACTCTCTTCACTCCACTTCATCTGCATAATACATAGCCTATAATATTTTCCTGGTGTAATCAATCTTCCTCCAGTGTACTACAACCCAGAGAAAATCCTAGCCTGGATTGACAAAACAATTGATTCCATGCTCATGTAAGTGTTGGAAGTACAAACGAGGCATTGCTTGAAGCCATAGCATATACTATACTTTTATCCCCACAGAGATGAAAGCTGAGACTCACTGCTTCATGTCTCAGTTGCAACTTTCCCATGTACATTTTATAGTAAGTGAACAAGTATTGAGTACAGAGTGTTTTTCCTGTTTATAGATATATATGAACTAGCCAATCTAGTTTGGTGAAAACTGCATATTTCTTGGTAAGTGGTTACAGTTACTAATTAATAGAAAAAAAAAAAGAAAGTAGAGTTGGAAACAGTAACATTATGTCTGTCAACCTAACTTTCCATAGATCTCTTGGAGTTATGTCTGAATTATCATAAGTTCAGATGAGCAACAAAATGCAGTTTCTTTTATAAACAATGGAATCATGGGGGATATACCAGTTTTCAGATTCCCCTTTGCCACTACAGAATTTCATGGAAATAAATGAAGCTCTGTTATCAGTGAAATGTGTGGAAGTGCATGGACAGAGGCTTGCAAAAGGAGAATTACCATAGAGGTATTTTAGATAAATACGAATAGAAATCTGAGTTGTTTCTTACTGAAAGAACATTGCAGAAAGAATCTGTATGCCTCAAGTAAGAGGGCCTTCCTCAAGAATTGTGTTTAATAGAGTAGGGCTAACCATTAAACAATTCTGCAAACATGACTAAGAATTTAAAATTTGGTGGAGTATGTTGGTTCATGTCTCAAAACCAGCACTTGGGATTCTGAGGCAGGAGGATCTCCATGAAATTAAGGCCAATCTGATCTACTTGGCAAGATTGAGGCCAGTCAAAGCTACATAGTGAGACCCTGTTTCAAAAACAAAAACAAAGGCAAATAATTAAAAAATTAGTTGGTTGGAAAATTTCATTTTGTGCCCTAATTAAAATCTGAGAGTAACTTTGGTGTGTGTGTGTGTGTGTGTGTGTGTGTGTGTGTGTGTGTGTGTATTATATGTGTAAGACGAGTAAATAAATCATAGGTAGGCTTAAAGACTCTCCTCTATCACTCTTCATTTTTACTTTTTGAGATAGGATCTCCTTCAGAATGAGGAATTTTTCATTGACTAGAATAACTCATCAGAGAGCCACTTTGATCTGCTTGTGTCTATGCCTGAGTGTTGGAGTTACAGACAGTGTGGCTAAACCTGGCTTTAATGTTAGTGTTGGGAATTGAAATTTGGGTTCCATTCTTTCATTGCAAATACCTTACAGAGACATATCTTTGACACAGAAACTAATTTATTAAAAATAATAAAACATTTTTGACCCTCAGGACAAGTCTTTTGAGGTTAATGCATTTTAATACCAAGATCAATTATTTTCACCTACTTAGGCCCAGTTTCCTGCTCATGCATTAATTAGTAACGTATGATTCACAATCTAGGCATTGTGAATACCTTCCACTCACAACAGCACTATGGGTACTTTTATTGAAGAATTACATATGTTTATATTTGGTACAAATGAGTACCCCAAATAAGACATTCTATCCAATGTTTAAAAAATATATTTTAAGATGTTAGGATTTTGTGTTTGGTTCCATGGTTATGCAAACTCATCAATTTATGCTGCTCCTGGTATCTGTTATTCAGTGAAAATCCTATGAAATTTATTTAGACTATGAACCATGATCTTATAAACCTTAATGTCAAGAAAGAATAAAGAGATAATTTATGTAATACTTTAGTTTATGTGTGTGGAGAGAAGATGCACACACTTAGTGATTTTTTATATGTGTTTTCAAAACTTACTTTTCTCTACAAATTGAGATAACCTTCCTATAATTTAAAATGTGTAGTTCTCAACATTTACTTTTATGTCTTAAACAATTTTGATAATTTCACATACATATAATGTGAGTTGTGGACAATTTTACACAGTATTACCCCTTCTCATTCCTCCCTCTGACCCACTTAAACCTTTTTCCATGCAAACAAGAACACTCTGAAAAAAGTTTTTTTTTGTTTTTACTAGCCTGATACAACTTATACAATTTGGTTATATAAGACCAGATGAATAACTGACCTCAGATAGGCCTTGAAGATTTTTCTGTCAACAAATGGCATTGTGCAACGCAAATTTATTACCTGATCATCCCTTCCCCCAATCTACCACTCATAGAAGATAATAAAGAGGCAGACATTTGCTCCCCTTAGTAAAAAAAGAAGCAGGCATTTTACACTTTTGTTTTCAAAAGTATAAATCAATTTATTTTAATAAACTTACAAACAAAAACACTAACCAACAGATTAAAGTAACCACTGTAACACATACTTCCTAACTCCAAATCCCGACTTATCTCCATGAACTTCAGTTGGAAAAGCCATTATATAATATAATTATTATATAAAAATGATTATCTTTGTATCCCATGTGTCCTCTTGCTTTTATTCTCTCCTTACCCATCACCTACTATTACCTTTTCTTGGTCTTCATTCTACATGCTGTACTATATGAACAATTATAGCTCTCCACAATAATTTTTAGTCTTTTTTGCAGTTTCCTTATAATTTGCATTATTAAAGGCAAAAAGTATTGAAATCAGCAATACAAGTACTTAAGCAAGACCAACATAAGACAACATTAGTGAACATGTCAGCTCAGTAGGGAAAATTTCACACAGCCCCAGACCTTGTTGAATTGCTGCAGGCAATCAAAACTTGCTGAGAGTGCAGAAATCAATCTTCTCCAGGGGTGAACCTCTTGGTAGGTTATTAAATCACAAGTGGTCAGCCTTAAACACATATACACAAGACCAAAATTAAAGGGACCTATTAGGTAGTGTGTGTTTGTAAACAATAATAATTATATAATAAAAGATCACAAATTTGAGAAGAAGATGTTAGAAGAGGAAAGTAAATGGTGGAAATGAAATTCTCAAAAATTTTAAAAATGTTATTTTAAGCATCTAATGGAAGAAACTATTTATGATAAAATAGGAAATGTATGTATTTAGAATTTTGTGCTCACTTTATTTCCATTGAACATTACAATCTGAATATGTAATTTTGAAGAGAAAATATCTGAACTCCAAAAATTGTAGAGATAAATGCAAGATATAAACAGACGGATATAATTTGTTTCAGATATTCAATAACCAAGGCAACTATAGGCAACTTTGGCTAAAACTTCTCACCTGTCAAATAAGCTTTTGTTTCTTCTATTGCTAAATTGCCAGCCCACCGAATGATATTTTGTTTGATTATTCTCCATTTTCTCATTGAAAACAGTCTGTTTTAAGAATCTACCTTAGATATTGTCAGGAAATCAAGGGAGCAACAGGTTAGAAGTTTAATAGCAGCATGAGAATTTAATTGGTATTTTACTTTGAAAGTTCTTAAGCTGATACCATTACTTGGCCCGTGAGCTTTAGCAACAGTGTTTGAGCAGTTGAATGGAAAACATAGAAGGAAACCCAGCACACACACATACAAATGTTTTACCCATTAGGGAAGTTATCAGGGAATGAAAGAGACTTTTGTGCTACATGTGATTAAAATTGGTGTTTTTTATGTGCCCATGAGATAAGAGAGAATCTGGATAGATGACAGATTTAAATATGACCACTTAGCATGTAGCAGTTGTTAAGTGAAGCCCTGGAGGTCCTCAGAAAGAGGCACTATATACTGAAATGTCACCCTCTCCACTCCATTGCTACATTGCTCTTTAGTTCACCGAGATTTTCTTTTCTTTCTTTTATTATTTGTTTCATTTCTAGTGGGAAAGTAAGAAGACAGATATAACTCTTATCCAATTTTCTGTCCATCATGTATACACACACACTCACACATACATATGAAAGACATCAAAAGTGCCCCACCAAAGCAAAAGCCATCTTCAAATTGAAATATTTCATATTCTGAACAAAAGAATAGATCCTGGGAAGAAGTGATAATGTGAAATCAAATGTCAGAGAAGTGCTGAACAAACAGCTTTACTAATATTCACAATATTTATATAACTGAAATATTACCAGATAATATTCTCCATGTCTGTAAAACTTTGGAACCACAGAGCTGATTGTTAAATATAGTCCTTGCCATCTTCCAAAACCCAGAAGAATTTAGTTAGTTTCATTTTTCAATGTTTCATCAGCATTTTCTACAAGATCTGCAACATCACCAGCCTCTTCATCTATGTCTTCTGGTTTTGGGTTTTACTATTCCATACTTCCCATGGGAAATGTTCAGCTAGCTTTCTAAGGCTCCTGAAGTTGTCAGCAGCAAGCTGATTTAATATTCCAGGAAGCATTTCTATAATTGGTATGCCTTCTGCATGAGGAGTAATTGCAAAGTTGTTGGTAGAAGCGGAAGCATGGACTTTGGGATTATTTAAATGAATAATCCTTCCATCATTGTCTTTAATCATGTTCATCTCTTCAATACTAGCTGTATTATTCACAACCAGTTTTTTTGATGACTCTGAAGCCTTTTGTCTTTAGCTGTAAATGTCCTAAGTACCACCTTCTCTGTTTTGAGTGCTGTGTTCCTGCCCCCTATCTGGACCTGAGCTTGAAGTCTTCTAACTTTTCTTGATTCATACTCTTGGGAAATCTGCAGCAGAGAGGTTCTTCCAACACCAGCATGCAGCAAGAGCAAGATGGCTCCATCTCAATAAGCTTTGCTAAGAGCCATCTGGAGTCCTACGAATTCAAGATTAAAGGACACACAGCTCTACCTAGATTTAAAAGTAGAAAACTCTAGACCTCAGTCTGTATTAGGGTAGTTCTTCACTTATCCCTTCCCCACATTACAAGTGTTCATAAAAATATTTTAAATTGAAATAGAATCATGTCACTTTCCTCTATCTTCCCCCCAAATCCTGTTAGGTAGCCTTTTTTCATTTCCTCCCACTTGTCCTCCCCACTCTCAAGTTGATAGCCTTTTTTCCTGAAATTATTATTGTTACATATGTGTATTTGTGTGTGTTTGTGTGTGTGTGTGTGTGTGTGTGTGTGTGTGTGTGTGTTGTGTGTGGGTGTGTGTGATCTATGTGTGTGAATATGTATGCACAAGTGGATAAACACAAACTGCTCAGTCTCAGCCACAACGCATACATCTACATCACAGCACAGTATCTATGGCTCAGGGAACATTTATGGAAGAGGGAGCAGGGAGATTGTAAGGGAAAGAGTGCCAGGAAGTCTGTAAAACAGTCTATCTTAACAATGGCTAAACTTGCTTTCAGGTTCCTCTCCTCTCACATTACTTCACTTTCCTAGGGACTTGGCTGAACTTCTTTGCACTCAGATTTCCCTCCCCCTATAGACCTTATCTGCACTCTCTCCTAGCCTATTCCTCTTCTTTGTGTCAGCCACCCATACAGTGAAGTGCTCTCCACAGGGATCCCCAATGCGTGCAGTAGGCTGGGACTCAAGTAGGTGATGTTCACTCTCCTTTCTGTCCTCCATTACAGTCTCTCCAGCTACCCAATTTCAGTAGGTCATGAGAAATATAATGTAGCTGAGGCACTAGACAAGGAATTCAAAACCATAATTGTGAATATGTTTAAGGACCTTAAAGAGGTGATGGATAAACCCCTTAGAGAAGTCTGTAAAAACACAAACAGTAGAATCAAATAATGAAAAAAGACCAAGACATGAAAGTAGAAATAGAATCACTAAAGAAAACCCAAATGAAAATAAGACTGGAAATGAAAAATTTAGGAAGTCAAAACCTAACAAACAAGCAAACAAACAAACAATAACAACAAACCCAAAAATATAAATCATATCAGTGGTAAGCCTCACCAGCAGAGTATAAGACATGGAAGAAGGACTTTCAGGTATTGGAGACAGGCAAAAGAAACAGATACCTTAACCAAAGAAATTGTTAAGATTAAAAAAAAACTGGACAGAAAAAGAGAAAACATCTAGGAAATCTAGGGCACAATGATAAGACCAAATTTAAAAAAAAACAATAGGAATGAAGAGAAAAGATAATCCAGGTCAAAGGCACAGAAAAATATTTTCAATAAAATAATAGGGGGAAAATCCCCAGCTTTATGAAGACAGTGCCTATTAAGGAAATAAAACACACAAAATATCAAATAGACAGAGCAAGAAAAGAAATTCCTCAAGATACATAATAATCCTAGCACTGTAGATATTCCAAACAGAATGGTTTATATAAATGGTCTGAGCAACAGCCATTAGGCAACTTTATGTTCATATCAAAGAAGTTGATAATAGATATGAGGGGTCTTTCGTGTTTCTCCAGGGACTTTCTGACTCAAGGTGTAAGCTAGTGAATTTGTGAGGCTCAGGCCTGTCCAGACAGAGCAGGCTTGGGGTACTCACACTCTCAGCTGCTTGTTGCACTTTATAGTTGATTTCCCAATCCTTGCCTTTATCAGACTATGCCTTTTCTGGCAGGTCTTGTTTCTGTTGAATTCCCATCTTTTACTTGTATGAATCACAGAAATAAAACAATTCCATCAGAACAGATACAGTTGAAAAAGGATTCTGAGAAATGTGCTTCTAGCAGTGCTGATAATGTAGGAAGTTAGAATGGATAGTTTGATGAGCATTCCTGGCATTGATCTTCATTAAGTCAAATAGTAAGAAAGAATGAAGAATTACATTATATATGTACCAATACATTAAACAAGATAACATTATATAATCATCCTTTTCCTTTTAAATTGCATTGCAGTTCAAAGGTCATGTAGCTATTATGCTTCTCTAAGCAGCTGTGTGACTTCTATTCTTAGTCAGTGATCCTGCAGAGGGCCACAGATCCCTTAAGATCATGACTGCATTGGAAGCCTGGCCATTCTCCTTTAAGAAGTTGTTTCTTTAAATAAAACTTCTGTCATAACTTAAAAAGTCTCTCTCTCTCTCTCTCTCTCTCTCTCTCTCTCTCTCTCTCTCTCTCTCTCTCTCTCTGTGTGTGTGTGTGTGTGTGTGTGTGTGTCTGCCTGTCTCTCTCTCTCATTGTTCCACACATATTCCACTGTGTGTTTATACTCTTTGATGAAGTGCATGTTAAAATCTTTACTTCATTTTCTAAAATGATGTGATTATATTATGATTTTAAAAGTAAAAAGTTATTTGGCTTTATTGTTATACTGAAGAAAGGTTTGGATATTTAAGATAGTAATCCTTTAAGAGATAGAGATTTTCCATTCTGGTCTCTTGACAGTGTTTTCACTGACCAACATTTGCCAAGTTATTAAAGTCTGTCTTATAAATTTTTATAAATGTCTCATCACTTTGGTGCTGTACTAAGTCATCCTCAAATCTCAGGCTGACAAGAATTTGCCTACATTATAATTTAAGAGTGCCCTAGTTTCATGTTCACAATCAGCTCTCTGGTAATTAGTTTATATGTCAGATGAATTACTTGTGCCTATATGTAATGGTTTTTTATGGATGCGTATTTGTTCTTCCATTTGTTCAAGTTACTGTGATTTGCTCACTATCTTTTTGTATAAATAATTGAGGCAGTATCTGTGGCTTCCTAACCTGTCATTTGGAACCATACATATTGGAAAGAAAATAATTATGAAAATAATTGCTAGGAAATGTAACCAAGTCAGTTGCCCTATGTAACCAATACTTTTTTACAAGCAGTTACATTGCATATCTTGTCATTTATTTGATATTAGCAGCCACACCTTGTCACAAATCTAAAGGCATTAGCAACAAAATGATGTTCATGTTAAGCAGTCAATGACCTAGAGACAAAATTAAGACAGTGAAAACTACAGGGGGAGCTGTGAACAAAGTGTAAGCAATGCATCTACACTTATACTTTCGAGCATAGTCTCTTGCTTGTACCAGGAACCAACAAAAAAGACCCAAGTATTCAATGACCAAGCATCTCTTGTGACTATAAGGAAATGTATGTCACAGTGACTGAGAACGACGTGTGTTACAGAACATTGACACTGCTGCACAAAACAATCTACAGTTAATGAACCCAAATAGGCTTCATTTTCATATCTGACATGGAGGTGGCCAAATACACAAATAGGTACCTGCTCAAGATAAATGAAGATACATGTTTACATATAATCTGGTACAAAAATATTCATAATACCTTTATTAATAACTTTACGAGGTAGAAAAATGAGAATGTCCACATGGAAGAATAAATGTTGTCATCACTAAAGGATCCAAGAATAGAGACATTTACTTATTCACAGAACATGAAAAAACCTTTAAAGAAACAGGTATACTCAGAAAATGAAATTAAGTCAGGGAGGCACAGGAGCTATATGATTTCATTCAAATGAGACTTGAGAACTTCAAAAAATACATAATCTGCAGTGACAGCAAGAAGGCCAGAGTTTCTCTGATGTGTAAGTTTAAGAGAAATTGAATAAAAAGAACATTTCAATGTTATGAAAATTATGTGTATGTTTATTACGGTAATGCTTATAGTATGCATTTCTTTGTCAAATATTCAGCACATAAGTCAGTTCCCTTGATTATAATTAAGTCTATTTTCTAATACTTAGTAAGATACAGTCAATACATTGATGAGAGAATTGAGTGACTTGCTTCCATCTTGTGATCTTGCAATGTATTATTGACTATGAGCACAAAGTTTCATTCACGACAATCATGAGAGTAATGTCTTAATTACATTTCCCAAGTTCTCTGTAATTTAGTTATGAATGTTTACAAAAAATTAAAGTAAATTTCAAATTAGAAAACAAGACTACTTTGTTAATGTATATTTATATTTAATTTGAACCACATTGCTAATCTTTCAGCATCCAACTAGTCTCTCATCAGTCACCACATTTTGTTTTATTACATTCACTCCTGATGTAGAAAAAGACATTTTTGGGTTATTTTTCAAATTCAAGAATCTCACATAACTCTCTCCTCTATATACACTGCCATACAGACCAGGGTATTTGCATATTGCTCCCTGGGGAAGTCCCTGCCTTGCTAATCAGAAATAAAAGCTCAAATATCCTCTTGCCTTCACTCTCCTTAGCTCATTCTTCAAAATGATGTACCCTGTTAAGTCCCTGTTTCTGTTAATGCTCTGGATTCTGGGTAAGATAATGAGATACAGGAGGCTAATGGGGGTAGAGGGTGGGCTCTAGTTGCCTCTGTGTGATGTGCATGTGTGATGAAGCAGGTCCCATTCTGCAGGATGCCCATATGAGTTTTAGCTACATGACAATGAGAAATTCTAGATGAGACAGGAACTGAGCTAGAATGAAGATTTTGATGTAGATGGGAAGGGGTGCTGTAGATTATGAACTTGAGGACCTTCCACTCACTTGTTTTGTAAAAAAAAACATTTGATATATTTTTTTAAAATCATAAAACATACCAGGATCTCACTTGTAATGAGTAACAAAGGAATTCACAAAGATTGTTTGGGAAGTTTTAACATGACTTTGTACTATTCTATTGTAATTTCAGGAACCAGTGGTGATGTTGTGCTGACCCAGACTCCACTTTCTTTGCCGGTTACCATTGGACAATCAGCCTCCATCTCTTGCAGGTCAAGTCAGAGCCTCTTAGATAGTGATGGATACACCTATTTATATTGGTTCCTCCAGAGGCCTGGCCAGTCTCCACAGCGCCTAATCTATTTGGTGTCCAACCGGGGCGCAGGGGTTCCAGACAGGTACAGTGGTAGTGGGTCAGGGACAGATTTCACACTCAAAATCAGCAGAGTGGAGGCTGAGGATTTGGGAGTTTATTACTGCATGCAAGGTACACATGCTCCTCCCACAGTGATACAGTCCCTAACAAAAACCCCTTGCTTCAGGCAGCTCAGCTGCCAATGTGCTGCTTGACTGGAGAGGAGAAGAGCACTCTGCAACTGTGTAAGGGGGAGGTGCTGGGGAACTTGGAAAATTGCAGCTGAGAGCCGTGGCTAGACTCATCTGGTTCAATGAGTGATTTGGTTAGACCTCAAGTGCCATCAATTTCTCATCCTTCCAGCTGCAACAGGCATATTATTACTTTTGTATCAGGAGAATCTCATCTCATTAATCTAGTTTATTGTTGAAGATTTTAACCATTTAATATTTTTCATTAATTTCTTCAGCTTAATTACGTTGCTTACTTTTAATGATGTATGTGTGCTGTTAATGTTATACCCATATCATGGGAACCCCCAAGACTACCACAGAGACTGAATCCTACATTTAAAAGCAAAGAGCCTTTTTCAAACTCTGGAGCTTGGTCCCTCTGTCTGTCCAACACAGTGATGAGAGCAGGGAGCCCTGAGCTCAGGTGGGATGGGATTTTTATCATAGCTGAGGTTTTGCTGAGGTGATTTCCAGAGTTCAGGACCCTGATTGGCTGTCAATTATCTAAGGGTATCTGTAAAACAAAATATAGGTGTGTGCTAGAATCAAGGACATCTGGCCACCTTATCTAATTGTTGGAATATTTGGGATGGTGGATCTCTGGGTGGTATCAGCTTAAGGCTTTTCCTGGATCTGGGTGTTGACTGCCAGAAAGTTTATCACAGAAGCTGTGTCTAGGCCCCTAAGCCTGTCATGGCTGCTGTGTGGTCAAGTTGTTTTGGGGTCCTCCACAGTTAAAATCTCATTAACTTTTTAAATGCTTAGGAGTCTATATTCTATGTCTATATTGTCTTTATATATATATTCTATATATATTTATACATATATATATTTGATATCTATATTCTTTTAATCATTCTAAGTAGCCTTAAGACATTGTTTTGAATATATTTTAAAAGAATTACATTTTGTTGTTTTTCTTTTTTTCATTATTAAGAAATTTTCTATTCATTTTACATACCAACCACAGATCCCCCTGTGGTGATATTTTATTTGTGCTAAAAAGTGGTGGTATTTTATTTGTATGTTAATAAATAAAATTTGTCTGGAAATCAGAGGTACTAGCAAGCCATTACCACAAAAGTCAGGCAGTGGTAGCACATGCCCTTAGTCCAATCACTTGGCAGGCAGGGTCTCTGTGTGTTCAAGGACACAATAGGGAATAGGCAAGTGTGGTGACACATACCTTTAACCCTAGTATCAACCATAGAGACCTTGAGGTCTGTACAGACAGGCAGTAACAAGGAAGTGAGGGAGCTGGTCTAAGTGCCAATGAGAGGGCAGAAAAGCAAATAAATAAAGGTGCAGATAGACATTAATGAGTCACATTTTGGAGGTGACATACCTGGAGAGCTAAGGTGTTTTTTGGCTCTCATTATTTGCCTGATCTCTAAGTTTTTCACCCCAATATTTTTGTTTGGTTTTGTGTTTTTTATTTAAGAAGACTGTTTAGAAAATCGTCTATATGCCCCCTGTTCCCTCTTCCCTCCCCCCAGCCTTCCTCCCAAGCTTCCCCCCATTCCCACCCCCTCCAATTCAAGGTCTCCCATGGGGAGTCAGCAGAGGATGCTACATTCAGTTGAGGCAGGTCCAAACCCCTACCCCTTTCACCCAGGCTGCACAAGGTGTCACACCTTAGGCCCTGGGACCAAAAGCCCACTTGTGCACCAGAGACAAATCCTGATTCTTCTTCCTGGGGGCACCTGAAACAGTTCAAGGTAAACTACTTTCTCAAGTATCCAGAGGGTTATTTCAATCTCATGGGGGCTCCACAGCTATTGGTCCACAGTTCATGGGACTATACTAGTTTGGTTGGCCGTCTCTGTACTTTTTCCCATCATGATCTTGATGTCCCTTTCTTATAGAATCCCACCTCTCTCTCATCATTTGGACTCTTAGAGCTCGACCTGGCACCTGGCCATGTATCTCTGCATCTATCAGAAACTGGATGACTACTCTATGATGACAGTTAGGGTATTCACTAATCTGGTACCAGAGTAAACCAGTTCATGAACCCTCTCAACTATTGCTAGTAGTCTAAGGTAGGGTCATTCCTGTAGATTCCTGGGAACTTCCTTAGCACCCTGTTTCTTCATATTCCCACAATGTTTTCATTTATCATGGTATCTCTTTTCTTGCTCTCCCACTCTGCCCCTGTTCCAGCTCAAACCTCCCATTCCATATGTTCTCATCCCCCATTCCTTGCTCACCACTAACCCCCATCACCACCAGTTAGCTCATGTAGATCTCATCTGTTTCTCCTTCGCTGGGCTATCTATGTGTCCCTCTTAGGGTCCTTCTTGTTAGCTAGGTTCTCTGGAGCTGTGGTTTGTAGTCTGCTTATCCTTTGTTTATATCTAGTATCCACTTATGAGTGAATACATAATGACAGCCCACAGAGTGGGAAAATATCTTTCCCAACCCCACATCTGACAGAGGGATGATCTCCAAAATATATAAAGAATTCATAAAAATAGACATCAAAATACCGAACCAATTAAACATCCAATTAAAAATGGGCTACAGAGCTAAACAGAATTCTTAACAGAAGAATCTCAAATGGCTGAAAGACATTTAAGGAATTGCTCAACATCCTTAGATATCAAGAATTACATTTTCTAAGGGACATGTAACCAGAAAGTTGCTATGCTCATTTAATTGTACTGCCTTTTAAACATTTCTTCAGTTTTTATATTGGTATTTCTGAATCTGACAGAATGGCTGGCTTTAGAAATTTTATTGACAGTTTTCAAAGTGAAAGATTTTCTTCTGGAAATATGCCTGGGATGTATGTAGTCTGGCTACTGCAGGTTACTTGGCTCAGGATGTTTATACTGTTGCAGTCAGTGTAATTCTTCTCTAATTGTTATCAACATCACCAAAGACTTCAAGTGTCCTCAGTGGCCTAAACATTGAAATTTCTAGTCTTGTCTAGCTCCTGAAAGGTGGATCTAATCAGTCTGGTTACCTGAAGTTCTGTGTATGGCAGGTTTGGGACAGGACCTCATATCACACAGGACTGGGTGAACATGTTCCTTCACAGTTTCCTAAGTCTGTGGAGAACCTGGATTCCTCAGTGTCATAGGGTGGCCATGGGATGCTTTGGTGAATGTGAGCACAATATAGACTAGGTGCCTCTGTGAAGAAATGCAATAGTGACAACTTTGCAGCAGCTCCCTACAGTGAACATGAGGGGAGATTCTCCAGTAACAAAGACTTCTTAGGCATATGTAGGAACTGACATATGCTTCACTTGTACACTCTTACATCCACAGAAGGTGCTTGCAAGTTGTTCTCATACAGTGACAAAGGGAATTTCATCTTCTTCCCAAGGCCATTTGATTCGTTTGAGTACCTTAGTGTTTTCATGATGTCTCTTTACACTCCATGGGTTTTGGTCATATACTTTACTTTGAGCAGTGTTTATTCTTTGCCCTGATTCTTGTTGTGTAAATGAAAACATAGGAGGTACCTCTCAACAGCCATTGTACTAGAGGTCTCCAATAGCCTTTTTAGATGGCCTTTCTGCTACCATTTATCAATTAATCCTTCTCTCCTCTCTTTCTATCCCTCTCTTCCTCGTCTCATTGATTTTCAAAAGCAGTTCTCCCTCCTTAAAGATTGCTTTGTATTTATGTTGAAATGTGGGTTTTTGTTCATTCATGATAGTTAATCAATCAAATATTCGGATGCCCAATTAATGCATTATTTAAATGAATGAGCAAGAAATCCTCCAAAGTATAGTGAACATAAGTAACAAACTCTTGGAAGAACTAGAATATAAGCCATGAATTTTCCTGAATGAGAATTATAACCAACACTGAGTCATCCACTTAACAGAAAAAAAAAACGCTCAGTAGATGGAGGCAGGTTTCAATGGAAGCACTTGGATTTTTCTGCAGAGAAGTGGGAAAATGGAACTGATTTTTTTGTCTAGTATGTTACAGCAAAACAGTTAATTTGGCAAGATTATTGAGCATGCATCAAGTATGTATGTGCACATGTACACACTTTTATTAACAGCGGAATAGTCAGTAAATTGTTTCAGGATCTACAATGAGACAAAGGTTTCCACACAGAGAAAAGGGTGCCTATACCACTTCAATTTTATCAACCAATCACCAAGAAACAAAATCAGAGTAAGTGAATACTACTGACCAAAGAATCCTAACAAATAGTTACAGAATATTTCACATGTTAGTTTCAGAACATATCTTATTCTTTTAAATAGAAGGAATATTGTCCAAAATATAAAATATCTTACACCACCAGATAAATATAACAAATTAAAAATACAACTGTATTTTTTATTTTCAGTGCCCACAACACAACCAAGGTAGATTTTCATTGAAGAAATTCATAATATATATAAATAGGAAAGTGGCTTTCTTGTGAATAACCAATAGTGTAACTGATAACTAAAGAAGGACATTTAAATTTTTCTTTAAAAAATTAAAAAAACACATAATTCTCACATATTTTTTGTTCATCATAAATAGCATAGAAGCGTTGTTTGCACACAGGTTCCCTGGGAATCATTCCTGTGAGTCTAGATGATTGTTTTAAAAATATTTTAAGTTATTTGACAGGTGTATAAGTTTAGCTTTTGTTTTGTTTTGTTTGTTTATTTGTTAGCTTGAGGTATTTTTTACCACATTCTTTTTTATTTTTATTTTTATGGCTGTAAGATTCATTTTTATTTATTAATCTATACAACAAATATTTGCTTGCTTACTATTATAAGATTATTGGAGATCTTGCAACAGTTTTGGTAGTTCTCATCAGTTGTGAAATCAAAGACCATTGGTGTAGTAGTTTGAATGTAAGCTCATAGGAGTGGCCCTATTGGGAGGTGTGGCCTTGCTGAAATAGGTGTGATGTTGTTGAAGGAAGTATGTTACTGTGGAGGTAGGCTTTGAGGTCTCTGTTGCTTAAGCTTCCCTCAGTGTCACAGTCCACTTCCTGTTGCCCTCTGATCAAGATGTAGTCAGTACCATGTCTACCTGAACATCACCATGCTCCCCACCATAATAATGGACTGAACCTCTGAACTGTAAGCCACCTCAATTGAATGTTTTCCTTTATAAGAGTTGCCGTGATCATCGTGTCTCTTCACAGTAAAAGAAACCCTAAAAAAATTGGTGGTTCAAATTTTGGAAAACTTAACAGTGAATCAGAATTGTGATTCTAAATAGAACTTCTCAAAAAGATATTCTAAACCAGATTTGTTGGTTCCTACTTGAGCCTTAGTTTCAAAAAGAAAGATCTCCTATTATGCCGTGTCTCATTTTTTAAGGTTTATTTATTTGATATGTTTGAGTGTTTGCCTGTATATTGTTTCTGTGCATGGGTTTATGCAGTGCCTCTAGAGGCCCTAGCACCCAAATAGCATCTTACAACCGACTGTAACTCCAGTTCCGGGGATCTGAGACCCTCTTCTAGCCTCCACTTTTAATTTTTATATAAAACATTTTACAAAAAATGAAAAAGCCCCTTTACTAATGTGTATTTTACATGAGAAATCCAGACATATTTATTATAAACACCTTGATGAAAGTGACACCATTACTACCATACTATGGATGTGAAGCTGTCCCTCGGCTCCAATGGTTTCATAATTCACTCTGCTGTTCTCTTGAAATTCATTTTGAGTAGCCAGACAAAAATCTCAATTTTTAAATTTAGAGATACTCATTTCAGATTGTGAAGATGAATTTGTATGTTTCTTTGTGCTCTAAAGAAGCATGGTGTTAGATACTTGGAGTTGAAGAACTCTATACAACAAAGAATATGGAATGTACAAAATGCTTTAGCAAAATGGAACAGGGGTTAGAGAAATGGCTCATCAGTTAAGAACACTTGTTGTTCTTGCCAGGGAGTGTCTGTGAGGAACTCAAAACCTACATGGAAAACACAACCATGTGTAACTCTAATTCCAGAGGACCTATTGCCCTCTTTTGACTTTTTTGGGGCCCTGGTGCATATATGAATATGCAGACAAAACAATCATACTCATAAAAAGTTTTAAAGTGCTAAATCTATCTGGGTGAATTAGCCCTGGTGTAGCTTATGCCTAAGCTGGCATTATGAAATTCAAATTTACAGTGTTGACTTGGTTTTGTAAAGACTTTTGCATTTGTCTTTTTGTAATTATATGGTTTACTTTAATTAGTAAGGATACTTCATCCACATTTGTCAATAACAGAAATATCTCAGGAAATAAAATCCTAGATTTATTCTTTGATCTCTCTGATGTACACAGTCATCACCCATAAACAGGTTTCCCCCAGCACTCTTCATTCTCCAAATCTAGGTACCGGCAAGTCAGTCTATGGGCAGACAATTTCCACCAGGCACTGCAATAGAGAAACCTCTCTATTTATCTGCAACTTGAGCGTACTTTTGTCATACATTGGCTGTGTGATTTCTTTAATTAAATCTAAATACCTAAAATTGCTATTTACTTCCAGAATAGACAGCCCAAGGAACTTCACAGCTACTGCTCCATCAAACTAGACTGTGGATTACATGTCCATTTTGAATATCCACAAAATCAGCAAATTTTTTCTATACGCTACCATAAGGGTTGCTATTGTATAGCATTATCTGTTTTTGCTAGGACCAGAACATGATGCTTACCTTGATGGCACCTGTAGCTCCTTCTCAGAACATGGATTTGCTGGAAAACTCCATGTGCTTGGTACTCTGAATTTGTATTATTCATTAATGAAAGGACACAAGGATGTGGATGTGATTACACAGTTTGCTATTACACTCAAGTATACTTTATTATGAATAAATACATGCAAAATAAGATGCAAATTGGTCTCCTAAGGCCTAATGCTAAAGCTAAGTCCATCTTAAGGATGACCACTGTTATTCATCCCTGTGCTTTTTCCAATCTCAGTCTCAAAAATTCTCACTCATACAATCCCTCCTCTTTCTCGCCAATTGGACTCCCAGAGGTCCACCTGGGTCCTGGACATGGATCTCTGCATCTGCTTCCATCAGTCATTGGTTGAGATTTCTAGCACGACAGTTATAGTGTTTGGCCATCCTTTCACCAGAGTAGGTCAGTTCGGGCTTTCTCTCAACCACTGCCAGCAGTCTATTGTGGAGGTATATTTATGGATTTCTGGGGATCTCTCTAGCACTTGCTTCTTCTTATTTCCATGGGGTCTTCATTTATCATGGTCTCTTTTTCCTTGTTCTCCCTCTCTTCTCCTGATCCAGCTGGGGTTTCCTGCTCCCCTAAGCTCTCTTTCCCTCTACCCTTGCCCTTCATTAGCCCCCCCCCCCATGTCCAGTTTGCTCATGTAGATCTCATCTATTTCTCTGTCATTGGGCAATCCCTGTGTCTTTCTTGGGGTTCTGTTTTCTAGGTAGCCTCCCTGGAGTTGTGAATAGGAGCCAATCATCCTTTGTTTTACATCTAGTATCCTCCTATGAGTGAGTACATACCATGTTTGTCTTTCTGAGTCTGGGTTACCTCACTCAGGATGATTTTTTCTAGATCCATCCATTTGCCTGCAAACCTCATGATGTCATTGTTTTTTTCTGCTGAGTAGTACTCCATTGTGTATATATACCACATTTTATTTTTCCATTCTTCAGTTGAAGGCATCCAGGTTGTTTCCAGGTTCTGGCTATTACAATCAGTGCTGCTATGAACATAGCTGAGCATGTGCCTTTTTGGTATGATTGAGCATTCCTTGGGTATATGCCCAAGAGTGGTATAGCTGGGACTTGGGGGAGATTGATTCCCAATTTTCTAAGAAAGCACCATATTGATTTCCAAAGTGGCTGTACAAGCTTGCATTCCCACCAACAGTGGATGCGAGTTCCCTTTGCAAATTGGATCTGCTAAGGCCCAATACTAAAGCTAAATCCATCTTAAGAATGACCGCTGTTGAGTCAAACCTAACAATGAACTTTGACAAATCTAGCATCCTAAATTTGGGCAATCGTAACATGTACTTTAGTAAAGATCCACTTACTTCCCAAGATGTCATGGTCTGAGATCAAAAGTCAGTTTATATTTTCTTATGATTATGTAGCATTGAGCTATAATCTTAATGATTGATAGCATGAGAATTTATTAAGGAATTTCACAAGCACAGAAATGACCATTATTTAAAAAAACATACTCCAGGTTGTTTATATGATGCTATTGAAAGACTACTTGCTTTAAAACAAAAAAAAAACATGCAGAAGTGCTTCTCCTGATTTAAATACCCTCAGATTGCCATTCTTTTAACTACAGTAACGAATGAATTGCCCTCCTATACTGCATATGGAGTCCCCGGCAAACATGCTGAATTCACACTGGATGATAGGAAATGCAAGGTGTAGTACTTGGTTTTTATCTGCTATGGGACAAACTAACATTTTAATGTTATGAATTCTCTGTGCCAGTGTTCAGACCCATGGATTTTTAAGTTTTACATCCTCCCTACTGGAAGACAAATGTCTCATTAAGACCTCAAATCTCTGCAATCTATTGTTTACTAGTACTAATTTGTAACAAACTATATATGGTATTGGGCTCTATAAAATATTTGGAAGACAAAAGTATAAATAAACTCACTCTATACTGTGAGAAATGCTAACCAACAAAACATAACCATAGGACCAAGACAAGATCTGAAGTGCTGTTCCTTCCTGATAGCTTCACTGGTAACAAAAACTGAATTATATTGTACTCACTGCCAAACTCTGTGTATGGAAAAGCATGCATAGATGTCTACCAATTATCAACACTGCATTCAGCATCAGGGAGTGATAACATACTCAGAGAATGGCCAAGTAGCTTTCTCTCCTGACAGTCCCAGTATTTATAACAATATGAAGTCAGCATCATTTGCATAGATATTTCTTTTTTCTGGTGTCCTGCCTCTTAGAATACTGTAAGACTATCCTCCTCTGTGCTGTGATATGATCAAAAAACACCAAAGTACATAAAATAGGAAGATGCTGTCTTTATCAGAGATCACTATGTTTCTTCTCTTCTGGATTTCAGGTAAGATTATTGGACAAAGCACAAAAGCAGAGGATGACATACAAACACCCACTTTTCACTCTATATATGAAAATCTTGAGTCATAGGGAGCCTACTTTTGTTTAGATCTGAAATTTAAAAAAAACGTATTCTTCCTTTTCTGCTACTGATCTTTTATATGTAGAGTTAGCCTCAAGGGTTGAAATCGTGATGACCCAGGCTCCAGCTGTCCTGTCTGTAAATCCAGGGGAAAGAGTCACCATCAACTTCAGTGACAATGAACTGCAGAGCCAGCCAGGACATTGGGAAAAGCTTATGTTAGTACCAGAAAAATGAAAAAAACAATCATCAGGGAGGACTTATGAGCTTGCACTTGAGGAGTCATATAGACTGTGGTTTAGTCATATAGACTGTGGTTGATGATTAAGAAAAACAATCTATCCCCAGGAATTAGGCTAGCTCAAGTTCTTTTTGATGTTGGGAAATGTGTTCACAGGTTTTGGTGTACATCATAGCTAAAACAATGCTGTAAATAATAACTTCATGTAACTAGAAAACAAAGAATTGAGTGATTAGTTAAGATAATTGGACAGAAGTCAAAAGTATAAAAAGTAGAAAAGTAACCTGTTTTTCTGACAATTATAAAACTATTTCCTATGTAAACACTTATGGTTGAAATACTCCTGATACTGCCTATGTAGATGACTGTGCATTAAAGGTCTTGATCTGTGAGACATCTAAAAGATGAATGTTCAAATGAGTGTAGGTTTCTAAGAAAATGTGTAAGAGTGTGTTTAAGAAGAATAATGGAGCTGACCTGTTCCCGAAAATATGTTTTTATTGTGATTATGTAGTAACTATGTAACTTGTTTATGGAAAAAATCCTCTTTGTAATTAACTTGATGTGAAGAATATTGAGAGTGCCTGAAAAATAAAGAAGTTTTTACCCCTTAGAAAAGAAGTTTGTATGTTTTTCCTGCCAACTCTGTGTCTTGTTCCCAGTCTCTCTGACCTGCAGAAGGCTGGATCCTCTGCAAGAAATATGCAAACTGATATCCAAAATGATTGTATCAATTTGTTCTCCTACCTACAATGAATAAAGGTGCCTCTTTTTCCAAATTCCCATCAATGTGTGCTGTCAGAGTTTTTGATGGTAGTCAAATTTGTATCTGGATGTTTTCTGTGTCAGTTTATTCCTGCAGCCACTCAGACCCAAATAAACACTCAGAGGCTTATAATATTGTCAAACTATATGGCTTAATGACTCAGGCTTCTTGTTAGCTAGCTCTTAAATCTTAAATTAACCCACTTCTTTTTTTATTTTTTGTTTTTTCGAGACAGGGTTTCTCTGTGTAGCTTTGCGCCTTTCCTGGAACTCACTTGGTAGCCCAGGCTGGCCTTGAACTCACAGAGATCCGCCTGGCTGTGCCTCCCGAGTGCTGGGATTAAAGGCATGCGCCACCACCGCACGGCTAAATTAACCCACTTCTATAAGTCTATACTTTGCCATGTGGCTTGTGGCTTACTGTTACTTTACATCTTGATTCTTCTGGTAGAGGCTAGCAGCAACTTCTCTGCTTTTCTTCTCTCTCTCTAGTTGGAATGTCCTTCTTAACCTAATCTGCTTCATCATTGGACAAACAGCTTTATTTATAAACCAATCAGAGCAACATATATTCAACCATCACAGTTTACTTTGCATTTCCCTGATGACAATGCATGTTGAACATTTAAAAATACTTATTAGGGGGCTGAGAGATGGCTCAGCAATATAGAGCACTAACTGATCTTTCAGAGGACCTGGGTTCAATTCCCAGCATCCACATGGCAGCTCAAAACTATTTTTAAGTCCCGTTCCAGGGGACCCAACCAGACACCCATGGTAAAACACCAATGCACATAAAATTAAAAAAATAAATAAGTAAAATTTAAAAATACTTCTTAGCTCTTTGTCACATATGATAGTTTATAAAATCATAGTTTTATTTATGTGCATTTATATGTGTCTGTGTGAATACATGAAATGTGTATGAAAATTCCACAAAGGCCAGATAATGGTGTTTGAGCCCATCCTATGGAGCTGGAGTTACAGTTGATTGTGAAGCACCTGACAAGGGTGCTGAGAACCAAACTTAGATTTTCTGGAATAGCAGTAAGTGCACTTGACTATTGATCCCTTTCTCTAGTCCCTCCTCATAACAACATTTGCCCATACCTACAATGCCATGTTTTAAAATGAAATATTTTAATGGTTCATTTTATGACTTCATATATACAAACACAATTTTACATAGTATGTTATGGTACTGTTTAGTTAAGAAAGATCCTATGAGACATCTTTAAACTGTTTATCATGAATTACAGAAGGCAAATAACAAGAGACAGAGGACAGGGAAGCCGATAGGTTAACTGCAGATCATCAACGCTCCTTCACCTTCTCCAAATCCAATCCTCAAGTCTCACCCCCATCTCTATAGCAGACCACTAGCTGAGGCATTCACTCCTTATCTGCCTCCATCTCAAGAGGATCACAGAGATATTTTCTTCCAGTTTCCCTATGTGACTCACCCTGATATTTCAGCCCCCAATACCAGCAGGTTTTCACTGTGAACCTGCCATCCAAGCCTACAAGAGAAGAAAGTAGGCAAGTGAAGCAGGTAGACAAACTGCAGATCTTCATTCTTTCTTCTCTCCAACATATCCAGTCATCCAGTTTTCATCCCAGTTCTGTAGATGACTGCCTGTTGTGGTCCCTGCTCACTCTTTGCTCCTATTCCCAGGGCTCTAAACAGATCCTGGCAGAACTCCCTTCATTCCTTTCTGTAGACATCTTCCCTCCCACCCTCCTAGCCAATCCTATTCCCAAGTGTCAGCTCTCAATCCTGTAGGGCATATTTTGCTTGGAAGACTCCACAGATACATCAATCAGGATCCCTAAAAAATTTCACACTAGGAAACAAACAGACACCACACTGTATTAAGAACCAGAGAGGGTAAGAAAAAATAAGCATTAAAATACCGACACAATAAAGACAAGACAAAATATCAGCACCTATATTTATCCCAGATACCTAGACACTAGTTTAAAAACATAATCATTAACATCCAGGATATGTCTTCATTAGAGCACAGTAACCCTCCTACAGTAGGCCTCATGTATTATAACATAGCTGAAGACCTTAAAATAGGCTTTATAAATATGACAATGGTCCTTAAAGAAGGTATGAATAAATACCTTAAAGAAATCTGTGAAGCAAAAACAAACAGTGTAAGGAAATGAATGAAACAGTTCAAGACCCAAAAGTGGATATCGAATCAATGAGAAAAATCCAAGCTTTCAATTACAATAGGTGGAGAACATAGGATATTCAGTCCTTCAGAAGGCTAGAAAGAAAATTCCAACCTAAAGTGGTTGTCTAAAACTACAAAATTTGAATAAATAATCTCAGACCAGTAAAGACAATAGAAGGGAAACATACTCACACACACACACACACACACACACACACACACATACACACACACACACACACACACACACACACACACACATACACTGTGGATATCACTCTGTATGCTGTGAATGTGTGGCTCTGATTGGTTGATAAATAAAATGCTGATTAGGCAGTATCCAGGCAGGAATTATAGGCAGTATAAGCAAACTAAGAGAATTGTGGGAAGCCTGGAAAGCTGAGTCAGGAGATGCCAGCCTGCCTCCAGTGAGCATCATGTAATGGCATACAGGCTGAGCCATGAAACATGTGGTGACATATAGATTAACAGAAAAGGCTCAGTTTAAGTGTAAGAGCTAGTCAGTAGTAGGACTGAACTAACGGCCAAGCAGTTTTAGTTAATATAAGCCTCAGTGTGTTTACTTGGGTCTAAGCGGCTGCAGGACTAGCAGGTGAGAGAGATTTGTCCTGACCACAGGCTAAGTGGAACACAGGAAAACTTCAGGTACACACACATGATCTCACATACACACACAGACACACACAGACACAGACACAGACACAGACACAGACACACACACACACACACACACACACACACACACACACACACACACCAACCCCACAACAACAACAAAACCTAGTATCAAGAACCAACACACATTGTTCATTGATAAATCTCAACATCAATGCCCTCAATTTCCCAATAAAAATACAAGGGCAACGGACTGGAATGGAAAACAGAATTCTTCCTTCTTATGTATCTAAGAAACATACCCTACCATCAACGATAGCCATCACCTCAGGGTAAAACAATGGAAAAAGATACTCTAAGCAAATTCATCTAAATAGCAATCAAGTATAGCTATTTTTAATGTCTGATAAAATAGACTCCAACCAAAAGTAATTAGGAAAAACAGAGAAGGGTACTACACATTCATCAAAGGAAAAAGCCATCAAGAGGACAATGTAATTCTTAAAATCTATGTATCAAACACAAGAGCACTCAAGTTCATAAAAGAAACACTACTATAGATTATATCATATATTTACCCTCACACCTTCATAGTGGGAAACCTTA
This sequence comes from Peromyscus eremicus, assembly GCF_949786415.1. Taxonomy (NCBI): domain Eukaryota; kingdom Metazoa; phylum Chordata; class Mammalia; order Rodentia; family Cricetidae; genus Peromyscus; species Peromyscus eremicus. Next base: position 82,446,198 of record NC_081418.1, on the reverse strand, counting down.
TAATCACACTCTCATCAATGGATAGGTCATCCAGACAAAAACTAAACAGAAGAATATTGGTGCTAACAGTTTTTATAAGGTAAATGGACCTATCGAGTATTTACAGAACTTTTCGTATACTTTCTTCTAAGCACCTCATGAAATTTCTGCAAAATGGTGACATACTTGGACACAAAGCAAATCTCATCACATATAAGAAAATTGAACTTGTCAATTTTCTGCAAATCTGACTACCACTAATCAGAACTGGATATCAGCAACAAGAGAAACAATAAACTAGTGGAAATTGAACAACTCACTATGGAATAACAAATGAAATCACCAAAATACGAGGGACGCAGGACCCCAATTAGTTATCTCCTGTCACCAAATGTAGTTTCTGTACTGTGATTGTGTTACATCTAATTGAATTGTTGGTTAAAGGGAACTTTAACTATGGGAACTTCCAAACAACCCATACTGTTGCCAGACTATTGGTTGTTATCCAAAAACTGACAGCAAGGCTCTGCTGCTCAAGACACCTATACAACTCATTGAACATGGAGGAGTTGAACAATGCTTCATAGAGCCTTTAACTCTATGTGCTAGTGTGTTTGGTACATAAAGGTATTTTGGAGGGTAACATAGGACAAAGGTAAACCACCAAGCCAGCCATATACCCTTTGATCCACAATGTTTTCCGGTCTGCGAGATATGCTAGTGCAATGGTGGCATAAATATTTTGGGAGTAGTCAACCAATAACTGATTTGCCTGAAGGCCTATTCCATAAGATGGAACCCATACCCAATGCTGCTTGTGTGGCCAAGAAGCAGAGATTAGATAGCAGAGTTCTAAATTAAAATCATATGTTACTGTTCTAAAACAAACAAACAAACAAAACAAACACCAAAACAAAACAAACCAATCAAACAAACAAAAATAATCAATAAAATAACCACTAATAATATTCTATTATACGCATATATTACTATCCTGCTCACCTATCATCAGGGAAGCTTTTTTTCTGCATCAGATAGGAACAAGTACAGAGACTTACAACCAGACATTATGTATAGAGTGATAGAGTTTGGAAAACTCAGTCCTAAATGGAATATCTCCATTGAATCACTCGCCTCAGGGCTCATGAAGAAGAGGTAGAAAGAATGTAAGAACCACTGGTGAAGGGAGACACCAATAAAACAAGGTCTTTTAAAACCAACATGATTAGCATGCAAATGAACTAACAGAGACTGAGGCACAGCATAGACCCTAATATTCTGTGCAAGCTATTTCATTTTTCAGTCTTCTTGTACTGTTAATGAAATGCTAATTACACATATCTGCTCCTTGCATTGAGTGCCTGCATAAAACCAGTCACCAGATACTCCATTATCTCCAATGACTCATTCTAAATTTGCTCATCAAGTATGATTTACTAGTCTGATTTGTTTTCCTTTGGGGATTAGTAAACCATTTTAATATATTTAACCCTACTTTTTTTCCTCAGTCCCTCAATCTAAATCATGAACAAGCATTTTCCCAAAGTACCTGCTTACTTTAATTTCCTATCACATGTGTCTACTCTCATCCCTCCAAAGACACCCCATATGGGAGGCCCCTTCTTTGATTCTAAGATCAATTTATAGTCCCAGTGAAACAGACAAATTAAAAAATTTGAAGTTACAATCCACACATCAAGGAGACATGTGGCAAATTTCCATCAGGGACTAGTGTATTTCAGCCACTAAATTTTTTCTAGGTCCATTCATCTTCCAAAATTTTTGATAATTTCATGATTCTTCATAGCTTAATAAAATACCATTGTACAAATATACTGCACTTTAATTTTCCATTTATCATGTAGTGGACATTTTAGTTGATTCCATTCCCTTGCCATTGTGAATAGATCAAAAAAATGCATGGGTGTTTGGTTTTATGTCTGCCATAGACTATAGAGTCTTTTGAGTATATCCACAAGAATGACATAGTTGGGTCATGTAGCATGAATGTTAAAGAGTTTTATTAATAAAATCAAACCTGAGCCAGGTAATGGGGTGAACACTGGAAGGTCAGAGAGACAGAGCAAGCCACAGCTATCTCACCTTGCCAATTTCTCAGCTCCTCCTATTTCCTCAGACTGGAAGCTTCTGTGTCCTCATCCCAATGGCTCTCAGTTGAACTGCTGCCAGAAGCCTGAATGCTTAACCAGCCAAAATGCTTAACCAGCCAAATGCTTCTAGTTTCTGGTCCTCACGCCTTATAAAACTTTCTGCTTTCTACCACCACTCCCGGGGACTAAAGGCTGCTTTCTGAGATTAAAGGCGTGACTCACCATGCCTGGCTGTTTCCAATGCAGCCTTGAACTCAGAGATCCAGAGGGATTTCTGTCTCTGGAATGCTAGGATTAAAGGCGTGTGCTAACATTTTCTAGCCTAAGTATCTTGTGGCTTTTCTGTTCTCTGACCCCAGATACGTTTATTAAGGTACACAATATTTTGGGGAACACAATACTACCACAGGGTCATGTGGTTGTCCTATTTGTAGTTGTTTGAGGAAATTGCACACTAATTTCACACTGAGTGAGGGCTCGCCTTTCCTCCTATCCTCACTGCTCTAGAATCTTGACAGCTCATGTTGCAGCTATTGACAATTTTAAAAATGCTCAGACATTTTTATATAATAAATATGCTCTAGATTGGTTTTCTGGCCCAAGTGACAGGAATACTTCTTTTTTCAAATGGATCTGATGCAATTTTCACTCCTGATTTAGGCTGTCTCAGAATCATGGTCTTTTAAGTAGTGTGAAAAACCATGTACTAGGGAAAGAATTTGTTTGAACATTCTAGAAATACATCCAGGGCACTCTGCATCACTCTTAGTGGTAAGAGAAGCAAGGTTAAATATTGGATTTTATCTGGGAAGTGCTAAACTGATATTTAGAAATTCTGATCTCTGAAATTTTTATCTACAGTGTCAGACTATAAACTTTTATAAAGCTTCCATTCTCCCTATTGGAGATATCTGTCTTTCTAAGACATCCAGGCTTTCTAATTTCTTGTCCATGATATGTCAATATTATGCTATCTATTTCTTTAGTACCATATGCTGTGATGATTGGTGAATGTTCAGACAATTAAAAATGCTTCAGCTCATATTGTAAGAAACATCAAGTAAGAAAATATAATCCTGGACCAAGACCATAGATATGAGATGCTCTTCCTTTCAAACTTCTGAATTTATTCAAGATACTTACTTAGACTGTGCTAATATTGCAGCCTTGTATGTGGGGTATAAGCACAAATAACTTTCAAATCTTAACATCTCATCAAGTAACCACAACGGGGACACATAATTCAAGATGACACAGAGAAGTTCTTTATTGCAGTCAATATGAAGACAGTATCATTTGCATAAGTTCTTCCTCCTTCTAGTGTTCCTGCCTCTTACAATATTATAAGAAGGTCCTTCTATTGGGTGTGTCATGACACACTTAAACAAAGGGAAAGCAGGAAGATGGGTCCACATCTCAGCTCCTTGGGCTTCTGCTCTTCTGGGTTTCAGGTAAGAGTGATTACACATGTCAAAAAGTGGAGACATTAATTAAAGACAGAAATTTTACATCATTAGGAAGCCCAGCATCACATGGAATTTTACTTCCTGTTGAAAGAAATTGATACAAAAAAATCTTATCTTTTTAAAAAAAATAGTTTAGAAGTGACTTTCAGATGCAATGTCATGTTCTGACTAATACTTCTCATATGTTTTCAACCTCCAGATGTGACATTGTGCTGACTCAGTCTCCAGCCCCCTTGTCTGTGATTCCAGGAGAAAGAGTCACCATGACCTGCAAGGCCAGCCAGGGTATTTACACAAGCTTACACTGGTATCAGCAAAAACCAAATGAGGCTCCAAGGCTTCTTATCAAGTTTGCTTCTGGGTCTGTCTCTGGGATCCCCTCCAGGTTCAGCGGCAGTGGATCAGGGACAGATTTCATGCTCAGCATCAACAATGTGGAGCCTGAAGATGTTGCAAGTTATTACTGTCAGCAGAATAGCAGCTGGCCTCCCACCGTGATAGAGATCTAGAAAAAACACCAGGGAAGCTGAAGTCTGAGGCTGGGCTGCTTCAGCTGCTTCTGGTGGTGTCCTCTACCTTCTTGAAAGTGTTTCACAGATGCAGACAGCCTTGAAGATCACAGGGATAATACAAATGAAGAAGCCTGGATGGCTCTTTTGCCTCTGAACACTCTTCACTCCACTTCATCTCCATAATACATAGCCTAGAATATTTTCCTAGTGTAATCAGTCTTCCTCCAGTGTACTACAACCCAGAGAAAATCCTAGCCTGGATTGACAAAACAATTGATTCCATGAACTTATAATTGTTGGAAGTATAAATGAGGCATTGCCTGATGCCATAGCATTTACTATACTCTTGTCTCCACAGAGATGAAAGCTGAGACTCACTGCTTCATGTCTCAGTTGCAACTTTCCCATATACATTTTATAGTAAGTGAACAAGTATTGAGTATAGAGTGTTTTTCCTGTTTATAGATTTATATGAACTAGCCAATCTAGTTTGGTGAAAACTGCAAATTTCTTGATAAGTGGTTACAGTTACTACTTAATAGAAAAAAAATGAAAGTAGACTTGGAAACAATAACATTATGTCTGTCAACCTAATATTCAATAGATCTCTTGGAGTTATGTTTCAATTATCAATAGTTCAGATGAGTAACAAAATGCAATTTCTTTTATAAACAATGGAATCATGGGGGATATACCAGTTTTTAGATTTCCACTAGCCACTACAGAATTTCATGGAAATAAATGAAGCCCTCTGTTGTAGCGTTTCATTAGAAAAATGTCAGTGCATGGACAGAGGCTTGCAAAAGGAGAATTACCATGGAAGTATTATAGCTAAATAAGAATAGAAATCTGAGTTATCTCTTACTGAAAGAACGTTGCAGAAAGAATCTTCATGCCTCAAATAAGGGGGCATTCATCAAAGATCGTGTTTAATAGAGTAGGGCTAACCATTAAACAATTCTGCAAACATGACTAAGAATTTAAAATGTGGTGGAGTATGTTGGTTCATGTCTCAAAACCAGCACTTGGGATTCTGAGGCAGGAGGATCTCCATGAGTTCAAGGCCAGTCTGATCTACATGGCAAGATTCAGGACAGTCAAGGCTACATAGTGAGACCCTATTTCAAAAACAAAAACAAAGGGAAATAATTAAAAAATTAGTTGGTTGGAAAATTTCATTTTGTGCCCTAATTAAAATCTGAGAGTGACTTTAGTGTGTGTTTGTGTGTGTGTGTGTGTGTGTGTGTGTGTGTGTGTGTGTGTGTGTGTTATATGTATGAGACAAGGGGATAAATCATAGGTAGGCTTTAAAGACTCTCCTCTGTCACTCTTCATTTTTACTTTTTGAGATAGGCTCTCCTGTGGAATGAGGAATTTTTCATTGACTAGAATACCTCATCAGAGAGCCACTTTGATCTGCTTGTCTTTATGTCTGAGTGCTGGAGTTACAGATAGTGTGACTAAACCTGGCTTTAATGTGAGTGTTGGGAATTGAAATTTGGGTTCCATTTTTTCATTGCAAATACCTTAAAGAGTCATATCCTTGACATTGAAACTAATTTATTAAAAATAATAAAACATTTTTGACCCTCAGGACAAGTCTTTTGAGGTTAATGCATTTTAATACCAAGATCAATTATTTTCATCTACTTAGGTCCAGTTTCCTGTCCATGCATTAATTAGTAATGTATGATTCACAATCTAGTTATTGTGAATACCTTCCACTCACAGCACTATAGGTACTTTTATGAAAAAATTACATATGTTTATATTTGATATGAATGAGTACCCCAAATAAGACATTCTATCCAATGTTTAAAAAATGTATTTTAAGATGTTAGGATTTTGTGTTTGGTTCCATGGTTATGCAAACTCATCAATTTATTCTCCTGGTACCTTTATTCAGTGAAAATCATATGAAATTTATTTAGACTATGTAACATGATCTTATAAAACTAAATGTCAAGAAAGAATAAAGAGATAATTTATGTAATGCTTTAGTCTGGATAGAAGATGCACACACTTAGTGATTTTTTTATATGTGTTTTCAAAACTTACTTTTCTCTACAAATTGAGATAACCTTCCCATAATTTAAAATTTGTGGTTCTCAATATTTACTTTTATGTCTTAAACAATTTTGATAATTTCACATACATATAATGTGAGTTGTGGACAATTTTACACAGTATTACCCCTTCTCATTCCTCCCTCTGACCCACTTAAACCTTTTTCCATGCAAACAAGAACACTCTGAAAAATGGGTTTATTTGTGGTTACTAGTCTGATACAATTTATACAACTTGGTTATATAAGACCAGATGAATAACTGACCTCAGGTAGGACTTGAAGATTTTTCTGTCAACAAATGGCATTGTCCAAAGTGAATTTATTACTTGATCATTCCTTCCCCAAATCTACAACTCATAGAAGATAATAAAGAGGCAGACATTTGCTCCCATTAGTAAAAAAAGAAGCAGGCATTTTACATCATTGTTTTCAGAAATATAAATCAATTTATTTTAATAAACTTACAAACAAAAACACTAACCAACAGATTAAAGTATCCACTCTAACACATACTTCCTAACTCCCAATCCTGATTCATCTCAATGAACTTCAGTTGGAAAAGCCATCATATAATATAATCATTATATACAAATGATTATCTTTATATCCCATGAGTCCTCTTGCCTATATTCTGTCCTTACCCATCATCTACTATTACCTTTTCTTGGTCTTCATTCTACATGCTGTACTATATGAACAATTATAGCCGTCCACCATAATTTTTAATCTTGTTTGCAGTTTCCTTATAATTTGCATTATTAAAGGCTAAAAGTCATGAAATCAGCAATATAGCTACCTAAGCAAGACCAGCATAAGACAACACTAGTGAACATGTCAGCTCAGTAGGGAAAATTTCACACAGCCCCAGACCTTGTTGAATTGCTACAGGCAATCAAAACTTGCTGAGAGAGCAGAAATCAATCTTCTACATGGGTGAACCTCTTGGTAGGTTATTAAGTCACAAGTGGTCAGCCTTAAACACATATACACAAGACCAACATTAAATGGACCTACTAGGTAGTGAGTGTTTGTAAACAATAATAACTATATAATAAAAGATCACAAATTTGAGGAGATGTTAGAAGAGGAGAGTAAATGTTGGAAATGAAATTCTCAAAAATTTTAAAAATGCTATTTTAAGCATCTAAAGTAAAAAACCATTTATGATTAAATAGGAAATGTATGTATTTAGAATTTTGTGCTCACTTTATTTCCATTGAACATTACAATCTGAATATGTAATTTTGAAGAGAAAATATCTGAACTTCATAAATTGTAGAGGATAAATGCAAGATATATATAAACAGATGGCTATAGTTTGTTTCAGATATTCAATAACCAGGGCAATTACAGACAACTTTGGCTAAAAGTTCTCATCTGTCAAATATGCTTTTTTTCTTTCTATTGCTAAATCACCAGCCCACCTAATGATATTTTGTTGGATTATTCCAATTTTTTTCATTGAAAACAGCCTGCTTTAAGAGTCTATCTTAGATATTGTCAGGAAATCAAATCAAGGGAGGTGATGTTCATTGTTCTTTCTGTCCTCTGTTACAATCTCCCCAGTTACCCAATTTCAGTAGGTGATGAGAAATTTAATGTAGCTGAAGCACAAGATAAGGAATTAAAACTAGCAATTATGAATATGTTTAAGGACCTTAAAGAGGTGATGGATATATTCCTTAGTGAAGTCTGTGAAAACACAGTGGAATCAAATAATGAAAAAAAAGTCTAAGGCATGAAAATAGAAATGGAATCACTAAAGAAAACCCAAATTGAAATAAAACTGGAAACAAAAAATTTAGGAAGTCAAAAAACAAATAAACAACAACAGCAAAACCTCCAAATCCCAAGTACCTCAGTGTTAAGCCTCACCAGCAGAGTATAAGACAAAGATAATGTAGGAAGTTAGAATAGATAGTTTGATGATCATTCCTGGGATTGATCCTCATGAAGTCAAATAGTAAGAAAGAATGAAGAATTACATTATATATGTACCAATACATTAAACAAGATAACATTATATAATACTCCTTTTTCTTTTAAATTGCATTGCAGTTCAAAGGTCATGTAGCTATTGTGCTTCTCTTAAGCAGCTGTGTGACTTCTATTCTTAGTCAGTGATTCTACAGAGGGCCACAGATCCCTTATGATCATGACTGCAATGGAAGGCTGATCACTCTCCTTTAAGAAGTTGTTTCTTTAAATAAAACTTCTCCTGTCATAATTTAAAAGCCCCCCCCCTCTCTCTCGTTGTTCCACACATATTCCACTGTGTGTATATACACTTTGAAGAAGTACATGTTGAGATCTTTACCTCTTTTTCTAAAATGATGTGATTATATTATGATTTTAAAAGTAAAAAGTTATTTGGCTTTATTGTTGTACTGGAGAAAGATTTGAATATTTAAGATAGTAATCCTTTAAGCGATTGAGGTTTTGAAAGCATTCTGGTCTCTTCACAGTGTTTTTTGTTTGCTTGTTTGTTTGTTTGTTTTTTCAAGACAGGGTTTCTCTGTGTAGCTTTGCGCCTTTCTTGGATCTTGCTCTGTAGACCAGGATGGCCTTGAACTCACAAAGATCAGCCTGCCTCTGCTTCCCGAATGCTGGATTAAAGGCATGCGCCACCACTGCCCAGTAGCAGTGTTTTTCACAGACCAGTATTTGCCAAATTATTAAAGTTTGTCTTATACACTTTTGTTAATGGCTTATCGCTTTGGTGCTGTACTAAGTCATCCCCAAATTTCAGGCTGACAAGAATTTCCCTCATTACACTTTAATTGTGCCCTAGTTTCATGTTCACAATCAGCTCTCTGGTAATTAGTTTATATGTTGGATGAATTACTTGTGCCCATATATAATGGTTTTTTATGGATACGTATTTGTTCTTCCATTTGTTCAAGCTACTGTGATTTGCTCACTATCTTTTTGTATAGATAATTGAGGCAGGATCTGTGGCGTCCTAACCTGTCATTTGGAACCATACATATTGGAAAGAAAATAATTATGAAAATAATTGCTTGGAAATGTAACCAAGTCAGTTGCCCTATGTAACCAATACTTTTTTTTTACAAGCAGCTGCATTGCATATCTTGTCATTTATTTGATAACAGCAGCCACACCTTGTCAAAATCTACAAGGCATTAGCAACGAAATGATGTTCATATTAAGCAGTCAATGACCTAGAGACAAAATTAAAAACAGTGAAAACTACAAGGGGAGCTGTGAACAAAGTGTAAGCAATGCATCTACACTTAATACTTTAGGGCATAGTCTCTTGCTTGTACCAGGAACCAACAAAAAAGACCCAAGAATTCAATGGCCAAGTATCTTTTGTGACTGTAAGGAAATGTACGTCACAGTGACTGAGAACGATGTGTGTTACAGAACATTGACACCGCTTCACAAAACAAAGCACTGTTTAGTGAACTAAAATAGGCTTCATTTTTATATCTGACATGGAGGTGGCCAAATACACAAATAGGTACCTGCTCAAGATAAATGAAGATACATGTTTACATATAATCTGGTACAAAAGTATTCATAATACCTTTATTAATAACTTCAGGAGGTAGAAAAATGAGAATGTTCACATGGAAGAATAAATGTTGCCATCACTAAAGGATCCAACAATAGAGACATTTTATTTACTTATTCACAGAACATGAAAAAACCTTTAAAGAAACAGGTATACTCAGAAAATGAAATTAAGTCACTGAGGCACAGGAGCTGTATGATTTCATTCAAATGAGACTTGAGAACTTCAAAAAATACATAATCTGCAGTGACAGCAAGAAGGTCAGAGTTTCTCTGATGTGTAAGCTTAAGAGAAATTAAATAAAAAGAACATTACAATGTTATGAAAATTATGTATATGTTTATTACAGCAATGCTTAAAGTATGCATTTCTTTGTCAAACATACTCAGCACATGAGTCAGTTTCCTGATTATAATTAAGTCTATTTTCTAATACTTAGTAAGATTACAGTCAATACATTGATGAGAGTATTGAGTGACTTGATTCCATCTTGTAATCTTGCAATGCACTATTGACTATGAGCACAAAGACTCATCCATGACAATCATGATCCCAGTGTCTTAATTACATTTTCCTAGTTATCTGTATTTTTTTTATGAATGTTTACAAAAAATTTAAGTAAATTTCAGATTAGAAAACAAGAATACCTTGTTAATGTATATTTACATTTCAATTGAACCACGTTGCCAATTTTTCAGCATCCAACTAGTCTCTCATCAGTCATCACATTTTGTTTTATTATGTTCACTCCTGATGTAGAAAAGACATTTTTGGGTTATTTTTCAAATTCAAGAAACCTACATAACTCTTCCCTCTATATACACTGCCATACAGACCAGGGTATTTGCATATTGCTCCCTGGGGAGGTCCCTGCCTTGCTGTCCTAAGATAAAAGCTCAAATGTCCTCTTGCCTTTACTCTCCTTAGTTCATTCTTCAAAATGATGTGCCCTGTCCATTCCCTGTTTCTGTTACTGTTCTGGATTCTGGGTAAGGAGAGAATGAGATGCAGGAGCATACTGTGGGTGCAGGGTGGGCTCTAGTTACCTCTGTGTGATGTCCATGTGTGATGAGGCAGGTCCCATTCTCCAGGATGCCCATGTGAGTTTTAGTTACATGACAATGAGAAATTCTAGTGAGAAAGGAGCTGAGCTAGGATGAAGATTTTGATGTAGATGGGAAGGTGTGCTGTAGATTATGAACTTGAGGACCTTCTACTCACTTGTTTTGTAAAAAAAGCATTTGATATATTTTTTTAAATCATAAAACATACCAGGATCTCACTTGTAATGAGTAACAAAGGAATTCACAAATATTGTTTGGGAATTTTTTTTTTTTTTTTTTTTTTTTTTTTTTTTTTTTTGGTTTTTCGAGACAGGGTTTCTCTGTGTAGCTTTGCGCCTTTCCTGGAACTCGCTTTGGAGACCAGGCTGGCCTCGAACTCACAAAGATCCGCCTGCCTCTGCCTCCCGAGTGCTGGGATTAAAGGCGTGCGCCACCACCGCCCGGCCTTTGTTTGGGAATTTTTAACATGACTTTGTACTATTCTATTGTAATTTCAGGATCCAGTGGTGATGTTGTGCTGACCCAGACTCCACTCTCTTTGCCGGTTTACCATTGGACAATCAGCCTCCATCTCTTGCAGGTCAAGTCAGAGCCTCTTACATAGTAGTGGATACACCTATTTGAATTGGTACCTACAGAGGCCTGGCCAGTCTCCACAGCACCTAATCTATTTGGTGTCCAACCGGGGCACAGGGGTTCCAGACAGGTTTAGTGGCAGTGGGTCAGGGACAGATTTCACACTCAAAATCAGCAGAGTGGAGGCTGAGGATTTGGGAGTTTATTACTGCATGCAAGGTACACATGCTCCTCCCACAGTGATACAGACCTTAACAAAAACCCCTTGCTTCAGGCAGCTCAGCTGCCAATGTGCTGCTTGACTGGAGAGAAGAGCACTCTGCAACTGTGTAAGGGGGAGGTGCTGGGGAACTTGGAAAATTGTAACAGAGAGCCCTGGCTAGACCCATCTGGTTCAATGAGTGATTTGGTTAGATCTCAAGTGCCACCAATTTCTCGTCCTAGCTGCAACAGGCATATTATTACTTTTGTATCAGGAGAATCTCATCTCATTAATCTAGTTTATTGTTGAAGATTTTAACCATTTAATATTTTTCATTAATTTCTACAGCTTAATTATGTTGCTTACTTTTAATGATGTGTGTGTGAGTTGTTAATGTTATGCTCAGATCGTGGGGACCCCCAAAAGACCACCACAGAGACCGAATCCTGCATGTAAAAGCAAAGAGCCTTTATTTCAAGCTCTGGAGCTTGGTCCCTCTGTCTGTCCAACACAGTGATGAGAGCAGAGAGCCCTGAGCTCAGAAGGGATGGAGTTTTTATCATAGCTGAGGTTCAGGTGAGGGGATTTCCAGAGTTCAGGACCCTGATTGGCTGTCAATTGTCTAAGGGTGTGTGCTAGACTCAAGGTCATCTGGCCACCTTATCTAATGGTTGGAATGTTTGGGATGTCATGTACTTCCTCATCCCAGAGTGGATCTCTGGGTGGTATCAGTTTAAGGCTTTTCCTGGATCTGGGTGTTGCCTACCAGTAAGCCTGTAATGAAAGCTGTGTCTAGGTCCCCAAGCCTTTCATGGCTGCTGTGTGGTCAAGCTTTTTTGGGCCCTCCACAGTTAAACTCTCATTAACTTTTTAAATGTTTAGGTGTCTATATTCTACGTCTATATTCTCTTTATATATATTCTCTCTATATATTTATATATATTTTCAATATTTATATTCTCTTTAATCTCTAAGTAGCCTTAAGACATTGTTTTGAATATGTTTTGAAAGAATTACATTTTCTTGTTTTTCCTTTCTTTATTATTAAGAAATTTTCTATTAATTTTACATACCAACCACATATCCGCCTGTGGTGATATTTTATTTGTGCTGAAATGTGGTGATATTTTATTTGTGCTGAAATGTGGTGATATTTTATTTGTGCTGAAATGTGGTGATATTTTATTTGTATGTTAATAAATAAAGTTCGTCTGGAGATCAGAGGTAATAACAAGCCATTAATACAAAAGTCAGGCTGTGTTAGCACACACCCTTAATACAATCACTTGGCAGGCAGTGTCTCTGTGTGTTCAAGGACACACTAGGGAACAGCAAAGTGTTGTGACACATACCTTTAATCCTACTCCCAATGATAGAGACATGTACAGACAGACAGTAACATGGAAGTGAGGTAGCTGGGCTAAGAGCCAATGAGAGGGCAAAAAAGCAAGGCAATAAATGTGTAGATTAGACAGTAAGGAGTCACATTTTGGAGGCAACAGAGCTGGTGAGGTAAGGTGGTTGGTGGCTCTCACTATTCCCCTGATCTCTGAGGCTTTCAACCCTATATTTGTCTCTGTGTTTTTATTTAATAAGACTGTTTAAAAAATCATCTACATCCCCCCCTCCAATCCCCCCAGATTTCCCCCAACCCTCACTGATAGTTTCACAACACGCCCCCACGGTTGGGCGTGTTTGCACATGCCCGGCACACCTGGACACTTCCGTCTAGCCAGTTCCAGGTCAAAATAGCAATTTCCAGGTCAAGGTGTCTCAAGTGACCAGGCTCCGTGACTTTGCATGGTTGTGTAAGAGCGTGCAACACAGCCATGCGATCTATGCACATACGTGGAGTAGTTACGTCGACCTGTGCACGCCCAGCCTTTATTAGCCAGCGCCATATTCCAGGCTGCCTCTTCTTCTTCTTCTCTACACACGTCTTCCACAGGCCTGGGCACTCTCTGTCCCTCTCATCTTAATAAAACTCTTGTTAGCGGATTCTGTCGTGTTTCGTGACATTTCCTCCCAGGGTAAGAGCGCCCCAAAATAACTAACACTCCACCCATTCCCCCCTCCTCCAAGTCAAGGTCTCCCATGGGGAGTCAGCAGGGCCAGTCATGTTGGACCCCAAAGTTTAGGGTCTCAAGTGGGCACCCCAAGAACCCAGACTCCAGTCCAGTTGATGCAATAGCACGAGGATTTATTGGCTTCTGTACAGAAGGGCAAACTGCTCCTAAGAGCAAGAGCCGCAACTTACTGCAGCCCCATGAGGGCTTTTAAAGGAAAAACCCACAAAAGCCATAAGATTACAATTCCCATACAATTTCGTTTCACAAGATCATGGTCTGATCACAGAGTGATCACAGAAGGGGTACAGTTACGTCAGTGTGCACATTTTTCCTGAAACCTCAAGGGGGGTATCAGGGTGGGAGTCGAGTTTACACAAAGGTCACAGTGGTCCTTACTGGAACACTTACAACTATCTCAGTCACGGTTGAGCACATCTCTTAACAGAAATCTTTTTACATTGCTATATTGTTACAGGGGAGGTTGAGTAATGATTGAGTCAGGTGGCCCTTGGAACTAGTTTTCTTTTCAGTTCCTTATTCTCCTGGGGCTTGGGGGATGTAAGCCTAAAGGGTTAGGGTCTTTCAGTTATATTTAGTTGAGGCAGGTCCAAGCCCCTCCTCCCTGCACCAAGACTGCACAAGGTGTCACACCTTAGGCACTGGGCCCCAAGAAGCCCACTTGTGAACCAGAGACAGATACTGATCCCCCTGCCTGGGGGCCCCTAAACAGTTCAAGCTAAACAACTGTCTCAAGTATCCAGAGGGGTAATTCAGTCCCATGGGGGCTCCACAGCTATTGGTCCACAGTTCGTGGATTTCCTCTAGTTTGGCTGGCCATCCATGTACGTTTTCCCATCATGATCTCCATGTCCCTTTCTTATAGAATCCCTCCTCTCTCTCATCAACTGGATTCCTAGAGCTCAGACTGGCACCTGGCCGTGGATCTCTATATCTGCTTCTATCAGAAACTAGACGACTGCTCTATGATGACAGTTAGGGTATTCACTAATCTGGTTACCAGAATAGACCAGTTCACAAACCCTCTCAAGTATTGCTAGTAGTCTAAGGTAGGGTCATCCTTGTGAATTCCTGGGAACTTCCCTAGCACCCTGTTTCTCCCTATTCCCACGATGTCTTCATTTATCATGGTATCTCTTTTCTTGCTCTCCTGCTCTGTCCCTGTTCCAGCTCTAACCTCCCATTCCATATGTTCTCATCCCCCATTCCTTGCTCACCATTAACCCCCATCACCACCAGTTAGCTCATGTAGATATCATCTGTTTCTCCTTCGCTGGGCTATCTATGTGTCCCTCTTAGAGTCCTCCTTGTTAGCTAGGTTCTCTGGAGCTGTGGTTTGTAGTCTGCTTATCCTTTGTTTATATCTAGTATCCACTTATGAGTGAATACATAATGACAACCCACAGAGTGGGAAAATATCTTTACCAACCCCACATCTGACAGAGGGCTGATCTCCAAAATATACAAAGAATTAAAAAAAATAGACATCAAAATACTGAACCAATTAAACATCCAATTAAAAAATGGGCTACAGAGCTAAACAGAGAATTCTCAACAGAAGAATCTCAAATGGCTGAAAGACAATTAAGGAATTGCTCAACATCCTTAGATATCAAGAATTACATTTTCTAAGGGACATGTAACCAGAAAGTTGCTATGCTCATTTGGATATTTAATTGTACTGCCTTTTAAACATTTCTTAAGTTTTTATATTGGTATTTCTAAATCTGACAGAATGGTTGGCTTTATAAATTTTATTGACAGTTTTCAAAGTGAAAGATTTTCTTCTGGAAATATGCCTGGGATGTATGTAGTCTGGCTACTGCAGGTTACTTGGCTCAGGATGTTTACACTGTTGCACTCAGTGTAATTCTTCTCTAATTGTTATCAACATCACCAGAGTCTTCAAGTGTCCCCAGTGGCCTGAACTTTGAAATTTTGGGTCTTGTCTACCTCCTAAAAGGTGGATCTAATCAATTTGGTTATCTGAAGTTCTGTGTATGGCAGGTTTGGGGCAGGACCTCATATCACACAGGACTGTGTGAACACGTTCCTTCACAGTTTCCCCAGTCTGTGGAGGATCTGGATTCCTCAGTGTCATAGGGAGGCCATGGGATGCATTGTTGAATGAGAGCACAATATGGACTAGGTGCCTCTGTGAAGAAATGCAATAGTGACAACTTTGCAGCAGCTCCCTAGAGTGAACGTGAGGGGAGATTCTCCAGTAACAAAGACTTCTTGGGTGTATGTAGGGACTGACATTTGCCTCACTTGTACACTCTTACATCTGCAGAAGATGCTTGCAGATTGTTCTCATACAGTGACACAGGGGATTTCATATACTTCTTCCCAAGGCCATTTGATTTGTTTGAGTACCTTAGTGTTTTCATGATGTCTCTTTTCACTCCATGGGTTTTGGTCATATACTCTACTTTGAGCATATTTATTCTTCACCATGATTCTTGTTGTGTAAATGAAAACATAGGAGGTACCTCTCAACAGCCATTGTACTAGAGGTCTCCAATAGCCTTTCTAGATGGTCTCTCTGCTACCATTTATCAATGAATCTTTCTCTCCTTTCTTTCCATCCCTCGCTTCCTCTTCTCATTGATTTTCAAAAGTAGTTCTTCCTCCTTAAAGATTGCTTTGTATTTATGTTGAAATGTGGGTTTCTGTTCATTAATGATAGTTAATCAATCAAATATGCAGGTGCCCAATTAATGCTTTATTTAAATTAATGAACAAGAGATCCTCTAAAGTATAATGTACATAAATGACAAACTCTTGGAAGAACTAGAACATAAGCCATGAGTTTTCCTGAAGGAGAATTATAACCAAAACTAAGTCATCCACAGAACAGAACGAAACACTCAGTAGATGGAGGCAGGTTTCAATGGAAGCACTTGGATTTTTCTGCAGACAAGAGGGAAATGGACCTGATTTTTTTTGTCTAGTATGTTACAGCAAAACAGTTAATTTGGCAAGTTTATAGGGCATGTATCAAGTAGGTATGTGCACATGTACACACGTTTATCAACAGCAGAATAGTCAATAAAGTATTTCAGAATCTACAGTGAGACAAAGGTTTCCATACAGAAAAAAAGGGAGACTATACCACTTCAATTTCATCAACCAATCACCAAGAAACAAAATCAGAGTAAGTGAACACAACTGACCACAGAATCCTAAGAAATAGTTACAGAATATTTCACATGTTATTCTTTTAAATAAAAGGAATATTATCCAAAATATAAAATATCTTACACTACCAGATAAATATTAACAAATTAAAAATACAATTGTATTTTTTATTTTCTGTACCCACCAAACAACCAAAGTAGATTTTCATTGAAGAAATTCATATTGTATGTAAATACAAAAGTGGCTTTATCTTGAATAACCAATAGTGTAACAGACAACTAAATAAGGACTTTTAAATTTTTCTTTAAAAATTAAAGAAACACATAATTCTTACAAATTTTTTGTTTATCATAAATATCATAGATGCCTTGTTTACACACATGTTCCTTGGGAATCTTTCCTTAATCTGTGAGTCTAGATCAGTGTTTTGAAAATATTTTAAGGTGTGTGTCAGGTGTGTAAGTTTAGTTTTTTTGTTGTGTTTTGTTTGTTTATTTGGTAGTTTGGTGTATTTTTGCCATGTGCAGTTTTATTTATTGTTATGGCTATAAGATTAATTTTTATTTATTAATCTATACAACAAATCTTTTTCTTGCTTACTATTATAAGTTTATTGGAGATCTTGCAACAGTTTGGGTAGTTCTTCTCATCAGTTGTGAAATCAAGGACCATTGTTGTGGTAGTTTGAATGTAAGCTCATAGGAGTGGCCCTATTGGGAGGTGTGGCCTTGTTGAAATAGGTGTGATCTTTTTGAAGGAAGTATGTTACTGTGGAGGCAGGCTTTCACGTCTCTGTTGCTTAAAACTTCCCTCAGTGTCATAGTCCACTTCCTGTTGCCTTCTGATCAAGATGTAGTCAGTACCACATCTAAATGTACATTGCTGTGCTCCCCACCATAATAATGGACTGAATCTCTGAACTGTAAGCCACCTTAATTGAATGTTTTCCTATATAAGAGTTGCCATGATCACCGTGTCTCTTCACAGTAAAAGAAACCCTAACTGAGACAATTGGTGGTTAAAATTTTGGAAAACATAACAGTGAATCAGAATTGTGATTCTAAATAGAACTTCTCAAAAAGATATTCTAAACCAGATTTGTTGGTTCCTACTTGAGCCTTAGTTTCAAAATAAAAGATCTCTTATTATGCTATGTCTCAAATTTTAAGGTACATTTATTGTTTGCCTGTATATTGTTTCTGTGCATGTGTGTACATGCTGTGCCTGGAGAATCCCCAACATCCAAATAGCATCTTACAACCCACTGTAACTCCAGTTCCAGGGATCTGAGACCCTCTTCTGGCCTCCACTTTTGATTTCTATATAAAATATTTCAGAAAAATGAAAAAGCCCCTTTACTGATGTGTGTTTCACATGAGAAATCCAGACATATTTAATATAAACACCTTGATGAACCTGACATCACCACTACCATACTACTGATGTGAAGCTGACCCTCGGCTCCAATGGTTTCATAATTCACTCTGCTGTTCTCTTGAAATTCATTTTGAATAGGCAGACAAAAATCTCAATTTTTAAATTTAGAAATACTCATTTCAGATTATGCAGATGAATTTGTGTGTTTCTTTGTGCTCTAAAGAAGCAGGGTGTTAGATGCTTGGGGTTGAAGAACTCTATACAACAAAGAATATGGAATGTACAAAATGCTTTAGCAAAGTGGAACAGGGGTTAGAGAGATGGCTCATCAGTAAAGAACACTTGTTGCTCTTGCCAGGGAATGTCTGTGAGGAACTCAAAACCTACATGGGAAACATAACCGTGTGTAACTCTAATTCCAGAGGATCTATTGCCCTCTTTTGACTTCCTTGGGGACCTGGTGCATAAATGAATATGCAGACAAAACAATCATACTCATAAAAAGTTTAAAGTGCCAAATCTATCTGGGTGAATTAGCCCTGGTGTAGCTTATGCCTAAGCTGGCATTATGAAATTCAAATTTACAGTGTTGACTTGGTTTTGTAAATGACTTTTGCATTTGTCTTTTTGTAATCATATGGTTTACTTTAATTAGTAAGGAAACTTCATCCACATTTGTCAATAACAGAAATATCTCAGGAAATAAAATCCTAGATTTATTCTTTGATATCTCTGATGTACACAGTCAGTCATCACCTATACACGTTTCCTCCAGCACTCTTTTATTCTGAATGTCCAGGTATTGGCAAGTTAGTCTGTGGGCAGATAATTTACACCAGGCACTGTGACAGAGAAACCTCTCTATTTATCTGCAACTTGAGCGTACTTTTGCCATACAGTGGTTGTTTGATTTCCTTTAATTAAATCTAAATACCTAAAATTGTTCTTTATCTCCAGAATAGACAGCCCAAGGAACCTCATAGCTACTCCTCCATTCAAAGGAGACTGTTGATTGCATGTCCATTTTGAATATCCAGGAAATTAACAATTTTCTCCATAGACTACCATGAGCGTTGCTTTTGTATAGAATTATCTGTTTTTGCTAGTACCAGAACATGATGCTTACCTTGATGGCACCTGTAGCTCTTTCTCAGAACATGGATTTGCTGGAAAATTCCATTTGCTTGGTATTCTGAATTTGTATTAGTCATTTATGAAAGGACACAAGGATGTGGATGTGATTACACAGTTTGCTATTACACTCAAGTATACTTTATTACACATAAATCCACGCAAAATAAAATGCAAATTGGATCTGCTCAGGCCCAATACTAAAGCTAAATCCATCTTAAGAATGACCGCTGTTGAGTCAAACCTAACAATGAACTTTGACAAGTCTAGCATCCTAAATTTGGGCAATCTTAACATGTACTTTAGTAAAGATCCACTTACTTCCCAAGATGTCATGGTCTGAGAACAAGGGTCAGTTTTTATTTTCTCATATTTATGTAGCATCAAGCTAGAAACCTAATGATTGATAGTGTGAAAAATTATTAGGGAATTTCACAAACACAGAAATGATCATTATTCAACAAACATACTCCGGGTTGGTTATATGATGCCATTGAAAGACTACTTGCTGTAAAACATAAACATGCAGAAGTGCTTCTCCTGATTTAAATACCCTCATTGCTATTATTTTAGCTACAGTAATGAATTAATTGCTTTCCTGTACTGCATGTGGAGTTCCTGGCAAACTTGCTGGATTCACACTCGGTGATAAGAAATGCAAAGTGTAGTACTTGGTTTTTATCTGCTATGGGACAAACTAACATTTTAATGTTATGAATTCTCTGTGCAAGTGTTCAGACCCATGGACTTTTTAAGGTTTATATCCCCCCACTGGAAGACAAATATCTACCTAAGACCACCAATCTCTGCAATCTACTGTTTCATAGAACTAATTTGTACAAACTTTATATGGTATGAGACTTTATAAAATATTCAGAAGATAAAAATATAAATAAATTCACTCTATACTGTGGGAAATGTGAACAAACACAACACAACCATGGGAACAAGACAGGATCTGAGGTGCTGTTTCTTCCTGATAGCTTCACTGGTAACAAAAACTGAATTATATTGTACTCACTGCCAAACTCTGTGTGTAGAAGAGCATGCACAGATGTGTACCAATTATCAACACTGCATTCAGCATCAAGAAGTGATAACATACTCAGAGAATAGCCAAGTAGCCTGCTCTCCTTACAGTCCCAGTATTTATAACAATATGAATTCAGCATCATTTGCATAGATATTTCTTTTGTCTGGTGTCCTGACTCTTAGAATATTGTAAGACTATCCTCCTCTGTGCTGTGAGGTGATCAACAAACACCAAATACATTAAATAGGAAGATGCTGTCTTTATCAGAGATCACTATGTTTCTTCTCCTCTGGATTCAGGTAAGATTATTGGACAAAGCACAAAAGCAGAGGATGACATATGAACACCCACTTTTCACTCTATACATGGAAATCTCGAGTCATAGGGAGACTTCTTTTGTCTAGATCTGAAATTTAAAAAATATGTTCTTCCTTTCTGCTACTGATCTTTTGTATGTGGAGTTAGCCTCAAGGGTTGAAATTGTGATGACTCAGGCTCCATCTGTCCTGTCTGTAAATCCAGGAGAAAGAGTGACCATTAACTTCAGTGACAATGAACTGCAGAGCCAGCCAGGACATTGGGACAAGCTTATGCTGGTACCAGAAAAATGAAAAAACAAACATCAGCAAGGACTTATGAGCTTGCACTTGAGGAGTCATATAGACTGTGTTTTAGTCATATGGACTGTGGTTGATGATTAAGAAAAACAATCTATCCCCAGAATTAGGCTAGCTCAAGTTCTTTTTGATGTTGGGAAATGTGTTCACAGGTTTAGGTGTACACCATAGCTAAAACAATGCTGTAAATAATAACTCCATGTAACTAGAAAACAAAGAATTGAGTGATTAGTTAAGATAATTGGACAGAACTCAAAAGTATAAAAAGTAGAAGAGTAACCTGTTTTTCTGGCAATTATAAAACTATTGCCTACGTAAACACTTATGGTTGAAATACTCCTGATACTGCCTATGTACACGACTGTAGATGAAAGCTCTTGATTTGTGAGACATCTGAAAGATGAATGTTCAAATGAGTGTAGGTTTCTAAGAAAATGTGTAAGGGTGTGTTTAAGAAACATAATGGGGCTAACCTGTTCCAGAAAAATATGGTTTTATTGTGATTATGTAGTGACTATGTAACTTGTTTATGGAAAAACATCCTCTTTGTAGTTAACTTGATGTGAAGAATATTAAAAAGAGTGTCAGAAATACAATGAAGATGGAGTTTTTACCCCTCAGAAAGAAGTTTGTATGTTTTCCTTGCCAAGTCCGTGTCTTGTTCCCAGTCTCTCTGACCTGCAGAAGGCTGGACCCTCTGCAAGAAATATGGAAATTGATATCCAAAATGACTGTATCAGTTTGTTCGCCCACCTACTGGTCTTTTGCATATATATTATAGCTTCCAGTTTAGTGTTTGTGTGGCATTTCCTTCTGTTTGTTTGTTTTGTCCAATTCCAAAGTGTTAGTCATTGTTTTAATTTATTTTACTTTATTATTTATTGATATTATTATTATTTATTTCATAGAAGCCTGTTTGCTTTCTAATAAGATATAGAAAGAATTTGACTCCAGAAGGAAGTTGGGGGTTGGTGAGGAGCTGGGAGAAATAGAAAGATGGGAAACTATAATTAGAATATATTGTGAGGAAAAAAATCAATTTTTAATAAAGGAAGGCAGAGAAGAAAACAACCAATAAAATGACTACTAATGACATTCTATTATATGCATAGATTACTGTTCTGCTGTTCTGTTCAGCTATCAACAGGGAAGTTTTTTTTCTGCAGCAGGTGGGAACAAATACAAAGATTCACAACCAGACATTATGCAGAGAGTGATAGAGTTTGGAACACTTAGTCCTAAATGGAATATCTCCATTGAATCACTTGCCTCAGGGCTCATGAAGAAGAGGTAGAAAGAGTGTAAGAAGGACAGGTGAAGGAGACATCAAGAAAACAAGGTCTTTTAAAATCAACATGATTGGCATGCAAATGAACTAACAGGAAGTGAGGCACAACATAGACCCTAATATTCTGTGCAAGCTATTTCACTGTACAGTCTTCTTGTACTGTTAATGAAATGCTAATTACACATATCTGCTCCTTGCATTGAGTGCCTGCATAAAACCAGTCACCAGATATTCCATTATCTCCAATGACTCATCCTAAATTTGCTCATCAAGTATGATTTACTAGTCTGATTTGTTTTCCTTTGTGATTAGTAAACCATTTTGATATATTGAACCCTACTTTTTTCTCAGTCCCTCACTCCAAATCATGAACAAGTATTTCTTCCCAAAGTACTCGCATACTTTAATTTCCTACCACATGTGTCTATTCTCATCCCTCCAAAGACATCCCAATTTGAAGGCCCCTTTCTAGCTTCTTAGATCAAGTTAAACAGACAAATTAAAAAATTTGAAGTTACAATTAACACATCAGGAAGACATGCGGCAAATTTCTATCAGGGACTAGAATATTTCAGTCAGTATAATTTTTTCTAGGTCCATCCATTTTCCAAAATTTTTCATAATTTCATGATTCTTCATAGCTGAATAAAATACCATTTTACAAATATACTGCATTTTAATTATCCATTTATCATGTAGTGGACATTTTAGTTGATTCCATTCCTTCGCTATTGAGAATAGATCCAAAAAAATGCATGGGTGTGCCATTATGTCTGCCATAGTCTATATATTATTTGGGTATATCCACAAGAATGACATAGCTGGGTCATGTGGTAGTCCTATATGTAGTTGTTTGAGGGAATTGCACACTGATTTTACACTGAATGAGGGCTCGCCTTTCCTCCTATCCTCACTGCTCTAGAATCTTGGCAGCTCATGTTCCAGCTGTTGACCACTTTAAAAATGCTCAGTCGTTTTTATATAATAAATATGCTCTAGCTTGGTTACCTGGCCCAAATTATAGGAATATTTCTTTCTTCAAATGGACATGATGCAACTTTCTCTCTTGATTTAGACTGTCTCAGAATCATGGTCTTTAAGTAGTGTGAAAAAT
The DNA here is from genome assembly GCF_949786415.1 of Peromyscus eremicus. Lineage (NCBI taxonomy): Eukaryota > Metazoa > Chordata > Mammalia > Rodentia > Cricetidae > Peromyscus > Peromyscus eremicus. The sequence continues at coordinate 82,422,894 of NC_081418.1, read as the reverse complement.
CATGTACTAGGGAAAGAATTTGTTTGAAAATTCTAGAAATACATCCAGGGCACTCTGCATCACTCTTAGTGGTAAGAAAAGCAAGGTCAAATATTTGACTTTTATCTGGGAAGTGCTAAACAGATATTTTGAAATCCTGATCTCTGAAATTTTTCTCTAGTGTGTCAGACTATAAAGTTTTACAAAGCTTCCATTCTCCCTACTGGAGAATTCTGTCTTCCTAAGACATCCAGGCTTTCTAATTTCTTGTCCATCATATCTCAATAACATGCTATTTCTTTAATACTATATGTTGTGATGCTTGGTGAATGTTCAGACAATTAAAAATGCTTCAGCTCATATTGTAAAAAACATCAAGTAAGAAAATATAATCCTGGTCCAAGACCATGGATATGAGATGCTCTTCCTTTCAAACTTCTGAATTTATCCAAGATACTTACTTAGACTGTGTTAATTTTCCAACTTTGTATGTGGGATACAAAGCACAAATCACTTTCAAATCTTAACATCTCATCAAGTAACCAGAAGGGGGAGATATAATTCAAGATGACACGGAGGAGTTCTTTATTGCAATCAATATAAAGTCAGTATCATTTGCCTAAGTACATCTTCCTTCTAGTGTTTCTGCCTCTTAGAATATTATAAGAAGGTCTTTCTACAGGCTGTGTCATGACACATCTAATCACAGGGAAAGCTGCAAGATGGTGTCCACATCTCAGCTCCTTGGGCTTCTGTTCTTCTGGGTTTCAGGTAAGAGTGTTTGCACATGTCAAAAAGTGGAGACGTTAATTAAACAGAGAATTTTTTTACATCATTAGGAAGTCCGGCATCACATGGAATTTGACCTCCTGTTTAAAGAAATTGATATGAAAAATTATCTTGTCTTTTTTTTTTTTTTTTTTTTGATTTTTCAAGGCAGGGTTTCTCTGTGTAGTTTTGCGCCTTTCCTGGGACTCACTTGGTAGCCCAGGCTGGCCTCGAACTCACAGAGATCCGCCTGGCTCTGCCTCCCGAGAGCTGGGATTAAAGGTGTGCGCCACCATTGCCCAGCCGAGGGATGGTTCTTAAAGGGAGATGGACAGGGAGGGTGGAATAAAGATGACAATATCCCCAGTTAACCCTGAAATAAAAACAATTGTTTAACATTATTTGCAAATATTGGAAGCTATTTTTATCACTCATTCTTCTTTATTTCAGGTTGAATCACTTTTCATGGTCAGGATTTTAATCAATGCTCCAAAAATATCTAATTTCTAAAGTTAATCCAAAGGATGCAAGGCATGATGCACTTTCCAGAATTCCACAATATGCTGACTCCAGCAGCTTGCGTACTGAGATGAGCCTCACAACTTTCCTCTTTATCAGTGAGTCTTCCCCAGAGCACAGGCCCTTGCTTGGTTTTGATATTTTTCAGTCTCACATGTCTAACATCACATGCTCATTCTGAAGGACCAGGGTGCACATTCTGCATGCAGACGCATTTACTGATAGTCGGAGAATCCTAAAGCACACCATCCTGCTCCATCTCTTTCATCATCCATGTCCTTATTTGGGATCCAGAGCATTAAGTAGCCACATGAGCTGACAAGGGCACCTGGTTTTGAGCAGTAGAATTAAGAAGTCCTTGTCATTCAAGCCACATTAGAGCTGGGCTTTGATCTCAGACTTACAAAGTAATGTCTTCTCTAGGGAACTATATGCAAATCCCCAGCTGAGTGCAGCTGTGGGTAGTGAAGGATTTCTGTGCTTTGAGCAAAAGACTCTGTGTTTGAGAAAAACACCAGTAGAGGTAAAAGTCTATGCTACTTGAAAAGGAGAAATAATTGGTAATTAAAAGTCTCTTACTATTTTTTTATCCTACTAGTGCTTTGATTATTTAGCACTTTCCCAGACACCTTATTGAGTTTCCATAACCATTCAGTAAATAGTTCTTTGTACGAGATTCTTTAATTATTATTATTTTTTATTATTTTTGTTGTTATTGCCATGTTTTGGTTAATGACATAAACGTATTACAAAGAACAAAAACCTAAGTGTGCACTTCTCTCCATTTTCATGTTTGTCCACATCACAAATGGAACTAGAGAATGTGCCTAACTCCCTTGGTGCTTCTCACATGCCCCCTCAGTCAGTCATCTTCCACTTAATTGTTACTCCAAAAATCATTCAAAATTATTTGGATTTTCTTGAACTAGAACTTCATAATTTCAAGTACTATTTTTGTTTCTATGTTTTTTGATCATTGTCCGTGACTCTGAAGAATTTTTTCTTTACTTTCTTTTTTTCTTAACTCCTTCCTTCCTTCCTTCCTTCCCTCCATCCCTCCATCCTTTCTTTCTGTCTCTCTCTTCCTGACTCCCTCCATTCCTCCCTTTCTCTCTCTTTCTTTCTTTTCTTCTTTCCTTTGTATCTTTCTCTTTTTTTGCCTATTTTTTCTAGGGGTGGGGGACTCTCACTTTGTAGCCCCAGCTGGCATGGAACTTCCTATGTAGACCAGGCTGGCCTTGAACACACAGAGATTTACTTGTCTCTACATTTGTACCAGGAATAAAGACCTTCACCACCATGTATGGCCAAGAATGTTTCTTTAATTTTTTCAGGGATATTCTACTTATTTGTCAATGTGTTATTTTTATTGTCTGAAGAATTGTCATCCTAGAAACAGATCCCTTTCTGATTGAACCATTCTTTCCAGTTTAAATATGTCATTCCACTGGCTTGTAGTTAGTATTGGCCTCAATAAATGTTGGATTAAGACCTCATTTTTGCATGCGGTAAGAAGACTTTTTGATTTTTTATTATTTATTGCCTAAATTATTTTCTGTGTGATTTAGTTCTTGGTATATTAACAGTAACATGTATATTAGGAATCTCACTGTGTTTGTTGTGAAAGGATGGCTTTAGTTCTATGAAACATTTTAGATTTAAAACATTTTTGTTCTCTGCCCCAGTCTAAATATTAGTAGTCAAAATTTAACTGATGGTATAAACTGGAAGTTATTTCTTGACTTCCACCATAACTTAAGTCTTACCTTATACAAAAAGCTATGGTATTTAGTGTTTTCTTTAGCATGTGACAATGTAGGATTTTTTTTTTTTTTTTTTGGTTTTTCGAGACAGGGTTTCTCTGTGTAGCTTTGCACCTTTCCTGGAACTCACTTGGTAGCCCAGGCTGGCCTTGAACTCACAGAGATCTGCCTGGCTCTGCCTTCCGAGTGCTGGGATTAAAGGCGTGCGCCACCACCGCCCGGCTGACAATGTAGGTTTTGAAACCTCTTTTGAAGTGTTTGAAACAATCTCAGGTAAAGAGCCAAAATCTTCTGTACTTCCCAGACCTCAGTACTTAAATAGTAATAATAATAATAATAATAATAATGATAACTTTTCATTTGATTTTATGAGTTAGATAATTTCTACATGGCAGATGCAGTTATCTATAATATTGTACAAATTTGGCTTTTTATTTTGGTTTGTTTTTGTTGGACATCACTCTTTGTATCAACTCAGAAGTATTTTTTAGTGTCTCTTGGTGCAAAAAACATCAGTATGTGTTTTTTTTTTCCAAACAAATGGTGTTATCTAACAACCTGCTCCTCTTTGAGAGAATTATTAGCTTCTTAGAATGGAGATGCTGTACTTCCACTGCCTTAGTGCTGGGGCCAAGAAGATTCATGCTTTGATTACACCTGAGTCCCAACTGCAGGTCTACAAGACCTCTACCATTATACTGAGAAGTTGTAGTTGTGAGCTTTCTCTGCAATATGAAGGGTACTTAATTTGTTTTTTCAAATGTCTCTCTGTTCTCCATGAATAGATTACACAGCATTTTCTTTTATTAGATGATTAACCTAGTTAGTTTTACCATTGCTGTGATGAAATATCATGACCAAAAGCAAGTTGTGGAGGAAAGGATTTATTTGGCTTACACTATCCCACTATAGGCCATCATAGAAGGAAATCAGGACAGGAACTGAAATAGGGCATGGCCCTAGAGGCAGGAGCTAATCCAGAGGCCATGGTAGGGTGCTGCATATTCATTTGCTCTTCATAGCTTGCTCAACCTGCTTTCTCATACACCCCAGGAACGCCAGCCAAAAAATGTCACCACCCCAAATGGTCTGGGCCCTCCTCTATTCATCACTAAGTAAGAAAATGCCCCAAAGGCTTGCCTACAGCTGGACCTTATGGAGAGACATTTTCTTAATTGAGATTCTTTCCTCTCACATGACTTTAGGTTATGTCAAGTCGTTATAAAATTATCTAGCACAATCATCTTTCTTGTTAATAATCCTTTGCTTTCTCTGTGGTTCACCTTACCCTGTTGACACAGTTATTGTAGATACTATACCTATACCACAGAAACAATTTTTTTAGGCACCTACCAGAGAATAATACCACCAAGTATTTCATAGAGCTATAAATTTTGTTGGAGGATGGGCTACAGCATAAACGTTTGTGTGTGTGTGTGTGTGTGTGTGTGTGTGTGTGTGTGTGAGAGAGAGAGAGAGAGAGAGAGAGAGAGAGAGAGAGAGAGAGAATTTTTAGAAAGACCTAGAAATAATTCAGTCGTCTCCATTTTTCTTATACTTGTTTCTAAGAGCAACTTTAAAATGTTCTGTATAATTGTGTGTGGGGCGTGTGTTAATTTTTTGTCTTATGAGACTATGAAATACATGTGAGCCATAATTGAAACAAGTGCCAGCCATAATTGAAACAAGTGCTTTAGAACATTGTGCAGAGGTCAGAATTCCTACTATGTTGAGCAGTGGCCTCCATTTGAAGAATTTACAAGGGCTTGAAGATATCATGTACTTGTTATACTACTAGGATAGCTGGTCTGCTTTCATACCTTTAAAACTTTCATCCCTGGTCCCACAAAACAAATGACAATTTACAATGTACAAAGATCTTGATCTTCAGGCCTTGTGTAGAAAATTAACTGGATGTGGCCTAAGTGAACAATAGTCTGTGTTTATACTGCCCCAGGATCCAATTCCAGGGAAATCTTCTTGGCTATAGGCAGAATTGCTATGGATAATTGATTTGTAAATAAAACGCTGATTGGCCAGTAGCCAGACAGGAAGTATAGGCAGGACAAAGAGAGGAGAGGGCTGGGAAGTGGAAGGCTGAGGCAGAGAGACCCTGCCAGCCACTGCCATGAGAAGATGTTAAGATACCGGTAAGCCACGAGCCACGTGGCAACTTATGGATTAATAGAAATGGGTTAATTTAAGATATAAGAACAGCTAGCTAGAAGCCTGAGCCATTAGGCCAAACAGTTTAAATAATATAAGCATCTGTATGTTTATTTTGTAAGTGGGCTACAGAACTGTGGGGCTTGGTGGGACATGCAGAGAAACTTTCCAGCTACACAGAATAATGATTTAAACTAAGGAAACTGAGTCTCCCAGCACTAAGTCAGAGCATTCATCTTAAAGTACTGCAGAGTAAGACACAAAATGATTGATGCATGAGAGGAATCTATACATCCAGGAATGAGGGCAGCATATTTTTTAACATAAGAGAAAAATAGAGTACTTTTGGCATTTAGAAAATGATGTTATGTCTGTGTGACATATTTTTTAATTTTTATTATTCAGAAATTTTCTATTCATTTTACATACCAGCCACAGATACCCCCTGCTCTCTCTTCCCACCCTCAGCCTTCCCCCGCAACCCACACCCTGTTCCCACCTCCTGTAAGTCAAAGTCTCTAATGGAGAGTGAGGAGAGCCTGGTACATTCAGTTGAGGCAGGTCCAAGCCCCTCTCCCTGCACCAAGACTGCACAAGGTGTCACACCTTAGGCACTGGGCTCTAAAAAGCCCACTCATGCACCAGGGACAGCTCCCAATCCCTCTGCCTGTGGGCCCCCCAACAGTTCAAGCTAAACTACTGTCTCGTGTATTCAGAGAGCCTAGTCCAGTTCCATGGGGGCTCCATAGCTATTGGTCCATAGTTCATGGGTTTCCACTAATTTGGCTGGCCATCTCTGTATGCTTTCCCATCATGATCTCAACACTAAGGAGGTAGAGATATGAATGTAAGGCAGGTGGAGACAGGATCTCAGCCCCATCAGTCTGAGGACTCATCGAGGTAAGAAGTCCAGTGGCTGTTGGTCTGCTTCTCTGATCTTTCAGCTTTCACCCTAATATCTGACTCTGAGATTTTATAATTTTAATAAGACTTTAATTAATAAGATTTTAATAAGACTAATTAAGATCATACCTCAAACCCCATCAAGTGCCAGGACATGATTGAATTGTTCTGCATGCCAGACTGTACCAGATAAAGCCATTCTTTCCAGAGTGGTAGCAGGTTACAAGGTCAGCAGCACCCCTGATGTGAACTGGGACTGAGTCCACATGAATATATGACTTTGCTCAGGTCTGTTATGTCACCCTGCAGGCACTTCTGCTGCTTTGACATTAGGTGGTGACATAGGCACAGGTTTGCTTGAATTTTCTTATGGAGCTAAAACTATGCAAAAGAGGAGCTTAGCATGAAAACTGTGCCAAGTCTCCGAATAGGAGGAAGGCAACTCTTCCAATACTCTGTACGTGACTTCTCTGAAGCTCATTTAGATGGACTAGTTACCTCATTTGTTGGAGTGTTTGTATCATCCCAACTTGGAAGCAATGTTTATTATGCATCATCATGAGAAAACTAGGGAACAAGTTTGAACACATCTCAGTGGCAGTTTTCCAAGAACCCTTTACACTCATGATCTGGAATGTGGAGACCACCCACTTTTATCACTTCTTGGGAAGGTATGGACACCGGTATTATATTTCTAAACCGCCGCTTGTATCAATCAAGTAATGAGCAAACTCTGGTGCCATTGTCTAATTTTGCCCTTCACGCAAAGAAACTTATTTCGATACTAGAATCCACTTTGTGCCTAAAGGTCTCACACTACTACTTCATTGGTCAAATGACAAAATTTAATTAAGTTCCTCATTTATTCTTGGTAAATTATTCATGCAGCATACAAATAGACATTGATTGAGCAGTTAGAATTTATATAGACTCGCCTTACTGAGACTTGAGGACCCAGCAGTTATTAAGGTTAAAATAATTCTCTCTTACTAAAATGTATGGAATGGAAGTAGATATAGAAAACAACTTATTGTATTTTTAATTAGACATATATTATAAGCTGAACATGTTGTTGAGAGAAGACATATTCCATGAATAAAGGAGAGCAGGTACCCTATGAACATGAAAATGATCCAACTCTGCTCACTTAAAGTAAAGGACAAAATAGACAGAGGACCGTAGATTGGTGTCACTCAACCATCATTGGCAACTAAAAGCTGCAGAGAGAAAGCAGATGCTCTTTAAAATGTGTGATGGCAGGAGAATCATGAACTTTCAGAAATGACCAAAAAAAAAAAACAAACCAACAAGTAAAAAATAAAACAAAGAATCCATTTTTAAGAAGGAATGTAGAAAAGGGAACTTCTCACTATGCTCTGAATATATCACAGCAGCAGAGGGAGAAGACTGAGTCTAAAAATGTAAACTGGCCTACAGAAAAGTCTGTGCACACATTTTCTTGCTTAGTGATTGATGTGGGAGAATCCAGACTATTGTGGGTGGGGCCACCTCTGGCTGCCCCTCTTGAGTTTTTCAAGAAAGCAGACAGAGCAAGCCATGGGGCCCAAGCCAGTAAGCGGTATTCCTTCATGGCCCCTCAATTCAGTTCATGCTTCCAAGTCCCTACACTGCTTGAGTTCCTGCCTTGAATTCTGTCAATGATGAACTGACATGTAAGCCAAATAGAGACATGTCTCTCCAAAAAAGTTTAGATTTGTGATTCTTTTACTATTTTTATGAGAATACCTTTTGAGACAAATAGTAAACTGATTGATCCTTTCTTTTTAACAGCAAAAATACATCCTGCCAGTTAAAGAACTTTTGAGAAAAACATGTTATTTTCTTACATTTTGTTAATCTATAAGAAGTTTCTTAGACAGGAATTTATGTGTGTACTAGGAAATAATTTGTTTAATACCAATAGTATGTAAAATGTTTAGCTATATATTGGGGAACATGCTGTTTTTACTTATATTCATTGTGATCATTCACTTGAAAAATATAATGTAAACTCATTGTAATTTTTATGTTGCCTGAAAGATTTTGCTGGGATATATAAGCTGTAGGGGGCAAGAGGAAGGAAGAAGGAAGGAATCAGAAGGAAGCCATAAGGAAAGAGATAGAGGGGAAACAACAGGAAAAAGGTAAGGAAAAAATAGGCGAGATCTTGACATGTTGAAGATGTGTGTGGGTGTGTGCTTTTCCCTATTTCTCTGGCCCCAGAGAATTAAGTTTTACTCCCTCAGATAAAAAAGTCAGTTGTGTGATCAATCCTGAATCCCACCTTCTCTTCACTTCCTGAGGTGATGGAAGATGGCACACAGTAACACTTTTCTGTTTTATCAAATTCTGATGTGTTAATCGTTTTTTATCTTAATATATTATACTATATTATTATAGAAAGAAGCCTGTTCCTTTTCTAATAAGAGACTGAAATGGTATGGATCCAAATGGGAGGTCAAGTGGTAAAGGGCTGGGGGGAGTAGATGAAGGGGAACCAAAATCAGGATATATTACGTTAGGAAAAATCTATTTTCAATAAGAGAAAAAAAGGAAAACAGAATGAACTGAGGCATTGTCTGTGACACTTTAGTTTATCCATGTATGATTGTATTTTGATGTTTTCTGGTGTCAGCTTAAACCCTGATATTTTATTTAAGTTGTTTCATATTACAATCTTGTTTCCTGATAGTTAATGGAAAGTGTGGTGATTACATACTTCTGTTCCTTGTACTGAATGTCTGCATAATGCTAGTCAACAGATATTCTATTATAACAAATGACTCATTGTCCTAAATATGCTCATTAAGTGTGATTTACTAGTATGATTTATTGTTCTTTTTGGCATAATATAATAATCTTAATGTATTTAACCCTCCTCTTTTTCAACCTCTCACACCAACCACAGACAAACATTTCTTCTCAAAGCATCTCCCCCTTTTAATTTACTAATACCCTTGTTGTGATATATCCCCTCTGAAAGATCTGCCCTATCTAGGGATCCCTTTCTAGCTCCTTACATATAGGTGCAGTCAAAATTAAACATAAAAATGAAAACATTTGATGATAAGATTTACGAATGAGTGAGTAATATGTCACTTATCATTCTGGGACTGGACTGATTCAGTCAATACAACTTTTCCAGTTCCATCCTTTTTCTCAAAACTTTCATAATTTCATGTTTTTTATATCTGAACAAAATTCCATTGCAGAAATGTACAACATTTTTTTATCCATTCATCTTGTTGTGAACATCTAAGTTCATTTCCTAGCTATTGTGCACACACCAGCTGTGGGGATCTGAAAGAGTTCTGCTCCCACATTTTCCACCTATTCTAGGGTTCTTAGAAGGAGGAGAGAGGGATTAGAAAACATTAGATAGAAAGAGAGACCTAGTAAAGAAGAGGAGAGACAGAAACACAGGATAGTTTCAGGAGAGTCTGGATCAATACCCAACAGCCTCCAAGTTTTTTTCAAAAGGCTTTTTATAACATTCTAGTGGGAGGCGGAAAACCTGCACTTTCAAGATCAAAGCACACTATACATCCAAGTGTAGACACTTCCAAACACCTGGCAAGCATTCCCATGTGGAAATCATCTCATTATGCAGCTCTGCTGGGTAAAGCAAGGTGAGATTCTCTGACCCTGGGTATTTGGGCCTCCACAACCAGCAAAATGTGTGGATGCGCATTTATGTCTGTTATAGGCTATACAGTCCTTTAGGTACACCCACAGGAAAGGCACAGCTAGGTCATGTGGTATTTGTTGCTGTCTGAGGAAATTGCATATTTGTTTCTATAGTTATTGCACTCCCACAACACTGAATCAGGGCTCCCCTCTCCTCACACTTTCATCCCTCTAGCATCTTGAGCGTCTGTTTTGTGCATATTGAGGACTTTCAAAAAGCTGAGACATTGTTTGTACATTAAAAAAAAAAAAATATGTGCCGTGCGGTGGTGGCACACGACTTTAATCCCAGCACTTGGTAGGCAGAGCCAGGTGGATCTTTGTGAGTTCAAGGCCAGCCTGGTCTACAGAACGAGCTCCAGGAAAGGCGAAAAGCTACACAGAGAAACCCTGTCTCAGAAAAAAACCAATGTGTGTGTATATACACACACACATACACGTACACACACACACACACACATATATATACATGCTATTGCTTGCTTACATAGCCCAAGTGAAAGGAATACTTCTTTCTTCAAATGGACCTGATGAAATTTTCTCTCTTGATTTAAACTGCATCAGAATTGGTGCCTTTTACATAGCATGAAAAGTCATGTACTAGGTAAGCTATTCGTTTGAACATTCCATAAATGTTTCCCCATAACCCTGTATCACTTTTGGTGGTGAAACACACAAGAAGCAATATTGAGAGTTTATCTGGACAGTGCTAAACAAATATTTTGATATTCAGATCTTTAACTGTGAAACTTAATAATGTTTTCATTCCACCCTCTGGAGAAATACATCTTCCTACGACATCCAGACTTTCTTTTTTCTTGTCCATGATATCTCATTAATATGATATCTCTTTAGTATTATATGTTGTGATGCTTCATGGACTATTTAGACAGTGAAATGGGATTCAGCCCATATTGTAAGAAACATCAAGGAAAACAACATAACCCTGAACCAAGAGGATGGTTAAGAGATGCTCTAAATTTCAAACTACTGAGTGTATCCCAGACACTTTCTTAGACTGTGCTAATTTTGCATCCATGTATGTGAGATACATGCACAAGTCTCTTTCAATCTCAACATATCGTCAGGTAACAAGAAGGGGGAGACAGACACCCCGAAGGAACAAGAGCCTACTCTCCTGAGCAGTTCTTTATTGGAGCATATATGAAGTCAGTATCATTTGCATAAGTGCTTCTTCTTTCTATGTTCTTGCCTCTTAGAATATTATAAAAGGTCTAACTTGGGCTGTGTCATAACACACATAAACACAGGGAAAGCTGGAAGATGGTGTCTATATCTCAGCTCCTTGGACTTCTGTTCTTCTGGGTTTCAGGTATGAGATTTTAGACATGGCGAAAAGTGGAGATGTTAATTAAATACAGAATTTTCTTACATCATTGGGAAGCACAGCCTCACATGGAATTTGTCTTCCTGTTTAACCCTATTGATACAATAAAATAATCTTCTTAAAAGTAGTTTAGAAGTGACTTTCATATGCAATGTTGTGATCTACTTATATTTCTCTTATGTTTTCAGCCTCCAGAGGTGAGATTGTGCTGACTCAGTCTCCAGCCACCCTGTCTGTGACTCTAGGAGAAAGAGTGACCATGACCTGCAAGGCCAGCCAGGGTATTAGCAATAACTTACACTGGTATCAGCAAAAACCAAATGAGGCTCCAAGGCTTCTCATCAAGTATGCTTCTGGGTCAGTCTCTGGGATCCCCTCCAGGTTCAGTGGCAGTGGGTCAGGGACAGATTACACCCTCAGCATCAACAATGTGGAGGCTGCAGATGTTGCAACTTATTACTGTCAACAAAGCTACAACTGGCCTCCCACAATGATACAGGCCATAGCAAAAACCACCAGAGAAGCAGAAGTGTGAGGCTGGGCTCTTTCAGCTGCTTCTGGTGGTTCCTCTACCTTCTTCAAAGTGTTTTACAGATGCAGACAGCCTTAAGATTTACACAGACTATTAAAGTGAAGAGTCCTGGCAAACTTTCTTGCCTCTGACCTCTCTTCACTACATTTTCACTTTTGAATACACATGTAATTGAAATTTCTATTTTTCCTATATTCATTCACTTTATTCTCAGTGAAGTTTTTCCAGAGAGTTAAGAACCAACTTCCCACACAATTGTCAAAATTAAAATAAAAATTGTTTTTTTGTTTTTTTGTTTTTTTTGTTTTTGGTTTTTTGAGACAGGGTTTCTCTGTGCAGCTTTGCGCCTCTCCTGGAACTCACTTGGTAGCCCAGGCTGGCCTCAAACTCACAGAGATCTGCCTGGCTCTGCCTCCCGAGTGCTGGGATTAAAGGCCATGGTTTACTTTATATTAATTATCTGACAGTGATTCATTAACTCTTGATCAGCCATAAAAATAAAGTTTGGAATATATTTAATTTGTTCTTTAAATTTCATGATTATCAACTATATAGATGTTCCTTAAATGAATACTATGATGTTGACTGTGGTTCAACTACAGAATTTTTCAAAATGGAATATTTTTATAGTTGAAAATTTCATTTATGCTTCCAATTATTCTCATCCAGACTACTCTTTTTCTAAATCCTACCAAATCTACTACTCATCCCTCACCACCCTCCCAATTCATCTCCACATATAAATATACCTTGCACACTGAGTTCAATGGGGGTAGTGATATATTTATGGATATAAGAACATCCACTGGAGGGAGCATTTTCAAATCATTAGAGACAACAGTCTTAGAGAAAATGTCTCTCTCACCCTCAAAAGCCATCAACTATCAATAATATCTCATCAGCTAGTGGTGCAGGCTGAAGAGCTCCTACCCCTCCATGCTTCAGTGTTGATTGGATTAATCTTGTGCAGATCTTATCCAGACAGCCATAGCTGCTGTGAGTTCATCAAAGAAGGAGTGCCGAGATGTCTGTAGACTCTGTTGTGTTCTGTTTCTCCCTCACCTTTGGCTCTTACAGTGTTTCCACCACTTTTATATGATGGTCCCTGAACCTTAGACAACTTTTTGACTTTGAAAGCTTTTGTGTTCCATAGAAACCTTATTGAATTTTTAATCTATTTTTAAAAATTTAAAGCTGTTGCTAATATCAGCTTGCCCAAGGAAGAGACAGGATGTGGGTTACAGCTTAGTGCTCAATTCTGTGCTTCCTGATGTTCTTTATCTCTGAGAAGAACAGGAAAAGTGATTCCCTGAGTGTCCTTCTCATGGAAGGTGCCAGAGAGATCTCAGGGCTTTTCTAAGTATGATCCATGTACTTCTGAGATCTGTATTTGAGGAAAACTGATACTTAACACATGTCAGGAGCCAAGTAGCCTAACTGATTCTCATGGGAAAAAGCTGTGTACCCAACCTTCCGTTAACAGTTTCAATAGCAACCATTTTTCAACAAGACCACAGTATGTACCTTTTGATCTACTCCCTGAAACATAATGGTTGCTGTATGGTCCGTTGATCAGGCCCTGGAACAAAGAGACCTTTTCCTGAACCCTACCTTACCCTAACTTCCTCCTAGTAACTTTCCATACCCCTATCTACTTCTCCTAGCTCCTAGCATATATAAACCTGATTCCCCTTGCAATAAACGAGACCTTGACGCAACTCAGACTGACTTTGTCTTCCTTTACGCGCCTGGTCTCCTTTCTCTCTCACCCCCATTGATCTTTCAGGAGGTGCCTCCTCGGGTCTCATCAAATAACGTGGCCCGCGGGACGGGTCAAGTGGCGCCCGAACGTGGGGCTCGAGGCACGGTGACCTACCGGACGACGGATAACAGAAGGGGCCCCGGAGAGAATTAGGGTAGAGACGCCCGGACCGCATCACTCGTGCAACGCGGGAGAGTCTTGAGGTAAGTGTCGTCCAATCGATCAATGGGAAAAAATTTATCTAAAGAGGCTATTTTTTTAAAGGAGATGAAAGGGAATCTTCGGGAGAGAGGATTAAGAGTTAAAAAAAAAGATTTAGTAAAGTTCTTTCAATATGTGGAGGAGAAATGTCCCTGGTTAGTGATTAATGGACCAGGAATTTACCCTTTGACTTGGAACAAGGTTGGAAAAGATATTAACAAATTAATCAGAGACGGGGAAAATGTCCCCGATGCCTTTTTTAGTTTTTATGGTGTGATTAGAGATTTTCTAAAGGAAGCAGAGGGAGATGGGCGTGTTTCACATTTACTAGCCCTTGCAGAGGATTTTCTCTCAAACTCCCCCTGCCTGACACCCAAGTGTCCAGAGGTTTATTGACATCTACCGGTAAGAGCGCTCTCTGTCTTGTCTGTGTCTCTCTGTCTTGTTACTTTTGTTTTGTACTTTGCAGGCTCGATTTGTACTTTGCAGGCTCTCACTGGGACAGACGTGTCCAGACAGTGAACCTGGCGGCGAAGGGAGACGTCCCAGAGCCCTAAAGCCACCTCAGAGGTGATGATTTGGTTTAGGAGCATCTTTGGGTATCTTCCCCCATGGTGGGAGGAAGTGCCACTTTGTATTTTGTCCCGGGAATTTGTCAGAGCCATTTTGTGGGTTTTCTGTATGTTTTGTTGTGATCATTGTTACTTTACTCTCTTCTTCTCTTCCAAGAAAAAAGGTGCATGTCTGACTGACAGGGATGTGGAAGCCCCTGATGTCTGTTTAATTAAGGACAGAGATCCTCCAGTCTGGATTGTTTTTGGTGTGATTGAGCCTGGAGGGTCAAAACCTTCCCCCCCCCCCCCAAAGCACATCAAGCTGTCATTGTTCTTGGAGCTTTGTTGGTTGTTTTGTTGGGGCAAAGTTTTTTCGTGTGCCCTTGGTCTTGTGTGTAATGTGTTAATTGTTCTCATTGTTGACTTGACTGTGACGGACGCTATGGGACAGTTCCCTTCTTCTCCACTAGACCTTTGCCTAGCCCACTGAAAGGATGTGTGAGCCACAATAGAGGGAACTGGGTCCCCCACTCCCACTCCCCGAATGAACTGAGATAAACAGGTAGCCCCTGCCAGGTGGGGCTTGCATACTGCAAGAGGGGCTTGCTGGCTGTGAATGAGGCCGTCATCTCAGTGCTGATGTTCCGGTTCTTGGATTGTCTGTGTAAATGTTATTTGTTTCTGTCTACTAACCTCCCTTATTTTCCTAAAGGAAGAGGAGGAAAGAGAGGCATAACAAAGGCCACCTCCTTCCCTCCCTAACTCTCTTGCTATCAGGACTGCAGCCAGCTGGCTGCTCTCATGAAGGTGGGGGTGCGTGCTCTCCATACAGGTGGGCAAAGGAGCTCTGGACAGGGCAATGGGGACTGCCTGCAATTGACAAAAACTGTGTGAACACTGAACAGAGAATCTGACTTTAGTCAGAGGAGTTAACAAAAACTTTTTTTTTTAGGAACACTGGCAGCCAAGGACACGCTCTATGCCCACTGCTCCCCCTCCCTCCCTTTACTGTGATAACTTTAAGGTCTCTTCTGCCGGCCAGCAGCTTCTCTTGTTAACCCTTCTCTGTCCTGGTATTGCTTAAAAAGAAATGGTAAATTACCAGTTCAAGATACTGGGAAAATTATGCTTTTGTTTCCACAGGAAAAATAAAAATTTACATGGGTTTTGGTCATTTGAGTTCAGTGGGTTACAAATACTTGCCATCATTTAAGAGACTTGGTTTCAAATTATTGCTGGTTAAGATAAAAAATGTTTTTATAAAAAATGACTTGAGATACATATATAAAAAAATGAAATATGTTTCAGATTTCTTTGTCTTGCTATTCTGCTGTTACATTGAGACTCCAAAGGGTCATAGCTGTAAAAATGTCTGTCTACTCTACAGGTATGAATGAAAAATGTGGCCACACGTATGTTTGGTTTTGAATGTCTGAGTTTGCATGTCCTTTATGTTAAGAAATACAAGTTAATACTGGTCATCTGGCTATTCAGATACTAGTTTAAAACATAAACTGTTCTATTTAAATAAAAAAACTGAGAGGTATATTTGACTAATATATTTATAGGAGAACAAATTGGCCTGATTATTGTTACCAAATTTAGAGATACTTTTAAGATTGGGCCTAGATTTGTTTGGCTCAGATACATTTAATAGATAATGGTCCTCAAACCTGTCAAAAATCTGGTAAATATGGCATTTACATTATTTGATAAAAAGCTTACTATAGCAAACAGAGACTCCAAGCTCCCCAGCTCCTAGCAATGACTCCCAAGGAATGGCCAATTCCCCTATGCTATGTCAAAAGTATGTAGCTCAGTCTATCAATCCAGTGAGGGTCCAGTACCCTGAAGTTTATATTATACATTATATGGATGATTTGTTAATAGCAGGAAAATCTGAAGAAAAAACACAAAATGTAGCGCAAAAGATAATTATCACACTTCAGGACTGAGGATTTCATATAGCTCCAGAGAAGATACAAACCCAATACCCCTTCCTGTTTTTAGGGTTTGAGTTACACCCGGACCTCCTCTATACACAAAAAATCCAGATTAGAAAAGATACACTTCGTTGTCTCAATGATTTTCAAAAGCTTTTAGGAGATATCAATTGGCTGTGACCCTATTTAAAAATAACCAAGGGAGAGTTATGCCCCCTTGAGGATATCCTCAAAGGAGACTCCGACCCTCAATCCCCTAGATACCTTACTGTGGAGGCAGAGAGGGTGTTACAAAAGGTTGAAACGGCCATCACTCAACAACACACGGGATATTTTGACCCAACTCTCCCATTGTATTTGATCATTTTTTCTACAGATTTTGCCCCTACAGGCCTGCTTTGGCAAGAGTCCGTACCTTTACTGTGGGTACATCTTCCTGTTACTAAAAGAAAAATCCTTCCTACTTATCCTTCCCTGGTTTGCCAATTGATAATGTTAGGAATAAAAGCTTCCACTCGATACTTTGGGCACGACCCTGATATTATTGTTATGCCATATGATAAAGAGCAACTTGAATGGTTATGCACCCATAGTCCTGACTGGGCCATTCTTGTCTGCACCTATGAAGGGAAACTTGATACACAAATGCCCAGTAATAAACTTCTACAATTCTTCTCCCTTACTTCTTTTGTTTTTCTTAAAAATACCCGAATGGAGCCCATCCCGGACTCCCCTGTGCTTTTCATAGATGGGTCAAGCAATGGTAAAGCTGCTTATGTCCTCAATGGCCAAAGGAAGGTTATGACAACCCCTTTTAAGTCAGCTCAGCTGGTGGAGCTATATGCTGCCCTTGCTGTCTTTAAAAATTTTGAAGGTTGTTCCTTTAATTTGTATTCAGACAGTAGATATGTGGTAGGGGCTTTACAGGCTTTAGAAATGGTCCCAATAATCCAACCCATTACTCCCACCTTCCAAATGTTTTCTGAATTACAAAAATTAATCCGACAAAGGTCGCTACCCTTTTATGTTGGCCATATTCGTGCCCACACAGGCCTACCTGGACCCCTAGCTCAGGGAAATGAACTTGACGATTCTGCTACACGTTCTATCTTGATTTCTCATTTGGAACATGATCAGGTAGCAGCTGCTCGTGAGGCGCACGGCCTTCATCACCTCAATGCTCAAACTTTGAGACTAAGGTTCTCAATTACTAGAGAACAGGCTAGGGAAATTGTAAAAAGCTGCAAAAATTGCCTGATGCTCTTACCTGAACCTCATTATGGAGTAAACCCCAGAGGGCTTATTCCTGGACAACTATGGCAGATGGATGTCACCCATGTTTCTTCTTTTGGCAAATTAAAGTTTATACATGTTACTGTAGATACCTTCAGTGGATTTATTTGTGCCTCTGCTCATAGTGGAGAAGCCACCAAAGATGTTATCAATCATTTGTTACATGT
This sequence comes from Peromyscus eremicus, assembly GCF_949786415.1. Lineage (NCBI taxonomy): Eukaryota > Metazoa > Chordata > Mammalia > Rodentia > Cricetidae > Peromyscus > Peromyscus eremicus. Next base: position 82,405,309 of record NC_081418.1, on the reverse strand, counting down.
CTTCACAGTGCTAGGTCAGCCGAAATGTATAAAAACTGATAATGGTCCAGGATATACTAGTAGCAAATTCAGACAATTTTGTTTACAATTAGGAATTAAACACTTCACTGGAATATCCTATAACCCTCAAGGCCAAGGTATCGTGGAGAGAGCTCACCAAACTTTAAAAAATACTCTTAATAAACTTAGCTCACAAGAGACACTATTTCCCCTTAAGGGAAACCACAAAGCTCTGCCTTCTCACACCCTATTCGTATTAAATTTTCTGACATTGGACGCTTTTGGAAAATCTGCGGCTGAGCGACACTGGCACCCAGAAACCAAACAAGGATATGCACAGGTCCTTTGGAAAGATCCAATAACTGGAAAATGGGGCGGTCCTGATCCAGTTATAATCTGGGGAAAGGGGTCTGCATGTATTTATGACTCCAAGGAAAATGGGGCTCGTTGGCTACCAGAAAGACTGATTAAGCCTTACTCTACACAGATTGCCTCCCTAGATTAAGGAAAAAATAACTGTTATGTCCAGGACACAGTCCTGAGACAAAAATTCTCTCTTTTCTTTCAGAAATGCCTCCAGCTTGGAAAATAAAGGGAGCCATGGACATCTCAATGGCAGGACCTGTTCGTCGCGAGCCTTGGAAAACCAACCCCTGCTTCATCATTTGCTTACTACTCTTCCCCCTTCCCCTCTCCTGCATCTCCAAGGAAAGCCCCCATGCTATTAAAAAGCTTACCTGGCGAATTTTCACAGTAACGGGGGAGGAGGTCTGGAAGGTTACTGCAAACCATGCTCCCTATTCCTGGTGGCCATCACTCACTCCTGACTTCTGTCAGCTGGCTGCAGGAGTGGATTCTTGGGATATACCTACTATTGGCCAACACCCGTTAAATGGTACAGGGGTTCAAACGATTCCAAACTGCAATCAATTTCCTCACAGTCCTAAAACCACTTGGACAAGCCCTTGTGGGACATTCCATGATAATGACCCTGCTATGATGACTGCCCCAGGCTGTGTTAGTCCTACAGCTCGTTGTGGGTTAGCACAATCTGACTTTTATGTCTGCCCTAAGGATGGTAGAAGCCGAGCCACAGCTGCTAGATGTGGAGGATTCGAGACCTTCTTTTGTGCTCGATGGGGTTGTGAAACTATAGGGGCAGCTTACTGGGAACCAACTTCATCTTGGGACCTTATTTCAGTTACAAGGGGATACAGTAAGCCTAGCACGAATAAACATTTTTGCTTTAGCTCCTATACTGGGACAGCCTATAATCCTGGGCTATCATTACCTTTAAACATAACCTTCACTCCTCAGGGTAGGGCGAATCGAGAATGGCCCTCAGGAAAAACATGGGGACTCCGCTGGTATCTTGATGGTACAGATAAAGTCATTTTCAAGATCTTGCTAACAATAGAAAACCTGTATCCACAGTCGGTAGGACCCAATGTAGTTCTCTTTGACCAAAAAGTTCCCTCCAATCATGAAAAGGTGCCATCACCTCCTTCCCCCTCACCTCATCCTCGTCCCTTTCCCTACCATACAAGCACCGTGACTACCATCGTAGACTCCAGTAATGGCACTCTCCTTACTCCTTTTGGAGGAACAGGAGATAGATTGTTTAATTTGGTCCAGGGAGCTTATCTGGCCCTAAATGCCACAAATCCAAACAGAACCTTGGGTTGCTGGCTCTGCCTTACCTCCAGTCCCCCTTATTATGAAGGAATTGCCTTTCAGTCTACTGCCAATAACCTCACTTCCCCGAGCAATAGGTGTCAGACTAAGCCACATAAACTAACACTCCCTGAAGTCTCCGGACAAGGTTCTTGTTTGGGCAAGATTCCATCAACCCATCGTCACCTCTGTAAACAAACTCTGACACCCTATAAAGGGAGCTATTATCTTGAAGCACCCAACAGGTCCTACTGGGCCTGTAACACAGGATTGACCCCTTGCATATCTGCTCAGATATTTGATGATTCCCATGAATTTTGTGTGATGGTCCAATTATGGCCTCGTGTCACTTATCATCGAGAAAGCTCAGTGATGGAATTCTTTGGGCAGAGAGGCAGATACACTCGAGAACCTGTGTCGATGACTATTGCCCTATTGTTAGGTATTGGAGGCATCGCTGCAGGAGTTGGTACAGGAACTGCTGCCCTCGTGCAGAGCAACCACCTTATGCAGTTACAAATGGCTATGACTACTGACCTAGAGGCCATAGAAAGATCCATTTCTGCCCTGGAGAAGTCTTTAACCTCGCTCTCTGAGGTTGTGTTACAAAATAGAAGAGGTCTGGATTTACTATTTTTAAAGGAGGGGGGGGTTATGTGCAGCCTTGAAGGAAGAATGCTGCTTTTATGCCAATCACACTGGGGTAGTTAGAGAATCAATGGAGAAACTAAGAGAAAGATTAGCACAAAGAAAACGTGATTTTGAAAATCAAAATAATTGGTTTGAGGGTTGGCTAAAGGGGTCCCCTTGGCTTTCTACTCTGATCCCCACCCTCCTGGCCCCCTTGATCATTTTCCTTCTCCTCCTCACCTTTGGTCCTTGGGCTTTTCAACGACTAACACAATTCATCAAAAATCAGATCGATTCGGCCCTATCAAAAACTGTTTCAGTACATTACCATCGGACAGAAACTTGAGAGGAAACTATTGAAACAGGTGAAAGGCTCAGGTTCAGTGGCCTACGAACCTAAAAACCCCTATAACTAAAAGCTAGAGGGTACTCAATGACGGGAATAGTATGGGGCCTGTGCTGGGAGCACAACGTACAGAGGTCGCCAGAGACCGGCTCAACATGGCACGTTGCCAGACAGGACTGCACCCCATATAGCCTAAGACAGGGGCCCTCTCGATTTATGACCAAAGCCTGCTTTGGCCATTTTATAGAAAGAAGGGGGAATTGTCAGGAGCCAAGTAGCCTAACTGATTCTCATGGGAAAAAGCTGTGTACCCAACCTTCCGTTAACAGTTTCAATAGCAACCATTTTTCAACAAGACCACAGTATGTACCTTTTGATCTACTCCCTGAAACATAATGGTTGCTGTATGGTCCGTTGATCAGGCCCTGGAACAAAGAGACCTTTTCCTGAACCCTACCTTACCCTAACTTCCTCCTAGTAACTTTCCATACCCCTATCTACTTCTCCTAGCTCCTAGCATATATAAACCTGATTCCCCTTGCAATAAACGAGACCTTGACGCAACTCAGACTGACTTTGTCTTCCTTTACGCGCCTGGTCTCCTTTCTCTCTCACCCCCATTGATCTTTCAGGAGGTGCCTCCTCGGGTCTCATCAAATAACGTGGCCCGCGGGACGGGTCAAACACACACACATTTCCTTTGAAAATCATCCTGTGAATATACCTGTATGTCTTAAATAAATTCTGTAATTTTATTGGCTTTTACATTTTTTACTGAATTCTTAACTAACACAGGGTTATAGTACAGTTTCAAGCTATGGTGATCTTTCACATTGGAGACAGAATCATCATCAACTGCTAAACTAGTTTCAGGAGAAATCAGGTTTCCTTGTTAAAAACAAATCTCAAGCCACATCCCTAATGTTCTGGAATAAAATATCTCCATGCTGGCTTCAGGAATGGGGTAGTGAGATTTGTACCCAAATCATAAAGTAACCCCTGTTATATGATGTTTTGTTTTTGTTCTGACAAATAAAGCTTGCCTGGAGATGAGAGGCACAGCTTGCCTCTAGTTAAGCAAAGAGATTATGCAGTGGTGGCACACACCTTTAATCCCAGCACTTGGGAGGAAGAAGATCAGGAGTACAAGGCCACCCTGGGCTACATGGAATTGAACCAGTCTAAAAAAGAAACAGAGGATCCTCTCCCTGGACTTCCCTTCTGGACAAGAGGTGAGTGTCTGGGCTCAGCTAAGATCCCATCCCTGGGCACCAGCCACTACGGGGAAGACCTGCCCAACTTGGCCCCAGGTTCTGGCCACCAGGCAAGTTCCCTTCTAGCCCTACTGGGAAGGCTCCCCTTCTCCAAGACCCCCAGCAGACCCTGCAATCTCCACGCTCTGCCCCCACGCCCATCTGCCTGAGACCCCAATCACTTCCTGAGACTTAGAGACCAGCCCCAGCTCCCATCCTGCCCCAGACTTCCTGTCTGGACAAGAGCTCCCATCCTGCTCCAGACTTCTGGTCTGGACAAGAGCTCCCATCTTGCCCTGGAGTTCCCATTTGGACAAGAGAGCTCCCATCTGGACAAGAGAGAGAGACTTCCTGAATCTGTCCGCTCTGTCTGGACCAAGTACGCTGATAAGACCAAGAATGAACCACAAGGAGATGGGCAGACATCAAGGCAGAAGTACATACAACAAAATGAAGAGCAGTACAGCATCAACAGAACCTAGCCCCCCTCCAATATCTTGACCTGAACATCAAAAATTGGAAGAAGCAGAAGAAAACAGCCTTATGAATAACATCATGAAGAAGGTAGAGGCTTATATAGAGGAAAAGACAAAAAATGGGAAGAACACTATAGAAAACTAGAGGAAAGGACAAATAAAGTAGAAGAAAACAATAAAGTCCTGGAAGAAAACAATAAAGCACTGAAAAAAATCATAAAAAAAACAATGAAAAAAATGAAGGAAACAGTCCAAGACCTGAAAAGGGAAATAGAAAAAATGAAGAAGACACAAACACAGGGAATGATGGAAATAGAAAATCTGAGTAAACAATCGGGAACTTCAGATGCAAGTATAACCAACAGAATGCAAGAGATGGAAGAGAGGATCTCTGGTGTTGAAGATATGGTAGAAGACAAAGATTCATCAGTCAAAGAAAACACTAAAGCCAACAAAGTCATGACCCAAAATGTCCAAGAAATTTGGGACACCATGAAAAGACCAAACCTACGAATAATAGGGATAGAAGAAGGAGAAGAATACCAACTCAAAGGCACAGAAAATATATTCAACAAGATCATAGAAGAAAACTTTCCCAACTTAAAGAAGGAAATGCCTATGAAGATATAAGAAGCCTATAGAACACCAAACAGACTAGACCCCCCAAAAAAGTCCCCTCGCCACATAATAATTAAACAACTAAACATACAGAATAAAGAAAGAATATTAAGGGCAGCTAAGGAAAAAGGCCAAGTGACTTATAAAGGCTAACCCATTAGAATAACACCCGATTTCTCAATGGAGACTTTGAAAGCCAGAAGGACCTGGACAGATATAGTGCAGACACTAAGAGACCTTGGATGCCAGCCTAGACTAATATACCCAGCAAAATTTTCAATCATCATAGATGGAGTGAACAAAACATTCCAAGACAAAGCCAGATTTAAACAATACTTATCCACAAACCCAGCCCTACAGAAAGCACTAGAAGGAAAATTCCAACCTAAGGAAGTCAGATACACCCTCGAAAACACAGGCAATAGATAAAGCCACAGCAGTAAACCCCAAAGAAGAGAAGTACACACACACTACCTCCAAAAAATAACAGGAATGAACAGTCACTGGTCATTAATATACCTTAATATAAATGGACTTAATTCACCTATAAAAAGACATAGGCTTACAGAATGGATACGAAAGCAGGACCCATCTTTCTGCTGCATACAAGAAACACATCTCAAATTCAAAGATAGACACTTCCTAAGAATAAAAGGCTGGGAAAAGACTTTCCAATCAAACGGTCTTAAGAAACAAGCGGGTGTAGCCATCCTGATATCCAGCAAAATAGACTTCAAACTAAAGTCAATCAAAAGAGATCAAGAAGGGAATTACATACTCATCACAGGAAAGATTCACCAAGATGAAGTCTCAATTCTGAACCTTTATGCCCCAAACACAAGGGCACCCATATATGTAAAAGAAACATTACTAAAGCTTAAACCACATATAAAACCCCACACATTAATAGTGGGAGACCTCAACACCCCACTTTCACCACTGGACAGATCTCCCAAATTGAAACTTAACAGAGAAATAAAGGACTTAACTGATGTCATGTCTCAAATGGACTTAATTGATATCTACAGAACATTCCATCCTAACAAAAAAGAATCTACCTTCTTCTCAGCACCCCATGAAACCTTCTCTAAAATAAACTACATACTTGACCACAAAGCAAATCTTGTTCACTCCATCTATGATGATTGAAAGTTTTGCTGGGTATATTAGTCTAGTTTAGCATCCAGGAGATACAAAACAATTGGAATAACCTCTTGTGTTCTATCAGACCACCATGGTTTAAAGTTAGATTTCAACAACAACAAAAACTACAGAAAACCTACAATCTCATGGAAACTGAATAATGCTCAACTGAGTCACCAATGGGTTAAGGAAGAAACAAAAAAAGAAATTAAAGACTTTCAAGAAACCAACGAAAATGAAGACACCACATACCCAAACCCATGGGACACTATGAAAGCAGTGCTAAGAGGGAAATTCATAGCACTAAGTGCCAACATAAAGAAGTTGGAGAAATCTCACACTGGTGACTTAACAGCCCACCTGAAATCTCTAGAACAAGAAGAAGCAAAGTCTCACAGGAAGAATAGATGCCAGGAAATTATCAAAGTGAGAGCTGAAATCAATAAAATAGAAACAAAGAGAACAATACAAAAAAATCAATGAAACAAAGAGTTGGTTCTTTGAGAAAATCAACAAGATAGACAAGCCCTTGTCCAAACTAACCAAAACACACAGAGAGAGAGAGCATCCAAATTAACAAAATCAGAAATGAAAAGGGGGACATAACAACAGACATTGAGGAAATCCAGAGAATCATCAGGTCATACTTCAAAAACCTCTATTCCACAAAACTGGAAAACCTAAAAGTAATGGATAATTTTCTGGATAGGTACCACATACCTAAGTTAAATCAAGACCAAATAAACTATTTAAATAGTCCAATAACCCCTAAGGAAATAGAAACAGTCATTAAAAGTCTCCCAACCAAAAAAAGCCAAGGACCAGATGGTTTTAGTGCAGAATTCTACCAGATCTTCAAAGAAGAGTTAATACCAATACTCTGTAAATTGTTCCACACAATAGAAACAGAAGGAACATTACCAAACTCCTTCTATGATTCCTAAACCAAACAAGGATACAACAAAGAAAGAGAACTACAGACCGATCTCCCTCATGAACATTGATGCAAAAATACTCAATAAAATACTGGCAAACAGACTCCAAGAACACATCAAAACAATTATCCACCATGATCAAGTAGGATTCATTCCAGGGATGCAAGGATGGTTCAACATACAAAAGTCTGTCAATGTAATACACCATATAAACAAACTCAAAGAAATAAACCACATGATCATCTCACTAGATGCTGAAAAGGCATTTGACAAAATCCAACACCCTTTCATGATAAAGGTCTTGGAGCAATCAGGAATACAGGGAACATACCTAAACATAATAAAGGCAATTTACAGCAAGCCAACAGCCAACATCAAATTAAATGGAGAGAAACTCAAAGCAATTCCACTAAAATCAGGAATGAGGCAAGGCTGTCTGCTCTCCCCATACTTATTCAATATAGTACTTGAAGTTCTAGCCAGAGCAATAAGACAACATAAGGAGATTAAGGGGATACGAATTGGAAAGGAAGAAGTCAAGCTTTCCCTATTTGCAGATGACATGATAGTATACTTGAGAAACCCCAAAAATTCCACCAAGGAACTTATACAGCTTATAAACACCTTCAGCAACATAGCAGGATACAAGATCAACTCAAAAAAATCAGTAGCCCTCCTATATACAATGGACAAAGAAGCAGAGAAGGAAATCAGAGATACATCACCCTTTACAATAGCCACAAATGACATAAAATACCTTGGGGTAACACTAACAAAGCAAGTTAAGGACCTATATGACAAGAACTTTAAGTCCCTGAAAAAAGAAATTGAAGATGTCAGAAAATGGAAAGATCTCCCATGCTCATGGATAGGCAGGACTAACATAGTAAAAATGGCAATTTTACCAAAAGCAATCTACAGATTCAATGCAATCCCCATCAAAATACCAACACAATTCTTCACAGACCTGGAAAGAATAATACTCAACTTCATATGGAAAAACAAAAAACCCAGGATAGCCAAAAGAATCCTGTACAATAAAACAACATCTGGAGGCATCACGATCCCTGACTTCAAGCTCTACTATGGAGCTACAGCAATAAAAAAAGCTTGGTACTGGCACAAAAACTGACATGTGGACCAATGAAATCAAATTGAAGACCCTGACATTAATCTGCACACCTATGAACACATAATTTTTGACAAAGAAGCCAAAACCATACAATGGAATAAAGAAAGCATCTTCAACAAATGGTGCTGGCGTAACTGGATATCAACATGTAGAAGGCTGCAAATATAGATCCATTTCTATAACCATGCACAAAACTTAAGTCCAAGTAGATCAAGGACCTGAACATAAATCCAGCTACTCTGAACCTGCTAGAAGAGAAAGTAGGAAATAGTCTTGAACGCATTGGCATAGGAGATCACTTCCTAAATAGAACACCAGTAGCACAGACACTGAGAGAAACAATCAATCAATGGGACCTCTTGAAACTGAGAAGCTTTTGTAGAGCAAAGGATATGGTCAACAAGGCAAAGTGACAGCCTACAGAATGGGAAAAAGTCTTCACCAACCCCACATTTGACAGAGGACTAATATCCAGAATATATAAGGAACTCAAGAAATTAGACATCAAAATGCCCAACAGTCCAATTAAGAAATAGGCTATAGAACTAAACAGAGAATTCTCAATAGAGGAAACTCAAATGGCTGAAAGATATTGAAGGAATTGCTCAACATCCCTAATTATCAGGGAAATGCAAATCAAAATAACTCTGAGATACCACCTTACGCCTGTCAGAATGGCTAGGACCAAAAACACTGAAGACACCTTGTGCTGGAGAGGATGTGGAGCTAGGGGAACTCTCCTCCACTGCTAGTGGGAATGCAAGCTTATACAACCACTTTGGAAATCAATATGGTGCTTTCTTAGAAAATTGGGAATCCATCTCCCCCAAGATCCAGCTATACCACTCTTGGGCATATACCCAAGAAATGCTCAATCATACCACAAGAGCACTTGCTCAGCTATGTTCATATCAGCATTGTTTGTAATAGCCAGAACCTGGAAACAACCTAGTTGTCCTTCAACTGATGAATGCATAAAGAAAATGTGGTACATATACACAATGGAATACTACTCAGCAGAGAAAAACAATGACATCATGAGGTTTGCAGGCAAATGGATGGATCTAGAAAAAATCATCCTGAGTGAGGTAACCCAGACTTAGAAAGACAAACATGGTATGTACTCACTCATAGGAGGATACTAGATGTGGAACAAGGATGACTGGACTGCTACTCACATCACCAGGGAGGCTACCTGGAAAATAGTACCCCAAGAAAGACACGGGGATCACCCAATGATGGAGAAATCGAAGAGATCTTCATGAACAGCCTGGACATGAATGGAAATGAAGGGTGAGGGTCGAGAGAAAGATTGCTTGGGGGAGTGAGATATCCCAGCTGGATCAAGAACAGAGAGCGAGAACAAGGAATAGGAGACCAAAATAAATGAAGACCACATGAGAATAGGAAGAAGCACAATGCTAGAGAGGTCCACAGCAATCCACAAAGATACCCCCACAATAGACTGCTGGCAATGGTCGAGAGACAGCCTGAACTTACCTATTCTGGTGATGGGATGGCCAAACACCCTAATTGTCGTGCTAGAAACCCCATCCAATGACTGAGGGATCTGGATGCAGAGATCCATGGCTAGGCCCTGGGTGGATCTCTCGGAGTCCAATTAGCGAGAATGAGGAGGGTTTATATATGCGAGAATTGTTGAGACCAAGGTTGGATAAAGCGCAGGGACAAATAGCCAAATGAATGGAAACACATGAACTATGAACCAATGGCTGAGGGGTCCCCAACTGGATCAGGCCCTCTGAATAGGTGAGACAGTTGATTGGCTTGATCTGTTTGGGAGGCATCCAGGCATTGGGACCTGGTCCTGTGCTCATTGCATGAGTTGGATGTTTGAAACCTCAGGCTTATGCAGGTTCACTTGGCTCGGCCTGGGAGGAGGGGACTGGACTTGCCTGGACTGAGTCTACCAGGTTGATCTTAGTCCGAGGGGTAGGCTTTGTGCTGGAGGAGGTGGGAATTGGGTGTGGGCTGGGGGGAAGGTAATGGGGGCGGGAGGGGGGAGAACAAGGGAATCCATGGCTGATATGTAGAACTGAATTGTACTGCAAAATAATAAAATAAAATAAAATAACATAAAATAAAATAAAATAAAATAAAATAAAAGGAACCATAAAAAAAAGAAAAAAAAAAGAAAGAAACAGAAACAGGTGGTAGTGGTGTGTGCCTTTAATCCCAGCATTAGGGTGTGGAGACAGGAATATAAGACAGGTGAAGACTGGATCTCAGCCCCATTCAGTCTGAGGATTCATAGAGGTAAGAAGTTTGTGGCAATTGCTCTGTTCCTCTGATCTTTCAGCTTTTACTCTAATATCTGACTCTGGGATTTTATTTAATAAGACTAATTAAGATCATACCTCAAACTCCATCATGTGTCAGGCCAAAACTAAATTGTTATGCATGCCAGAATGTACCATATCAAGCCATTTTTCCAAGAGTTTTCCCAGAGTGATAGCAGGTTACAAAGTCAGTAGCACCGCTGATGTGAACCGGGACTGAGTCCACATGAATATATGACTTTGCTCAGGTCTGTTATGTCACCCTGCAGGCACTTCTGCTGCTTTGACATAGGTGGTGACATAAACACAGGTTTGCTTTAATTTTCATATAGAGCTAAAACTATGCAAAAGAGGAGCTTAGCATGAAAACTGTGCCAAGTCTCTGAATAGGAGGAAGGCAACTCTTCCAATACTCTGTAAGTGACTTCTCAGAAACTCACTTAGATGGACTAGTTACCTCATTTGTTGGACCATACATGTTATCCCAATTTGGAGGCCATTGTTTATTATGCATCATCACAGGAAATCTATCGAACAAGGTTGCACATATCTCAGTGGCAGTTTTCTAAGAATCTTTACACTCATGATCTGCAATGTGGAGACCATCTATTTTTATTACTTCTTGGGAAGGCATGGACATCAGTGTTATATTTCTAAACTACCAGTTGTATCACCCAAGTAATGAGCAATCTTTGGTGTCATTGTCTGATTTTGCCCTTCACACAAAGAAACTTATCTTGATATTAGAATCCACTTTATGCCTATAGGTCTCACACTACTACTTCATTGGTCAAATGACAAAATATAATCAAGTTCCTGTTTTATTGTTGGTAAATTATTCATGAAGCATACAAATAGACATTGATTGAGAAGCTATAATTTACATAGACTCACCTTACTAAGGCTTGAGGGCCTAACAGTTATCAAGACTAAATAATTCTGTCTTAGTGAAATGTATGGATTGGAAAAAGACATAGAAAACATTTTATTGTATTTTTTATTTGTCCTATATTTTATGCTCAATATGTCTTTGAGAGAAGACATATTCCATGAATATAGGAAAACAGGTACTCTATGAACATGAAAATGGTACAACTCTGCTCAGTTAAATGAAAGGACAAAATATTCAGAGGACAATAGAGTCCTGCCACTCCTCTGTCACTGGCATCTAAAAGTTGCAGAGAAAAACCAGTTGCTCTTTAATGTTTGTGATGGGAAGTGAATCATGAACTTTCAGGATTGAACCAAGCAACAACAACAACTTTTTTTTAAAACCATTTTTAAGATGGAATGTAGGAAGGGAATGTCTCACTACACTCTGAATATATCACAGCAGCAGAGGGAGAAGACAGAGTCTAAAAAAGTAAACTGGCCTACAGCAAAGTCTGTGGGCACAATTTCTTGCTTAGTGATTGATGTGAGAGAATCCAGATTATTGTGGGTGGGGCCACCTCTGCCTGGTGGTCTTGGGTTATTCAGGAAAGCAGACAGAGCAAGCCATGGGGCACAAGCCAGTAAGCAGCATTCCTTCATTGCCTCTTCTTCAGTTCATGCTTCCAAGTCCCTGCCCTGCTTCAGTTCCTGCCTTGAGTTCTGTCAAGGATGAACTGACATGTATGTCAAATAAAGCCTTATGTCTCCAAAAAAAGTTTACATAAGGAAAGAGATACAAGGGAAACAATAGGAAAGAGGTAAGGGAAAACATAAAAGAGACCTTGACGTGTTGAAGGTGTGTGTGTTTGTGTGTGTGTGTGTGTGTGTGTTCCCCTTCTTCTCTGGCCTCAGAGAATTAATCTTATTCTTTCCAATAAAAAAGTCAGTTGTGTGATCAATCCTGATTTCACACCTTCTTTTCAGTTCCTGAGCTGCTGAAAGCTGGCCTTATAGCAGCATGTTTTCTATCTCTTTTGTCCAATTCTGGAGTGTTAATAGGTTTTTATATTATTATATTATACTATATTATATTATTATAGAAAGAAGCCTGTTCCTTTTCTAATAAGAGACTGAAAGGGAGTGGATCCAGATGGAAGGGAAGGTGTTGAAGGGCTGAGAGGAGCAGATGAGGGGGAACCATAATCAGGATATGTTTTATGGGGAAAATCTATTTTCATTAAAGGAAAAAAAATGATGCTGGGGGATGTCTTTCTGTATGCCGTGAATATATGTTGTTCCCATTGGTTAATAAATCAGCTGCTTTGGCCTATTGCAAGGCAGCTTAGAGGCATGTGGGAAAGGAGATTGAGAGGAAGAAGAAAGGCAGAGCTGAGGTGCCGCCAGCCTGCCTCCCAAGGAACAACATACCAGCAGACCAGTATGCCACAGAACACATGGAAAAGTATGGATTAATTAAAATGGTTTAATTTAAGATATACAAGTTAGCTAGAAAGAGGCTTGCCATTGGCTATATAGTTATTAAGTTATATAAGCCTCTGTGTGTTTACTTGGGTCAGAGCAGCTGCAGGATGGGCAGGACCCAGAAAAACTTCTGACTACAAATGGGGCCCAGATGTGGTGGCAAGAGTTTCCACCTAAAACCTGAGAGAGCTTAAGAAGAGATTATAAATGTAGCTAAAAGCACCTTCCTAGTTCATGTTGCTTATGGCAGGCCCAGTACAGTGATGTGTCCCCTGGCCATGGTGGGTTTGAGGCATGTGGGCTTGAGCACAGCATGGCAGATTCCTGCCATAATACACAGAGGTGTCTCCAAGCTGCACATCGCACTGTGTGGTAGATGTAGCTATTGCTATTACAGACAAAAAAATAAATAAATAAAAATAAAGGGTTTATGTACCAGCTGCATGCTTCCTGGTGGCACCATGGACACCAGAGTTGGCAGGGTAAGTGTGACTCTCCTGAGTACCTCCACCATGTGGTGAAGCTGAGGTGGGTTTAGTCAGTAGCCAGGGCTGCAGCTTCATCCTTAGTCATGCTGCAGTTTGCAATGATCAGAGGATTATAGATACACAAAAGACAAATTCAGATGGAATAAAACTGTAAACAGTTTACATTGTGTGTAAAAAGGTACATAGGCTTGAGAGAGAAAAGAGAAAGGATATAGATAGTCATAAAAATAAAAGCCTTAAAAATAAAATAATATATAAAAATATAATAAGCTACATAAAGATGGATATTACACAAGAGAATCTGGATTATGTTGTCTTTGGGATTTTTAACTGCAGAAAGATATTTAATTGTAAAGGCTGCTAATTTAAATATATATGTGTATATATATATATATATGCAGAAAGATATTTGATTGTAAAGGCTGCTAATTTATATATATATATATATATATATATATATATATATAAATTAATATATATGTATTAAAGGTGTCTTGATTTTAAAACTTGGATTTAAGGTTATGTTGCTTTGGAAAGCAGGCTCTGCTTTTTTTTCCCCACAGGAAGCAAGAGGCTATAGATTCACATTCTAGGTTAACATGGATCAGATTTAATCAAGCAAGACCTCCTGAACTTTAACAGATATACAGATGATGCAAGTGGCTTCCCCGTTCACTCTGATCCTCGGGAAACAGCTTTGTAGAAAACCCACATGCTCCCCAGAAAGATGATGCCTTGGTGATTACACACTACATCTGGATGCCACAGCAGGCTGAGTTGCTGGGTCTCCAAGCAGAAGCACCAGAAGAGAAGTCATAAGAGGAAGACCTCAGAAATGAAGTGCTCCAGTCCAACACCAACTGGCCAGAGTGCAACGACCCAGCTCAGACCAACATGAAGCTAGTCCAAATCCCCCACTTTAAAGAGGTTATCATCATGGCCACTAACTGTGAGAATTGTGGGCATCGGACTAATGAGGTGAAGTCTGGAGGATCAGTAGAGCCTTTGGGTACCAAGATCACCCTCCACATCACAGATCCCTCAGACATGACCAGAGACCTTCTCAAGTCTGAGACGTGTAGTGTGGAAATCCCAGAGCAGGAGTTTGAACTGGGAATGGCTGTCCTTGGGGGCAAGTTCACCACTCTCGAGGGGCTTCTGAAAGACATCTGAGAATTGGTAACCAAGAACCCGTTCACACTGGGTGACAGCTTGAACCCTAACCAGTCGGAGAAACTGCAGGAGTTTAGCCAGAAGTTGGAACAGATCATCGAGGGCAAGATGAAAGCCCACTTTATAATGAATGATCCAGCAGGAAACAGCTACCTGCAGAACGTGTACGCCCCTGAAGATGATCCAGAGATGAAGGTAGAGCGGTATAAGCATACCTTTGACCAAAATGAGGAGCTCGGCTCAATGACATGAACACAGAGGCTTCCAGTCTGAGGAAACAAGACCAGCTGAGAAGTTGGCCAGGTGAGATTAGCTGTGGCTTGTTCTGTCTCTCTGACCATCCAGCACTTCACCCCAAAAACTGGCCCCGGGTTTGATTTTATTAAGAACTTTTAAGGTTCATGCTACATGATGGTATTTATCAACCTAAATTATAACCAGTCTTCCAGGACTTGAACATTATCTCAAATTTTCTCAGGATCCCCATAAGTGTGCCAGTGCCCCTGATCAGTAGGAAGTGATATGAAAAACTATGCCCAAATTCCCAAAATATTGTTTATAAATGTTTATTTTTATTTAAAGTAGTTTGATTAAAATGCAATGTTCTTCTAAAGAAGAAAAGGGGATATAGGTATTATAGGATAAAAGGATAGATTATTTAATCTACTTTTAAAGAGCAACAACTTCTTTGAATGTTTTACATTGGTATTGATTTTAGTTTATTACAAATTTAAAGTTAATTTTGTTACACTGTGCATATATTTTCTACTCTTGTTTAAGGTATTATATTTGTACAGTTCATAATTGCAATATATAATTAAGAAATACAGATTAATAATCATCTAGAATAATTAAGCTTATAGTCATTTTAGTTAAGTTTTCTACGTATACATAGATATATTTCAATTAGGTAGGCAATCGTCAAACACTCCAAAGACCTACAGAAGACTTTCTGAACAGTGAGACACATCTGCTCAGGGCGGCACTGATTTGCTTCAAAGAGGAAGATGAGCATTGAAGACACTCCATATGGAGTTTGCTTTCCTTATGGCAAAAGTTAGCCATTTGGGCAAAAAACTGTTCTTGCCTAGACTGCTTGACAAAATGTTATAATGACTAGATGTGCAGGACCCATGGAGAAATTACCATTGAACTTTGCCAAAGCAGGGCAAGATAGTCTTTCAGGTTTCTGCTTCACAGAGGAGACTGCCAGACATTCTACAGGACACAGGGAAACGTGACTGAGAGACTCTAGACCTATAGGCTGAAGATGGATGCCTCAATATCACAGAGGATCTTTGGGTAACTATTGAGGCAGCCAGCTGTCTCTGTCATTCTAGATTTTTGGAAGTTGCTTAGATTGCTCTTCTTGTTTACTTAGGTAATATTATATCTTTCTGGGGTCTTTGATGTAGTTGAAGACTAAATAGTGACTATTGAGGCAGCCAGCTGTCTCTGTCATTCTAGATGTTTGGAAGTTGCTTAGAATGCTCTTCTTGTTTACTTAGGTAATATTATATCCTTCTGGGGTCTTTGATGTAGTTGAAGACTAAATAGTTATAGTTATAATTCTCCTTTGTTATCATAAAAGATAAATTAGAAATGAAGCTTTAGACTCACAACTATAGAATAGATGATAAAATATTTTCTTTAATAATAAACATACTAGATATTGTAACTAAAATTCTTGCTTGATACCTGTTTGCTATAAATAGTTTTACTACATTAAAGCTAAAACCTTCCTTTTTGATGAGATCGAAAAGGAGAAGTGCTTGCAGGGGATGTCTTTCTGTATGCTGTGAATATATGTTGTTCCCATTGGTTAATAAATAAGCTGGTTTGGCCTATGACAAGGCAGTTTAGAGGCAGGCAGGAAAGGAGAGAAAGAGGAAGAAGAAAGGCAGAGCTGAGGTGATGCTAGCCTGCCACCCAAGGAACAACATGTCAGCTGACTGGTAAGCCACAGAACACATGGCAGAACATGGATTAATAGAAATGGGTTAATTTAAGATAGATGAGCTAGTTAGTAAGAGGCCTGCCATAGGCTGTGCAGTTATTAAGCCATATAAGCCTCTGTGTGTTCAATTGGGTCTGAGCAGCTGCAGGACTGGGCAGGACACAGGAAAACTTCTAACTACAAAATGAGGCATTATCTGTGATACTTTAGTTTACCCATGAATGACTGTATTTTGATGCTTTTTGGTGTCAGCTTAAACCCTGATATTCTGTTTAATTTGTTTTACATTACTATCTTGTGTACTGATAGTTAATGAAAAGTATGGTGATAACACTTTGGTTCCTTGTATTGAATGCCTGCATAATGCTAGTCATCAGATATTCCATTATAACGAATGACTCATTGTCCTAAATATGTTCATCAAGTATGATTTACTAGTCTAATTTATTTTCCTTCTCTGGATAGTAAAATATCTTTTTAATTTTTTTTATTAAGAAGTTTTTTTATTCTTTCTCAGCCCATTTAATTTGTATTGGTGTCTACCTTAATTGTCATCATAGAACCTACATCCAGTGACTGATGGAAACAGATGAAAAGACTCATAGCCGAGCACTTGGCCAAGATCTTGGAGTTCCAATGAAGAGAGAGAGGGAAGATTATAGAAGGAATGGTGGGGGTCAGGATTATGAAGGAAAAAACCACAGAGATAGCTGACTCAAGCTAGTGGGATCTGATGGACTCTGGACTGACAGCTGAGTAGCCTACATTGGACCACACTAGACCCTCTGAATGTGGGTAAAAGCTGTGTGGTTAATGTATTTGTGGGTTTCCTGAAAATGGGACCAGGATTTATTCTAGGTACACAAACTGGCTTTTTAGAGCCCATTCCCTATGGTGCAATGCCTTACTGAGCCTTGATACAAGGGGGAGGGGCTAAGTCCAGTCCTAACTTGGTATACCAGCTTGTGTTGACTACCCAAGGGAAGTCTTACCCTCTATAAGGAGGAGGTGGAGGTGGTTTGGGAGGAGGTGGGTTGGGGAGCTGGAGAAGGGGAAGGAGGGGGGGAACAGGGGTTGGTATGTAAAAGGAAAGAAAAAAAATTAAATAAAAATATTACAAAAAAAGAATTTTTTTATTCATTTGACATACCAACCACAGACTCCCCTCTCTTCCCTCCTCCAGTGCCCACAGGCTTTCCCTCAACTGACCCCCTTATTCCCTCCTCCAACAATTCCCTCCTCCCTCCACACCTCTTTCTCAGACTCTCACACCAACAACAAACATTTCTTCTCAAAGTATCCCTCCATTTTAATTTCCTATTGCATGTGTGGTATAATGTGCCCTCCCAAAGACCTCCCCTATCTGAAGATCCCTTTCTATCTCTTTATATGTAGGTGTAGTCAAAGTTAAACAGAGAAATGGAAAAATTTGATGGTATGATTTACATATGAGGGAGTAATGTGTCACTTATCATTCTAGGACTGGAGTGATTCAGTTAATATAATTTTCCCAGTTCCATCCATTTTCTCAAAAGTTTCATAATTTCATGTTTCTCAATAGCTAAACAAAATTCCATTGCACAAATGGACAACATTATATTTATCCATTTATCTTTTGAACATCTAAGTTGATTCCATTTCCTGGCTATTGTGAATAGACCACCAAAATGCATGGATGTGCATTTATATCTGTCATAGGCTATAAAGGCCTTTAGGTACACCCGCACGAAAGTCATAGGTAGGTCATGTGGTATTTGTAGCTTTCTGGGAAATTTTCACAGTGGTTTCTATAGTTATTACACTCCCACAACACTGAACCAGGGCTCTCGTTTCCTCCTATTTTCTTCCTCTAGAATCTTGATAGTCTGTTTTGTGGATATTGAGGACTTTGAAAAAGCTTAGACATTGATTGTACATAAGAAAATATGCTATGGCTTGCTTACATAGCCCAAATGAAAGGAATACTCCTTTCTTCAACAGGACCTGGTGAAATTTTTTCTTCTGATTTAAACTGCATCAGAATTGCTGCCTTTTATGTACCATGAAAAATCATGTACTAGGTAAGCTATTTATTTGAACATTCCATAAATGTTTTCCCATAACTGTGTATCACTCTTGGTGGTAAAACACACAAGAAGCAATATTCAGAGTTTATCTGGACAGTGCTAAACAAATATGTTGATATCCTGACTTTTGACATTGTTCTCAACTGTGGCATATTATGAACTTCAATAAGGTTTTCATTCCAACCTCTGGAGAAATACATCTTCCTATGACATCCACACTTTCTATTTTCTTGTCCATGATGTCTCCTTAATATGATATCTCTTTAGTATTATATGTTGTGATGCTTCATGGAATGTTTAGATAGTGAAATGGGATTCAGCCCATATTGTAAGAAACATCAAAGAAAACAACATAACCCTGAACCAAGAGGATGGTTAAGAGATGCTCTTAATTTCAAACTATTGAATATATCCCAGACACTTTCTTAGACTGTGCTAATTTTGCATCCATGTATGTGAGATACATGCACAAGTCTCTTTCAAATCTCAACATCTCATCAGGTAGCCAGAAGGGGGAGGTAGGCTCCCCAGAGGCAAAAGAGCTTGCTCTGCTGAGCAGTTCTTTATTGGGACATACATGAAGTCAGTATCATTTGCATAAGTGCTTCTTCCTTCTAATGTTCCTGCCTCTTAGAATATTATAAGAAGGTCTTTCTCTGGGCTGTGCCATGACACACATAAACACAGGGAAAGCTAGAAGATGATGTCCACATCTCAGGTCCTTGGACTTCTGTTCTTCTGGGTTTCAGGTACGAGATTTTAGACATGGCAAAAAGTCCAGATGTTAATTACATACAGAATTTTTTACTTCATTAGGAAGCACAGGATCACATGGAATTTGACTTCCTGTTGAAAGATATTGATACAAAAATAATCTTATCTTTTTTAAAAGTAGTTTAGAAGTGACTTTTAAATGCAATGTGTGTTCTGATTAATATTTCTCCTATGTTTTCAGCCTCCAGAGGTGACACTGTAGTGACTCAGTCTCCAGTCACTTTGTCTGTGACTCCAGGAGAAAGAGTCACCATGACCTGCAAGGCCAGCCAGGGTATTAGCACAAGCTTACACTGGTATCAGCAAAAACCAAATGAGGCTCCAAGGCTTCTTATCAACTTTGCTTCCCAGTCTGTCTCTGGGGTCCCCTCCAGGTTCAGTGGCAGTGGGTCAGGGACAGATTTCACCCTCAGCATCAACAATGTGGAACCTGAAGATGTTGCAACTTATTACTGTCAACATAGTAGCAGCTGGCCTGGCACAGTGATACAGACCATAGCAAAAACCCCCAGGGAAACAGAAGTATGAAACTCAGCTGCTTCATCTGCTTCTGGTGGTGCCTTCATCTTCTTCAAAGTGTTTTACAGATGCAGACAGCCTTAAGATTTATATGGAAAACTGGAGTAGAGAAGCTTTCTTGCATCTTAACTGTCTTCACTCCATTTTAGCTCCACAATATATAATCTACAATGGCTGTAGTGTTGTAATCAGACAATCTTCCTACAATATACTACAATCCAGAGAAAATCTCAGCCTAGATGTACAGAGGATATGATTACTCAAAGCTCTTATAATTGTTGGAAGTGCATATAAGGCATTGTCTGAACTTACAGCCTATAGTGTACTTCTGACCCCATGGATAAGAGAGCAGAAACTCACTGCTTCATGTCTCAGTTGCTAATTTCCCTATGCATATTTTAGAGTAAGTAAAGAACTCTTGAATATAAAGTATTTTTCATGTTTAAGAATTTATGTGAACTGTATGATATAGTTTGATAAAAAATTGCTACTCTTGATGAGCAGTTACAGTTACTATTTAATAGTACCAAAAAATGAAAGTGGGAACAAGGAAAGTATGCCTGACAACCTAAGTTTCCATTGAGTCCTGGACTTATGTTTCAATTATCATGAGTTCAAATGAGTAGCAAAATGAAGTTTCTTTTACAAACAATGAAATCTATTCCCCTTTGCCACTACAGAATTTAAAGGAGATAGATGAAGCTCTGGGTGTTCAGCATTTCATCAGAAAAATATCAGTGAAATGTTTGTGGGTGCATGGACAGAGGCTTGGGAAAGGAGAATTACTATAGAAGTATTTTAGCTAAGTATGAAAGGAAATCTGAATAGTTTCTTGCTATTTCTGCAAATGGAAGGAGCATTACAAAGAAGAATCTTCATGCCTAAAGTAAGAGGGCTTTCAAAAAGGCTTGTGTATAAGAATAGGGTAGGGGATCCTGCCCTGGACTTCCCTTTTGGAGCACAGGTGAGTGCCCTAGCTGGGCCTGGACCCCATCCCTGGGCACCAGCCACTCCGGGGAAGACCTGCCCAACTTGGCCCCAGGTTCTGGCCACCAGGCAGGTTCCCATCTAGCCCCACTTGGAAGGATCACCTTCTCCAAGACCCCTGGCAGACCCTGCAATCTCCACACCCTGCCCCCACACCCAGCTGCTGGAGCCCCCAGCCTCTTCCTGAGACTTAGAGGCCAGCCCCCAGCTCCCATCTTGCCCCGGACTTCCCTTCTGGAGCACAGCTCCCATCCTGCCCCGGACTTCCCTTCTGGACAAGAGCTCCCATCCTGCCCTGGACTTCCAATTTGGACAAGAGAGCTCCCATCTGGACAAGAGAGAGAGACTTCCTGAATCTGTCAGCTCTGTCTGAACCAAGTGTGCGGATAAGGCCAAGAACGAACCACAAGGAGATGGGCAGACGTCAAGGCAGAAACACATACAACAAAATGAATAGCAATACACCATCACCAGGCCCTAGCCCTCCTCCAACACCTAGACCTGAATATCAGAAATTGGAAGAAGCAGAAGAAAACAGCCTTATGAATGACATCATGAAGAAGCTAGAGGCTTGTGTAGAGGAAAAGACAAAAAAATGGGAAGAACTCTGTAAACAACTAGAGGAAAGGGCAAACAAATTAGAAGAAATCAATAAAGTCCTGGAAGAGAACAATAAAGTACTGAAAGAAAATCAAGAAAAAATCAATGAAACAAATGAAGGAAACACTCCAAGACCTGAAAAGCGAAATAGAAAAAATGAAGAAGACACAAACAGAGGGAATGCTGGAAATAGAAAATCTGAGTAAACGATTGGGAACTTCAGATGCAAGTATAATCAACAGAATGCAAGAGATGGAAGAAAGGATCTCTAGCGTTGAAGATACAGTAGAACAGTCATGAACAGTAATACAGTCATGAACCAAAATATCCAAGAAATTTGGAATACCATGAAAATCCCAAACCTACGAATAACAGGGGTAGAAGAAAGAGAAGAATACCAACTCAAGGGCACAGAAAATATATTCAACAAGATCATAGAAGAAAACTTTCCCAACTTAAAGAAGGAAATGCCTATGAAGATACAAGAAGACTATAGAACACCAAACAGACTAGAACCCAAAAAAAAAGTCCCCTCGCCACATAATAATTAAACAACTAAACATACAGAATAAAGAAAGAATATTAAGAGCAGCAAAGGAAAAAGGCCAAGTGACATATAAAGGCAAACCCATCAGAATAACACCCGATTTCTCAATGGAGACTTTGAAAGCCAGAAGGATCTGGACAGATGTAATACAGACACTAAGAGACCATGGATGTCAGCCTAGACTAATATACCCAGCAAAACTTTCAGTCATCATAGATGGAGTGAACAAGACATTCCATGACAAAGCCAGATTTAAACAATACTTATCCACAAACCCAGCCCTACAGAAAGCACTAGAAGGAAAATTCCAACCTAAGGAAGTCAGATATACCCTCTAAAACACAGGCAATAGATAGAGCCACAGCAGTAAACCCCAAAGAAGAGAAGTACACACACATCACCACCAAAAAATAACAGGAATGAACAATCACTGGTCATTAATATCCCTCAATATCAATGGACTTAATTCACCTATAAAAAGACATAGGCTTACAGAATGGATATGAAAGCAGGACCCATCTTTCTGCTGCATACAAGAAACACATCTCAAATTCAAAGATAGACACTTCCTAAGAATAAAAGGCTGGGAAAAGACTTTCCAATCAAACGGTCTTAAGAAACAAGCGGGTGTAGCCATCCTGATATCCAGCAAAATAGACTTCAAACTAAAATCAATCAAAAGAGATCAAGAAGGGCATTACATACTCATCACAAGAAAGATCCACCAAGATGAAGTCTCAATTCTGAACCTTTATGCCCCAAACACAAGGGCACCCATATATGTAAAAGAAACATTACTAAAGCTTAAACCACATATAAAACCCCACACATTAATAGTGGGAGACCTCAACACCCCACTTTCACCACTGGACAGATCTCCCAAATTGAAACTTAACAGAAAAATAAAGGACTTAACTGATGTCATGTCTCAAATGGAAAGAGAGCTTGGGGGAGCAGGAGATCCCAGCTGGATCAACAACAGAGAGGGAGAACAAGGAATAGGAGACCATGGTAAATGAAGACTACATGAGAATAGGAAGAAGCAAAGTGCTAGAGAGGCCCACAGAAATCCACAAAGATACCCCCACAACAGACTGCTGGCAATGGTCAAGATACAGCCCGAACTGACCTACTCTGGTGATGGGATGGCCAAACACCCTAATTGTCATGCTAGAAACCTCATCCAACTACTGAGGGATCTGGATGCAGAGATTCACGGCTAGGCCCCGGGTGGATCTCTCAGAGTCCAATTAGTGAGAATGAGGAGGGTTTATATGAGCGAGAATTGTTGAGACCAAGGTTGGATAAAGTACAGGGACAAATAGCCAAACGAACGGAAACACATGAACTATGAACCAATGGCTGAGGGGTCCCCAACTGGATCAGGCCCTCTGAATGGGTGAGACAGTTGATTGGCTTGATCTGTTTGGGAGGCATCCAGGCAGTGGGACCGGGTCCTGTGCTCATTGCATGAGTTGGCTGTTTGAAACCTGGGACCTATGCAGGATTGCTTGGCTCGGCCTGGGAGGAGGGGACTGGACTTGCCTGGACTGAGTCTACCAGGTTAATCTCAGTCCGCGGGGGAGGCTTTGCCCTGGATGAGGTTTGAATAAGGGGTAGGCTGGGGGGAAGGTGAGGGGGGCCAGAGGAGGGAGAACAAGGGAATTCGTGGCTGATATGTAGAACTGAATTGTATTGCAAAAAAAAAAAAAAAACCAAAAAAAAAAAAAAAACGACCAACCAACCAACCAAACAAACAAACAAAAAACTACTAAATAACATTTATTCCTATGTGTTTGAACCTATTACTGTGAAATTGCTATTTCCCAAGTCTTATTATTTATTTTTACTTTTTACCTTATTCTTTAGCCTGATACAGTTCATTAGTAATATTATATTTAGAGATCTCTTAAAATTGCATTTAATCTGTGATTTCCTCCAAGATATCATGTATTATTCACAATAAATGTATATTACTTATAGTATTTGCACATATAATAAAAGTATTTTATCATAGTTAAAAAAAAGAAGAGGGTAGGGATAACCAGTAAAAAGATAATTCTATAAACATAATTAAGAATTTAAAATTTGGTAAAGTGTGTTGGTTCATGTTTCTAAACCCAGCACTTAGAATCCTGAGGTAGAAGAATCTCCAAGAATTCAAGGCCAGTTTAGTCAACATGGCAAGACCCAGGTCAGTCAAGGCTACATAGTGAGACCCTGTCTCAAAAAGCAAAACCAAAGACAAAAATAATTTAAAAATCAGTTTGTTGGACACTTTCATTTTTTGCACTAATAAAAATTCGAGAATAACTTCGATGTGTTTGTGTGTGTGTGTGAAGTGTCTGTGTAAGAAGGTCTTCACAGGTAGGATTGAAGACCCCAGGAGCTAATTGTAACTTCCTCCTGTATCATTCTTCAATTTTACTTTTTGGGATAGTATCTCCTGCTGAATGTGAAATTTTCCATTCGGCTAGAATAACTCATGAGAGAACCACTTTGATCTGCTTATTTCTTTGCCTGAGTGCTAGAGTATAGACCAGTGTGTTTGAAACTGAGATTTATTTATTTATTTATTTATTTGCTTATTTATTTATTTATTTTTGATTTTTTTAGACAGTGTTTCCCAATGTAGTTTTGGTGCCTGTCCTGGATCTCGTGCTGTAGACAATGCTGGCCTGGATCTCACAGAGATCTGCCTGGCTCTGCCTCTTGAGTGCTGGGATCAAAGGCATGCACCACCACTGCCTGGCTCAACCTGAATTTTATGATAGTATTCAGAATTGGAATGTGGGGTCTCATTCTTTCATGGCAAATACCTTTCAGAGATACATTCCTGAACTTGAAAATAATTTACTAAAAATAAAATAATAGAAAAACAGTGTTGACTCTTAGGACCATTCCTTTGAGGTTAATGTGTTTCAATAGCAAAAAATTCATTTATTTCTGTCCAATTTCTGGTTTATGCCTCAATTAGTGATATATGACCCATAAGTCTAGGCATTTTGAATACCTTCCAATCATGACACAGTATATACTTTTACTATATTTTTCACAAAATTTTTACATATGTTTATATTTGGAAAGAATGAGTACCACAAATAAGACATTTTTATCCAATGTGAAAAATTGTATTTTAAGATGTGAGGTTTTGGTGTTTGATTCAACGGTTATGCAAACACATCAGTTTTACATACCTGGTACCTTTTTTTTGTTTTGTTTTGTTTTGTTTTGTTTTGTTTTGTTTTTCGAGACAGGGTTTCTCTGTGTAGCTTTGCGCCTTTTCCTGGAACTCACTTGGTAGCCCAGGCTGGCCTCGAACTCACAGATATCCACCTGGCTCTGCCTCCCGAGTGCTGGGATTAAAGGCGTGCGCCACCACCGCCCGGCTTACCTGGTACCTTTTATTCAGGGAATACTTTGTGAAATATATTTAGACTATGTGACATGATCTCATAAATCTGAATGTCAAGAAAAAATGAAGAGATAATTTACATAATTTTATAGTTTCTGTGTGTAGAGAGAATGTGCATATATCTGTGTGATTCTTTACATGTGTTTATAAAATTTCCTTTTCTATGAAAATTGAGATGGCTTTTCTATATCTTGAAATTTCAGGTTCTCATTATTTGTTTTTGTATCTTAACAATTTTGATAATTTCATATACATATAAAGTGAGTTGTGGCTATTGTTATACCCTATTACTCCTTCTTGTCCTACCTCTTACCTGCTTAAACACTTCTCCATGCCAACAATACCCCTTTGATAATAAAATGAATTTATTTGTGGTTCCTAGCCTGGGCATGGGAGGGAGATTATTTGCTGGTATATGGCCTCATAAGTGGTGAAATCACTGAAAAACTTATTACCCTTATCACACACCCATTTCTGTCCATAGTCCTTCAAGGTTACATTCCATCCTCTCCTATGAATAATGAAATGGTGACAGGCCCAACATTGTTACATTTTATGCAGATAACCACACCTACAGTGAGTGTGTGATTACAAAACAATAGTAGTGTTCTAGGGACCATGACCTTCCCAGACACAAACTCTTTACCAAGTTTACAATATAAGTCATCAGTTCCATCTGCTGGAGTAGCTCTCCAATCCAACCAGAAAGCAGTAGTTTATCCCCATTACAGGCATAGTATGGTTGCACTGGTGAGTATGTCTTGCCGCTATACCAGAACTGTAACTTACAAGTCTCTGCCTGGGTCTGGTAACCAATGACTTCTTTTCCAACAGTTGTGTATTGCTTTCCTGCCTGGTGAAAGCCAAGCGGTGGAGAGAAAGCTGACAGCTCAGTCATGTTATAATAAAAAGAAAATAAAAACTACAATTAAATTTCAGCTCACCGGGCTTTTTGGAGCCTGCTACCTATGATGGGATAACTCCCACAGCCTTGAGGCTTGGACCTGCCTCTACTGAATGTATGAGATTCCCCATGGGAAACTTTCCTTTCTTGTAGGAGGGAATAGGGGGGTAGGCTAGGGAGGGGAGGCTGAAGAAGTGGGAGGAGGAAAGAGGGAGATCTGTAATTAGCACATAAAATAAATAAATAAAATTCTAAATTAAAATTCAGCTCATACCATTTTAATGCCTGTTTAAATAAAAAAGTAAATACTCATAAAGTAGTGCAGCAAATGTAAACTGTGTACACCATTGATGGCATTGGAAATTACTGGAGCCATTGTAGAGGGTGGTATGGATATTAGAAGATGTAAATGGAACTCTTACCCAGAGTAGCCCACATCTTCTGTTAACATCCATAGAAAATGGAAATATATACTACAGAGACCCCTAATTGAGTACATTTATTGTGAATATTTTCCTAATACTTAAGATAAGGCATTAGCTGATAGGAGTGAAAGGTTGAATGGATAAAAACTGGGTAATAAACAATCAAATATATTTCAACTTGGGCTAGTGGTACAAAGTGGATGGTAGTGGAATTCATAATTTTAATTGAAATAAGCCAGTCTCAAGAAAGCATATTCTCCCCTGTAGGTGAAAACTATAAAAATTTTACTAGGAAAATGGAGTAAACACAATGAAATCTAAAGATCCAGAAACAGTGCAGTTTTTTCAGCCACCTCTTGTAGTGAGATGTTTATATTTTCCACTTGCTCACTGTTTTTTTTTTTTTTTTTTATCTGTGTATTATTTCCCAGTAGCAGGTAAGGTCATAACATTCACAGTTCAACTTTCACTCTTATTAGTCACAGGTGGCTTTCACAGTCTGCAGCAACCTTGCACCTTAAAAAGAGCAAGTTTTCATGTATGGCCCCTTAGAGCCTTTCTTATTACTTAGCTTCTCTGGTATGTGGATTATAGCATTATTATCATTGACTTCACAGCTAATATCCACCTTTAAGTGAGTATATACCATTGTCTTTTACTGGGGAAATAGAAGAGATTTTGTGGGTGAACTTGGGTAGGTGATAATGAGAACAGGAGGAACCAGGTAGGGTGATGGAGGGAGACTATGGGAAGAGCCAACTGGAACTGGAGGGCATTTAGGAGGGTGATGTGGAAACAGTGCAATAGAAACTCCCAGGCCTCTACCTGGGTGTCCCCCAAGAGAGGACTCCAAGTAATGGAGGGTTTGGAACCTGAACCAGCAACCATCCTCTCTATCCAGGCAAGACTTCCAAAGGTGGGACTGGGACACTAACCTAGCCACAAAGCCTCCATCTTACAATACAGAACTTGTGGGAGTGACCAGCCAATGACTGATTTAATTTGAGGCCCATGCCAGGAGAGGGAGCTGATGCCTGGCACTGCCTGGATGGCCATGAAGTGGACTCTAAATAGCCTAGAGACCTATTATAGAAAAAAAAATCAATAAAATGATTCCTAATGATATTCTTATATACTCATGGATTGGTATCTAGCCCATAGTCATCAGAGAGGCCTCCACCACCAGCTGATGGGAGCAGATGCAGAGATCCACAGCGAAACATTAGGCGGAGACAGAGGCAAAATTGGAAATCTGCATCAGGTCCCTCCCCTTGGAGCTTGTGGAGCCAGTGAAAAAGGGGTAAGAGGAATTGTTGGAGCTAGAGGGGTCAAGGACACCACAAGAACATGGCCTATAGACATTAAATAAGTAGGGCTTATAGGGGCTCACAGAGAGTTAAGTGACAGTCATGGAGCCTGCATGGGTCATTGCTGGATCCTCTGCATATATGCTATATGCTATGGCTGTTAGCCTCTTTTCTTTCTTTCTTTCTTTCTTTCTTTCTTTCTTTCTTTCTTTCTTTCTTTCTTTCTTTCTTTCTTTCTCCCTTCTTTCTTTCTTTCTCCCTTCTTTCTTTCTTTCTTTCTTTCTTTCTTTCTTTCTTTCTTTCTTTCTTTCTTTCTTTCTTTCTCTCTCTCTCTCTCTCTCTCTCTCTCTCTCTCTCTCTCTTTCTTTCTTTCTTTCTTTCTTTCTGTCTCTCTTTCTCTCTCTCTCTCTCTCTCTCTCTCTCTCTCTCTCTCTCTCTCTCTCTTTCTTTCTTTCTTTTGTGAGACTCCTAACAGTAGAGTGGTGATGTTTCTGACTCTTTGTCTACTCTAGGGGCCCTTTTACTGCTACTGGGTTGCCTTCCCAGTATCTAAAGCCACTCAGGCACCTCCCCAGAAAGATTTTCTCCCAGAGTCCAGAGAAGATGCTTATAAGCGGTGGGATTCTAATCTTGAGGACAGTAAATGAATTAACACACACCGTGCTCTTTCAGTCCATCACTTTACTGTTCTAATCAAGCTAATTGATATCTTTACTGAACAGTTGTACTCTTAGTTGTACTGCTTCTCTATGTATACAGCTTCCTTTCAGCTCTCATTCTTAGCTCCTCTCTTACCTAACTCCTCACATTTCTAACAGGAGACTCCTTGCAATCCTGAGAAAAGTTTCAAAACCCTCAACATCATAGCATATTTGTAGAATAGATGATAAGGAGTGGAGCCAACAACATACAGTGAAGTTTGTCAGGTGAGCTAAGAGCCACCTTCTTTCAAAAATTGATAATTGTTGTTCACTTTATATTAATTTTCTGACAGTGACTCCTTAATTCCTAATTAGCCCTAGTATTAAAAACATAGTTCGGAATATATTTAATTTGTTCTTTATATTTCATGATTTTCAAGCTACATAGATAGAACATATCAGATGTTCCTCAAATGACTATGCCTCTGTTAACTATGATTCAGATGAACAATTTTTCAAGATGTAATATTCTTTATAATTGAGAATTTCATTTATGCATACAATTATTCTCACCCCCCACTACTCCTCTAACTCCTACCAAATCTTCTAATCATCCCTCACCTCCCTCCCACTTCATGTACACATATAAATATACCTTGCATACTGAGTTTAACAAGGGTGGACGATATATTCATGGATGTAGGGATATCCACTAGAGGGAGCATTGTCAATTTATCAGAAACAACACTTTAAGAGAAAACTGTCTCTCACCCTTCCAAGCCATCAGCTATCAATAATAACTCATCAGCTCCTCCCCCTCCATGTTGCAGTGCTGATTGCGATAATCTTGTGGAGGTCTTATACAGACAGTCACAGCTGCTATGAGTTCATCAAAGGAGGAGTCTTGTCATTTCCCCAAAACTCTGTTTTGCTCTGTTTCTCTCTCATCTTTGGCTTTTACAATATTTCCATCCCTTTCTGTGATGGTGACTGAATCTTAGACAAGTTTTTGACATTGTAATATCTGCAAGCTTTCATCTTCTATAGAAACTATTTGAATTTTTAATCTATTTTATAACGTTTTAAATCTGTTGCTAATATTAGCTCCCCAAAGAGGAGACAGGATAATGGGTATGACTTAGGGCTCAAAAACAACGAAAGGTCTCATTCTCAGCTCTATGCTTTCTTGTGTTTTTCATCTCTAGGAAGAATAGGAAAATGATTTCTGTTTCCCTAAGTTTCCTTCTCATGGATGATTCCAGAAAGAGCTCAGGGTCTTTTTGCCTACTTTGCA
This sequence comes from Peromyscus eremicus, assembly GCF_949786415.1. Classification (NCBI taxonomy): domain Eukaryota; kingdom Metazoa; phylum Chordata; class Mammalia; order Rodentia; family Cricetidae; genus Peromyscus; species Peromyscus eremicus. Next base: position 82,375,350 of record NC_081418.1, on the reverse strand, counting down.
TGAGCCTGAGAGCTCTTGAGGAAACCTGATACTTAACACAAGCACTTCCTTTGAAAATCAGAGTGTAAAAATATCTATATATGTAAATTATTCATGTAGCATGAGTATACATTGGTTGAGCAGTTAGAATTTCCAAGGAACTACATTACGAAGGCTTGAGGACCCAGCAGTTATGGAGACTAAAGTAATTCTCTCTTAGTGAAATGTGTAACTGGAAGCAGACTTAGAAAACAATTTATTGTATTTGCAATTAGTCATATATTATAAGCTGAATATGTCTTTCAAAAAAGACATATTGCATGAATATAGGAGACCAGCTACCCTACGAACATGAAAATGGTCCAACTCTGCTCAGTTAAAGGAAAGGACAAAATAGACAGAGGGCAGTGGATTAACACTACTCACCCATTGCTGGCATCTGAAGGCTGGAGAGAAAAAGCAGCTGCTTTTTAAGGTGAGTGATGGCAGGAGAGCCCTGAAGTTTTAGTAATGAACCCAAAACAAAAAAGCCAAGAACAAAAAAAAAAAAACAAAAACAAACCGACCATTTTTTAAAGATGATATAAAGGAAAAGCAAACACCCGCTCACTGTGCTTTGTGAAGACATCACAGCATCAGAGGGAGAAGACCTGAGCCTGAAGAGAGGCAGGTCCTCAGAAAGCATGTGCTGGCTGAAGTTTCAGGTGCAAAGACTTCCCCCATCTTTAAAAACAAATCTATTTTTATTTTATATGCATAAGTGTTTTGCCCATACATAAATATATATGTGTGTACCCATATGTATACAAACATATCTATACATATGTATATGCATATATAGGCACACATATAGGCAAAACCTATATCAATATACTTATATATAGATAAAGCACTTATGTACATAAAATTATATATATATACACACATATATACATACATACATATATATATATATATATATATATATATATATATATATATACACACATAGTGTGTGTGTATGTGTGTGTGTATCATCTGTGTATTGAAAGACACCCAGCCTCCCTGCCTAACATAGCTTAGCTCAGTTGCTTTTGGAAAAAAGGCCTGAGAGGTACCAAGGAGTTCAGTCAGCCACCTAGCCCCAGAGCGAGGAACTAAAAGGTCAGAAAAAGGTCGGGAAAACCCCCTGTACCCTAGACAGAAGCTCGGGGAGAAACCACTAGCTGACCTGGGTTTGAACCTGGCCTCATCCAATCAGAACTGGCCTCATTTGCATCACCCAATCAGAACCCGGTAACCAGGCTTCTTGTTTCTGTACCCGTGCCCGACCCTATAAAAACCCTCTGCTCCAGCCCGTGGGCGCGCCAGTCACTTGAGCTTCTTGAGAGACTGTGTCGCCCCGGGTACCCGTGTTCCGGAATAAAGCCTCTTGCTGTTTGCATCTGATTCGTGGTCTCGGTGTGCTCCTTGGGCGAGGGTCTCTCCTGAGGGAAGACTGCCGTCAAGGGGTCTTTCATTTGGTGCGTTGGCCGGGAATAGAGACTCCCTGCCTCAGAACCACCGACCCACTGTCAGGAGGTAAGCTGGCTGGCCACTGTCTGTCTTGTCCCAGTCTGTCTACTTGTTTTCTGTTTTCGTCGGGCGCCCTAATTCAGGTTCAGGAAATTCAGGTACAGGTACAGGTCAGCTGAGTCGGTGGGGGCTGAGGAGCTGACGAGCTCGGATCTCGCCCACTGAAACCCTGGAAGACGTTCCAGGGGTCAAGGTTTTTCGGGGCCACACCCGTATCAGAAGGATACGTGGTGCTGGTAAGAGAACGGAGATCGAGGTTCCTCCGTTTCCCCGTCTACGGAGATCAAGGTTCCTCCGTGTAATTCAGGTTCAGGTCAAGGTTTTTCGGGGCCACTCCCGTATCAGAAGGATACGTGGTGCTGGTAAGAGAACGGAGATCGAGGTTCCTCCGTTTCCCCGTCTACGGAGATCGAAGTTCCTCCATGTACGGAGATCGAGGTTCCTCCGTTTTCAGGTTCAGGTAACAGGTTCAGGTAATTTCTGCTTTCAGTTTTACGCCGAAGCCGCGCAGCGCGAATTTCTGTTGTCGGTCTTGTCTTTTTGGTTGTTGTTACTTGTCTAACACTTCTTTATCTAGAGACCACCATGGGGCAGGCCGTCACCACCCCATTGAGCCTAACCGATGTTAAGGCCCGAGGAAACAATGAAGGTGTCATTGTTAAAAAGAGAAAATGGATCATGCTCTGCGAGGCCGAATGGGTCATGACTGGCCGCGAGAAGGGTCCTTTAACCTCTCTCTCTTATTACACAGGTGGAGGGCGAGGTTTCTGCCCCTAATCCCCATGGACACCCCGACCAGGCCCCGTATATCGCCATCTGGAGGTCTCTGGTAGAAAACCCATTTTCATGGGTCAAGCCTTTCCTTCCACAGCCCCCTCCAGTCTCTGGGCCCTCTGCACCCCTCAACCCGGGCTCTTCCCTTTTCCCTGTGCTCCCTCACAAGGAGACTCCCAAGCCCAAGAACAGCCGTCCTGCCGGACTGCTGGAGGCGGCTGCAGCGCCATGTTGGATGCATCGCCCGAGCCCCGCTACCGAGAAGGGCGCCGCTTCCCCCGGGGAGGGGGACAGAGGCCCCCGCTGCCGGTTCATGGCAGCAGGAACCGGACCCAGCAACGGGGCGGCGGCGGCGGCGGTACCGCCTCCTCACCCGGCGGCGGCGGCAGCAGTGGCGGCGGAAGCAGCGGCGGCGGCGGTGGCGGCGGCGGCGGCAGCAGCAGCGGCGGCGACCGCATTAGCGGCCGCGATCCGGCCGTTGGCAGAAGATGAGATGTCGTCCCCCATTGCCAGTCGCCTCCGCGGCCGCCGGGAGGGACCCCCTACTGGGTCCCAGGCTTTCCCACTCGGAGAAGGGCCGAACCAACAACTCCAGTATTGGCCTTTCTCTGCTTCAGACAGGCCGACTTGGGACGGTTGTCGGCAGCTCCTGCAGACCCTCTTAACAGTAGAGGAAAAGCAGAGAGTTTTCCTGGAGGCCCAGAAGCAGGTTCCGGGCGATGACAGGAGGCCATCCCAACTCCCGAATGTCGTCGATGCGGCTTCTCCCTTGACTCGCCCTAACTGGGATTTCAAAACGCCTGAAGGTAGGGAGCATCTACGTCTCTATCGCCAGTTGCTCTTAGCGGGTCTCCGAGCGGCCGCAAGAAGGCCTACCAATTTGGCTCAGGAAGAGAAGGAATGTGATACAGGGAAAGGAAGAGAAGGGATGTGATATAGGGAAAGGAAGAGAAGGAATGTGATACAGGGAAAGGAAGAGAAGGGATGTGATATAGGGAAAGGAAGAGAAGGAATATGACAGGGAAAGGAAGAGAAGGAATGTGATACAGGGAAAGGAAGAGAAGGAATATACAGGGTAAGGAATATGAATATGATACAGGGAAAGGGAGAGACACCCGCTGCATTTAAGGAGGCTTATAGGATGTACACTCCGTATGATCCAGAAGACCCAGGTCAAGCACCAGATGTCATCCTATCATTTAACCGAATTGCAGCGGTTGGAGGGTTTACAGATGTTAAGGTTGCCAGACCTAATGAAGGAAGCAGAGAAAATATTCGATAAGAGAGAAACTCCTAAAGAGCATAAGGAAAAGAGATGGCAAAAACAAGAGGAGAGGGATAGGAAACAACATAGGGAGATAAAGAAAATTCTGGCCGCCGTTATATCTAAGGGACAGCGAAAAGAGGGAGACAGGTCGGGAGAACGAAGGAGGCCACCCCCAGATAAAGATCAATGTGCTTACTGCAAGGAGAAGGGACACTGGGCCCGAGAATGCCCCAAGAAGCCACAAGGACCCCGCCGGCCCAAGCCCAGGACCGTGGACCTCCTTAGTCTGAAGGACTGGGGGGGGGTCGAGGCCAGGAGCCCCCCCCCTTGAGCCTAGGATAACCCTCAGGATCGGGGGGCAGCCCGTGACCTTCCTGGTTGATACTGGTGCCGAACATTCAGTCAGTCCTAACTCATGCCGGAATGCCTCTTAGCCGGCATTCTGCACTGGTGCAGGGGGCCACTGGAAACAAGAGATATTATTGGACTATCGAGGGAAAAGTCCAACTGGCTTCAGGGCAAGTAACTCACTCCTTTCTGCACATACCTGAATGCCCCCATCCGCTGTTAGGACGGGACCTACTAACCAAACTAAAAGCACAAATCTATTTTGATGAGAAGGGACCGAGGGTCACGGGCCCCAGAGGGGGCCCTCTGCAAATCCTGGCCCTCAATTTAGAGGAAGAATATCGTTTGTTTGAGTCAGAACCCCCGGAGGAATCACCTGAGGGGCTACAGGACTGGTTGAGAGAGTTTCCTCGCGTCTGGGCAGAGACTGGGGGCCTGGGGTTGGCACGCGATCAGCCACCACTGATGATCTCATTAAAGGCCTCCGCGACTCCCGTTTCAATCCGACAATACCCAATGTCACGGGAAGCTCATGAGGGAATCCAACCCCATATCCGGAGGCTCCTGGACCAAGGGATGCTGAAGCCCTGTCAGTCCCCATGGAACACCCCTCTCTTGCCTGTTAGGAAACCAGGGACAGGGGACTACAGGCTGGTCCAGGACGGATCAAACAGGCCTTACTTGAGGCCCCGGCTCTGGGTCTGCCAGGTATTACCAAGCCTTTTGAACTGTTTGTAGGCGAGAACTCGGGTTATGCTAAAGGGGTACTGGTGCAAAAACTGGGACCTTGGAAGAGACCTGTAGCATACTTGTCTAGGAAGTTAGACCCCGTGGCCACAGGATGGCCTCCCTGCCTCCGCATGGTGGCAGCCATTGCAGTTCTACTCAAGGATGCCGGGAAACTGACCCTAGGCCAGCCCCTGACTGTACTGGCCTCCCATGCCGTGGAGGCCTTGGTCCGACAACCGCCAGACAGATGGCTTTCCAACGCCAGGATGACTTATTACCAGGCCTAACTCCTGGACTCAGACCGGGTCACGTTCGGACCCATAGTCTCCCTTAACCCTGCCACCTTGCTGCCGCTGCCTAACCCATCTATAGAGCATGATTGCCTCCAGATTTTGGCCGAGGCACATGGCACCCGCCCTGACCTGACGGATCAGCCGCTTAAGAACTCAGACGTCGTCTAGTACACAGATGGGAGCAGCTTCCTGGAAGGAGGAGAACGCAGGGCTGGGGCAGCTGTCACCACTGAGTCCGAAGTGATATGGGCCTCGGCCCTCCCGCCTGGGACTTCGGCCCAGCGAACGGAACTGATCGCCCTCACCCAGGCCCTTCGGATGGCAGAAGGTAAGAAGCTCACCGTGTATACAGATAGCAGATACGCCTTTGCCACTGCACATGTCCATGATGAAATCTACCGGCGGAGAGGCCTGCTAACATCCGCAGGTAAGGAGATCAAGAACAAAAAAAGAAATCCTGGACCTCCTGAAGGCCCTGTTTCTCCCGCTCCAGTTTAGTATTGTCCACTGCCCAGAGCACCAAAGAGACAACTCCAAAATAGCCAAGGGAAACAGGCTGGCTGATTTGACCGCCCGGACAGTGGCATCCCAGCCAACAGGGAGCAGCCAGTTAATGGCTATACAGGACACTCCGGAGCCTCCTCCGCCCGGGAGAGAGCCCATGCCATACAGCCCCGAAGACCATGAGCTAGCAAAGAAAATGGGGGCGGAATGGAACCCACAGAGGCAAGCTTGCCACCGCCCCGGTGTACACTGGGAGACAGACTTTAAAACCCGGAATCTATGGGTACCGGTACCTCCTGGCCTTCGTGGATAGATTGAGGCATTTCCAACCAAGAATAAAGCGGCTAACATGGTAACAAAGAAACTGTTGGAAGAGATCTTCCCCAGGTATGGGATGCCTCATATATAGGGGTCGGACAATGGGCCTGCCTTCGTCTCTCTGGTAAGTCAGAAAATGGCCAAATTATTGGGGGTTAATTGAAAATACCGCCCCCAGAGTTCAGGACAGGTAGAGCGAGCTAATAGGACAATTAAGGAGACTTTAACTAAATTAACGCTTGCAACTGGCACTAGAGATTGGGTGCTCCTACTTCCCTTGGCTCTTTATCGAGCCCGGAATACTCCTGGGCCGCACGGCCTAACCCCTTTTGAAATTCTATATGGGGCCCCATCTCCAGTCATGAGGTTTCTCCATCCTGATATCTCATCTTTTGCCACAAGCCCTCCCTCAAGCTGGTGCAGAAGGAGATCTGGAAGCCCTTGGCTGGGGCATACCGAGAGCAGCTGGACAAGCCGGTGGTCCCTCATCCTTTCCAGATTGGGGACTCTGTTTGGGTCCGGCACCACCAGACTAGGAATCTGGGGTCACGATGGAAGGGGCCCTACGCTGTCTTGCTGACCACCCCCACTGCACTCAGGGTCGACGGGATTGCTGCATGGATCCACACCTCTCACATGAAGGCTGCCGGGGAGACCAACCCAGCAGGAAAATAAGGTCATCTCACAAACTGGGGAAACGGTCTGGCAGATGCCTTAAACTCCTCCACCCACCCGGGGGGGGGGGGTGCATTGGCCGGATCCGGGATGCCGTCACCCTCAAGCGAGATGTAGATTCGCCCAGTCGGACTTTTATGTCTGTCCGGGGGATGGGAGGGGCTGGGCCCTCGCCAAGAAATGCGGGGGGGGGGGGAAGGAGATTTCTTCTGTGCCCAATGGGGCTGCGAGACCACTGGCGCAGCATATTGGAGTCCTAGCTCCAGCTGGGACCTGATCCAGACCAATAGAGGTTTCAGGAAGGCTACAGGCAGGGGGTCTTGCTCAGCTGGGTCCACCGAGGTCAGCCGATTTGAGCCCGGGCTCTCACTTCCCCTAAATATAACTTTCACTGGCCCGGGGAAGGCTGATAGAAACTGGCAACGGGGGCGCCCTTGGGGGCTCAGGTTATATGAAACCGGATATGTTCGGGGCGTAAGATTCACTATCGAGCTTGAGATTGAGGAGGCCTCCGCCCCTGTGGGCTCCAGTCGGGTTCTCTCTGACCAGAGGCACCCCTCCTTGCCTGTTCCGGCACCCCTGGAAATTGCCCCTCGACCCGGTTCGATTGCCAGCCCAAGTATAACTCCGGCCACTGCCAGGCCGCCCCGGCCGGGAGCCGGAGGCCGGCTCGTGGGTCTGCTAGCGGGGGCTTGCTAGGCCTTAAATGTGACCTGCCCAAATAGAGCGCAGGAATGTTGGCTGTGTCTGGTTTCCCAGCCTCCCTACTGCGAGGGGATAGCAACCCAGGGTAATTATACTAGCACTCACAGTCCCCCTCCGAGCCAATGTCTAGGGAGCGTCCCCCGCACCCACCGACACCTGTGTAACCGCACACTATCCATAAGCGTTGTCTCTGGTTATGTCACCGGCCCTAATGGTACCTATTGGGCATGTAATACTGGGCTCACCCCCTGCGTTTCAGCCTCAGCCCTCAATGCTACCTCTGATTTTTATGTGCTCATCGAGTTGTATCCAAGGATAGTTTACCATACCCCAGAGGAGATTTACCCACACTTCGAACTGGGAAGGGACCTCCACCGATATAAAAGAGAACCGGTGTCCCTTACCCTGGCATTATTACTAGGAGGGCTGACTATGGGAGGAATAGCAGCCGGAGTAGGGACAGGTACCACAGCCCTGCTGGAAACCCTGCAATTTAGGCAGTTCCAAATGGCCATGAATCAAGACTTACAGGCCTTGGAGGAGTCAATAAGTGCTCTAGAAAAATCCTTAACTTCCCTTTCTGAAGTAGTACTACAAAATAGAAGAGGCCTAGACATTCTGTTTTTACAGGAAGGGGGATTATGCGCCGCCCTCAAGGAAGAATGCTGCTTCTATGCCGACCACACTGGGGTAGTACGAGATAATATGGCAAAATTAAGAAAGAGACTAGAACAGAGACAAAAATTCTTTGAAGAGCAACAGGGATGGTTTGAAGGATGGTTCAGAAGGTCCCCCTGGCTCACCACCCTCGTTTCCACCCTTCTGGGACCCCTTCTGGTTCTATTACTCCTCCTGACGTTTGGGCCCTGTATCCTAAGTAGACTTGTCCAATTTATCAGGGAACGCGTCTCTATTGTTCAGACTTTGGTATTAACCCAGCAATACCGAAGGCTTAACCAGATGGAACTCGAGCCACGTCACCAATCTTCCCCATGAATGGAGGATTCCATTCCCGCAATAAGAAAATGGGGGAATGAAAGACACCCAGCCTCCCTGCCTAACATAGCTTAGCTCAGTTGCTTTTGGAAAAAAGGCCTGAGAGGTACCGAGGAGTTCAGTTAGCCACCTAGCCCCAGAGCGAGGAACTAAAAGGTCAGAAAAAGGTCGGGAAAACCCCCTGTACCCTAGACAGAAGCTCGGGGAGAAACCACTAGCTGACCTGGGTTTGAACCTGGCCTCATCCAATCAGAACTGGCCTCATTTGCATCACCCAATCAGAACCCGGTAACCAGGCTTCTTGTTTCTGTACCCGTGCCCGACCCTATAAAAACCCTCTGCTCCAGCCCGTGGGCGCGCCAGTCACTTGAGCTTCTTGAGAGACTGTGTCGCCCCGGGTACCCGTGTTCCGGAATAAAGCCTCTTGCTGTTTGCATCTGATTCGTGGTCTCGGTGTGCTCCTTGGGCGAGGGTCTCTCCTGAGGGAAGACTGCCGTCAAGGGGTTTTTCATTATGTGTTCTTCACAGATAATAGAAAAGGATGTTGGATCCCACGGAACTGGTATTACATGTGTTTTTGAGCCACCATGTGGGTACTAGGGATGAAACCTGGATCCTCTTCACGAGTATTATATTGTCAAAATTATTAAGGCCACTCCACGTAGTTAAAAGATTTATTTAATGTCGTAACTTACAAATTAAGGGATAGATAGGTCGCGGGGTCTGGGGAAGGTGTATCGCAGTCCAGCAGTGCTCTCCGGTGCTCTGCTTGGTCCACCTCCACCATTCAGGGTCCCGGAACAGAGAGAGAGCGCTGGCCCATCCAGATCTCGGGTCTCCAGGCACCTCCCTTGGCCCTGCCTTGTAGGCGTGACAGTTGCCGAAGCCTCAGTGGGGGTTGGAACTTCCAGATCAAAGCTGGAATGGCTACCCACTACAGTATCAAGTGCTCTTTTCCTCTGATTCATCTCTTCATGCCTGAGATTCTTTTTTAAACAAAGTGGTTTCGTGGTAGAAATTGAGAAAAATAAATAGTACTCTAGTGTGCAGAAGTCAGAGGAGAGGTACAGGAGAAAGAGAAAGCTTAGGTGAAGGACATATCTGATTGGTAAGAAGAACAGAGCTGATGGGGATTTTAGATTCAGTGAGATTTAAGTTTTCTTCAGGGAAAAGAAAGTTACCAAGAAGGTTTGTAAAAGCCTGGTTTATGGCATATGCAATCAGACTTCAGGAGTTGTGTAGTAAGATCAATCCCTAAAATCATAGATACATTTGTCTGAGGCAGATCAAGATGGCTCATTTCTTCGTCATGAAGCAGAAGATAGGCAGCAGGTATTCCAACAGTTCCTTTGGGGGATTATCTTCAATAGCCTGAAGATTTAAAACATCCCACCATTTACCTAGAGCAATCACAGTGGAGACCAGGACTTTAAAACAGGCATTTGAAGGATGTGCAATATCAAAATTGTATCAAATATTAACCTTTTCTTGTCTGTAGCCTAGAAAATTTGCTAAAATTTAGCCAGCGTTTAATTAATGCTTTAATGAATGAATAAATGATCTGAACAAGGTACTCTCTAATCACAAGAATGCATGTGAACATTGGAAACAGTTTTATGAAAATAAAACATGATTTGACTAAACTATTAGATGTATAAGTAGCATTGTTCACATCCTAATCAGAAAATAACTCAGAGTACACAGATAATTGGTAGATTTTTATCTAATATATTTTGGGTTTTTCTGGTAGAGAAAAACCTATTGACTAGCTTCCTTAGACAGGAAGTACATGTGACAGTTGTATCATCTGAAGCAGAAGGGTTTATGTTCAGAATTATATCACTGTGGGAGGGAAATATGTATGGGGCTTACAATAATAAACTCCCAAGTCCCCAGGCTTCACCCTGGTGATTTTCAGTGTGACATCTGTCCCTGACTCACTGCCAATATGCCTATCTAGCATCCAGGAAATCTACTGGAAAATCTATTGATCAGGCCCTGTATATCCTGGCATGAATCCCACAGGAATCAAGACAAATAGTTTATTGCATTAATATATTTAAGATTCTGACTGGATCTGCAGGAGATGGAAACTGGCTCTTCAAGGTTTACAGGAAGGGACAGTGAAGTTTGGGTCATTATAACATCTCCACTGATACCTGAAATAAAGGAAGAAATACAAGTTCACTATCAACCATTACAGGTGAATTTTTATCTTATTCTTTGTGTTATTTATCTTAAGTAGCAAGTTTATTCTTGGTAGGCAACTGTATTCCATACTCTACCGTTCCCATTGCCAAAGAACAAATAATTTAAAGAAGCTAAATTCCTTCTATGTGTAATCTGCATATTCTCCCTTTCATCTGTGTTAGAATTTATACCAGAGTTCAATTGGTTGCTTCTACTCTAATGTTCCCAACTTTCAGAAAAGAAAAATACATCAAGTCCAATTTGTGTTGCCCATGAACTCATTGGAGTATAATCAGACTCTCAGTGGGCAGCCCCTTCAAGAAAACTTAACACCACCCCACCCCCTGCCACTAGCCACCAACTGTAAAGAACTATACTTTATCATAATTTTTAAGGATTTGCTTCAATAGCATCCTGTCTAGACTGTTTTTTTTTGGGGGGGTGTAGAGTAGGGCAGAACTTGTCATAGTAACCTTCAATGTCCCTCATTATCAGTTATGAGTCTGCAGTCATTGATAACACTGCAAAGGAAGCTTCCTTGCCCATAGCAACTGGATGCAGCACAGACCATGGACTTCCACATGGTTTCTGGCTGCAGCATGGACCAAGGGAATTAACATATCACCCAGCAGCAGCATAGACCACAGAAGTCTTTCCAGGAAGTTTAATCCACAAAATGAACTGTTATACTTCTAGTATATTTTGTTGCACAGTGTGAGGGTGATCATGTGATTGGGCAGCTTAGCATTTGTGAGCAATATCAGAGAGATTTCCAGTCTGCTGTGCCCCACGCTGCCCTATGCACCAGCCACCATGCTGGCACCCTGCCATGACCATTAGTGTTGCAGCCCTTAGGGAGGTCTTCTGCCTTCCTCTCTTCCACTTAGCTGAGATGAGCAGTGTTCGCAGCAGCAACAGTGGTGGCTTCATGCTGGGGGCAGAGCCTGGTGGTGGCCTGTGCTTTCTGGCATCTCAAAGATCTGCCCATATTGGCAAGGACATTAAAGGGAATCTAGCCAGCTCAAACATGGCAAACATGGCCCTGGCAAGTGTTGTTCTTCTCCCTTTTTATAATGCACTTCTCTCCATTTCCTCTGTCTTGCTAAAAACCATTAGATTACATTCCTAAAGCTAGCCACCAAAGTCTATTCCCTTATTTAGCCACTTCTTCCTCCTGAGGCTAACAAGGTCCAGTTATCAACGTATTGAAGCCCAGGAATCTAAATACTTCTTTGACTCACCTAATTAACATGCCTAATTAAAATGAAACATCTCATCCTAACACAGTGTTTCTCCCTTTACCTTTATCAACCACCATTTGCTTGTGGGCCATGTCTGTCTCCCCTCTAACCAGAGGCAGTATTTCTCTTGGGACAATAGGACAGAGTCTCTATAGAATCTATTAGTAGCATCTTATTTTGATGTCTTCTAGTTGAGTGTGTATCACATCATGCTGTTTCAGATACCAAAGCAATCTAGCAGAGTTTAATTAACATTACTGAAGGCAAAAGGGATCTCTCTTTGATAACAATCATTAATATTCTTAATATGAAGTCAAAGGATAAAACAAAAATCATGGTCAGCATAGTATAGTGTGGTCACAATACTTCCTACCTAACCTGCTATGTCTAATGCAATTTAAATAACCCGTGTCCTCCATTTTGATGTTTTTTTCAAGTTTATCATGTTTACAAAAACTTGTGGGTATTCTACCTTCCCACTTGAAGCAAAACAACTGATCTGCAATCTCTGCTTGTGTTTACACATATCCATGTATGATGTTCCCTTGATACCTCACTTTACTGGATTCTCTCCACCCATCCGATGCCAGCCACCGTCTAAAGAATTTGAGGTTGTCTTCCTACCAAGTCATCATCCCCAACTTTGAATGCAATATCATCTTCAGCCTACATGTTCTAGTATTATCAAATCTCGTTCAGTTTCTAAGAGAAGAAACCTGTCAATGGATACTAATGAAAGTACATTTATTGAATATTGTAGTTTACCCACAACATTAAATTGCTTAATACTTCTTTGACTCACCTAATTAACATGCCTAATTAAAATGAAACATCTCATCCTAACACAGTGTTTCTCCCTTTACCTTTATAAACCACCATTTGCTTGTGGGCCATGTCTGTCTCCCCTCTAACCAGAGGCAGTATTTCTCTTGGGACAATAATGTATTAAGAAAATTACATTTTGAATGTATATTAAAATATAGAAAAACTGAACAGTTTGGCATAACTTTCGAAAAATAAAGCATGGATATTTATAATTTATAATATCAAGGTTGTAAATTCCTATCTGTGTTTTAAATCATATTACTCTATATAAAAATTGCCAACCTCCATTCAGCACTGTAGTAGAAATCAGGCAAAGACAAAACTAATAGAAAAAGAGAAAAACAAACCTAGATGAAGTGCTTTTATTCACTGACATGTTTAGTAAATCAAATGTTTATGATGATAGTGTGGTTATTTCCTGCTGACTTGAGTTTTATCATAGTTGAACATTATATTTCTCATGTATTCATTCACATTATCTCTCAGTGAAATTGGCAAGGTGAGCCAAGAATCAACTTCCTCATACAATTGTGAAAATTAACACAAAAATTGTTAATTATTCTTCACTTTATACTAATTATCTGACAGTGAATCATTAACTCTTTCTTTTATTTTTTTATTTTGCAATACAATTCAGTTCTACATATCAGCCACAGATTCCCTTGTTCTCCTCTCTCCGGCCCCCCTCACGTTCCCCCCAGACCACCCCCCATTCACACCTCCTCCAGGGCAAAGCCACCCCTGAGGACTGAGATCAACCTGGTAGACTCAGTCCAGGCAGGTCCAGTCCCCTCCTCCCAGGCCGAGCCAAGTGACCCTGCATAGGCACCAGGTTCAAACAGCCAACTCATGCAATGAGCACAGGACCCGGTCCCACTGTCTGGATGCCTCTCAAACAGATCAAGCCAATCAACTGTCTCACCCATTCAGAGGGCCTGATCCAGTTGGGGACCCCTCAGCCATTGGTTCATAGTTCATGTGTTTCCATTCATTTGGCTATTTGTCCCTGTGCTTTATCCAACCTTGGTCTCAACAATTCTTGCTCATATAAACCCTCCTCATTCTTGCTAATTTTACTCCCAGAGATCCACCCGGGGCCTAGCCATGGATCTCTGCATCCAGATCCCTCAGTAGTTGGATGGGGTTTCTAGCATGACAATTAGGGTGTTTGGCCATCCCATCACCAGAGTAGGTCAGTTCGGACTGTCTCTGGACCATTGCCAGCAGTTGTGGGGGTATCTTCGTGGATTTCTGTGGTCCTCTCTAGCACTTTGCTTCTTCCTATTCTCATGTGGTCTTCATTTGGGCTGGAGAGATGGCTTAGCCGTTAAAGGCTAGGCTCACAACCAAAATGTATCCAATTTTTTAAGTGCTGTAAACATACTTTTTTTTTCAGGTTGGTATTATCTTCTAATTTAACAGATATATGTTAGTAAAGTGTTCAGTATGAATATTATATACAACAAAACCCAAAGTTTGAAGACTACTACTTTCTAGAAACTACAGTAGGATTATAAGAAAAGAATACACAAAAATTCATAATTGCCTCAAATGTTAAATAAACTAGTCAATAATTAAATAAATATGTATGATTTTTATAATATACACCCTATGGTTGAATGATGAGTGGGGACTGAAGAGTGACAGATGAAAGAGGGGCCACATGGCATGGATTGTTACAAATCACAGGTAATTGAAGGACCAGATTATAGCAGGAAAGTGTAGTTAAACATGCTAGAAAGAAAATATTAGGAAGAATAAGGCTATAAACCATTATCAGAAGATGAATTATAACCAATTAAGATTTCAATCATCAAGATTTCAATCACACCTGAGGAGGCTCAGCTCACTCAGTGTTTTATTTTTAGATTAACAGGCAGGTGTCAGAATTTTTCTCAAAGTGACATAAAATCTGACAAGGGTTATCTATTTATTTAAAGAATAGGTTCTGAGATTTCAAGGCCATGTTTGTGCTGTAACTCCTTTATTGATGCTAATACTTTAATCAATTTAAGCCTGTGCCTCTCGTCTTTGTTATTTGTTTTTACAAATTTCTGTAACATAATGCTTGTTTCATATTTCTGCTTTATATCTTCAATTTAAAGTGTATTATTGCATCTGTCACTTATTCTTTATTATTTGTTGGTCCAGGCCATACACAGAAGTCAGAGGATAACTGTGGAAAAGACTTACCAATAAGCACCTTTACCTGCTGAGTCAGTTACTGGCCTTACATCTTCAATTTCAATGTAAAAATTTGAATGTTTGTTTGGTGTTGGCATCTAATCATACAATAGATTGTTTTGCTCTTATTTATCAAATTTTGGATTAGATATCTATCTGCAAATTCTTGCTCATTTACTTAACCATTGACTTTGCATAAGTTTCACAACCTCTCTGTGTCTCCACTTCTTCCACTCTTGTCCAGATGGAAGGTCCGGGACAGGATGGGAGCTGGGGGCTGGTCTCTAAGTCTCCAAAATGGAATATTTTTATAAGTGCAGAAGACTTAGTTGTTCAACCCACTAAGATAATTCTACAAATGGAGCCGAATGCTCTTGATTTTGACTAAAAGTTATTTAAAACATACCAACTGTGAATCCTCAGATTGATGCTAGAAGGCAGTTGCAGAACATCATTTCATTAACTTATTGACTAGCTTCAGGTAAAAGAGGGACATTTCCTGTTTCCAAACTGAGTCCAAACTTCCCAGAGACTTAGATATTGAAGTCAAGCCCTTCAAAAAATGATTCTGGGGTATATCTTTCTGTATATTGTGAATATATGTTGTTCCCATTGGTTAATAAATCAGCTGCTTTGGCCTATGGCAAGGCAGATTAGAGGCAGGTGGGAAAAGAGAGACAGGAAAGAGGAAGTAGATCTGAGGCCACACCAGCCTGCAGCCCAAGGAACAACATGCCATCAGACCAGTAAGCCACAGAACACATGTCAAAATATGGATTAACAGAAGTGGGTTAAATTAAGATATACAAGTTAGCTAGCAAGAGGCTTGCCATTGGCTATGCAGTTATTAAGTTATATAATCCTCTGTGTGTTTACTTGGGTCTGAGTGGTTGTGGGATGGGCAGGACATAGAAAAGCTTCTGAATGCAAATGGGCCCCAGATGTGGTGGCAAGAGTGTCCACCTAAACCTGAGAGAGCTTAAGAAGAGATTATAAATGTAGCTAAGAGCACCTTCCTAGTTCATGTTGCTCATGGCAGGCCCAGTACAGTGATGTGTCCCCTGGCCATGGTGGGTTTGCGGCATGTGGGCTTGAGCACAGCATGGCAGATTCCTGCCATAATACATAGAGGTGTCTCCAAGCTGCACATCGCACTACATGGCACATTTAGCTATTGCTATAAAAAAAAAGTTTTATGGGCCAACTGCCTGCTTCCTGGTAGCAGCACAAACCCAAGAGTTGGCAGAGTAAGTGTGACTCTCCTAAGTACCTCCACCATGTTGGGAAGCTGAGGTGGCAGAGACAGCAGTCAGGGCTTTAGCTTTATCCTTAGTCATGCTGCAGTTTGCAGTGATCAGAGAAGAATTATAGATACACAAAAGATGAAAGTCTTACAAAAAATAATATATAAAAATATAATAAGCCATGTAAAGATGGATATTACAAAAGTGAATCTGGATTATGTTGTCTTGGGGATTTTTAACTGCAGAAAGACATTTGATTATAAAGGCTACTAAGTTAAACCTATATATATATATAAAAGGTGTCTTGATTTTAAAACTTGGATTTAAGGTTATGTTGCTTTGGAAAGCAGGCTCTGCTTTTTTTCCCCCAACAGGAAGCAAGAGGCTATGGATTTATTCTAGGTTAACATGGATCAGATTCGATCAAGAAAGACCTCCTGAACTTTAACAGATGGTATGCATCAACCTAAGTTATAGCCAGTCTTCCTAGGACTTGAACATTATCTCAAATTTTCTCAGGATCCCCATAAGAGTGCCAGTGCCCCTGATCAGCAAGTAGTGATATGAAAAGCTATGCCCTAATTCCCAAAATATTGTTTACAGTTTCTATGGTTATTGTACTCCCACAACACTGAATCAGGGCTCCCATTTCCTCCCACTTTCATTCCTCTAGAATCTTGATAGTCTGTTTTGTGGATATTGAGGACTTTCAAAAACTTAGACAACTTCTGTACATAAAAAAAATATGCTATGGCTTGCTTACATAACCCAAGTGAAAGGAATACACCTTTCTTCAACAGGACCTGGTAATATGTTCCCTTCTGATTTAAACTACATCAGAGTTGTTGCCTTTTATGTATCATAAAAAATCATGTACTAGGTAAGCTATTTCTTTGATCATTCCATAAATGTTTTCCCGTAACTCTGTATCACGCTTGGTGGTGGTAAAATGCACAAGATGCAATATTCAGAGTTTATCTGGACAGTGCTAGACAAATATTTTGATATCCTGACCTTTGAAATTGTTCTCAACTGTGACAGATTGTGAACTTTAATAAGGTTTTCCTTCCATCCTCTGGAGAAATACGTCTTCCTATGACATCCACACTTTCTATTTTTCTGTCCATGATATCTCATTAATATGATATCTCTTTAGTATTATATGTTGTGACGCTTCAAGGACTGTTTAGACAGTGAAATGGGATTCAGCCTATATTGTAAGAAACATCAAGGAAAACAACATAACCCTGAACTAAGACAATGGTTAAGAGATGCTCTTAGTTTCAAACTACTGACTGTATCCCAGACACTTTCTTAGACTGTGCTGATTTTGTATCCATGTATGTGAGATACATGCACAAGTCTCTTTCAAATCTCAACATCTTATCAGGTAGCCAGAAGGGGGAGGTAGACTCCCCAAAAGCACAAGAGCTTGCTCTCCTGAGCAGATCTTAATTGGGACATATATGAAATCACTATCATTTGCATAAGTACTTCTTCATTCTAGTGTTCCTGCCTCTTAGAATATTATAAGAAGGTCATTCTCCAGGCTGTGTCATGACACACATAAACACAGGGAAAGCTAGAAGATGATGTCCACATCTCAAGTCCTTGGGCTTCTGTTCTTCTGGGTATCAGGTATGAGATTTTAGACATGGCAAAATTTGGAGGTGCTAATTACATATAGAATTTTTTACATCATTAGGAAGCACAGCATCACATGGAATTTGACCTCCAGTTGAAAGAAATTGATACAAAAATAATCTTATCTTTTTAAAAAGTAGTTTAGAATGACTTTCATATGCAATATTGTGTTCTGACTAATATTTCTCCTATGTTTACAGCCTCCAGAGGTGACGTTGTGCTGACTCAGTCTCCAGCCACCCTGCCTGTGACTCCAGGAGAAAGAGTCACCATGGCCTGCAAGGCCAGCCAGGGTATTAGCACAAGCTTACACTGGTATCAGCAAAAACCAAATGAGGCTCCAAGGCTTCTCATCAAGTATGCTTCTGAGTCCATCTCTGGGATCCCTTCCAGGTTCAGTGGCAGTGGGTCAGGGACAGATTTCACCCTCAGTATCAACACTGTGGAGCCTGAAGATGTTGCAACTTATTACTGTCAACAAAGCAACTACTTGCCTCCCACAGTGATACAGACCATAGCAAAAACCACCAGGAAAGCAGAAGTGTGAGGCTGAGCTCATTCAGCTGCTTCTGGTGCTGCCTCCATCTTCTTCAAAGTGTTTTACAAACGCAGACAGCCTTGAGAATTACATGGAAAATTGGAGTGAAGAAGCTTTCTTTCCTCTGAACTCTCTTCACTCCATTTTAGCTCCAGAATACATACTCTACAATGGCTGTAGTGTTGTAATCAGACAATCTTCCTACAATGTACTACAATCTAGAGAAAATCTCAGCCTAGATGTACAGAGAAGATGATTACTCAAAGCTCTTATAATTGTTGGAAGTGCATATAAGGCATTGTCTGAACTTACAGCCTATAGTGTACTTCTGACCCCACGGATATGAGAGCTGAGACTCACTGCTTCATGTCTCAGTTGCAACTTTCCCTAAGCATATTTTAGAGTAAGTAAAGAACTCTAAAGTAAGTATTTTTAGAGTAAGTATTTTTCATGTTTAAAAATTTATGTGAACTGTATGATATAGTTTGATAAAAAATTGCTACTCTTGATGAGCAGTTACAGTTACTATTTAATAGTACCAAAAAATGAAAGTGGGAACAAGAAAAGTATGCCTGGCAACCTAAGTTTCCATTGAGTCCTGGACTTATGTTTCAATTATCATGAGTTCAAATGAGTAGCAAAATGAAGTTTCTTTTTACAAACAATGAAATCATGGGGAATATACCACTTTTTCTATTCCCCTTTAATACTACAGAATTTAAAGGAAATAGATGAAGCTCTGTGTGTTCAGTATTTCATTAGAAAATTATCAGTAAACTATTTGTAGGTGCATGGACACAGGCTTGGGAAAGGAGAATTACTATAGAAGTATTTTAGCTAAGTATGAAAGGAAATCTGAATAGTCTTTTGCTATTTCTGCAAATGGAAGGAGCATTACAAAGAAGAATCTTAATGCCTAAAGTAAGAGGGCCTTCATAAAGGGTTGTGTATAATAATGGGGAAGGGATAACCAGTAAAATGATAATTTCATAAACATGATTAAGAATTTAAAATTTGGTGAAGTGTGTTGGTTCATGTTTCTAAACCCAGCACTTAGAATCCCGAGGTAGAAGGATCTCCAAGAATCCAAGGCCAGTTTGGTCAACATGGCAAGATGAAGGTCAGTCAAGGCTACATAGTGAGACCCTGACTCAAAAAGCAAAACCAAAGACAAAAATAATTTAAAAATCAGTTTGTTGGACACTTTCATTTCTTGCACTAATTAAAATCCAAGAATAACTTTGATGTGTGTGTGTGTCTGTGTATGTGTGTGTGTGTCTGTGTGATGTGTCTGTGTAAGAAGGTCTTCACAGGTAGGATTGAAGACCCCAGGAGCTGATAGTAACTTCCTCCTCTATCATTCTTCAGTTTTACTTTTTGGGCTAGGATCTCCTGCTGAATGTGGAATTTTCCATTTGACTAAAATAACTCATCAGAGAACCACTTTGATCTGCTTGTTTCTTTGCCTGAGTGCTGGAGTTATAGACCAGTGTGTTTGAACCTGAGATATATTTTATTATTTTTATTTATTTATTTATTTATTTATTTATTTATTTATTTATTTATTTATTTTTTTATTTTTTTATTTTAGACAGAGTTTCCCAGTGTAGTTTTGGTGCCTGTCTTGGATCTCGTGCTGTAGACAAGGCTGTCCTGGAACTCAAAGAGATCTGCCTGTCTTTGCCTCCTGAGTGCTGGGATCAAATGTATGCACCACCACTGCCTGGCTGAACCTGAGTTTTATGATAGTATTCAGAATTGGAACTTGGGGTCTCATTCTTTCATGGCAAATACCTTTCAGATATACATCTTGATCTTGAAAATAATTTACTAAAAATAAAATAAGAGAAAAACAGTCTTGGTTTTTAGGACCATTCCTTTGAGGTTAATGTGTTTGAATAGAAAAAACAAAAAAAAATCATTTATTTATGTCCAATTTCTGGTTTATGCATCAATTAGTGATATATGACCCATAGTCTAGGCATTTTGAATACCTTCCAATCATGACACAGTATATACTTTTACTATATTTTCACAAAATTTTTACATTTGGAGAGAATGAATACAACAAATTAGACATATTATCCAACGTGAAAAATTGTATATTAAGATGTGAGGTTTTGGTGTTTGATTCAATGGTTATGCAAACACATCAGTTTTGCATAACTGGTACCTTTTATTTAGGGAACACTTTGTGAAAAAGATTTAGACTATGTGACATGATCTCATAAACATGAATGTCAAGAAAGAATGAAGAGATAATTTACATAATTTTATAATTTCTGTGTGTGGAGAGAATGTGCATATATCTGTGTGATTCTTTACATGTGTTTATAAAATTTCCTTTTCTATGCAAATTGAGATGGCTTTTCTATATCTTGAAATTTCAGGTTCTCATTATTTGCTTTTGTATCTTAACAATTTTGATAATTTCATAAACATATGAAGTGAGTTGTGGCTATTGTTATACCCTATTACTCCTTCTTGTCCTACCTCTTACCTGCTTAAACATTTCTTCATGCCAACAATACCACTTTGATAATAAAGTGAGTTTATTTGTGGTTCCTAGCCTGGGCATGGGAGGGAGATTATTTGCTGGTATATGGCCTTATAAGTGGTGAAATCACTGAAAAACTTATTACCCTTATCACACACCCATTTCTGTCCATAGTCCTTCAGGGTCTCATTCCATCCTCTCCTATGAATAATGAAATGGTGACAGGCCCAACCTTGTTACATTTTATGCAGATAACCATATATGCAGTTAGTGTGTGATTACAAAACAGCAGTAGCATTCTCTTCTAGGGCCCGTGACCTTCCCAGACATGAACTCTTTACCAAGTTTACATGACTCAAATCATGAGTTCTATCTGCTAGTGTAGCTCTCCAATCCAACCAGAAAGCAGTAGTTTATTCCCATTACAGGCATAGCACAGTTGCACCGGTGAGTATGTCTTGCCGGGATACCATAACTGTAACTTACGGGTCTCTGCCTGGGTCTGGTAACCAATGACTTCTTTTCCAACAATTGTGTATTGCTTTCCTGCCTGGTGAAAGCCAAGCGGTGGAGAGAAAGCTGACAGCTCAGTCATGTAATAATAAAAATAAAATCAAAACTACAATTAAATTTCAGCTCACCAGGCTTTTTGGAACCCTCTACCTATGGTGGGATACCTCTTGCAGCCATGAGGCAGGGGAGTGGCTTGGACCTGCCTCTACTGAATGTACGAGACTCTGCAGACTCCTCATAGGAAGCTTTTCTTTCTTGTAGGAGGGAATAGGGGGGGTAGGCTAGGGAGGGCAGGCTGAAGAAGTGGGAGGAGGAAAAGGGGGATCTGTAATTAGCATGTAAAATAAATAAAATATCTTAATTAAAAAATTCAGCCAATATCATTTTTAATGCCTGTTTAAATAAAAAAGTAAATACTCATAAAGTAGTGCAGCAAATGCAAATTGTGTACAGCATTGGTGGCATTGGAAATTACTGGAGCCATTGTAGAGGGTGGTATGGATATTAGAAGATGTAAATGGATCTCTTATCCAGGGTAGCCCAACATCTTCTGTTAACATCCATAGAAAGTTTTCTTCTATGATCTTGTTGAATATATTTTCTGTGCCTTTGAGTTGGTATTCTTCTCCTTCTTCTATCCCTATTATTTGTAGGTTTGGTCTTTTCATGGTGTCCCAAATTTCTTGGACATTTTGGGTCATGACTTTGTTGGCTTTAGTGTTTTCTTTGACTGATGAATCTATTTCTTCTATCGTATCTTCAACACTAGATATCCTCTCTTCCATCTCTTGCATTCTGTTGATTATACTTGCATCTGAAGTTCCCGATCGTTTACTCAGATTTTCTATTTCCAACAGTCCCTCTGTTTGTGTCTTCTTCATTTTTTCTATTTCCCTTTTCAGGTCTTGGACTGTTTCCTTCATTTGTTTCATTGCTTTTTCATGATTTTCTTTCAGTGCTTTATTGTTTTCTTCCAGGATTTTATTGTTTTCTTCTACTTTATTTGTCCTTTCCTCTAGTTTTTTTATAGTGTTCTTCCCATTTTTTTTGTCTTTTCCTCTATATAAGCCTCTACCTTCTTCATGATGTTATTCATAAGGCTGTTTTCTTCTGATTCTTCCAATTTTTGATGTTCAGGTCTAGATGTTGGAGGAGGGCTAGTTTCTGGTGATGCTGTATTGCTCTTCATTTTGTTGTATGTACTTCTGCCTTGACGTCTGCCCATCTCCTTGTGGTTCGTTCTTGGTCTTATCAGCACACTTGGTTCAGACAGAGCTGACAGAATCAAGAAGTCCCTCTCTCTTGCCCAGATGGGAGCTCTCTTGTCCAGATGGGAACTCCGGGACAGGATGGGAACGCTTGTCTAGACAGGAAGTCCAGGGCAGGATGGGAGCTCTTGTCCAGCCAGACAGAAAGTCCGGGCCAAGATGGGCGCTTTTGTCCAGAAGGGAAGTCCGGGGCAGGATGGGAGCTCTTGTCCAGAAGGGAAGTCCAGGGGCAGGATGGGAGCTGGAGTCCAGTCTCTAAGTCTCAGGAAGTGGCTGGGGTCTCAGGCAGATGGGCATGGGGGCAGGGCGTGGAGATTGCAGGGTCTGCCGGAGGTCTTGGAGAAGAGTAGCCTTCCCGGTAGGGCTAGAAGGGAACCTGCCCAGTGGCCAGAGCCTGGGTCCAAGTTGGGCAGTTCTTCCCTGTGAAAGACCCCCGAAGGCAGTCTTCCCTCAGGAGAGACCCTCGCCCAAGGAACACACCAAAACCACGAATCAGATGCAAACAGCAAGAGGCTTTATTCCGGAACACGGGTACCCGGGGCGACACAGTCTCTCAAGAAGCTCAAGTGACTGGCGCGCGCACGGGCTGGAGCAGAGGGTTTTTATAGGGTCGGGCACGGGTACAGAAACAAGAAGCCTGGTTACCGGGTTCTGATTGGGTGATGCAAATGAGGCCAGTTCTGATTGGATGAGGCCAGGTTCAAACCCAGGTCAGCTCGTGGTTTCTCCCCGAGCTTCTGTCTAGGGTACAGGGGGTTTTCCCGACCTTTTTCTGACCTTTTAGTTCCTCGCTCTGGGGCTAGGTGGCTGACTGAACTCCTTGGTACCTCTCAGGCCTTTTTTCCAAAAGCAACTGAGCTAAGCTATGTTAGGCAGGGAGGCTGGGTGTCTTTCACCTGGAGTGGCTGGTGGCCAGGGATGGGGTCTAGGCTGAGCCCGGACACTTACCTCTGGTCTCAAAAGGCTTTTTAAAGCATGCCAATTGGAGGGGGAAAAGACCTGCACTTTCAAGATCAAAGCACAACATACAGCCAAGTGTAGACCCACTAAACACCCAGTAAGCATTCCCATGTCAAAATCATTCCATTATGCAGCCCTGCTGGGTAAAGCAAGGTGAGATTCTCTGACCCTGAATAATTTGGGCCTCCACAACCAACAAAATACATGTATGTGCTGCTGGGCGGTGGTGGCACATGCCTTTAATCCCAGCACTCAGGAGGCAGAGCCAGGCAGATCTTTGTGAGTTCAAGGCCAGCCTGGTCTACAGAGCAAGATCCAGGAAAGGAGCAAAGCTACACAGAGAAACCCTGTCTCGAAAAAGCAAAAAAAAAAAAAAAAAGTGCATGTATGTGCATTTATATCTGTTATAGGCTATGGAGTTCTTTAGGTTCACCCACAGGAAAACAATAGCTAGGTCATGTGGTATTTGTAGCTGTTTGAGGAAATTGCAAATTGCTTTCTATAGTTACTGCACTCCCACAACACTGAATCAGGGCTCCCATTTCCTCCTAATTTCTTCCTCTAGAATCTTGATATTCTGTTTTGTCGATATTGAGGACTTTCAAAAACTTAGTCATTGTTGGTACATAAAAAAATATGCTATGGCTTGCTTACATAGCCCAAGTGGAAGGAATATACTTCTTTCTTCAAATGGACCTGATGAAATGTTCTCTCCTGATTTAAACTGCATCAGAATTGTTGCCTTTTACATAGCATGAAAAATCATGTACTAGGTAAGCTATTTGTTTGAACATTCCATAAATGTTCCTGTATCACTGATACATATCCCTGTATCACTCTTGGTGGTAAAACACACAAGAAGCAATATTCAGATCTAGACAGAGCTAAACAGAAAAAATTGATATCTCAACCTTTGAAATTCTCCTCATCTGTGGCAGAATGTAAAATTTAATAAAGTTTTCATTCCACCCTCTGGAGAAATACGTCTTCCTATGACATCCAGACTTTTTATTATTATCTCATTAATGTGATATCTCTTTAGTATTATATGTTGTGGTGCTTCGTGGACTGTTTAGAAAGTGAAATGGGATTCAACCCATATTGTAAGAAACATCAAGGAAAATAACATAACCCTGAACCAAGAGGATGGTTAAGAGATGCTCTTAATTTCAAACTACTGACTGTATCCCAGACACTCTCTTAGACTGTGCTGATTTTGTATCTATGTATGGGAGATACATGCACAAATCTCTTTCAAATCTCAGCATCTCATCAGGTAACCAGAAGGGGGAGATAGACTCCCAAAAGGCACAAGAGCCTGCTCTCCTGAGCAGTTCTTTATTTGGACATATATGAAGTCAGAATCATTTGCATAAGTGCTTCTTCCTTCTACATTCCTGCCTCTTAGAATATTATAAGAAGGTCTTTCTCTGGGCTGTGTCATGACACACATAAACACAGGGAAAGCTGGAAGATGGTGTCCACATCTCAGTTCCTTGGACTTCTGTTCTTCTGGGTTTCAGGTATGAGATTTTAGACATGGCAAAAAGTGGAGATGTTAATTACATACAGGATTTTCTTACAAATTACAAAGCACAGCATCACATGGAATTTGTCTTCCTGCTCAAAGAAATTGATGCAATAAAATAATCTTTTTAAAAGTAGTTTAGAATGACTTTCATATGCAATATTGTGATCTACTAATATTTCTCCAATGTTTTCAGCCTCCAGAGGTGACATTGTGCTGACTCAGTCTCCAGCCACCCTGCCTGTGACTCCAGGAGAAAGAGTCACCATGGCCTGCAAGGCCAGCCAGGGTATTAGCACTAGCTTACACTGGTATCAGCAAAAACCAAATGAGGCTCCAAGGCTTCTCATCAAGTATGCTTCTGAGTCCATCTCTGGGATCCCCTCCAGGTTCAGTGGCAGTGGGTCAGGGACAGATTTCACCCTCAGCATCAACACTGTGGAGCCTGAAGATGTTGCAACTTACTACTGTCAACAAAGCTACAACAGGCCTCCCACAGTGATATAGAGCATAGCTAAAACCACCAGAGAAGCAGAAGTGTGAGGCTGGGCTCTTTCAGCTGCTTCTGGTGGTTTCTCTACCTTCTTCAAAGTGTTTTACAGATGCAGACAACCTTGAGATTTACACAGACAATTGAAGTGAAGAGGCCTGGCAAGCTTCTTGCCTCTGACCCCTCTTCATCCATTTTAACTCCATAATACATACAAATATTAATGTTATATTTTTCCTGTATTCATTTACTTTAGCTCTCAGTCAGGATTGTCAGGAGAGTAAAGAACCAACTTCCTTACATAATTTCAAAATTAACACAAAAATTGTTAATTATGGTTTACTTAATATTAATTATTTGACAGTGATTTGTTAATGCTTGATTGGCCATTAAAATATAGTTTAGAATATATTTAATCTGTTCCTTAAATTTCATGATTATCAAGCTATATAGATTATACACATATCACATGTTCCTTAAATGACTACTGTCCTGTTTACTTTGGTTCAACTTTAGAATTTATCAAAATGTAACATTTTTATAATTGAGAATTTCTTTTATGCTTCCATTTATTCTCATACCCCCTACTCTTATTCTAAATCCTACTAAATCTACTACTCATTTCTCACCACCCTCCCACTTCATCTCCACATATAAATTATACCTTGTACACTGAGTTCAATGTGGGTGGACAATATATTCATGGATGTAAGAACATCCACTGGAGGGAGCATTTTCAAGTCATTAGAGACAACACTCTTAGAGAAAACTGTCTCTCTCACCCTTAGAAGCCATCAACTATCACTAACAGCTCATCAGCTAGTGGTGCAGGCTGAAGAGCTCCTCCCCCTCCATGCTTCAGTGTTGATTGGCTTAATCTTGTGCAGGTCTTATCCAGACAGCCACAGCTGCTATAAGTTCATCAAAGGAGTACCGAGATGTCCGTAGTCTCTGTTTTGTTCTGTTTCTCCCTCACCTTTGGCTCTTACAGTGTTTCCACCACTTTTTTATGATGGTCCCTGAACCTTAGACAACTTTTGACTTTGTAAGCTTTTGAGTTCCATAGAAACCTTATTTGAATTTTTCATCTATTTTTAAAATTTTAAGTCTGTTGCTAATATCAGCTCACCCAAAGAGGAGACAGGAGTACCTGCATGCCAGACTGTACCAAATAAAGCCATTTTTCCAGAGTGATAGCAGGTTACAAGGTCAGTAGCACCCCTGCTGTGAACTGGGACTGAGTCCACATGAATATATGACTTCGCTCAGGTCTGTTATGTCACCCTGCAGGCACTTCTGCTGCTGTGACATTAGGTAGTGACATAGGCACAGGTTTGCTTTAATTTTCTTACAGAGCTAAAACTGCAAAAGTGGAGCTTAGCATGAAAACTGAGCCAAGTCTGTGAACAGGAGGAAAGCAACTCTTCCATTACTCTGTAAGTGACTTCTCTGAAGCTCATTTAGATGGACTAGTTACCTCATTTGTTGGACTTTTGTATCATCAAATTTGGAGGCCAATGTTTATTTTGCATCATCACAGGAAACCTAGAGAACAAGTTTGCACACATCTCAGTGGCAGTTTTCCAAGAACCCTTTACACTCATGATCTGGAATGGGGAGACCACCCACTCTAATTACTACTCTTGTGAAGGCATGGACATCAGTGTTGTATTGCTAAACTATTGCTTGTATCACTAAAGTAAAGAGCAAACTCAGGTGCCATTGTCTAATTTTGCCCTTCACACAAAGAAACTTATGAATCCACTTTATTCCTAAAGTTCTCACACTACTCTGCATTGGTCAAATGACAAAATATAATTTAAGTTCCTCGTTTTTTCTAGGTAAATTATTCATGCAGCATATGAATAGACTTTGATTGAGCAGTTAGAATTTACATAGACCCACCATACTAAGGCTTGAGGACCCAAGATTAAAATAGTTCTATCCTACTGAAATGTATGGTGTAGTGGGTAGCCATTCCAGCCTTGGTCTGGAATGGAAGTAGATATAGAAAACAATTTATTGTATATTTAATTAGACATATATTATAAGCTGAACATGTCTTTGAGAGAAAGACATACTCCATGAATATAGGAGAGCAGGTACCCTATGAACATGAAAATAGTCTAACTTTCCTCAGTTAAAGTAAAGGACAAAATAGACAGAGGACAGTAGAGTGGTGCCACTCAAACATCATTGGCATCTAAAAGCTGCAGAGAGAAAGCAGATACTCTTTAATGTGTGTGATGGCAGGAGAATCAGGAACTTTCAGGAATGAACCAAAAAGAAAAAAAAAAAAAGAAAAAGAAAACCAATAAAACAAAGAAACCATTTTTAAGATGGAATGTAGGAAGGGGAACTTCTCACTATGCCCTGAATATATAACAGCAGCAGAGGGAGAAGACTGAGTCTAAAGAAGTATACTGGCATACAGCAAAGTCTGTGGGCACATTTTCTTGCTTAGTGATTGATGTGGGACAATCCAAACTATTGTGGGTGAGGCCAACTCTGGCTGCCAGTCTTGGATTATTCAAGAAAGCAGACTGAGCAAGCCATGAGGAGCAAGCTAGTAAACAGCATTCCTTCATGGCCTCTCCTTCAGTTCATGCTTCCAAGTTCCTGCCCTGCTTGAGTTCCTGCCTTGACTTCCTTCAATGATGAACTGACATGTAAGCCAAATAGAGACATGTCTCTCCAAAAAAGTTTAGATTTGTGATTCTTTTACTACTTTTTTTTTTTTTTTTTTTTTTTTTTGGTTTTTCGAGACAGGGTTTCTCTGTGTAGCTTTGCGCCTTTCCTGGAACTCACTTGGTAGCTCAGGCTGGCCTCGAACTCACAGAGATCTGCCTGGCTCTGCCTCCCGAGTGCTGAGATTAAAGGCGTGCGCCACCACCGCCTGGCTCTTTTACTATTTTTTATGAGAATACCTTTTTGAGACAAATAATAAACTGATGGTTCCTTTCTTTTTAACAGAAAAAACCATCCTTCCAGTTAAAGAACGTTTGAGAAAAACATCTTCTTTTCTTTTTTTTTTAAATTTAATTTAATTTTATTTTACAATACAATTCAGTTCTACATATCAGCCACGGATTCCTTTGTCCTCCCCCCTCCCGCCCCCCTCACCTTCCCCCCAGCCTACCCCTTATTCAAACCTCATCCAGGGCAAAGCCTCCCCCAAGGACTGAGATTAACCTGGTAGACTCAGTCCAAGCAGGTCCAGTCCCCTCCTCCCAGGCCGAGCCAAGGGACCCTGCATAGGCCCCAGGTTTCAAACAGACAACTCATGCAATGAGCACAGGACCCGGTCCCACTGCCTGGATGCCTCCCAAACAGATCAAGCCAATCAACTGTCTCACCCATTCAGAGGACCTGATCCAGTTGGGTGCCCCTCAGCCATTGGTTCATAGTTCATGTGTTTCCATTTGTTTGGCTATTTATCCCTGTGCTTTATCTAACCTTGATCTCAACAATTCTTGCTCATATAAACCCTCCTCTTTCTTGCTAATTGGACTCCCGGAGCTCCACCCAGGGCCTAGCTGTGGATCTCTGCATCCAGTTCCTTCAGTCGTTGGATGAGGTTTCTAGCACGACAATTAGGGTGTTTGGCCATCCCATCACCAGAGTAGGTCAGTTTGGGCTGTCTCTGGACCATTGCCAGCAGTCTGTTGTGGGGGTATCTTTGTGGATTTCTGTGGGCCTCTCTAGCACTTTGCTTCTTCCTATTCTCATGTGGTCTTCATTTACCATGATCTCCTATTTTTGTTCTCCCTCTCTGTTGTTGATCCAGCTGGGATCTCCCGCTCACCCAAGCTCTCTTTCACATCTTATTTTCTTACACTTTGTTAATGTATAAGAAGTTGCTTAACATGTAGAAGGCTGCAAATAGATCCATATCTATCACCGTGCACAAAACTTAAGTCCAAGTGGATCAAGGACCTCAACATAAATCCAGCTACTCTGAACCTGCTAGAAGAGAAAGGTGGAAGTAGTCTTGAACGCATTGGCATAGGAGACCACTTTCTAAATAGAACACCAGTAGCACAGACACTGAGAGAAACAATCAATCAATGGGACCTCTTGAAACTGAGAAGCTTTTGTAGGGCAAAGGATACGGTCAACAAAGCAAAGCGACAGCCTACAGAATGGGAAAAGATATTCACCAATCCCACATCTGACAGAGGACTGATATCCAGAATATATAAAGAACTCAAGAAATTAGACACCAAAATGCCCAACAGTCCAATTAAGAAATGGGCTATAGAACTAAACAGAGAATTCTCAACAGAGGAAACTCAAATGGCTGAAAGACATTTAAGGAATTGCTCAACATCCCTAATCATCAGGGAAATGCAAATCAAAACAACTCTGAGATACCACCTTACGCCTGTCAGAATGGCTAAGATCAAAAACACTGAAGACACCTTATGCTGGAGAGGATGTGGAGCTAGGGGAACTCTCCTCCACTGCTGGTGGGAATGCAAGCTTGTACAACCACTTTGGAAATCAATATGGCGATTTCTTAGAAAATTGGGAATCCATCTCCCCCAAGATCCAGCTATACCACTCTTGGGCATATACCCAAGGAATGCTCAACCACACCACAAGAGCACTTGTTCAGCTATGTTCATATCAGCATTGTTTGTAATAGCCAGAACATGGAAACAACCTAGATGCCCTTCAACGGAAGAATGGATAAAGAAAATGTGGTACATATACACAATGGAATACTACTCAGCAGAGAAAAACAATGACATCATGAGGTTTGCAGACAAATGGATGGATCTAGAAAAAATCATCCTGAGTGAGGTATCCCAGACTCAGAAAGACAAACATGGTATGTACTCACTCATAACAGGATACTAGATGTGGAACAAGGATGACTGGACTGCTACTCACATCACCAGGCAGGCTACCTGGAAAACAGGACCCCAAGAAAGACACAGGGATCGCCCAATGACAGAGAAATAGATTGAGATCTACATGAACAGCCTGGACATGAGTGGGGGTAGTGAAGGGCGAGGGTCGAGGGAAAGAGAGCTTGGGTGAGTGTGAGATCCCAGCTGGATCAACAACAGAGAGGGAGAACAAGGAATAGGAGACCATGGTAAATGAAGACCACATGAGAATAGGAAGAAACAAAGTGCTAGAGAGGCCCACAGAAATCCACAATGATACCCCCACAACAGACTGCTGGCAATGGTCGAGAGACAGTCCGAACTGACCTACTCTGGTGATGGGATGGCCAAACACCCTAATTGTCATGCTAGAAACCTCATCCAACTACTGAGGGATCTGGATGCCGAGACCCATGACTAGGCCCCAGGTGGATCTCTGGGAGTCCAATTAGCGAGAATGAGGAGGGTTTATATGAGCGAGAATTGTTGAGACCAAGGTCGGATTAAGCACAGAGACAAATAGCCGAACGAACGGAAACACATGAAATATGAACCAATGGCTGAGGGGTCACCAACTGGATCAGGCCCTCTGAGTGGGTGAGACAGTTGATTGGCCTGATCTGTTTGGGAGGCATCCAGGCAGTGGCACCGGGTCCTGTGCTCATTGCATGAGTTGGCTGTTTGAAACCTGGGGCCTATGCAGGGTCCCTTGGCTCGGCCTGGGAGGAGGGGACTGGACCTACCTGGACTGAGTCCACCAGATTGATCTCAGTCTGTGGGGATGGCTTTGCCCTGGAGGAGATTGGAATCGGGGGCGGGCTGGGGGGGAAGGTGAGGGGGGCAGGAGGGGGGAGAACAAGGGAATCTGTGGCTGATATGTAGAACTGAATTGTATTGCAAAATAAAAATTAAAAAAAAAAAAGAAGTTGCTTAGACAGGAATTTATGTGTGTCCTAGGAAATTATTTGTTTATTACCTATAATATGTAAAATGTTTAGATATGTATTGAGGGTATTGCGAAGCATAATGTTTTTACTTATATTCATTGTGATCATTCACTTGAAAAATATAATGTAAACTCATTGTAATTTTAATGTTGCCTGACAGATTTTGCTGGGATATATAAGCTGTAGGGGGCAGGAGGAAGGAAGAAGGGAGGAGTCAGAATGAAGACATGAGGAAAGAGATAGAGGGGAAACAACAGGAAAGAGGTAAGGAAAAAATACGAGAGACCTTGACATGTTGAAGATGTGTGTGGGTGTGTGCTTTTCCCTATTTCTCTGTCCCCAGAGAATTAAGTTTTACTCCCTCAGACAAAAAAGTCAGTTGTGTGATCAATCCTGAATCCCACCTTCTCTTTACTTCCTAAGGTGATGAAAGATGGCACACAGTAACACTTTTCTGTTTTATCAAATTCTGGTGTGTTTATCTTTTTTTATCTTAATATATTATATTATATTATTATAGAAAGAAGCCTGTTCCTTTTCTAATAAGAGACTGAAAGGGGGTGGATCCAGATGGGAGGTCAGGTGGGAAAGGGCTGGGGGGAGTAGATGAA
This sequence comes from Peromyscus eremicus, assembly GCF_949786415.1. NCBI lineage: Eukaryota > Metazoa > Chordata > Mammalia > Rodentia > Cricetidae > Peromyscus > Peromyscus eremicus. The sequence goes on along the minus strand of NC_081418.1, from coordinate 82,343,633 downwards.
GGGGAACCAAAATCAGGATACATTATGTTGGGAAAAATCTGTTTTCAATAAAAGAAAAAAGGAAACAGAACGAACTGAGGCATTGTCTGTGATACTTTAGTTTATCCATGTATGATTGTATTTTGATGTTTTCTGGTGTCAACTTAAACCCTGATATTATTTAAGTTGTTTCACATTACAATCTTGTTTCCTGATAGATAATGCAAAGTGAGGTGATTACACACTTCTGTTCCTTGTATTGAATGCCTGCATAATGCTGGTCAACAGATATTCTATTATAACGAATGACTCATTGTCCTAAATATGCTCATCAAGTATGATTTACTAGTCTGATTTATTTTTCTCTTTGGGATAGTAAATTAATCTTAATGTATTTAACCTTCCTCTTTTTCAACCTCTCACACCAACTACAAACAAACATTTCTTCTCAAAGCATGCACCCATTTTAATTTACTATTACACATGTTGTAATATGTCCTCTCTGAAAGACCTGCCCTATCTGGGGATCCCTTTTTAGCTCCTTACATACAGGTGTAGTCAAAATTAAACAGAAAAATGAAAAAAATTTGATGATATGATTTACAAATGAGTGAGTAATGTGTCACTTATCATTCTGGGACTGGACTGATTCAGTCAATACAATTTTTCCAGTTCCATCCATTTTCTCAAAACTTTCATAATTTCATGTTTTTTATATCTGAACAAAATTGCATTGCACAATTGTACAATATTTTTTATCCATTCATCTTGTTGTGAACATCTAAGTTCATTTCCTGGCTATTGTGCACACACCAGCTGTGGGGATCTGAAAGAGTTCTGCTCCCACATTTTCCACCTATTCTAGGGTTCTTAGGAGGAAGAGGAGAGAGAGAGAGGGATTATAAAATATTAGACAGAAAGGGAGACCTAGTCTATAAGAGGAAAGACAGAAACACAGGATAGTTTCAGGAGAGTCTGGATCAATACCCAACAGCCTCCAAGTTTTTTTCAAAAGGCTTTTTATAACATTCCTTTGGGAGGTAGAAAAGACCTGCACTTTCAAGATCAAAGCACACCATACATCCAAGTGTAGACACTTTGAAATACCTGGTAAGCATTCCCGTGTGGAAATCATCTCATTATACAGCACTGCTAGGTAAAACAAGGTGAGATTCACTGACCCTGGGTATTAGGGCCTCCACAACCAGCAAAATGTGTGGATGCACATTTATGTCTGTTATAGGCTAAATGTCCTTTAGGTACACCCACAGGAAAGGCATAGCTAGGTCATGTGGTATTTGTCGTGGTCTTTTGCTACATTGCATGTTGCTTTCTATAGTTATTGCACTCCCACAACACTGAATCAGGGCTCCCATTTCCTTCTACTTTCATCCCCCTAGAATCTTGACAGTCTATTTTGTGGATGTTGAGGACTTTCAGAAAGCTGAGACATTGTTTGTACATAAAAAAAAATATATGCCATGGCTTAATTCCTTAGCCCAAATGAAAGGAAAACTTCTTTCTTCAAATGAACTTGATGAAATTTTCACTCCTGCTTTAAACTGCATCAGAATTGTTGCCTTTTACATAGCTTGAAAAATCATGTACTAGATAAGCTATTCGTTTGAACATTCCGTAAATGTTTCCCCATATCCTTGTATCACTCTTGGTGGTAAAATACACAAGAAGCAATATTCAGAGTTTATCTTGACAGTGCTAACAAATAGTTTGATATCCCAACCTTTGAAATTCTTCTCAACTGTGGCAGATTGTAAACTTTAATAAGGCTTCCATTCCACCCTCTGAGGACATGTTTTCCTATGACATTCAGTCTTTCTATTTTTTGTCCATGATATCTCATTAATAGGGCATCTCTTTAGTATTATATGTTGTGATGCTTCATGGAATGTTTAGACAATTAAATGGAATTCAGCCCATATTGGAAGAAACATCAAGGAAAACAACTTAACCCTGAACCAAGAGGATGGTTAAGAGATGCTCTTAATTTCAAACTACTGAGTGTATCCCAGATACTTTCTTAGACTGTGCTAATTTTGCATCCATATATGTGATATACATGCACAAGTCTCTTTCAAATCTCAACATATCATCAGGTAACCAGAAGGGGGAGATAGACTCCCCAAAAGTACAAGAGCTTGCTCTCCTGAGTAGTTCTTTATTGGAACATATATGAAGTCAGTATCATTTGCATAAGTGCTTCTTTCTTCTAAGCTCCTGCCTCTTAGAATATTATAAGAAGGTCTTTCTATGGGCTGTGTCATGACACACATACACACAGGGAAAGCTGGAAGATGGTGTCCACATCTCAGTTCCTTGGGCTTCTGTTCTTCTGGGTTTCAGGTATGAGATTTTAGACAGGGCAAAAAGTGGAGGTGTTAATTAAATACAGAATTTTCTTACATCATTAGGAAGCACAGCATCACATGAAATTTGTCTTAAGGTTTTAAAAACTTGCTAAAATAAAATAATCTTTTAAAAAGCAGTTTAGAAGTGACTTTTATATGCAATGCTGTGATCTACTAATATTTATCCTATGTTTTCAGCCTCCAGAGGTGACATCGTGCTGACTCAGTCTCCAGCCACCCTGCCTGTGACTCCAGGAGAAAGAGTCACCATGGCCTGCAAGGCCAGCCAGGGTATTAGCAAAAGCTTACACTGGTATCAGCAAAAACCAAATGAGGCTCCAAGGCTTCTCATCAAGTATGCTTCCCAGTCCATCTCTGGGGTCCCCTCCAGGTTCAGTGGCAGTGGGTCAGGGACAGATTTCACCCTCAGCATCAACACTGTGGAGCCTGAAGATGTTGCAACTTATTACTGTCAACAAAGCTACAACTGGCCTCCCACAGTGATATAGACCATAGCAAAAACCACCAGAGAAGCAGAAGTGTGAGACTGGGCTCTTTCAGCTGCTTCAGGTGGTTCCTCTACCTTCTTCAAAGTGTTTTACAGATGCAGACAGCGTTGAGATTTACACAGACAATTGAAGTGAAGAGGCCTGGCAAGCTTCTTGCCTCTGACCCCTCTTCACTCCATTTTTACTCCATAATACATACAAATATTAATGTTATATCTTTCCTGTATTCATTCACTTTAGCTCTCAGTCAGGTTTTTCAGGAGAGTAAAGAACCAACTTCCTTACATAATTTCAAAATTAACACAAAAATTGTTAATTATGGTTTACTTAATATTAATTATTTGACAGTGATTTGTTAATGCTTGATTGGCCATTAAAATATAGTTTAGAATATATTTAATCTGTTCTTTAAATTTCATGATTATCAAGCTATATAGATATACACATATCACATGTTCCTTAAATGACTACTGTCCTGTTCACTGTGATTCAACTACAGAATTTTTCAAAATGTAACATTTTTATATTTGAGAATTTCTTTTATGCTTCCAATTATTCTCATACCCCCTACTCTTATTCTACATCCTACCAAATCTACTACTCATCCCTCACCACCCTCCCACTTCATCTCCACATATAAATTATACCTTGTACACTGAGTTCAATGGGGGTGGACTATATATTCATGGATGTAAGAACATCCACTGGAGGGAGCATTTTCAAGTCATTAGAGACAATGCTCTTAGAGAAAACTGTCTCTCTCACCCTTAGAAGCCATCAACTATCACTAACAGCTCATCAGCTAGTGGTGCAGGCTGAAGAGCTCCTCCCCCTCCATGCTTCAGTGTTGATTGGCTTAATCTTGTGCAGGTCTTATCCAGACAACCACAGCTGCTATAAGTTCATCAACGGAGTGCCGAGATGTCCATAGGCTCTGTTTTGTTCTGTTTCTCCCTCACCTTTGGATCTTACAGTGTTTCTACCCCTTTTCTATGATGGTGCCTGAACCTTAGAGAACTTTTTGACTCTGTAAGCTTTTGAGTCCCATAAAAACCTTATTTAAATTTTTAATCTAATTTTAAAATTTTAAGTCTGTTGCTAATATCAGCTCCCGTAAGGAGGAGACAGGACTCAGGTATTGGTTAGGGTACTAAACACAATACAGGGCCTCAGTCTCGATTCTGTCCTTCCTGATGTTCTTTATCTCTGAGAAGAACAGGAAAAATGATTCCCTGAGTTTCCTTGTCATGGAAGGTCCAAGTGAGATCTCAGGGCTTTTTTTTATACTACCCCTGTACATGAGAGATCTGTTTTATAGGAAAAACTGATACTTAACACACACATACTTCCTTTGAAAATCATCCTGTGAATATACATGTATGTCTTAAATAAATTCTGTACTTTTATTAGCTTTTTCATTTTTACTGAATTCTTAACTAACACAGTGTTATAGTACAGTTTCAATCTATGATGATCTTTCACATTGGAGACAGAATCATCATCAGCTGCTAAACAAGCTTCTTGAGAAACCAGGTTTCCTTGTTAAAAACAGATCTCAATCCACTCCCCTAATGTCTTGGAATGCAACATCTCCATACTGGCTTCAGGAATGGGGAAGTGAGATTTGTACCCAAATCACAGAGTAACCCCTCTTATAAGATATTTTGTTTGTGTTCTGACAAATAAAACTTGCCTGGACTTCTGAGGCACAGCTAACCTCTAGTTAACCATAGAGACCATGAAGTGGTGGCACATACCTTTAATCCCAGCACTTGGGAAGAGGAATCAGGAGATCAGAAGTACAAGGCCACTCTGGGCTACACAGGATTGACCAAGTTCAAAAGAGAAATAGCGAAGGTGGTGGTGGTGCATGCCTTTAATCTCAGCACTAAGGAGGTAGAGAAATGAATGTAAGGCAGGTGGAGACAGGATATCAGCCCCATTTAGTCTGAGGATTCAAAGAGGTAAGAAGTCTAGTGGCTGTTTGTCTGCTTCTCTGATCTTTCAGCTTTCACCCTAATATCTGACTCTGAGATTTTATTTAATAAGACTAATTAGGATCACACTTCATACCCCATCCAGTGCCATGATACCACTGAATTGTTCTGCATGCCAGACTGTACCAGATAAAGCCATTCTTTCCAGAGTGGTAGCAGGTTACAAGGTCAGCAGCACCCCTGATGTGAACTGGGACTGAGTCCACATGAATATATGACTTTACTCGGGTCTGATATGTCACCCTGCAGGCACTTGTGCTGCTGTGACATTAGGTGGTGACATAAGCACAGGTTTGCTTGAATTTTCTTATGGAGCTAAAACTATGCAAAAGAGGAGCTTAGCATGAAAACTGTGCCAAGTCTCTGAATAGGAGGAAGGCAACTCTTCCATTACTCTGTAAGTGACTTCTCAGAAACTCACTTAGATGGACTAATTGTTGGTGTGTTTGTATTATACCAACTTGGAGGCCAATGTTTATTATGCATCATCACAGGAAACCTAGGGAACAAGTTTGCACACATCTCAGTGGCAGTTTTCCAAGAACCCTTTACACTCATGATCTGGAATGGGGAGACCACCCACTCTTATCACTCCCTGGGAAGGCATGGTCATCAGTGTTATATTTCTAAACTACTGCTTGTATCACTAAAGTAAAGAGCAAACTCAGGTGCCATTGTCTGATTTTGCCCTTTACACAAAGAAACTTATCACAATGATATTAGAATCCACTTTGTGCATAAAGGGCTCACACTACTACTTCATTGGTCAAATGCTGAAATATAATTAAGTTCCTAGTTTATTCTAGGTAAATTATTCATGCAGCATACAAATAGACATTGATTGAACAGTTAGAATTTACATAGACCCACGTTGAGGACCCAGCAGTTATTAAGATTAAAATAATTCTCTCTTAGTAAAATGTATGGAATGGAAGTAGAAATAGAAAACAATTTATTATATTTTTAGATAGACATATATTATAAGCTGAACATGTCTTTGAGAGAAGACATATTCCATGAATATAGGAGAGCAGGTACCCTATGAACATGAAAATGGTCTAACTCTGCTCACTTAAAGTAAAGGACAAAATAGACAGAGGACAGTAGAGTTGTGCCACTCAACCATCACTGGCATCTAAAAGCTGCAGAGAGAAGAGAAAGCAGATACTCTTTAAAATGTGTGATGGCAGGAGAATCATGAACTTTCAGAAATGAACCAAAAAAAACCCCAACGACTAAAAAACAAAACAAACCATTTTTAAGATGGAATGTAGGAAGGATGACTTCTCACTATGCTTTGAATATATCATGGCAGCAGATGGTTTAGACTGAGTCTAAAGAAGCATACTGGCCTACAGCAAAGTCTGTGGATACATTTTCTTGCTTAGTGATTGATGTGGGAGAATCCAGACTATTGTGGGTGGGGCCACCTCTGGCTGCCAGTCTTGGGTTATTCAAGAAAGCAGACACAGCAATCCATGGAGAGCAAGCCAGTAAATAGTATTCCTTTATGGCCTCTCCTTCAGTTCATGCTTCCAAGTCCCTGCCCTGCTTGAGTTCCTCCCTTGGCTTCTGTCAGTGAGGAACTGACATGTAAATCAAATAGAGACATGGCTCTCCAAAAAAGTTTTTATATTTACTATTTTTATGACAATACCTTTTGAGACAAATAATAAACTGATTGATCCTTTCTTTTTAACAGCAAAAATACATCCTTCCAGTTAAAGAACTTTTGAGAAAAACATCTTATTTTCTTACACTTTATTAATCTATAAAAAGTTGCTTAGACAGGAATTTATGTGTGTACTAGGAAATAATCTAATACCTATAATATGTAAAATGTTTAGCTATGAATTGGGGTATTGGGGAGTATACTGTTTTTACTTATATTCATTGTGATCATTCACTTGAAAAATATAACGTATTCTCATTGTATTTTTTATGTTGCCTGAAAGATTTTGCTGGGACATCTAAGCTGTAGGGGGCGAGAGGTAGGAAGAAGGGAGGAGTCAGAATGAAGACATAAGGAAAGAGATAGAGGGGAAACAACAGGAAAGAGGTAAGGAAAAATATGAGAGACCATGACATGTTGAAGATGTGTGTGGGTGTGTGCTTTTCCCTATTTCTCTGGCCTCAGAGAATCAAGTTTTACTCCCTCAGATAAAAAGTCAGTTGTGTGATCAATCCTGACTCCTACCTTCTCTTCACTTCCTAAGCTGATGAAATATGGCCCACAGCAACACTTTTCTACCTGTTTTATCAAATTCTGGAGTGTTAATCATTTTTTATCTTAATATATTATATTATATTATTAATGAAAGAAGCCTCTTTCTTTTCTAATAAGAAACTGAAGGGGGGTGGATCCAGATGGGAGGTCAGGTGGGGAAGGGCGGTGGGGGGGAGTAGAGAAATGGGAACCGTATCGGGATATTTTATGTTGGGAAAAATCTATTTTCAATAAAATAAAAAAAAGGAAACAGAATGAACTGAGACATTGTCTTTGATGCTATAGTTTATCCATGTATGAGTGTATTTTGATGCTTTTTGATGTTAGTTTAAAACCTGATATTCTATTTAAGTTGTTTCATATTACAATCTTGTGTACTTATAGTTAATGAAAAGTGTGGTGATTGTACATATCTGTTCCTTGTATTGAATGCCTGCATAATGCTAGTCAACAGATATTCTATTATAATGAATGACTCATTGTCCTAAATATGCTCATCAAGTATGATTTACTAGTCTGATTTATTTTTCTTTTTAGGATAGTAAAATAATCTTAATGTATTTAACCCTATTCTTTTCAACCTCTCACATCAACCACAGACAAACATTACTTCTCAAAGCATCTCCCCTTTTTAATTTATTAATACATGTTTTGTAATATGTCCCCTACAACAGACCTGCTCTATCCTGGGATACCTTTTTAGCTCCTGACATGTAGGTGTAGTCGAAGTTAAACAGAAAAATGAAAAAAATTGATGATATGATTTAGAAATGAGTGAGCAATATTCCACTTATCATTCTGGGACTGTACTGACTCAGTCAATATAATTTTCCCAGTTTTATCAATTTTCTCTAAACTTTCAAAATTTCATATTTCTTTATATCTGAACAAAATTCCATTGCACAAATGTACAACATTTTTTATCCATTTATCTTGTTGTGAACATCTACATTCATTTCATTTCCTAGCTATTGTAAATACACCAGCTGTGGGGATCTGAAGTGTCCTGCTCACACATTTTCCACCTATTCTAGGGTTCTTAGGAGGAGGAGAGAGGGATTATAAAATATTAGATGGAAAGAGAGACCTAGTATATAAGAGAAAAGACAGAAACACAGGATAGCTTCAGGAGGGACTGGATCAATACCCAACAACCTCGAGGTTTATTCAAAAGGCTTTTTATAACATTCCAATGGGAGGAAGAAAAGACCTGTATTTTCAAGATAAAAGCACAACACACAGATACGTGTAGACCCTTCCACACACCTGGTAAGCATTCCTGTGTCGAAATCATCCCATTATGCAGCCCTGCTGCGTAAAGCAAGGTGAAATTCTCTGACCCTGAAAATTTGGGCCTCCACACCAGCAAAATGTGTGGATGTGCATTTATATCTGTTATAGGCTATACAGTCCTTTAGATACACCCACAGGAAAGGCATAGCTAGGTCATATGGTATTTGTAGCTGTCTGAGGAAATTGCAGATTGGTTTCTATACTTACTGCACTCCCACAACACTGAATCAGGGCTCCCATTTTCTCCTACTTTCTTCCTGTAGAACCTTGATAGTCTGTTTTGTGGATATCGAGGACTTTCAAAAAGCCGAGACATGCTTTATACATAAAAAATATGCTTTTGCTTGATTCCATAGTCCAAGTGAAAGGAAAACTTCTTTCTTCAAATGGACCTGATGAAATGTTCTCTCCTGATTTAAACTGCATCAGAATTGTTGCCTTTTACATAGCATGAAAAGTCATGTACTAGGTATGCTATTTGTTTGAACATTTCATAAATGTTTCCCCATAACCCTCTTTCACTCTTGGTGGTAAAACATACAAGAAACAATATTCAGAGTTTATCTGGACAGTGCTAAACAAATATGTTGATATCCTGATCTTTGAATAAAGATAACGTTTACATTCTACCCTCTGGAGAAATACATCTTCCTATGACATGCAGACTTTCTATATTTTTGTCCATGATATCTCATTAATGTAATTTCTCTTTAGTATTATATGTTGTGATTCTTCACGGACTGTTTAGACAGTGAAATGGAATCAGCCCGTATTGGAAGAAACATCAAGGAAAACAACTTAACCCTGAATTAAGATGATGGTTAAGAGATGCTCTTAATTTCAAACTACTGAGTCTATCTCTGACAGTTTCTTAGACTGTGCTAATTTTGTATCTATGTATGTGAGATACATGCACAAGTCTCTTTCAAATCTCAACATATCGTCAGGTAACCAGAAGGGGGAGATAGACTCCCCAAAGGAACAAGAGCCTGCTCTCCTGAGCAGTTCTTTATTGGAACATATATGAAATCAGTATCATTTGCATAGTGCTTCTTTTTTCTATGTTCCTGCCTCTTAGAATATTATAAAAGGTCTTTCTTGGATTGTGTCATGACACCCATAAACACAGGGAAAGCTGGAAGATGGTGTCCACATCTCAGGTCCTTGGGCTTCTGTTCTTCTGGATTTCAGGTATGAGACTTTAGACATGGCAAAAAGTGGAGATGTTAATTACATACAGAATTTTCTTACATCATTAGGAAGCACAGCCTCACATGGAATTTGACTTCCTGTTTAAAGAAATTGATATAATAAAATAATCTTTTAAAAAGTAGTTTAGAAATGACTTTCACATGCAATGTTGTGATCTACTAATATTTATCCTATGTTTTCAGCCTCCAGAGGTGACATTGTGCTGACTCAGTCTCCAGCCACCCTGCCTGTGACTCCAGGAGAAAGAATCACCATGGCCTGCAAGGCCAGCCAGGGTATTAGCACAAGCTTACACTGGTATCAGCAAAAACCAAATGAGGCTCCAAGGCTTCTCATCAAGTATGCTTCCCAGTCCATCTCTGGGATCCCCTCCAGGTTCAGTGGCAGTGGGTCAGGGACAGATTTCACCCTCAGCATCAACACTGTGGAGCCTGAAGATGTTGCAACTTATTACTGTCAACAGAGTAGCAGCTGGCCTGCCACAGTGATACAGACCATAGCAAAAACTACCAGGAAAGCAGAAGTGTGAATCTGAGCTGCTTCAGCTGCTTCTGGTGGTGCCTGAACTTTCTTCAAAGTGTTTTACAGATGCAGACATGTAGCATGAATCTTAAAGAGTCTTATTAATAAAACCAAACCTAAGGCCAGTTGTTGAGGTGAATGCTAGAATATCAGAGAGACAGAATAAGCCAAAGCTACCTCACCTTGCCAGTTCCTCAGCTGATCCTGTTTCCTCAGACTGGAAGCCTCTGAGTCCTCATCCAGAATGAATACCAGCTGAACTGCTGCTGGAAGCCTGAAAGCTTAACCAGCCAAATGCTTCTAGTTTCTGGTCCTCACGCCTTATATATCTTTCTGCTTTCTACCATCACTCCCTGGGATTAAAGGCTCACTTTCTGGGATTAAAGGCATGAGTCACCATACTTGGCTGTGTACTTGAACACATGGATTTCTGCCTCTGGAATGCTAGGTTTAAAGGCATGTGCTACCACTGCCTATCCTCTATATTTAATATTGTGGCTATTCTGTCTCTGACCCCAGGTAAGTTTATTAGGGTGCACAATATTTTGGGGAACACAATACCACCACACAGACAGCCTTGAGATTTACACAGACAATTGAAATGAAGAGGCCTAGAAAGTTTTCTTGCCTCTGACCTCTCTTCACTCCATTTTTGCTTCATAATACATACATAATTTAATGTTATATTTTTCCTGTATTCATTTACTTTAGCTCTCAGTGAAGTTTGTCAGGAGAGTTAAGAACCAACTTCCTTACATAATTGTCAAAATTAACACAAAAATTGTTAATTATGGTTCACTTTATATTAATTATCTGACAGTGATTCATTAATGCTTGATTAGCCATAAAAATATAGTTTGGAATATATTTAATTTGCCCTTTAAATTTCATGATTATCAAGCTATATAGATATACACATATCAGATTTTCCTTAAACGACTACTATCTTATTCACTGTGGTTCATCTACAGAATTTTTCAAAATGAAATATTGATAATTTCATTTATGCTTCTAATTATTCTCATCCAGCTTACTCTTTTTCTAACTCCTACCAAATCTGCTACTCATCCCTCACCCCTCTCGCACTTCATCTCCACATATAACTATACCTTGCACACTGAGTTCATTGTGGCTAGATGATATATTCATGGATATAGGACCATCCACTGGAGGGAGCATATTCAAGTTATTAGAGACAGCACTCTTAGAGAAAATCTCTCTCTTACTCTTAGAAGCCATCAACTATCAATAATAGCTTCTCAGCTAATGGTGAAGACTGATGAGCTCCTCCCCGTCCATGCTTCAGTGTTGATTGACTTAATTTTGTGCAGGTCTTATCCAGATAGCCACAGCTCCTGTGAGTTCATCAAAGAAGGAACTCTGAGATGTTCATAGACTCTGTTTTGTTCCGTTTCTCCCTTAGTTTTGGATCTTACAGTGTTTCTACCCCTTTTCTATGATGGTCCCTGAACTTTAGACAACTTTTTGACTTTGTAAGCTTTTGTGTTCCATAGAAACCTTATTTGAATTTTCAATCTACTTTTTAAAAGTTTAAGTCTGTTGTTAATATCAGCTCCCCCAAAGAGGAGAGAGGACAAGGGTATAGCTTAGGGCTCTAAACAAAACACAGGGCCTCAGTCTCAATTCTGTGCTTCCTGATGTTCTTCATCACTGAGAAAAACAGGAAAAAATGATTCCCTGAGTTTCCTTCTCATAGAAGGTGACAGAGAGATCTCAGGGCTTTTCTTCCTATCACCCATGTACCTGAGAGATCTGTTTTCCAGGAAAACTGATGCTTAACACACACACTTTCTTTGAAAACCATCTTGTGAATATACCTGTATAGCTTAAATAATTTCTGTATTTATATTGGCTTTTTCATTTTTACTGAATTCTTAACCAACAAAGTGTTATAATATAGTTTCAAGCTATGATGATTATTCACATTTGGGACAGAATCATGATCAACTGCCAAACTAGTTTCATGAGAAACCAGGTTTCCTGTTAAAAAGAGATCTCAAGCCAATCCACTAAAGTCCTGGAATACATTTCAATCATGACTTCAGAGATAAGGTAGTGAGATTTTACCCAAATGATGGAATAATTCCTGTTATATAATATTTTGTTTGTGTTCTGACAAATAAAGCTTGCCTGGAGATGAGAGGCCCAGTGACTTCTAGTTAAGGAAACAGACCATGTAATAGTAGCACACACCTTTATTCCCAGCACTTGGGAGGAAGAAGAAGATCAGGAGTACATGGCCACCCTGGGCTACCCGGAATTGATCCAGTCTAAAAGAGAAACAGAGACAGGTGATGGTGGTGCATGCCTTTAATCCCAGCACTAAGGAGTAGGAGACAGGAATATAAGGCAGGTGGAGACAGGATCTCAGTCCCATTCAGTCTGAGGGTTCATAGAGGTAAGAAGTTTGTGACAGTTGCTTTGCTTCTCTGATCTTTCAGCTTTTACACTAATATTTTATTTCAGGATTTTATTTAATAAGACTAATTAAGATCATAACTCAAAATGTCACTATGTGCCCGGCCAACATTGAATTGTTATGCATGCCAGACTGTACCAGATAAAGTCATTTTTCCCAGAGTGCTAGTGTCAGCAGCACCCCTGGTGTGAACTGGGACTGAGTCCACATGAATATATGCTTTCCTAGGGTCTGTTTTGTCAACCTTCAAGCTCTTCTGCTGCTTTGACATTAGGTGGTAGCATAAGCACAGCTTTGATTTAATTTTCTTATAGAGCTAAAACTATGCAAAAGAGGAGCTTAGCATGAAAATTGTGCCAAGTCTTTGAATGGGAGGAAAGCAACTCTTCCATAACTGTAAGTGACTTCTCAGAAATGCATTTAGCTGGACTGGTTACCTCATTTGTTGGACCATTTGTATTATCCAATTTGGAGGCCAATGTTTATTATGCATCATCACAGGAAATCTATGGAACAAGGCTGCACATAGCTCAGTAACAGTTTTCCAAGAATTTTTTACACTCATGATCTGAAATGTGGAGACCACCTACTCCTATCACTTCTAGGGAAGGCATGGACACCTGTAGCTAGAGTTTACTACATTGCTGTCTGGCCCACTGTTACTCAGACCCAAATGAACACACAGATACTTACATTAATTAAAATTGTATGGCCTAATGGCTCAGGCTTCTTGCTAACTAGATCTTACATCTTAAATTAACCCATTTCTACAAATCTATACCTTGCCACATGGCTCATGTCCTACTAATATCTTTATATCTTTCTTCCTCTGTGTCTGTCTGGGGACTCCTGACTCAGCCTTCCTGTCTCCAGAATTCTCTTCTCTGCTTGTCCAGCCTATACTTCTTGCCTGGCTACTGGCCAATCAGATTTTAATTTTTAACCCATCAGAGCAACACATTCACAGCATACAGAGCAATATTCACAGCAATTCTCTTTTCCTTTTTTTCCCCAAAATAATTGTTTTAACTTTAACATAGTAAAATTATATATATCAAAACAATTATCAAGCAAGAATTACAGTTATAATATCTAGTCTATTTGTATTTGGTAAAATTAAAGAAGATATCTTATCTAGCCTATATTTGTCAGTTTAAGATTTCATATCTACCTTATCTTTTATCATAACTAAGGAAATTATAACTATCTATTCTTCAACTACATCAAAGACCCCAGATATAATATTACCTAGGTAAACAGGAAGTGTATTATAAGCAACTTCCAAAAATCTAGAATGACAGAGACAGCTGGTTGCCTGGGCAGTCATCCAAAGTTCCTCTATAAAGTTGGGGCATCTGTCTTCAGCCTACAGGCCTAGAGCCTGTCAGTCACTTTTCTCTGTGTCCTGTAGAATGTCTGGCAGTTTCTTTGCAAAGCAGGAACCTGAAGGACCATTTTGTCTTGCAAAGTTCAGTGGTCACCTTTCTATGGGTCCTGCATGTCCAGTTGATGCAACATTTTGTCAAACAATCTATGAAAGAACAGTTGTTTGCCCAAATAGCTATTTTTGCCATTGAGAAGATAAACTCCATATAGAATGTCTTCGATGCCCATCCTCTTCTTGAAGCAAATCGGTGCTGCCAGGAGAAGACATCCAGAAAGTCTAAGTTTTTAAAACATTTTAAATGCCATATTCTGTAGGTCTTTGAAGTGTTTGAAGATTACCCACCTAATTGAATTATATCTATGTATACCTAGAAAACTTAACGTAACTGTAAGTTTGAGTATCATAGAAGACTAATATTAATCTGTATTTCTAATTATCCATTACAATCTAAATGAGTTACAAAAACAATACCTCAAATGAGAGTAGAAATTATATATATATATATACAGTATAACAAAATTAAGTTTAAAGTTGTATCAATAAACTAAAATCCATAGCAATGTAAAACATTTCTAAACAAGTAGTTGCTCTTTAAAAGTAGGTTCATTAATCTACCCTTTCATCCTATCCTGTCTATACTATCCCTTTTTCTGTTTTAGAAAGGGATTACATTTATAATTAACCTTCTTTAAATAAAAATAAACGTTCAAAAACAATATTTTGGGAATTTGGGTGTAGCTTCTCATTCTACTTCCTGCTGAATGAGGATACTATATTCTTATGGGGATCCTGAGAAAAATAAGAATTATAGTCAAGTCCTGACTGGAGTAGCCTGTGAGGCTGCAATGTCTGAGCCAGTTGCCTTGAAACCGTTCTGGATGTTGGATCATCTAGACCTTGTTGTCATTGGAGACCTTTCAGGAGGTCTTGGCTGGTCAAACCTGATGTATCTTAATCTGGAACAAAACCATAGCCTCTTGCTTCATGTGGAAACAAAAGCAGAGCCTGCTTTCCAAAGCAACATATCTTTAGACCCAAAATTTGAAGTCAAGATATCTTTAAAATATACATATTTGTTTTACTGAGCAGCCTTTATAGTCAAATGTCTTTCTGTAGTTAAAAATATCAAAGACAACACAATCCAGATTCTCTGTGTGATATCCATCTTTACGTGGCTTATTTTTTTATATTACTTTGACTTTCTCTTTAAAGACTTTATTTTTTAAAACTATTTCTTTATATAATTGCATATATTACTTTTTTCCTCTCTTCCAAGCCTATGTACATTTTTATGCACATTGTAAACCATTTAGAGGTTTATCCCATCTGAATCTGTCTCATTGTGGAAATATTGCTTTAAATTGTAGCATTTTCCACCCACCTCAGCTTCTTAACATGGTGGAACTACATTCACCACCAGCTTTGGGGGAACCATGCTCACCACTCACTCTGGGAAGCAGTGATCTATGCTTCTATCAAAGCAGCATGTAGTCTAGAAAACTTTTTTTTTCTTTTTTCTTTTTTTTAGTAGCAAAACCTATATCCACAGGGCACTATGTTGTGTAGCTTGTAGAAACATCTGTGTAACTTGGAAGGAATGTGCCATGGTGTAGCTTCAGTCCACATGCTGCAAACCCACCATAGAGTAGCTCAAGCCTGCATGTTGCCCTGTCTTGCCGCCCACATGCAACATGGGGCAGGAACCTATTTTTGGCTGTGTTTAGAATTGCTTATTAAGTATTCCCAGGTTTCAGGTGGAAACTCCAGCCATTGAGCCCAATTTGTAGCTAAAGTTTTTCTATGTCTACCCGGCTCCTGCAGCCACTGAGACCCAAGTAAACACACAGAGACTTATATTACTTATAAACTGTATGGCTATGGCAGGCTTCTTACTATCTAGTACTTATATATTAAATTAACCAATTTCTATTAATCTATAAGTTGGCATGTGGCTAGTGGCTTACTGATACTTTTACATCTTGCTTCCTCTGTGTCTGGCTGGCGACTCCTGACTCAGCCTTCCTGTTCCCAGAATTCTCCTCTCTGCTTGTCCCACCTATACTTCCTGCCTGGCTACTGAAAGATTTTGCTGGGATATATAAGCTGTAGGGGGCGAGAGGAAGGAAGAAGGGAGGAATCAGAAGGAAGCCATAAGGAAAGAGATACAAGGTAAACAATGGAAAAGAGGTAAAGATAAATAAGAGAGACCTTGACATGTTGAAGATGTGTGTGGGTGTGTGTTTTCCCTTTTAGTCTGGCCCCAGAGAATTAAGTTTCACTCCTTCAGATAAAAAAGTCAGTTATGTGATCAAATCCTGACTCCTACTTTCTCTTCAGTTCCTGAGCTAATGAAAGCTGGCCCTACAGCAGCACTTTCCCTTCTATTTCTTTTGTCCAATTCTGGAGTGTTATTCCTTTTTTATCTTAATATATGATATTATTACAGAGAGAAGCCTGTTCCTTTTCTAATAAGAGACTGAAGATGGAAGACAAGGTGGGGAAGGGCTTGGAGGAGTAGATGAGGGGGGACCCATAGTAAGGATATATTATATGGGGAAAAATCTATTTTCAATAAAGGAAAAAAACAACAAAATGAGGCATTGTCTGTGATACTTTAGTTTATCCATGTATGACTGTGTTTTGATACTTTTTGCTGTCAGCTTAAAACCTGATAATCTGTTTAAGTTGTTTCACATTACAACCTTGTGTACTGATAGTTAATGGAAAGTGTGGTGATTACACTCATCTTTTCCTTGTTTTGAATGCCTGCATAATGCTAGTCAACAGATATTCCATTTAAACAAATGACTCATTCTCCTAAAAATGCTCTTCAAGTATGATTTACTAGTCTGATTTATTTTTCATTTTGGGATAATATAATAATCCTAACGTATTTAACCCTTCTCTTTTTCAACCTCTCACACTAACCACAAACAAACATTTCTTCTCAAAGTAGTTTAATTTACTAATGCATGTGTTTTAATATGTCCCCTCTGAAAGATCTGCCCTATCTGGTAATCCCTTTCTAGCTCCTTACATGTATGTGTAGTCAGTCAAACAGAGAAATGAGAAAATTTGATGGTATGATTTAAATATGAGTGAGTAATGTGTCACTTATCATTCTGGGACTGGACTGATTCAGTCAATATAATTTTTCTAATTCCCATCCATTTTCTCAAAAGTTTCATAATTTCATGTTTCTTTATATCTGAACAAAATTCCATTGCACAAGTGTACAACATTTTTTTCCATTTAGTTTGTTGTGAACATCTAAGTGCATTTAATTTCCTAGCTATTGTGAATTCAACAACTGTGGGGATCTGAGAGTCCTGCTCCCACATGTTCTGCCTATTCTAATATTTTTAGGAGGAGGAAAGAGGGATTAGAAAATATTAGATAGAAAGAGAGACCTGTCCACAAGAGGAAAGACAGAAACACAGAATAGCTTCAGGAGTGACTGGATCAATATCCAACAACCTCGAGGTTTATTCAAAAGTCTTTTTGTAACATGCCAATGGGAGGAGGAAAAGACCTACACTTTCAAGATCAAAGCACAACACACAGCCAAGTGTAGACCCACCAAACACCTGGTAAGCATTCCCATGTCGAAATCATCCTTTATGCAGCTCTGCTGGGTAAAGCAATGTGAGATTCTCTGACCCAGGGTAATTCTATGACCCAGCAAAATGCATGGATGTTCATTTACGTTTGTCATAGGCTATAAAGTCCTTTAGGTACACCCACAAGAAAAGAATAGCTAGGTCATGTGATATTTGTAGCTGTCTGAGGAAATTTCACATTGGTTTCTGCAGTTATTGCACTCCCACAACACTGAATCAGGGCTCTCATTTACTCCATTTACTCCTACTTTCACTCCTCTAGAATCTTGATAGTCTGTTTTGTGCATATTGAGGAATTTCAAAAAGCTTAGACATGGTTTATACATAAAAAATATGCCATGGCTTGCTTACATAGCCCAAGTGAAAGGAATACTTCTTTCTTCAAATGGACCTGATGAAATATTCTCTCCTGATTGCCTTTTATGTACCATGAAAAATCATGTACTAGGTAAGATATTTGTATGAACATTCCATAAATGTTTTCCCATAACTCTGTACCACTCTTAGTGGTAAAACACACAAGAAGCAATATTGAGAGTTTATCTGGACAGTGCTAAACAAATATTTTGATATTCCAACCTTTGAAATTCTTCTCAATTGTGGCATATTGTAAATTTTAATAAGGCTTCCATTTTACCCTCTGTAGAATTATGTTTTCCTACGACATCCAGACTTTCTATTTTCTTGTCCATGATAACTATTAATATGATATCTCTTTAGTATTATATGTTGTGATGCTTCATGGAATGTTTAGACAGTGAAATGGGATTCAGCCCATATTGTAAGAAACATCAAGGAAAACAACATAACCCTGAACCAAGAGGATGGTTAAGAGATGCTCTTAGTTTCAAACTACTGACTGTATCCCAGACACTTTCTTAGACTGTGCTGATTTTGTATCCATGTATGTGAGATACATGCACAAGTCTCTTTCAAATCTCAACATCTCATCAGGTAGCCAGAACGGGGAGGTAGACTCCGCAAAAGCACAAGAGCTTGCTCTGCTGAGCAGTTCTTTATTTGGACATATATGAAGTCAGTATCATTTGCATAAGTGCTTCTTCCTTCTATGTTCCTGCCCCTTAGAATATTATAAGAAGTTCTTTCTCTGGGCTGTGCCATGACACACATAAACACAGAGAAAGGCAGAAGATGGTGTCCACATCTCAGGTCCTTGGGCTTCTGTTCTTCTGGGTTTCAGGTATGAGATTTTAGACATGGCAAAAAGTGGAGATGTTAATTAAATACAGAATTTTCTTACATCATTAGGAAGCACAGAATCACTGAATTTGACTTCCTGTTTTAGAAACTTGGTACAATAAAATAATCTTTTTAAAGGTAGTTTAGAATTTACTTTCATATGCAATGTTAAAATCTACTGATATTTCTCCTATGTTTTCAGCCTCCAGAGGTGACATTGTGCTGACTCAGTCTCCAGCCACCCTGCCTGTGACTCCAGGAGAAAGAGTCACCTTAGCCTGCAAGGCCAGCCAGGGTATTAGCACAAGCTTACACTGGTATCAGCAAAAACCAAATGAGGCTCCAAGGCTTCTCATTGAGTATGCTTCTGGGTCTGTCTCTGGGATCCCCTCCAGGTTCAGTGGCAGTGGGTCAGGGACAGATTTCACCCTCAGCATCAACACTGTGGAGCCTGAAGATGTTGCAACTTATTACTGTCAACAGAGTAGCAGCTGGCCTCCCACAGTGATACAGACCATAGCAAAAACTACCAGGGAAAGAGAAGTGTGAAGCTGGGCTCTTTCAACTGCTTCTGGTGGTTCCTCTACCCTCTTCAAAGTGTTTTACAGATGCAGACAGCGTTGAGATTTACACAGACAATTGAAGTGAAGAGGCCTGGCAAGCTTTCTTGCCTCTGACCTCTCTTCACTCCATTTTAGCTTCATAACACATACATAATTGAAAGTTATATTTTTTATGTATTCATTCACTTTAGCTCTCAGTGAAGTTTGTCAGGAGAGTTACTTACACAATTGTCAAAATTAACACAAAAATTGTTAATTATGGTTCCCTTTATATTAATTATCTGACAGTGATTCATTAATTCTTGATTAGAAATAAAAATATATTTTGGAATATTTTTAAAAAAATCTGTCCTTAAATTTCATGATTATCAAGATACATAGATATACACATATCAGATGTTCCTTAAATGACTACTATCCTGTTTACTGTGGTTCATCTACAGAATTCTTCAAAATCGGATATTTTTATAATTGAGAATTTCATCTATGCTTCCAATTATTCTCATCCCCCTACTCTTCTTCTAACTTCTATCAAATCTACTACTCATCCCTCATTCCCCTCCCACTTCATGTGCACATATAAATATACCTTGCACACTGAGTTCAATGTGGGTTGACCATATATTTATTGATGTAGGAACATCCACAAGAGGGAGAATTTCAATTCATCAGAGACAACAGTCTTAGAGAAAATGTTTCTCACCCTTAGAAGCCATCAACTATCAATAATAGCTCATCAGCTAGTGGTGCAGCCTAATGATGTCTGCCCCCTCCATGCATCGTTTTCGATTGGCTTAATCTTGTGCAGGTCTTATCCAGACAGCCACAGCTGTTGTGACTGCATCAAAGTAAGAGTACTGAGATGTCCATACACTCTGTTTTGTTCTGTTTCTCCCTTACCTTTGGATCTTTCAGTGTTTCTCCCCCTTTTCTAAGAAGGTCCGTGAACTTTAAACAACTTCTTGACTTTGTAAGCTTTTGTGTTCCATAGAAACCTTATTTGAATTTTTTATCTATTTTTTAAAAATTTAAGACTGTTGTTAATATCAGCTCACCGAAAGAGGAAACAGGACAAGGGTATAGCTTAGGACTCTAAACACAACACAGGGCCTCAGTCTCAATTCTGTGCTTCCTGATGTTCTTCATCACTGAGAAGAACAGGAAAAAAATGATTCCCTGAGTTTCTTTCTCATGGAAGGTGACAGAGAGATCTCAAGACTTTTTAACTATGACCCATGTAACTGAGAGATCTGTTTTCTAGGAAAATTGATACTTAACATGCAAACACTTCCTTTAAAAACCATACTATGAATATACCTGTATGTCTTAAATTCTGTACTTGTATTGGCTTTTTCATTTTTACTTAATTCTTAATTAACATAGTGTTATAGTACAGTTTCGAGGTAAGACGGTCATTCACATTGCGGACAGAATCATCATCAACTGCCAAACTGGTTTCACGAGAAACCAGGTTTCCTTGTTAAAAACAGATTTCAAACCACTCCCCTAAAGTCCTGGAATACATTTCAATTGTGGCTTCAGAGATGGAGTAGTGAGATTGTACCCAAATCATAGAGTAACCCTTGTTATGTGATAAGTGAATACTAGATGTAAAGCCAAGGATAACCAGACTGCAATCCACAGCTCCAGGGAGGCTAGCCAGTAAGGAGGACCCTGGGAAAGATGCATGGATTGCTCAGTGATGGAGAAATGGATGAGATCTACATGAGCAAACTGGGGGTGAGGGGCCGGTAATAGAGGGCAAGGGACAAGGGAAATGACAGCTTAGGGGAGCAGGAAGTTCGACCTGGATCAGGAGCACAGTGAGAGAGCAAGGAAAGGGATACCATGATAAATGAAGTCACCATGGGAATAGGAAGAAGCAGAGTGCTAGGGAGATTCCCAGGAATCCACAAAGATGACTCCATAGACAACTGGCAATAGACAAGAGGGTGCCTGATCTGACCTACTCTGGCGATAGGATGGCTGAATACCCTGTCATCATAGAGCCCTCATCCAGTGACTGATTGAAGCAGATGCAGAGATCCATGGCCAGGTCTCAGGTGGATCTCTAGGAGTCCAATTGATGAGAGAGAGGAGGGATTCCATGAGCAAGAGATATTGAGACCATGACTGGAAGAATTACAGAGACAACTAGCCAAACTAGTAGAAACACATGAATTGTGGACCAGTAACTGAGGAGCCCCCATGATACTGGACTAGGCCCTCTGGATAAGTGAGACAGTTGTTTAGCTTAAACTGTTTAGGGACCCCCCAGCCAGTGGGACCAGGACTTGTCCCTAGTGCATGAGCTGGCTTTTTGGAACCTAGTGCCTATGGTGAGACACTTTGCATAGCCTTGGTCCAAGGAGGACCAGCTTGGACTTGCCTCAACTGAATGTACCAGGCTCCGATGACTCCCCATGGGAGACCTTGCCTTAGAGGAGGTGGAAATGGGGGGTAGGTTGGGGGGAAAGGCTGGGGGTGAGAGGAGGGAGGACAGGGGAACCTGTTGTTGATTTGAAAATGAATAGAAAACCTCTTAATTTAAAAAAAGGAGAAAAAAGAGATTGATATTATAAAAAAGGAATAAACAAATAAATAAATAAATAAATGTTGAGTTGAGTGCACTAAGGGAAAAAAATTCACCTTATGCCTAAAAGTCTTATACTACTACTTCAGTGGTCAAATGGCAAAATATAATTAAGTTCCTGGTTTATTCTTGGTAAACTATTCATGCAGAATATGAATAGACATTGATTGAGAATCTAGAATTTACATAGACCCAACTTAAAAGGCTTGAGGACCCAGCAGTTGTCAACATTAAAATAATTCTCTCTCACTGAAATGTATGGAATGGAAGTAGACATAGAAAAAAAAATTATTGTATTTTTAATTAGTCATATATTATAAGCTGAACATGTCTTTGAGATAAGACATATTCCATGAATATAGGAGAGCAGGTACCCTACAAACACGAAAATGGTCCAACTTTGCTCAGGAAATAAAGGACAAAATAGACAGAGGACAGTAGAGTTGTGCCACTCAACAATCACTGGCATCTTTAAAGCTTCAAAGAGAAAGCAGGTGCTCTTTAAAGTGACGATGGCAGGAGGGCCATGAACTTTCAGGAATAAACAAAAAAGAAAAAAAAACCAACAACTAAAAAATAAGACAAAGGAATCATTTTTAAGATGAAATGTAGGAAAGGGAACTGCTCACTACACTCTGAATATATCACAGCAACAGAGAGAGAAGACTGAGTCTAAAGAAGTATACTGGCCTATAGTAAAGTCTTTGGGCATATTTTCTTGCTTACTGATTGATGTGGGACAATCCAGACTGTTATGAGTGGGGCCACCTCTGCCTGGTAGTCTTAAGTTATTCAAGAAAGCAGACAGAGCAAGCCATGGGGAGCAAGCCAGTAAGTAGTATTCCTTCATGACCTCTTCTTCAGTTCATGCTTCCAAGTTCCTGCCCCGCTTGAGTGCGTGCCTTGACTTCTGTCAATGATGAACTGACTTGTAAATCAAATAAAGCCTTTCATCACCAAAAAAAGTTTAGATTTGTGGTTCTTTTAATATTTTATAAGGATACCTTTTGAGATAAATAATAAACTGATTGATTCTTTTTAACAGCAAAAATGCATGCTTCCAGTTAAAGAACTGTTGAGAAAAACATCTTATTTTCTTACACTTTGTTTACCACAAGTTGCTTAGACAGGAATTTATGTGTGTACTAGGAAATAATTTGTTTAATACCTATAATATGTAAAATGTTTAGCTATGAATTGGGGTATTGAGGAACATGCTGTTTTTACTTATATTCATTGTGATCATTCACTTGAAAAATATGATGTAAACTCATTGTAATTTTTATGTTTCCTGAAAGATTTTGCTGGGACATATAAGCTGTAGGGGGCGAGAGGTAGGAAGAAGGGAGGAGTCAGAAGGAAGACATGAGGAAAGAGATAGAGGGGAAAGAACAGGAAAGAGGTAAGGAAAAAATAGGAGAGACCTTGACATGTTGAAGATGTGTGTGGGTGTGTGCTTTTTCCTTTTTCTCTGGGCCCAGAGAATTAATCTTTATTCCCTCTGATAAAAAAGTCAGTTGTGTGATCAGTCCTGACTGCACACCTCCTTTTCAGTTCCTGGCCTTACAGCAGAAACCTTCTATTTGTTTTGTCCAAGTCTTGAGTCTTAATTGGTTTTTATCTTAATATATTATATTATATTATATTATATTATATTATATTATATTATTATAGAAGGAAGCCTGTTTTTACTAATGAGAGACTGAAAGGGGTGGATCCAGATGGGAGAGAAGGTGGGGAAGGCCTAGGAGGAGTGGATGAGGGGGAACCATAATCTGGACATGTTATATAGGGGAAAAATCTATTTTTATTAAAGGCAAAAAAAGAAAAAAGAAAAAATGATTCTGGGGGATATCTTTCTGTATGTTGTGAATATATGTTGTTCCCATTGGTTAATAAATCAGCTGCTTTGGCCTATGGCAAGGCAGCTTAGAGGCAGGTGGGAAAACAGAGGCAGGAAGGAGAAAGTAGAGCTGAGGCCACACCAGCCTGCCGCTCAAGGAACAACATGCCAGCAGACCAGTAAGCCACAGAACACATGGCAAAATATGGATTAATAGAAATGGGTTAATTTAAGATATACAAGTTATCTAGCAAGAGGCCTGCCAACGGCCATGCAGTTATTAAGTTATATAAGCCTCTGTGTGTTTACTTGGGTCTGAGTGTTTGTGGGATGGGCAGGATCCAGAAAAACTTCTGACTACAAATGGGGCCCAGATGTGGTAGCAAGAGTTTTCACCTAAAACCTGAGAGAGTTTAAGAAGAGATTATAAATGTAGCTAAGAGCACCTTCCTAGTTCATGTTGCTCATGGCAGGCCCAGTACAGTGATGTGTCCCCTGGCCATGGTGGGTTTGTGGCATGTGGGCTTGAGCACAGCATGGCAGACTCCTGTCATGAAACACAGAGGAGTCTCCAAGCTGCACATCACACTGCGTGGTAGATTTAGCTATTGCTATTACAAAAAAAAATTTATGGGTCAACTGCCTGCTTCCTGGTGGCAGCACAAACCCAAGAGTTGGCAGAGTAAGTGTGACTCTCCTAAGTACCTCCACCATGTGGGGAAGCTGAGGTGGGTTTAGTCAGCAGCCAGGGCTGCAGCTTCATCCTTAGTCATGCTGCAGTTTGCAATGATCAGAGGATTATAGATACACAAAAGATGAAAGTCTTAAAAAAATTATATATAAAAATATAATAAGCCATGTAAAGATGGATATTACACAAGAGAATCTGGATTATGTTGTCTTGGGGATTTTTAACTGCAGAAAGACATTTGATTGTAAAGGCTACTAAGTTAAACATATATATTAAAGGTGTCTTGATTTTAAAACTTGGATTTAAGTTTTTGTTGCTTTGGAAAGCAGGCTCTTCTTTTTTTTCCACAGGAAGCAAGAGGCTGTGGATTTATTCTAGGTTAACATGGATCAGATTCGATTAAGCAAGACCTCCTGAACTTTAACAGATGGTATGTATCAAACTACGTTATATCCAGTCTTCCCAGGACTTGACCATTATCTCAAGAATTTTCTCAGGATCCCCATAAGAGTGCCAGTGCCCCTGATCAGCAAGTAGTGATATGAAAAGCTATGCCCTAATTCCCAAAATATTGTTTACAGTTTCTATAGTTATTGCCCTCCCACAACACTGAATCATGGCTCCCATTTCCTCCCATTTTCATTCCTCTAGAATCTTGATAGTCTGTTTTGTGGATATTGAGGACTTTCAAAAAGTTTAGACAACATTTGTAAATAAAAAAAAATGCTATGGCTTGCTTACATAACCCAAGTGAAAGGAATACTCCTTTCTTCAACAAGACCTGGTAAAATTTTCTCTTCTGATTTAAACTACATCAGAGTTGTTGCCTTTTATGTACCATGAAAAATCATGTACTAGGTAAGCTACTTGTTTGAACATTCCATAAATGTTTTCCCATAACTCTGTACCACTCTTGGTGGTGGTAAAACATACAAGATGCAACATTCAGAGTTTATCTGGACAGTGCTAAACAAATATTTTGATTTTGATATCCTGACCTTTGAAATTCTTCTCAATTGTGGCAGATTGTGAACTTTAATATGTTTTCCTTCCACCCTCTGGAGAAATATGTCTTCCTATGACATCCACACTTTTTATTTTTCTGTCCATGATATCCCATTAATACGATATCTCTTTAGTATTATATGTTGTGATGATTCATGGACTGTTCAGACAGTCAAATGGGATTCACCCATATTGTAAGAAACATCAAGGAAAACACATAACACTGAACTAAGACAATGGTTAAGAGATGCTCTTAATTTCAAACTACTGAGTGTATCCCAGACACTTTCTTAGACTGTGCTGATTTTGTATCCATGTATGTGAGATACATGCACAAGTCTCTTTCAAATCTCAACATCTCATCAGGTAGCCAGAACGGGGAGGTAGACTCCGCAAAAGCACAAGAGCTTGCTCTGCTGAGCAGTTCTTTATTTGGACATATATGAAGTCAGTATCATTTGCATAAGTGCTTCTTCCTTCTAGTGTTCCTGCCTCTTAAAATATTATAAAAAGTTCTTTCTCTGGGCTGTGCCATGACACACATAAACACAGAGAAAGGCAGAAGATGGTGTCGCCATCTCAGTTCCTTGGGCTTCTGTTCTTCTGGGTTTCAGGTATGAGATTTTAGACATGGCAAAAAGTGGAGATGTCAATTACATACAGAATTTTTTACATCATTAGGAAGCACAGGATCACATGGAATTTGACCTCCTGTTGAAAGAAATTGATACAAAAATAATCTTATCTTTTTTAAAAGTAGTTTAGAAGTGACTTTTAAATGCAATGTCGTGTTCTGAATAATATTTCTCCTGTTTTCAGCCTCCAGAGGTGACATTGTGCTGACTCAGTCTCCAGCCACCCTGTCTGTGACTCCAGGAGAAAGAATCACCATGACCTGCAAGGCCAGCCAGGGTGTTAGCAATTACTTATACTGGTATCAGCAAACACCAAATGAGGTTCCAAGGCTTCTCATTAAGTATGCTTCTGGGTCAGTCTCTGGGATCCCCTCCAGGTTCAGTGGCAGTGGGTCAGGGACAGATTTCACCCTCAGTATCAACACTGTGGAGCCTGAAGATGTTGCAACTTATTACTGTCAAAAGAGTGGCAGCTTCCCTCCCACAGTGATACAGACCACAGCAAAAACCACCAGGAAAGCAGAAGCATGAGGCTGAGCTCCTTCATCTGCTTCTGGTGGTGCCTCCATTTTCTTCAAAGCGTTTAACAAATGCAGACAGCCTTGAGAAATACATGGAAAATTGGAGTGAAGAAGCTTTCTTGCCTCTGAAATCTCTTCACTCCATTTTAGCTCCACAATACATACTCTACAATGGCTGTAGTCTTGTAATCAGACAATCTTCCTACAATATAGTACAATCCAGAGAAAATCTCAGCCTAGATGTACAGAGGAAATGATTACTCAAAGCTCTTATAATTGTTGGAAGTGCATATAAGGCATTGTCTGGGCTCACAGCTTATAGTGTACTCCTGACCCCATGGATATGAGAGCTGAAACTCACTGCTTCATGTCTCAGTTGCAACTTTCCCTATGCATATTTTAGAGTAAGTAAAGAACTCTTGAATATAAAGTATTTTTCATGTTCATGAATTTATGTGAACTGTATGATATAGTTTGATAAAATATTGCTACTCTTGATGAGCAGTTACAGTTGCTATTTAATAGTACCAAAAAAAATGAAAGTGGGAACAATAAAAGTATGCCTGGCAACGTAAGTTTCCATTGAGTCCTGGACTTATGTTTCAATTATCATGAGTTCAAATGAATAGCAAAATGAAGTTTCTTTTACAAACAATGAAATCATGGGGAATATACCATTGTTTTCTATTCCTCTGTGCCACTACAGAACTTAAAGGAGATAGATGAAGCTCTGTGTGCTCAGCATTTCACTAGCAAAATATCAGTGAACTATTTGTAGGTGCATGGACAGAGGCTTGGAAAAGGAGAATTACTATAGAAATATTTTAGCTAAGTATGAAAGGAAATCTGAATAGTCTCTTGCTATTTTTGCAAATGGAAGGAGCATGACAAAAAAGAATCTTCATGCCTAAAGTAAGAGAGCTTTCATAAAGGGTTGTGTATAATGGTACAGATAACCAGGAAAAAGATAATTCTATAAACATGATTTGGAATTTAAAATTTGGTGGAATGTGTTGGTTCATGTTTATAAACCCAGTACTTAGAATACTGAGGTAGAAGGATCTCCAAGAATTCAAGGCCAATTTGGTCAACATGGCAAGACCCAGGCCAGTCAAGCCTACATACTGAGGTTCTGTTTCAAAAAGCAAAAACAAAGACAAAAATAATTTTAAAATCAGTTAGTTGGACATTTCCATTTCCTGCCCTCATTAAAATCTGAGAATAACAGTGTGTGTGTATGTGTGTGTGTGTGTGTGTGTGTGTGTGTGTGTGTGTGTGTGTGTGTTTGTATGTGAGATGTGTGTGGTTAAAAAGGGTGGTTCAAACACAGGTAGGATTGAAGACCCCAGGCGCTGATGGTAACTTCCTCCTCTACCATTCTTCAGTTTTCCTTTTTGGGATAGGATCTCCTGCTGAATGTGGAATTTTCCACTTGGCTAGAATAACTCACCAGAGAGCCACTTTGATCTGCTTGTTTCTTTGCCTGAGTGCTGGAGTTATAGAGCAGTGTGGTTGAACCTGAGTTTTATGATAATATTGGGGATTGAAACTCGGGGTCTCATTCTTTCATGGCAAATACCTTTCAGAGATAAGATTTATCTTTGATCTTGAACCTAATATACTAAAAATAAAAAAAAAAACAGTCTTGACCCTCAGGACCATTCTTTTGAGGTTAATATGTTTGAATAGAAAAAACAAAAAAATTCATTTATTTATGTCCAATTTATGCATCAATTAGTGATATATGACCTATATTCTAGGCATTTTGAATGCCTTCTAATCTTGACACTATAGATGCTTTTACTATATTTTCACATATATATTTCACACATATTGGAGAGAATGAATACCACAAATAAGACATTTTATTTTTTAATGTAATAAATTATATTTTAAGATGTGAGGTTTTGGTGTTTGGTCCAATGGTTATGCAAACTCATCAGTTTTACACATCTGGTACCTTCTCTTCAGGGAAAATCTTGCAAAATATATTTAGACTAGGTGACATGATCTCATAAACCTGAACGTCAAGAAAGAATGAAGAGACATTTTACATAATTTTATAGTCTCTGTGTGTGGAGAGAATGTGCATACATCTGTGTGATTCTTTTCATGTGTTTAAAAAATTTATTTTTCTTTGCAAATTGAAATGGCTTTTCTATATCTTGAAATTTCAGGTTCTCATTATTCGCTTTTGTGTCTTAACAATTTTGATAATTTCATATACATATAAAGTGAGTTGTGGCTATTTTTATAGCCTATTATCCCTTCTTGTCATCCCTCTTACCTGCTTAAACACTTCTCCATGCCAAAAATACCCCTTTGATAATAAAATGAGTTTATTTGTGGTTCTTAGTCTGGGCATGGGAGGGAGATTATTTGCTGGTATATGGCCTTATTAGTGGTGAAATCACTGAAAAACTTGTTACCCTTATCACACACCCATTTCTGTGCATAGTCCTTCAGGGTCATATTCCATCCTCTCCTATGAATAATGAAATGGTGACAGGCCCCACCTTGTCACATTTTATGCAGATAACCATTTATGCAGTTAGTGTGTGATTACAAAACAACAGTAGTGTTCTCTTCTAGAGCCCGTGACCTTCCCAGACGTGAACTCTTGACCAGGTTTACAGTATAAGTCATGAGTTCCATCTGCTAGGGTAGCTCTCCAATCCAACCAGAAAGCAGTTGTTTATCCCATTATAGGCATAGCATGGATGCACTAGTGAGTATGTCTTGCCGCTATACCATAACTGTAACTTACAGTTCTCTGCCTGGGTCTGGTAACCAATGACTTCTTTTCCAACAGTTGTGTATTGCTTTCCTGCCTGGTGAAAGCCAAGCGGTGGAGAGAAAGCTGACAGCTCAGTCATGTTATAATAAAAAGAAAATAAAAAACTACAATT